>NC_090928.1:869912394-870537394 GCF_040938575.1 Ambystoma mexicanum
AGTACAGAAAATACTCAATATGATTTCAACCAAACAATGTAATCACTTTTCTCTGGCAATCCCCTCCCCCCTTGATGCAAGGTAAGGAAATGGAAGGAAAACACACAGTTCTCAGAAATGCAATCAATGTAAATCAGTTCACCCCAGCAAGCTTACACTACAGAAAACAGATAGGAGTTTTGAAAACACGGGCAAAATGCTTTGATATGTGCTAGCAATGGATGAGAAATATGCTGGAAATGCTTTTAATTCCCTTTCAGAGGTTCAGGGTGAGTGGTATCTAGTTAATATTAGTCCAGGCTCACACTAGCAATGAGGCAGGGATAGTTAGCAGGTTAAACGAATTTCTGGCAAATGGAAGGCAAGCAGCAGCTGATTTTACATGTGGAGAAATTTGCAAATCGCGGCAAAATTCGCGGATGCGCCGAGCGCTATTACAGAAGAACCACAAGGACTATCTCTATCGTTTTGGGGTCCTAGGAAAGCCTAGGCTCTCAGCTTCAAAATTAAAGTTACTGCAAGTCTCTAGCACAAACGGTTGCGGAGATATGAGCGATTTTGTGAAGGTCGTTTTTCAGATTTGAAATTTTAAACGCACACTTTTTCAGCTTTAAAAATGATGGCAGGATAACACAATTGCTAAGCTGCAGTTCTACTTAGATTAAATAGATTGAATTATATTATTTTAACTAAGAGATTGGTTCTGCACAGTTTTCTAGGTACTCACACTATATTCTTGAGTGAAATGGGCCTCATCACGGATCTGGTCAGGGTTTTAGACTGGCCTCTGGTCTCTGCACTTCACAGTGATCTGGGTCAGCTCTCTCTGGTTCTCTGGTCTGGGTCTCTAGTTCTGGATAGATTGAAGTCTCTAGTTTGGCTCTCTGGAGGTTTGATGGAGGTAAAGTATGGATCTCTGGATGTTGTATGTTCCGGCAGAGTGCGTTGCAGCAAATGGAATTGAAGGTCCCTATCTGTCCTGTCTGTCTGCTTTTATGTGTTTAGAATGTGGGTGTGTTCTAGCATCACTGACCCTACCTCTCTCTCAGCTTCTAATTGGTCAAACTTCCATTTATCATTTGATTGGGGAATGAACTGTGAGTCAGAGGGATGTCATTTTATGGCTTGCAGATAGGACACTCCTCTGTCAGATTGCACACATTCTATATTTGATAATAAAAGACATATTTCACAGTTACACAGTTGCTTGAAATTACATATACATGGTGTGGCTGAATTTAGCCATGTCTCTGTCCAAATCTGCTGTTTCTAAGAGCTTGCATTCAGAAATGGCACATAATTGACTTTTTAACTGATTTTTCAATTTCTGACATTGACCCAACTTTACATACATGTGCGCAGGGAGTAGGGACATTAACTGATGAAGTTTCAGATTTTTAACATGCACACATTTAGAGTAATATCCACTTTTCCGCTGACACCCCCCTGTACATACCACCGGTTCTAAAAACCTCTTAAACTGTGGGCAGAAAAATCACAAGAATTATGGTATCATTTATAAAATTTTCACATGTCCGCTCTATGAGTTATTAATCTTTTTCTAAACAATATTCTGGCTACAAAGGGGTGTGGTTTTCTCTCAGCACAAGGTAGAAATACTGGTTAATCCAGTTCTGCCAAGCCAGCTTGCTCTCACAGGCAGTGCCCCTCCCAGCTCCTGCCAAGAGGAAGCTACATTTTACGACTGCGTTAATAAAAACCTTTGCCTGAGTGAAGAGGGCTTTGTTCACTCTCCTGCAGAGCACAGGTAATTCCATTATCAGATAGATGGCATATCCTTAGTGTGGGCAGCAAAAGGAAGGTTGGCCTGGGAACACAGTGGTGACTCAAGTTTCACTCCTGATGGGGGTAGCTGCCAAGCAAAATCAAGTTCCTTAAGCCAGACCTTCAGCTAACTGGCAGGTTTTTTTGTTGCTTTTTAACTTAACTTGCAATTTTACACATGCAGCTAGGATGCTGAGTCTAAGTGCAAAACTATGACATTTCAACAGTTACAAAGGCATGTGATACCAAACATAGGTCACTCATTTAATCTAAACATTTTCGATTTTAGTGTCTTTAAATCCAGTGCAACTTAAACTGCTGCAATCCACAGCTCAGCCAGTCTTGTTATAAACCTTGTCTTATGATCTTCATTTCCCAGATTTTGTAGGCACACAAAACTCCATTCTGCCAAATGTCTGCTGGTGTTCAGTAAATATTTTGCACATATTGCAATGTTTGAAATAGGCACTTTGGCTTGCCTTCAGAGAAACACAGGGTGGTTTTAAACTGCCGGCTTTTGGATAGTGGTGAGTACTGGTACTGCACCCATTTTTGGGATTTAAGAAAATGAATTCCCCACAATTCTAGGTTGCATTTGGCAATCAGCATTGCCATTCCCAATGGTTTCAGACTACTGTGCGGGTAGTCCAATGGTGGTTTTAAAGCGCTTTGAAGCTAACCGGCGCTACTGTTTTTCCTTTGGCAACCCATTTCCCTCATGGCAACCCGGCCTTTCATTCCCGCACTGGTGGGTGGCAAGTGAGGCAACCATTTTAGTGTGCGCACAAACTGCGCAGCTTTCCTGGATTTCGGCGCACATGTGGGTTTTCCGCCATCTTGAATTTTCTAAGCCCACAGCACCAAATGTGGTGGCATGATAGCTTAAACGTGGGTCAGGACACCCAACAAGCCCCCCCCACGTGACTGCCCCTTGAATTTGAGTCGATGGGCAGTCGCGTGCACAATGGTTTTGACCCATGCACCGGTCTGTCCGCATAATCTTCTTCCTCTTCTGTAGATGGCACAGTTCAGCATCTTCTTCTCCATCCGGTACTGATCGATGGTTCTCCTCGCCGGTCCTGATGGGAATATTGGGCGGTCCACTGGGCCCATTGAATCTTCGTTCCCGGTCTCCGGATCGCCCTCCTCGGCCCGTCTTCAGGTTTTCTTTCTCCTAGGACGACAAAGGAAGAGCGGCAATACCTACTCATAGACTTTTTCCACCACTGTTGAGATAGTGGGGCAGCATATGCATTTCATCATAATGAAACATTACATTCTTATTTTTAAAAAAAACAGTATAACTAAGAGACAGTTTCATGCAAATCACAATATTTTAGAGACTAGATGTGGTATGTTTTATGGTTGGAACTGAATTAATCTGAGACAGTACCCGCTAGGATTCCAGAGGATTCCTCCAGTTGTTGCAGAGTGTGCCTGGGATGGCAACATTTCAACTGGTTTATGTGGACCCACTTGTCTTCTCCCTCTGCCAAAGGACCTTTGGGGATGTGGATTTTGTAGGCCACAGGGGAGATCTTATCGACGATCTCAAAGGGTCCCTTCCATGTAGGCAAAAATCTGCGCTGCTTGGCCTGGTTCCTTTGGAAGTTGTATAGATAGACCCGGTCTCCCACCTGATATTCCTTCCTGGAAGTTTTCAGGTCATAATGGGTCTTCATGCTATCAGCCGATCTTTCTAGATTCCGCTGAGCATAAGCAAAAGCATGTTGGAGGTGTTTCCTTAAATTCTCTACATACTCATGAGTAGTGGAGGCATTTATCAGTATCTGCTCTTGGGTCCTGTAGAGCAAATGCTGAGGAAGCACCATCTTGCGTCCAGTCATCAACTCAAATGGTGACATTTTGGTTGCAGATGAAGGGGTAGATCTGATGGCCATTAGGACCAGAGGTAATCGGATATCCCAACTTGGCCCAGAATCTGCCACAAACTTCTTTAATATGCTCACAATTGTCCGGTTATATCTCTCTACTGCCCCAGAAGAAGCTGGTCTATAAGCAATATGCAGCTTTCTCTTGACCCCCAGTATCTCCCACATCTTTGTCATTACTTCACTGGTGAAGTGGCTACCTCTGTCTGACTCAATCCTTTGAGGTAGACCAAAACGGGAAAAGATGTGGTTAATCATCAAGGCAGCTGCAGTTTCTGCCTTGCAATTTGGGACTGGGAGACATTACACCCACTTGGTAAACAAGCATGTCACAGTCAACATGTACTTATTCCCCCTAGCCGAGCGAATCACAGGGCCTACAAAGTCGATTTGTAAATCTGACCATGGCAGTGTCATTCCCCTCTTCTGTAAAGGCGCCCTTCAAATATTGGTTGAGGTCCTGGCCCATGTGTGGCCAGTATGCAACATCTCTTAAGATTTCCAATGTTGTGTGAAACCCCCTATGACCGGCGGTGGCCGCATCATGGGCGTGACTTAACATCAGGCTTCGGAATGAGGTAGGAACCACCCACTGATCGTGGCCAGCTTTGGATTTCCTTACCAGCAAACCGTCTTGGATTCGGAACATTTTTGGACATTTCATCAACACTCTTAGGTCCTCTTTCCCAATGTAATCGGTATCCGTCAGGGGAAAGTTCTCAGGGTCCTCAAGGTGCTGGTAAAATTTACCAATAATTGGATCCCCCTTCTGAGCGGTAATCAAATCAGCATCAGGGGTCTCCTTACTCCATTGTGCAATTGAAAGGTCGTTGTGAGCATTTGTCTGGGACCTAGTGATAGCAGTGACCTGGATTTCCCCCAACAGGGACTCAATCTCAATTAGATCCCCTTGGATGGCCCCGGTCTTGGCCAACTGATCAGCTAAGTCATTTCCAGTTTTGTCTGGTCCCTCTACTTTGGAATGACCCTTGATCTTCTTCCAATAGATGGTCATCTCGTTCGAGGTGACCAGATCATCAATGTTTTGGATCAACTTCCCATGTTTCAAGGGTTTGTTGTTAGCACATAACATGCCTCTGGTTTTCCAATTAACCAGGTGCTCCACGAACCCGTTCCGTACATAATCCGAATCTGTGATTATGACCAGTTCGTGGAGTTGATGTTGGACAGCAGTGAGGATGGCCTGATGCACAGCCATCAATTCTGCCACCTGACTACTTCGGGGACCAATTTTGTATCCAGCGGAGGGTTCTGGGGACTCATTCACCCATGCATTCCCTACGCCGGCCACCAGTTCTTTCTCCCCGTTGTTGTCAACATGGTAAGAGCATCCATCCACATAGACAGTGGGCATTCCCTCACACTTGTCTTCTTCAAAGACCTTGTGTGGGGAATTAAGGTATGCCTCCATGTTGTCCTTGATTTTTAGACTTTCGTCCTCGAGACAGTTTTCTCTGGCACAATCATGCAAGTCAGCCAGACCTTGAGCGAGGGGATTCTTCTTGTTTTGGCCATATCGGACCTCCACAGGAAAGCCTTGCATTGACAGAATCCAGGAAGTAATTCGGGAATTACTCACATTTCCGGCCCGGATTCTGTCACTTTGGAGATATTGCAGAGGCTGGTGTGGAGTCTCCACTATGATGTGTTCCCCCTGGATAAACGGGCGGTAATTCTTCAATGCCCACACCGTTGCCAGGAGTGCCTTCTCACAATCGTTGAATTTTTCCTCCACAGAGGATAAAGTTTTGCTCGCATAGGAGATTACTTTATTGACCTTGTCATGCTTTTGATATAATACTGCCGTCAAGCACGTATTAGAGAACCCTGTCTCCAGGAAGAACTCCTTGTTTCTGACAGGGTAAGCTAGGCAGGGCGCTTGTGAGAGGCTTCTTTTGAGTTGTCTTACTGCCTCGGCTTGTTCTGGACCCCATTCCCACTTGACCCCCCCCTTTAGGAGATGAATCAGGGGTCTGGTGATCTCTGCGTAGCCCTCAATGAACTTTCTGCTGTAATTAGTCAGTCCAAGGAGGCTCCTTAGTTCCCGCAGAGTTGTGGGGTCTTTCAGTTTCTGAAGTGCTTCCACTTTCTTTTCCTGGGGACAGAGGCCCTGAGGAGTAATCTCATGCCCCAAGAAATTAACACGGGTTCTACACCACTGTGCTTTCTGAAAGGAAAGTTTTGCTCCGGCGGCCCTCAACTGTGTCAGAACATAACGGATCTCCGCTATGTGTTCCTCCACAGATGAACTTTTGATGAGGACATCATCTACATAAGCCAGGTTACCCCTTGCACCCAAGTCGGGCATGGCCTTGTGTAGAAAAATGTTGAATTCATTGCCGGAGTTGAGGTATCCGAAGGGAGTCCGGGTCCATGTGTACTGCTGGCCCCCAAAGGTAAAAGCCAGTTTGTATTGGTCCTCCCTACTGACAGGCACGGTCCAGTACCCATTGGTCAGGTCTATTGCAGTGAATACCTGTGACCCCTGGATCTGGGCCAGCCCTTGGTCAATGTAGGGCAGTGGCCATCGGGAAGTATGGACCCGTTTGTTGAGCTCCCTGAGGTCGGCGCAGAGTCTCCACTGGCCGTTTGGCTTCAATATTCCCAGCACCGGATTATTGAAGGTGCTGTGGACTGGACGGATTATTCCCCGGGACTCAAGGTTCTTAATTATTTCAGTAAGGGACTCCATTGATGCGAGAGGCAAGCGATATTGCTTCACAAACACAGGAGTCATGCCAGGGTCCGTGGGGATTGTTGTTGTGTGGATGTCAGTGCGACCACAGTCATATGAGTCTACCGCAAAGAGATCTTGGAAATCCAAGAAAACTTGTTTCAACTTTTGCTTTTGTTCCAGAGTCACACAGGCATCAGCTAGGTTGACTCTCTCTTCCACCATCTGCCTGAAGCCTGGGAAGACTTCTGGTTTGGCTATCTCCGCGGCCTCCTCCAGCTGGGTGGAGAAGTCCCTGGTCAGAGTGCTGATTTGGACCGGAGGCTTCAGGTGGGAAAGGCAGCCCTCATGGACCTGGAAAATCACCTCATCCCTCCTGAAGTCACAAGTCACATCTTCCTTACCATAGGGGCAGGAAGTGTACACCAGGAAGTTCCCCCCATGCCGGGTAAAAATCCTGTCTGGTGTTGTATTGTCATCACTGTCACTGTCAAAACAGTCCTTGGGGATTGGCCCTAACAGTTCATTTCTAAGATCAATGGAGAAATGTCGGTCATCAACCGCCATTCCAATAATGGTGCCTGCGGCTAGAGTAATACTCTTTAAGTCGCTGTTATCCACCTCTATTGGAATGGTGTCATGTTCTATGTTGACTAATGGTGTTGGGTTTACCCCCAACCCTTGCTGTTGGAGAGAAGCATTTAGATGTATGTAAGCATCAGGGTTTTTCAACTCTTGTCCCCTTTTAACTTTCACTTCCAGGGAGAATTGTCGGGTCCTTTCTGGGATGGTGACTTCCTCTTTAACCTGAATTTCAACTGCATAAGGTAGCAATTGAGCTGACCTAAATGCTTTTTCTGGATCATCAAAGCCCATGGGATTATCCGCTAATCGGGACCAAGCTTTGAAGTTTATTAGGTCCACACTAATGGCAAAGCGATTGAGAATGTCACTGCCTAAGTAAAAGGCGGCAGGGACGTCTCGCACGACCCAACAATTGTGGACTATGCTCTTGTTGCCAATGGAGATTTTGAGCATACACCTGCTTGGCAGGAGATGTTTGGAATTAGGTGCTTCCAGGTCCATTTCCCATTTGTCTATCAGTTTGAAGGTGGGAATGGCTGGATCTTTTGGGAGTTGGCGAAACATGGCTTCGCTGATGAAGCTCTTACCGTTGTTCACACACACTCGAGCGAGAACAGAGTCCTTCCCATCATTTAACTGAACAGGGATGAACAACTGCTCTCCAATTTGCTGAATATCAGCCAGGCTCTGAGCTGATTTCACATCTTTCTGGACTATAGGAGTGGGAGTTTCAGATTGTGGATTGGTATAGAATTTCAGAGTGTTTCCTTCCAGCGTGGAATACCACTTTAGACTGGAAGGAAGGTTGATTTTCAGAAATAGAGAGGACCCCCCATCACCAGTCTGTTGTCCTACTGCTATTACTGTCACGTCTGGAATTTGGAATTCTACTTGGTCTGATTTTTCTTCAACCATGTGGCATGTGCCGTTTAAACTAACATGGTTGACACTCTGTTTTAATTTTATTGGTCGGCTAGTCTGGGTCCAGAGGACCTTGTTTACGCAATCTATTAGGGGTGACAACCTTCTCAGGAGGTCATTCCCTAGTAAACAAGGGGTGCCCTCTGGGGTCACAACTATGACCGGGTGTTTCAACTTGTGTCGCCCGATCTTAATGTCCAAGTCTGCCGTCCCCTCGACGGGAATTTCCTTCCCGTCAAAGTTCTGCAGTTGTCCAGGAAGAGAGGTGAGAGGAATTTGGTAATTCTCTCCCCTTCCTGCATTCAGTTCGTCAAAGGCCCTTCTGGACAGAAGGGTAGCTTGAGATCCCGTGTCCACCAGTGCCGAGATTGTACCCTGCCCCTGTACTTGTACCGGGGCATAATATCTTCCCTCCTTCTCCTCAAGGGGGCACAGATAATGCACATTTTTGGACAACTGGTGGGCTAACTTTCTGGTTTTGGACATCGATAGCGAAGAGATTTGGGCAGAATTCTGTGGAGAGTCTTGGGAATCTGAAAGAAAAAGTTGGCAACTGGAGATCAGAGCCATTGTGGGTTCCCCTGGTTCCGGTTCTGGGCTGCCCCCCCCTTTTTGGAGGCAGTCCCCAGGATGGGTTTGAACCAGGGGATTTTCTTGCTGTTGGTTCTGGGATGAGATGGTGGGCGGCGGTAGCTCAGTCTCCACATCTCCCCAGTCTGGATTTGCATCCCTAGGGACCCATTTTTCTTTGGGGGGAGTTCCCCCCTCTCTGAAGGAGAAGATCCTTTTCCCAGGATCCTCTGAGGATCCCTCTCCCTCAAATTGGAAGATCTGTACCTCCTCCTCAAACTGAGTCTGTTTGGGTCTTTTGTTTCTCCTACCCCCCCTCTGCTCCTTAGGAGGCAGACTTTCAGGGGCAAGAGATTTCGTTTCCGGTTCCTGGGTTTCCAGGGGCTGTTTACAAGTGAGGAAGGAAGCTTCCTCCAAGGCTTTACACCCCCCTTCCCTTTGTGCCTCCTCCCTGGGAACCGGTGAGTTATCGGGGTGCTGCCCCCGTCATTGTTCTGGAGCACCAGGTCCAGAGTTGGGTGCGTTCTGCGCCGGCACGCCCATCTGAGGGTTCTGCTGAGCCCTCAGTATGTGACCCAGATCCCGCGCCATGTTTTGAACCTGGCGCTCTAACTGGGAAACCCGCTCAGGCTGATACGGGGTCCTGTTTTCTCCCCTGGGCTGATCCCGGGAAGGGTAGCTGTCCCTCCTCTGGTAATACCCCGGGTTGGGAAGATTTGGGTACCCCTCCACCCTTGGCCTCCCCTCTCCCGGATTCAGTGGTCTGGGCTCAGGGAATTGGGGAAAGAAGGATGGATGGTTTTGGGGCTGAAAGTCAGGTGGATATCTGGGGAAAAAGTTCTGCCCAGGGTTTGGTAAATTTCTGCCCTCCTGTGGGAAGCTTGGAGGGAAGTTCCCTGGGTTAGGTGCTTGGCTGGATCCCCCCCCTTGGGCTGGAGGAGTCCACACATAACCCAGGATGGGTCGATTTCCCTTGTAACGGGGACTTACATAATCAGGAGAGCGAGGGACCCCATTTGTGGGGCTGCCTCCTTGGCTCCCGGTCTGTGACTGACCCGAGGACCTCCTGGGCCTAGCATTATTAGGTGCAGGTAGGTTTTTAGGCCCCCCCATCTCCAAATCCAAAACGGGGTTGACCTTTACCTCTGCCACCTTGGCAGCAGCAGGGGTGCTGTTGGCTTTGGGGTTTTTCTGGGCATTACTTTTGCTATCTATCGGTTTCTGCACCTCATAGATCCGGGTAGCCTGTTCAATGACCCAATCTAAGGATCTTTTCTCGTGAAAATCCCTCACGAGCTGGGTCATGATGTATTTGGGCAAGGCATGGAAAAACGTATTTATGAACTCTCTACTATCTGTGCGCACCCTTCTTGTGGTCTGTGCAAAAGCACGCTTTAACTCCTGCACAAATTCTTGTGGGGCCTGATCCTCCCCACATTGCAAATTGTAGGCTGCCTTGCGAGCCTCTTGAGGATTTCTGTGAACAGAAAAATGTTTCAGGATGGCCGCCTTATATGTGGACCATCTTAAATGATTTTGGTCCTCCAGCCCCGCAAAGAAACTGGAGTATTCCGGGGAGAATGTCCACTTTACATATTGAATACAGCTTTGGCTGTCCTTCAAATGGAAAGTCTCCATCATTTGTTCAAACAACTCTAAGTGCTCCCAAACAGAATACTTAGCGTTCTTATGGTAAGGCGTGATGACGCTCCTGATCGCCTTAATCTGCTTTAAGGGGTCCTTAAGCAAGGCCCTTTTTGCCTTATTGGCCTTTTTGGTTCGGGTAACCCTTGTCCATTCTTCCTCGGACTCAGAGGCACTGCTCCCAGAGGTTCCCGTCTGTTCTTCCAGGTTTTCCCGGATTCTGCGAGCCTGGGAATGGCTGGCAGAATGTGGGGACCTGGTCTCCTGTGTCCTGCGCAGTTCAGAGGAGTCTTCAGATTCCTCCTTGCTGCCAGGATTTGATGGGTACCCCCTCCACTGACCTAACTGGGCAGAGGTTTTCAGGATGCCCTTAATGGGCCTACTCTCCTGGGGTTCCCCATTGAACTGTACTGTACTTGGGTGCCCATACCCGGATGCCCACCCTTCCATTCCTGAGTGGTACTGGCCTATGAGCCCCATACTCTTAGCTGGATAGTAATCTGCCATCCCTGCGGCCCTGTGCTCATGTGCGCCAGGGGACATGGGGGTGGTAGAGTCCAGGGACTGGGGGAGATGAAGGCCCCTGGTGTTAGGGCTCCTGCGGTTATGGTCAGGAGTCTCTCTTTCCCAGCGGACCTCATCTCTATCCGCCCCTGCTCCCTGTTGCAATGCAAGAGCCTGCATTTGTGCTTTCAGTTCCTCTGTTAAGGCCTTACTCGACTCTATCAGTCTCTCCTGCATCGCTACCTGTTGTTGGAGCCTATCATTGTGTTGACAGAGGGCCTCATTCTCCCTCTGTGCTTCCTGGTTGGTCCTGGAGAACTGGGCCAGTCTTTGCTGCAGGAGGTTTACCTCCTGAGCTGTGTCCCTATTGGCCTGCTCCTTTCTTGCTAGAGCATCCTCCACCCTCCTGGTGTGCTCTAACAAGTTCTGGTGTTCTTTTTGGAGGTCACCCAGTCCCTGGTGTTCCAGGTGATTTTCTTCCATTTTTCTTTTTAAATGGCAGACTTCCTGGCCTAAGGCGTCTCTTTCCTGACTAAGAGCCTGCATTTGTGCCGCCAGGTCGTCCCTCTGCCTTTGAAGGGCACCAGCTTTCTGGTGTTCTTCATCAAACTCTGCCTGGGTATCCAGGTCTTTCAAAATCAGCTTGTTGCTCTCTACCTTCACTCTATCTAGATGACTTTGCAGGGTGGCTACCTGCTCCGTGCATGCCCTGTTAAAGTCTAATTGTTGCTCCAGCTTTTTCTGGCTCTGCAGTAAGGAGTCCAAACTGTCTTGGTGCTCCTTCTGCAGGGCCATAAATCTAGTATCCTGTTCTACCTTTTCCTGTTGCAGCACATCCATATCCTTCTTTATTTTAATGATGTGCTGCCTACTATCATCTTCTGACTCCTGGCTCCTCTGCAGCCTCTGCTCAGAAGAGACCAGGTCAGATTGGGCCTTCTGTAATGCCATCTGTTGCCTATTTGCCAGATTTTGGCTTTCAGCACATCTATCCTGCATGTCTCCCATATATAGGTACAGGTATGCTGCTATCCTGGCAATCTTATTGTGTTCCTCTTTGGCTTTAGGAGCCATATATAGTTCACTCAGGGCCACATGTAAGGGACCCTGATCTCTATATATATCTGACCCTGTTTCAGTGACCTGTTGTGTGATGGCCTGCAACCAGGCATCCTGGCCCTGTTCGGTCCATTCACCTCTCACAAATAGCTTATGCAAGAGGTGCTCTCTGGCTATTTTCATGTCTACTAAGGTCGTCATTCTAGAGATTGGTCTCTGTCCTGACTTACAGAAGTTAGTATTTTATTTTTGCAGAACAGAACTTTTCTTGGAGTGTCCCTTTTGAGGAATGCTTCACAGCGTAATGCAGCGTGGTGATCCGACCGGATGTATGTATCCCGTCAGTTAGCACACTGTCTTAAGCTGCACAAGTGGTAAATCTAACCCAACGTCTCGGCTCGAGCCCCCAATTTGTAAGAGGATTCAATTCAGCACTACAGCTAAGTTAACGCCTAGTCTAGAATACTGAATGAAAACCCTTATTGATATATCTTTATGTCCAGTTCATGCGTTCTGGATGACTACCCCTATATAATACCCCTCTCTTGGGATCCCCCTGACCCCACTGAGCCAAGAAGTAGTTCTGTTTTGCAAGTTAAAAGGTTTATTTGATAATTTAAACAATAGATATTATATCACGCTTTATAATAATTAATAATTGAATATCACACTTAATCTAATATGATAAAGATCAACAACAGAGAATCTGGCACTAGCACACTTCTTATAATCACTAATGAGTTGACATGAAATGGATAAGGTAGCACACTGGTAAATAGGAACAAAAGTATAATGTGGTAGAGGATGCTTTATGTAAGCTCAGGTGGATGCAATATTCAATGAATGCAGTACAGAAAATACTCAATATGATTTCAACCAAACAATGTAATCACTTTTCTCTGGCAATCCCCTCCCCCCTTGATGCAAGGTAAGGAAATGGAAGGAAAACACACAGTTCTCAGAAATGCAATCAATGTAAATCAGTTCACCCCAGCAAGCTTACACTACAGAAAACAGATAGGAGTTTTGAAAACACGGGCAAAATGCTTTGATATGTGCTAGCAATGGATGAGAAATATGCTGGAAATGCTTTTAATTCCCTTTCAGAGGTTCAGGGTGAGTGGTATCTAGTTAATATTAGTCCAGGCTCACACTAGCAATGAGGCAGGGAAAGTTAGCAGGTTAAACGAATTTCTGGCAAATGGAAGGCAAGCAGCAGCTGATTTTACATGTGGAGAAATTTGCAAATCGCGGCAAAATTCGCGGATGCGCCGAGCGCTATTACAGAGGAACCACAAGGACTATCTCTATCGTTTTGGGGTCCTAGGAAAGCCTAGGATCTCAGCTTCAAAATGAAAGTTACTGCAAGTCTCTAGCACAAACGGTTGCGGAGATATGAGCGATTTTGTGAAGGTCGTTTTTCAGATTTGAAATTTTAAACGCACACTTTTTCAGCTTTAAAAATGATGGCAGGATAACACAATTGCTAAGCTGCAGTTCTACTTAGATTAAATAGATTGAATTATATTATTTTAACTAAGAGATTGGTTCTGCACAGTTTTCTAGGTACTCACACTATATTCTTGAGTGAAATGGGCCTCATCACGGATCTGGTCAGGGTTTTAGACTGGCCTCTGGTCTCTGCACTTCACAGTGATCTGGGTCAGCTCTCTCTGGTTCTCTGGTCTGGGTCTCTAGTTCTGGATAGATTGAAGTCTCTAGTTTGGCTCTCTGGAGGTTTGATGGAGGTAAAGTATGGATCTCTGGATGTTGTATGTTCCGGCAGAGTGCGTTGCAGCAAATGGAATTGAAGGTCCCTATCTGTCCTGTCTGTCTGCTTTTATGTGTTTAGAATGTGGGTGTGTTCTAGCATCACTGACCCTACCTCTCTCTCAGCTTCTAATTGGTCAAACTTCCATTTATCATTTGATTGGGGAATGAACTGTGAGTCAGAGGGATGTCATTTTATGGCTTGCAGATAGGACACTCCTCTGTCAGATTGCACACATTCTATATTTGATAATAAAAGACATATTTCACAGTTACACAGTTGCTTGAAATTACATATACATGGTGTGGCTGAATTTAGCCATGTCTCTGTCCAAATCTGCTGTTTCTAAGAGCTTGCATTCAGAAATGGCACATAATTGACTTTTTAACTGATTTTTCAATTTCTGACATTGACCCAACTTTACATACATGTGCGCAGGGAGTAGGGACATTAACTGATGAAGTTTCAGATTTTTAACATGCACAAATTTAGAGTAATATCCACATTTCCGCTGACACCCCCCTGTACATACCACCGGTTCTAAAAACCTCTTAAACTGTGGGCAGAAAAATCACAAGAATTATGGTATCATTTATAAAATTTTCACATGTCCGCTCTATGAGTTATTAATCTTTTTCTAAACAATATTCTGGCTACAAAGGGGTGTGGTTTTCTCTCAGCACAAGGTAGAAATACTGGTTAATCAAGTTCTGCCAAGCCAGCTTGCTCTCACAGGCAGTGCCCCTCCCAGCTCCTGTCAAGAGGAAGCTACATTTTACGACTGCGTTAATAAAAACCTTTGCCTGAGTGAAGAGGGCTTTGTTCACTCTCCTGCAGAGCACAGGTAATTCAATTATCAGATAGATGGCATATCCTTAGTGTGGGCAGCAAAAGGAAGGTTGGCCTGGGAACACAGTGGTGACTCAAGTTTCACTCCTGATGGGGGTAGCTGCCAAGCAAAATCAAGTTCCTTAAGCCAGACCTTCAGCTAACTGGCAGGTTTTTTTGTTGCTTTTTAACTTAACTTGCAATTTTACACATGCAGCTAGGATGCTGAGTCTAAGTGCAAAACTATGACATTTCAACAGTTACAAAGGCATGTGATACCAAACATAGGTCACTCATTTAATCTAAACATTTTCGATTTTAGTGTCTTTAAATCCAGTGCAACTTAAACTGCTGCAATCCACAGCTCAGCCAGTCTTGTTATAAACCTTGTCTTATGATCTTCATTTCCCAGATTTTGTAGGCACACAAAACTCCATTCTGCCAAATGTCTGCTGGTGTTCAGCAAATATTTTGCACATATTGCAATGTTTGAAATAGGCACTTTGGCTTGCCTTCAGAGAAACACAGGGTGGTTTTAAACTGCCGGCTTTTGGATAGTGGTGAGTACTGGTACTGCACCCATTTTTGGGATTTAAGAAAATGAATTCCCCACAATTCTAGGTTGCATTTGGCAATCAGCATTGCCATTCCCAATGGTTTCAGACTACTGTGCGGGTAGTCCAATGGTGGTTTTAAAGCGCTTTGAAGCTAACCGGCGCTACTGTTTTTCCTTTGGCAACCCATTTCCCTCATGGCAACCCGGCCTTTCATTCCCGCACTGGTGGGTGGCAAGTGAGGCAACCATTTTAGTGTGCGCACAAACTGCGCAGCTTTCCTGGATTTCGGCGCACATGTGGGTTTTCCGCCATCTTGAATTTTCTAAGCCTACAGCACCAAATGTGGTGGCATGATAGCTTAAACGTGGGTCAGGACACCCAACAAACCCCTTACCGCCTGAGTTGTAATGAGGCCCTATATCTTCTCTGTAGTCACGGTCATCTCGGTAACTTTTTCTAATTTTAACTTCATCCTGGTATATTTTGCAGGATATCATACATTTTCTCATAATTCTTAAGTTTAGTCTCCTCATTAGCTTTCGTCTCACTTATTTCCTTTTTGATGGCCTATATCCCTTCTATTGATCTCTTATGTTCTCTTGTATCTTTTCCTCATTTTTGTACTACCCTTCTTTACTATATATGGTCGAAACGCCAGAACGTCGGTCTGTGATCCGCCAGAAAACATTGAAATGCCCACAGTACAGAATCTGCATTCCAGTATCATGAAAGCAGCCAAAGAAGCCAGCAGTAACCTACAGCAAGCCAAAGAAACACAGAAAAGAAACGCTGATCGCCATCGATGAAACATTATCAAGTGGGAGACTCGGTCTGGCTGGCAACTAGACACATTGCTTTAAAGGGTCCTAAAAAGTTTCAGCCTAGCTACATCGGCCCATATACTATTGAAAAAGTAATTAATCCAGCAGCCATGAGACTGGCATTACCTCAACATATCTGTATACATCCCGTATTTCACGTGTCACTATTAAAACCAGCACACCCAGGAACCCGAACTTCCACAGACCCCCCCACCCATACAAGTGTGTGAAGAAGCACCAGAATATGAAGTAAAGAACATATTAGATTGCAAACTAGTACCAAAAACCCTGTATTATTTGATTGACTTGAAGGGGTACGTATACCAGGAAAGATCATGGGAACTCAGGACATATGTGCATGCCCCCCGATTGGTGCGAAAATTCCATCGGGACCATCCTGAGAAACCAAAGCCCTCATACACACCATTGGGAGGGGTCTTGAGGGGGAAGACTGTCATGGGTATCAGGCAGGTAGTTGGGGCAAGCGGGGTGGCCTGGCATAGGCATACAAAGAACCCATAGCAGATCCTTCCTTTACTTCCTTCCTAGTGTTTGTAGTAACTTCCTGGTTACCACTTCCTGTTGCCAAACAGGAAGTGCATAATAATCCATGAGCTCTCTAGTGTTTGGGTGTGGCTGGCTATATAAGCCACACCCACGATTCTTCCAGTGCTTCGTGTTGCTTACTGTGAGCTGCATCAGCAACACACTTGCCATGCTCTGGATCAGCCAGCTTCTGCTTACCTGCTCCGGATCATCCTGCTTCAGCTTTCCTGCTCCGGATCATCCTGCTTCAGCTTACCTGCTCCGGATCATCCTACTTCTGTTTACCTGCTTCGGATGCTCCCTCTTTTGCTTACCTGCTCTGGATCATTCTGCTTCTGCTTACAGGTACTCCATGCTTTCTTCACGCCGTGGCTATCTCCAGTCAAGAGGGGACTTCATCACCAGCACCTGTAAGAACAAAGAGGAACAGCGTTAGCACGCGCACTTCAATAATGCTGCACATGCTCACCGAATCTTCCTGCAACGCTGGTAACCAGGTCAGTTGTACGAGCGCACAAACCCCTGCAAAAGAAAGAAGAGACATTAGTCATTGAGCTCGCCCTAATAACGTGGGGTCTACTGCACTGCGCTCCCTCTCATAACGCAATACATACTTACCAAAGTCTCTGTGAAAACTTACCAGACCACCAAGTCTCCGGTAGCACTGAATCCGGACTCGAGGTGCTAATATCACATAATCCACTCCTGCAAGGGAAGAAAAAGGAGATACATTACCAGGCGTGCTCGAATTTAAGACGCTGCGCTTACCTACCAGCAGCTGACCTCTGCACGGAGCGATACTCACCGACAAAATACCTTGGCAAACAAAGACAATATGGACAATTCAGGACACTAAACATTCTCCGCGCAACGTTCACTTGTGGAAAAGACTTTCTAGCTAGTGAAGAAAGTGGTGCCTTGAACACTCGGCCTCGCTGTGAAGGCATATAACACTGTGTGGCATCTGAACTCAGCCATCAGACATTGGCATCATTCATACAAGCGAACTGCGCCCCTGCAAATGCAGGATGGAGTGCCCACCTTACTAAAGATCAAGGTAAATCCTTAGGGGACATCACAGCACACCTTAACGTGAAGGGAAGGGCCCAGGGGAATCCGGTGAATTCCGGTCTGAGTGTATTTGACAGGAATCCCTCCGGGTGAAAACAGGGGAAGTGAGAACTCGGGGGTCAATGGAGGTCATCCACCGCTGCTGCAGAGACACAGGTGAGTGTGACAATGACCAATGATTTAAATGTCTTCTCCTGGGGCACACAGCTACCCATGGTAAGTCACCACCATACCTATCCTTCTCTATCCAACGCTACAAGCTTTTTCATAATCTCTGCTCTGCCTCTTCGACTACCCTTTTGGTACCTCGTCCTCCTTGTGATCCTCTTGCTTCTGTTCTTTCTCTCTTCTTGCTCCAATTGCCGGAAATTCTTTTCCCCTAACATCCAAGAAACAGTCCACACCGATTTGTTCAAAATCAAACTAAAGGCCTCCCTCCTCGCCTCAGAGTTACTCTGTTATCCTACCTCTCTTCTGCCTTCTAGCTCACATTTTTTCTCGCCTCTAACCTGCGTCTATCTCTCACTTTCCTTGACTCCAATCTAGCATCCATCATGGTTGTATTCCTAACACAGCTGGCAGTACTGCCTACCTGCACTTAAAAATGTCTTATTTTGATTGTCCTTAATCTTTATAAGTCCGCGCATGTATTGTCTCCGGTGACTGTTCTATTTACTCCCCTCCACAACCTGGTCAGATTGTCTATTGAACTCACCACAGTGTAAGAAACTCACTGCTTCTCTGATTTCATATCTGTTGTGCATTCTTTTGTGATCAAAGGAGCATTGTTCCTTGCTGTAAATAATTATAAATACATATAAAAATAAACATACATAAGGAGCAAGTATATTTAAGGACTATGCAGCCTCTCATCTTCCACATGTGCCAAGCCCCCTGCTTTCACATGCCTCCCTGCAACCAGCAGCACTTACCTGCAGCAAATGAGTGCAGAGGAGTGTGTACAGTAGCCTCATATGTGCAGGCACAGATTCTTACTGCACTCACTCATGCCAATCCTCTCTGATGGCCTCTTTTTGTGTGTGGTGGTGGTGGCAGGGCATAGTAGATAGGGTTTAGGCAGACAGTGCACTGTTAATAGATCTACGCATGCAAACGTGCTCACTCGTTAAAAGAAGCTGTGGGTTGTTACATTGCCCAATGCAGTTGCCACTCTGGTTTCTGTGTGCACTGACTGCCTGCTAGTCATTAGCAGGGTCTTGTGTATGGGCTGTGGGATGGTCCACACAATGCAGGGTAAAGCATCACAGATAGATGGTAAGTGATCCTTAGGTCAATTATTAATAATTTAATGTCACCTCACTAGCTTATTGATTGCACTCCCCTGAGTTTAAGGGATCCTTTTTTAATTATCAAATTACATATTTCCTTCAATATATGTTTCTTTAGTTTAATGAGTGATATTTATGTTTAATGTTGCACCAGCATTTAAACATAAGATTACACACATTACGTTTTTGCTTGGCTCAGTATTGTAAATTTCCATCAACATTCACATATTCACATACAGCATACATATCGTGGCTGTGCAGCCTTCACTAGATTAACATGCACAAGACAACCCCTGAGCAATATGTTTCAGCAGTTATCACAGAAAGGATTCTGAGAAATTTGACCATCCGCACGGTGGGTGTGTGCTCGCCTGGGCTTTTCTGAAGTTTTAATTAAATGGAATGATGGTAGACCAACCTCAGGAAAATAAATAATTGAAAACACATTTTCCTATGCTCACACCACGACAAACCCATAGACCCGTGTACTCTGGGTGGACACAATCTGCAGACACAGATATGACAGCCAGGAGTATGCCATGTCACCTCCAGAAAGGAGGAGGGCCAACATTCCCCCTGCCATGGCCAGCCTCATTAACTAACAAAGGTGCCATGGATCTGCACTGATCTTTTGTAGGGGAACTGCAGCGTGTGGCAGTGAGTATCATACTAATTGAGTATACTTCAAACAGGCCCACATGGGGCCTGGTTGCAGAGGTTAACAAAGGAGACCGGAATCCCGAACAACCTTTCATATGTAACTGTGTCAACCTGAAGCCAGCTCCCGCCCTCAGTATTATTGACAGTGAGCTGTCATGTCTGGAACTGAGTGTTTATAGTAGTCTACCCCAGTGAGGTGACCCGGTTCATAAGGTATGAGAATGTGGTTTTCAGGAGCCAGAGCGTCTGGTCTTGCAGCATCTTCAAGGGAGACCTTGTGCTTTAATCAGGAACCACAGAGAGATCCATTAACCAGAGAGACTCTTTGATCAACATCAGACAGGAAGATGGGTAGGACTAGGTATCACATATGTCCACCCCTTTACCTTTCCTGTTGCAAAGCACAGCACTCTGGATATGACCTCATGCATACAGGAGATTGTTGGTAGAGACCCTTGGATTGGTTCATTAAGGTAGGCCTAGCCTACACCAATCACTATGGCCCACTTGGCTTTAAAAGAGGCCGTCGTTTGGCAGATCATCTGAAGACTTTGCAAGGAGTAGCAAGAAGAGCTCATCATTGGACCCTGGCTGAAGGTACAGTTTGCCTTTCATGATCTCCCAGTGAAGTAAGGCCAGGACCTCCAAAGAGGAAAGCAACATCCCTCCCCTAATCATCTCCCGCAGAGCAGAGGGCAAAGAAGACCTCAGAGAACCCTCTGGCTGCTCCACATCCGGTACCCAGCCAACACACAGCAGGCCCTTCTAGACTCCACAGCAAGTTTCCTACGTAGAAAGCGCCAGAAGGTCTCTGAACCTACAACAAAGGACAAGGCAGCTGCCTGCAACATATGCCACAGCTTTGGGCCGTCTGCCTTAAAGGATGACACAAGCCCATTGAAGAAACTGGGAGACGTGCCTCGATGAGCATCTACCGACGTCCACCTTAAAGGAAATTTTCGAACCACTTGAGTTCTTCGAGCTGTAACCGACTGCAACACTGACCGTTGCCAAACCGCAGTCACTTAAAGACCTCAGAGAAGTCTCGATCAGTGGATTAGAACTGCCAACCAGCACTGAGACAACAATTCCTGAACCAGAGCCGCGGTGTAACTCAGCCTGCAGCTGTCCATCCAGCTTTGCTCGCCGAACCATCTTGCTGCCTGATACCCGCAGCTGACGCCTGTCTTGAAATCGATCACAGATGCCTGCAAAGCACCCTGGAGCCGACTCACTTCTGTTGAGCACCAAGAACATCTACAGCCAAGGGTACATTGTGGTTCTGCCCCATGGTGCTTGCCAGAAGACCCCAAGCTACATTTTTGAGACCCATTGATCCCTTTGTGCTGAAGCCAAGAAACTTTAAACTGTTGTGATTATTAACCATACCGACTACCCTCCTGTCAGTATCCAGAGTGCATCCCTTTTCCCTCTTTGAAACTGTATGTCCTCTTCATTTCTTTACAAAGTATGTTGTATTTTGTGGTGTTGCTAGAACTGTCTGTTGTGAGACAAAAAAAGTAAACAATGTTGATACAACCTTGACTGGACAGTCCCTTTTATCGTTGGGTAATAATTGTATTTTCGCTGTGTTGCAACTAACCAAAGATGCACGGCCTTTCCGAGATAATGCTGCAGTTGCGACCATGTTACCAAAATTCGACAAGGAGGTCTATAATGTGTTATTCCAATCTGTTCGGTTCCCTTCTGGTGTATTAGTGGGGTGGGGCAGATTGATGGTTTAGAAACCCATATTCACCCCAGGACCACCGGTACTCGGAAGTTAATTTGTCAGAAAATTACCTGGTTGTTTTTCATTTAGACACTATGGGCTTGAGTTACAAATGTTTTCAATGGGAAATTGCTGCAGTGCAAGCCGAAGCATCATCACGAAGTAGCACTTCTTCCACTCCTGAGTGACAGGGGAAATAGTGACTCCTGAACAGTGGTTTGCAGAATGACACCCCGATTGAGGAAGGGCTTCCTGCAGGTTCTGGTGCTCTGATTTGCCAACATATTTCACGGCAGCAGGGGGGAAACCTGCATTTTGGCACCTGCTGCTGACTGGCTCCTTAGCCAGCCGTAGCTTGGTTGTTCTGCAGCTTGCATTCTTTCAGCCGAGGCCCTGCGTGTTTAGTGAAATCACATGCTTTTGAAATGCAAACATGGAACATCTGCATCATTTGATCGAAGAAAAGAAATACGAACTGTGAATAATCACTGCAGTAAAACACTTTGGCAAACTTGCGTTCTACCTAGCACACTGGTTTTGTACTAGGATAGTTGCCAGTGCCAAAGGGGTGGTTGAAGATCTACTGTAGCGGCAGGCAGCATGACCAGTGCTCACAAAAATCCACATGAACCAAGCAACATTGGCAACAGCACACTCAACATTCACTCATAAAGAACATTGTGAGAAAGTGAAAGCCTTAATTAAATGTTCAGAAGGCAGACGGAGCCTACATACACATGATCAAGTGGTTCAAAATAAGAGAATAAAGAATGGAAGAATACTTGAACATGATAAGGTTAATGCTCATCTGCTTATTATTTGTTGTTTGTTCCATTTCAAAGCATCTGTGCAATCCAAGCAAAAACACGTGAAACATTGCGAGACTTTAACCTACCGCGAGATCTTGCAGTGTTTAAAACACTACTGCTCTAATCGTGGGTCTTTCAACTTGAATCTGACGAGATGCCAATGCACTCCCATGAAAAAAAAACAGCATCTGCATCCTCAAGAATAACTATTTTGTAATTGTGGTATGTACTGTCTTGTCATTGGCCTCTGTGGCACACGTGATCGAGAAGACGCCGAGACTGGTGATGTGACCGCCTTTGATGTGGGAGGGACCATGGGGCAATTTAGTTTTACCGCCAAATCCCGTGTGGTGTGTTTATTGCAACCTTGTGTCCTGCGCCAGCTTGTGTGTGGCCCTCTGAGCGGGGACAAATATACGGTATTTCATTTTGCAAAAGAACTTTGGTACTTTGATCCAGATTCCAGTGACAAAACATTTTAAGTAATCAGGACTTGGACTAGTTTAGCCCGGTGGATTTGCCCTACAAACCTATGTGAGCAAGTTTTATCCGCCAATACGGCCAGCTTCTTGATTATTTTACAGTACATATGGTCGTTTACAGCAACCTAGCTATTCGAAACATGCTTTAAACAGCACTGTTTGCCACTAATCTTTCAGAAAATGCAACCCGAGGAGATATTAACCATAAAATCAGTGACATAAAATCATGAATTAACTTGTACAGGTGGGCCCAGTTTTATTTTGGTGCTCGAGTTCGCTTGTGTCCAAGTATGACCCTGGACTTTTGCACTTTGAAAAGTGGCACAGCATTCAATTAGCAAACAGGACATTGCACGTTTGGGAATTCTTGGAAGGACATTGCACTTTTGGGAATTCTTGGCAGGACATTGTGCTTTTGGGAATACATGCTGATTAAGGTTAAGACTAACGGCTCTACTATTGAAACAGCATCATTTTGGGAGGAATTAGTTCAAAGCCTAATAACCAAAGATAAAAGGAGCATTGTGTAATGCTAACACCCCAGCAAGTAACATCACTATCCGAATATAAAAGCCTACATTTACCAGCAAAAGCTTGGAACATAAATCAGAAATAACTGCTTGTGAAAATGTAACCATGCACATATGCTTGGTCAGGGAAAGCAGTAGCAGTAGGGGCAGTTAAGATCTTGGGAAAGACCTCAAGAAGTGCAGTTTTAACATCAGGGATATTTGTAGATGGATATGGAGAGTTAGGAGTAAGAGGCATGTCGAATGGCTTAATTTCATTCCCAAAGACAATTGGCAGATTACAGGCAAAATCGTCATCCGCTGATCTACCAATTTTACCTGAGGAGCGGAAATGACATTGTGTGCCCGTTTCCCACCAACATTTGATTCTTTAAACTTTTGTTTTTAGAAAAATTAAATTTCGGGTGTTTTGGCCTTTAAGTTTAATTTTTCCTGAACCTTCGTTTGTTTTTGTGTTTGCACAAAATAAATGTTGGGATAAAACGAAATTTCCCCACAAAAAGACCACCGCCAAAAGATGTATTGTATTGTATTTGTATTGTATTTTGCATTTATATAGCGCCTTATATACCATTGGTATGGTCTGAAGGCGCTGGTAGGTTGAACGCCCTTGGGAACCGAGGTTCGAGTCAGTAGAGAGGGTGAAGAGAGACAAAAGGTGCGTGTGCGCACAGAGTATGTGTGCAGCTGGTGCGGGGTTATTGTGGTAGCTGCTTCTTAGCGGTAGGTGTGGTGGTTGAGAGGTCAGGAGAATGTGTACGCTCTGGCAGAATTAATCCAGCTCGAGAGTGGCTGCGTTAGGCCTGAGGAGAAACGCCTGGCTGGGGGTGTTAAACCAGCGGTGGTTACTTAGAGTGATGGGGAGTGAGCGGGAGATGTTGATATGAGAACAGTTATACCGAATGGTGTCATAGTATCCCTGTGTTCTATTTGAGTGATGGTGTAAAGAGGAGAGTAGGCGTGAGGTGTGGTATGATATATGTTCATTCGAATGTTCCCGCATATCAATGCATATTATGTACGTTCCTCACACTCAGCTATTCCCTACACTCAGCCAATTCCTACATTCCGCCATTCCCCACACTCAGCCATTCCCACATACTCAGCTATTCCCTACACTCAGCTGAAAGGTGGCAGAAAGGGGGAAAGCGCCTAGCCAGCAGAATAGAAATGTTGAGAATTTCGCCAATTCAGTTTTGCTGGCAGTAATTTCACCCACTCCTACAAAGAAGTACAAGAAGTGGGATAGTCCACCTTCTTAGGTAAGAAAATTAGAAGTATGAGGCATACCATTTAACTTCCTTACATACAAGTACAAGAAGTGGAGTAGCCCTATGTTTTAGGTTGGGTAATTAGGGATATGAGCAGGACTATTTAACTTCCTTACATACAAGTACAAGCAGTGGAGTAGAGTTCAACTTCCTACGTAGGGAATGTTAGGATTAGGAGGCGCAGCATTTACCTTCCTTACATACAAGTGCAAGAAGTGGAGTAGTTCAATTTCTTGGCGCATAAAGCAACATATTCCCGAAACAACAGACCACCGTACAGCAGCACAGAGGAGTCACTGCCAGGTATGATAACAGAGAAGGAACATACGGTTAAAGTAGCAATTGTGTCAAGTGTGATGTTAACTCAGTGTTTTTGTGTCTCTTGTGTCTCACCAGGTGCCTGATCCATTTTGGTGGTCTTTCCTTTCTTATTTTAATTCCTCGCCCTTTTCCACAGGATTCAGTAGTCCTTACTGTGGTTTACACAGTCCGTGGAGTACTCACAGTCCAGAGGTAACCGTGGGGCATGCTGCTTCTACGGGGGACATTGGAGAACCGGTCGTTTGTGAGCAACACATTTATTTTTCGGAATGTTATTTGGCAAATGTTTATGTTTTGGCTTGTATGTGTCACCTAGAAGATCAAACATGAATGGCATGTAACGTGGTCAATGGAAAATGTGTAATAATACACATTTGCCTTAGTGAGGTGTCAATAGTCACTGCTTGTGTATGTTTCTTCCACTGTGATTGGCTGAACAATGAACATTCTCTACGGATGTCTAAATTGCGATTGGTTGCATTTGTTGTCAGTCTAATGGAAAGAGTCCCAGATATGTGAGTCTTCACAGACCAGATATTTTTCAGATGTTTTTCTCTACCTTTTTAGGTGTGTGCCTGCTTTGTGTTAGGTACTGTAATAATCGTTACAATTGTAAAGGTGTGAACATCTTTGCTGTACTTTAATCCTGGAATGAGCTTTGTTGGTGTATTTGAGGGTGAGCTTGCCATATGACTTCCAAAACCTGTTGAGTGTGCCAAAGCTTGTTGCGGGATAGGGTGGGGGAAAAGGTAATTGGCATTGGGTAGCCCCAGCTGCTGTTACATTCCCCATGCCCATTTATGCCGAGGTGGTCAGGCACCAGCATTGAAGACTGTGATTTGTGGGCAAACACAGTCAGCAGTAGGCTCACCCCACCACAAAGCAATACCAGAGTTAAAGATTAATTCTTAACCTTCCAGCCATCACCCCTTTTGTTTTGCTATATTTTAGGAACAGACATTCGGTGTGCTGATCTGAAACTAACAGCATCTCTTTCATCTGATAAAGCAATAGAATGATCTTAGTACAGGTTTGTCTTCTGCACATCCAAGCCTTTGTTAAATCCACACAATTATCAGATGTTTCCGTACAGATCAGAATGTTTGAATGTAAATGGCCATGTATCAGTGTTGTCTTATTAAACTGATAGGGAAACAAGCTGGCTTTTCATTCTCGGAAACACAATACATCACTCACCTATTTCTTTAGCTCTGAAATCTCTTCATTGGCTCCCAGTTGCGGCATGGATCAAGTTCAAGACCCTCTGCATCGTCCACAAGGCATTCTGGGACCGGACTGCCTCCAACTCTCTCTTCCTAAACATCTCCCCTCTCTATCTCTCCGCTCATCCACTTTCAACTCTTTGAGGGACAGTCGCTTTTCCAAGCAGAGAGTTGGGAGAAAATCTCTATCCTCAGCTGGGACCTCCCTCTGGAACAGCATGCCTGCCTCTCTCAAACTTGAGCAGAACCATCTCTGGGTCCGGAAGCAACTCAAGACCTTCCTGTTCGCTTCCACTTTCTCTGTTCCTCTCCCCTGCTGATTCCCGACTGCTCCACACACTGGCCACGTGGCTACCCTCTGAACTAGGGCCCAGGTTCCTGCATGTCTAGTTGCACCTTGCACTGCCTCCCAGCTCCCCTAGCACATGTGGTCTCTATCTGCAGCCCTACAGTCCCTTTTCTCTGCATTTATGAACAACCCGATGGCTGCACTTCTTGAGTTACCTGCCCTTCTCCCTCCTCCCTACCCCACTCCTGGCACTTCTCCCTTCCACTTCCCTGAACTTGCGCGATCTGAATGACACAGGGCCTAGTAAGATCGTTGTTTTGTCCTCCTATGTTTCCCCCTCCTTGCCTTGTTGCGCCTAGAAACACTTGAGTACAGCGCATTATAAATGCCATATCATATCATGCATTGGGAACATAAGGAGTTGGAGTTTTGCATTTTTTTATGTGCACAAGACCAAATCAGGGAAAAATACATTTGTGACTGTTGACCACCTTTGAGAAATACCTGCCCTCCATATAAACAGCTGCCCCAACACATCCGTTTTAAGCAGTGAGGAAAGATATGAAAACATAAAAGGATATTAAGGGCCACACAGAACCTGCTGCCCCCAGGCCCTTTCTTCCGTAGGGTGGGGCTCCATCCGTTATTTTCAAATGGTCCCTTGCTCGCATTCAGCCAGCTCTGTTTACACAAGCACAGTGACTGACCCCGGGCAAAATGCAAGTGTAAAATTGCATAGTGCAAAGATTTTACATTGCAGACCCAGAGAGCATTGTGTTGAACAGCTTTACCCTTGCTGAAGAGAGGAAGTCACAGAAGATCATGCCAAACTGGCATGTGTAAAGGGAAACTGAAACCCTAATATCGGTTTCACGAGTTATGCCCCTTGACTATTCACATTTCATCACTTAACATTTACACCATAAGGTGAAAATGTTTTGGTGCTCAAAAATGAAACCTACATGTTACAGGGCGATCATGTTTCTTCGGGGCTCATATGTAATGTGTAGAGACGTACCAATGGAATCCGGGCCAAAAACAGTTGCAATTGCAGTAATCTGTAGTACACTGCCTGCCGAGTATGGCCAGCGTAGTGGTGAAGTTACGCTTCTGTGCCACTATAGTTAGCGGGCTTGTTTCTCAAAGGCCTCTGCCCTCCCCGGCGTTGGCGAGGTCATGCACTTGGCATCAGCCTGGAGCTTGTGCCGCTGCCAGTCAGGAAAGCTCGCGGCACATTCTTATCAGGGCAAGCATGCAAATGTTGACTCATAGTGCGCTGTTCTTTTCTGTTAGCATGCTGTTTTCACTGTTTCTGTGAAGCGTTGAAAGGGAGGCTTGCCTCTAATCAGTGCCTTGCTGAGTACATAAACAAAGGCCGAAACGCAAACAGTCTACCGCATGTTGTCATTGCATTAATGCCAGAAACTTGGAGTGCACCCCGAGGATTTCCCTTAAAGATGAAACGAGTGAAAACAGTTTTCTTAGTTTTAGGATGATGACCACTTCTCATCCCATCTTTCCAAATCTAGTTCATACGCTGACCATTGCAGTTGAAATTCACCTTTCATATTTCATACAATAAGGCCCTAATTACAGTGTCCGTCGACATTATTGAGGATACGACTAGTGGTAATTACCAATGATGCCAGTGGTATTACCAAAAAATCCACCCAATTGCAGTATTACCACCACAACAGGGGTTAAAGGTAGCGGTATTGCTAGAATACTGCTGCTGATGCTGTTGCAGAATACCACTTCCTTTCTTTTATTTCCTAGCGATGCCCCATCATTTTGATGGTGGAAATTAATAGTGCACAGTAGTATTTTTTTGAACCATTTGTTTTGAAATCCATTGTTTTCCAAACACAGCTGCTCTTAAAGAAGAACGCTCATAATAGCTCAATTTCTTTGAACAGATGTAGAAAATCCCAAATTACACCCTTTTCCTTTTGTGAACCATTTTTTCAATGCCCAGAAGTGTCATTCCTGAACATGTTATGCATTACCTGGGAAAGGTGGTGTGGGTGTGAGCATCAGAGAGAGGTGCCCACTTGTTGTCCCCAGGCCTATTTCCCATATGAGGATGTGGACTCTATTTTGAGTGGAAGCGCTTGTGTCTCTCTTCTGTATGGGAAAACACTTTTAAAACGTTGATGGGATTTTATAATTTGAATGTGTGCCTACATCTCTAGGGTGCAGTTAAAACAGAACCTGGTACTTGGTCATAGGTCATAGGGTGGCATTTCCAATTGGCAGTATTGCTTTGGAATAGCACCACCTCCTAACCTGCAAAGGGGAGAGAGCTAGAACAGGCAGTATTTTGCAAATATGGTCTGCTTTACCTTTACCCCCAAACCTGCTATCAGGTGCTAATAGACACACAGCTTTCAAACTGAGAAACAAGTATTGTGTAGGTTTTTCTCATCTGATCAAATTCAGGTTAAATTTAAAGAGCACATACAAATCTGGTGGTCGAAGTGAGCGGGAACGGTCGGGAGCAGAGTTCCATATCTTTTCTTTTTAACTGTTAACAGTTCCACTACTTTTTGCACCCATTTTCACCATTTCGGAACTGTTCTTTGTGAAGTTAAAATACACTTCTCCCCTTTACGAACCAATAGCAGTTACAACTAAAGTGAAATCTGTTTCAACTAAATTGGCTGTCAACCAGCATGGCTGCAACCCTGGAAAGATGCGTGGTACGTACCTCCCCTCCTGCCTATACTGCCCCCCATTGGGTCACAATTCCACTACTGTTGTTGGTATACTTCTACCAGTGTACAAATCCAGTTAATTCGGAATGCTTTTTCTCAATAGATACAGGGCGCCAAGAAATCCGAATGCACAGATGTGCTCAGTAGCGCATTTGCTTCTACCTCTGTAAATGTGATTTCTTCAAAGACTGCCCTTTCAAAAAGGAAACCACACTTCTGACGAGTGCAACATGTGAGAGGAATCTTATCTTCCAAGTTTGGTCTCCCGGGGCACCTACAGTAATTGTAATTGGTTATTTATAACGTGCTTAATACCCAGAGGCCAGAGTTTTCTAAGTGGACCTGAGGATCGAACCTGGGTTGCTCAGCGTTGTCTTGCTTCCAAGACAAGGTGTTGCCCCTGAGCTATCCTCCCTAGACAGGCCCTCCTAAAAGGGCCTGTGTACTGAATGATATCACTAAACCCCACGAAACAACAAACAAATGTACGTATTGAAATCCTTATTTTTGCTTGTAGGAGATGACGCAGGCATAAAAGAGGACTAGAAGACTGGAATTGCACATTTTCATTAACTATCCGCTTCAAAGAGAGTCCCAAAAAGGTGTGGACTTTTGCGGGAATGTTGTGTCGCTCTTCAGCAGCCAGGAGAAGCCTTTGCTCTCCACTCTGATAGTTCCATTTAGGCTAGGACTCACTACTTGGGTACATTGAATGGACTTACCTGTACTGTATTGTGATCCACACAAAGCGATAACGCTTTCTGAGTTCTATTTATTGTGAACTTAGAACGGTTCTGAGTCACAAGGATAGGAAACACTAACTGCATCCCAAATGTGATCGAGCTGGCTCTCCTGTTGGTGGTGCTATGGCGGTTATAATTGTCAGGATCCACAAGATTCTTAAAGGTAACTTTGCAAAAAACAGTGTATTTGCATTATGGAGAGAGTGATTTTAACTCCCTGTACAATAACGTCAAAGTAGTGTTTGCATTTGCACAGAATCTAAAAGCATTTAACTTCTTTGCAAATGCAAAGACTGGTTGTGTCCATTATGCCCTGCACAGACCCTTCTATGGCTAAAGGGAGGTATGGATGCCAGTACTATATGGGGGCCCTTTTTTAAAGCAATCACATTTTAACTGGTGGGCATGCCCCCTTGGTGTCCTTTTAGTCCCGACACCTTTTGATATAATTGTTGATATCAATTTAAAATAAATTGATAT
Organism: Ambystoma mexicanum; assembly: GCF_040938575.1. Taxonomy (NCBI): domain Eukaryota; kingdom Metazoa; phylum Chordata; class Amphibia; order Caudata; family Ambystomatidae; genus Ambystoma; species Ambystoma mexicanum. Next base: position 869,942,187 of record NC_090928.1, read on the forward strand.
AAAAAAGATATCAACTCGATATCAAATTTATATCATATTTATACAAACAGATATAAAGTGTGTGTGTGTGTTTTGATATGTTTTGATATAAAGTTAATCTAAACTTGATAAAAAAATTATTTTAATGTAATATTTATATTAAAATGATTTTAATATGGGAGAGCACGTGGGCGCTGTTGCTTGGTCGCAAGCATAGTGAGTTGTGAGGAGTTAGCCGGTGAGTGTTAGGTGTGGGTGACGCTTTGATGAGGCGGGAGAGGGTTGTGGCCTTTATGGTATAATGTCACCATTTTTATAGATTTTATATGAGGTTGTATATTTGATAAACCTTTGAATAATTTTATATAAACTTTGAATCATTTTGTGAAGAGCTGGTGGGGATTTTGATAAGAACTTTAATGTTCATCATTTTTTGAATAATTTTATATAAAGCTGGCAGGGAATTTGATATGACCTAAATAATGTTTATATAAACTTCAATCGCTTTATATAAAGTGGGCAGTATTTTGATAACAACCTAAATAATATTTATATACATTTTATATATATTTTTATATAAAGGTGACAGCCATTTTAAGAATGCTTGATATAAAATTGATCGAAAGGGCCGGCTTAAGGCGTGATGTCATCAGGGGTGGCCGTTATACAGCGGATATATAGCTTTGTGTGATGGGTGGAAACCAGGGCGCTTTTTGAGCAAACCAAGGGCTATTCAGAAAATGGAAATTATGAACAGCTACAGCTACAACAGGGGAAAACACCTCCAGGAAGTCCTGGGGGTTCTGAGGATAGTTATACCCCATATTGTTTTATGGAAATGATGCTCTGGCGATTGATTGATCAGGCAGTGTTGACGGATCACGATTCTGGGGTGCTCTGTGAAAACTTGGCTGCACTTTCTGCTGACAGCAAGCTGCTGCTTACTGTTACAGCTAATGGGGAGTCTGTTGATGATTGCATTCAAAACATTAAGGAGCATGTACCCATAACAGTGGCTAATCTGGGAATGGCAACCTGGAATGGTGATGATGCAATTATGGAGCAACCAGCAGCGGTCATAGCGGGCACTGAAGACAGTGGATATGAATCAATGGTTTTGCAGACGGACACAGCAACAATGCCAGAGATGGATTTTGCCCTATTGCCCCATTAGAACAATGGGGGTCAAGTGCCCAAGGTATCAGATGGCATGCTATCCGGGAAGTATGTTTTAAAGCTAGCATGTGTATTTTGTAGGGCATTAGAAGTAGCCGTAGTTAAAAACTTTGCATGTTTGTTTTGTTTACAGCCTTTAACCTATAAAATGGACGGCGCTGAGGACAACTTGGATGTAGCATAGACCATAAATATTGACTGTGTTTGCTGTTCAAACCAGATTGAAAACTCAGGGGCTTCTGAAAATGTGCTGTGTAAGGCCTGTGTTTCCCAAATTGAAACTGATAGCATAAAAAATGATATGATATGATATGATCGTTTATTTATATAGCGCCTATACACAAAGTGTTTCAAAGCGCTTCAAGGCAAGGGAGGGAACAAGGGAAAATACAACCACATTCTTACAGGCCATGAACAGTAAGGATGTGAAATTAACTATCGTACTCGGCCTGACGACATTTCAGATAGTGCAAGAGCTAAGAAATAGATACAGTTATAGTGGTTGTGACCTGTATCGATATCCTGCTATCGAAGGCTTTACGGTCGTTGTTGTGAAAACATGTTTAAAACAAGACTTTCACAGATGGTGCTCAGGGCACAAAATTGATGACTCCTAATAGGATGCTCACGAATGTTTAGAAAAAGCTTACACAAATAATTTGCTAGATAAAATATGTCACATGCTGAGCTCTAAAAGTCTTGTAGAAATGATGTGCTTGACGCAGTTGCTAACACAGCTAAAGGCTGGGCCTGGGGCGGAGCGATGTGTATCTAAAACACTGTGGGCTATACAAACAGCGAATAACCCCCTTTTGAAAATGAAGCAATTTAGACAGGGCTGCTCGATGTGTGTTAAAAGCATTATTGAGAAAACGGTTTGTAAATGGAGGGATAAAGTATATCAAAGACAGTATGGTAGAGCAATGTGCATGGAACCCCATAAACTGATATGTGAGGAGTGAGACTGTAGATGTTTTCTATGTATTTGCACTTATTTGTAAGAAATAAAAAATGAACATCTGTGGAAAAGTGATCAATTTAATGTGAAACCACCCGTTGGATGTCTACAGCGGTTATTGCTGGATCTACTTAAAGAGCGGCTAGCTACTGTATGTCCAAGGCTGCTGTGTTATCTGGAAGCACCAACAGTGATATACAGAAGGGAATGTACCATTTATACATCACAAACATATGCACCAACATCAATCGCCCACTAATGGACAACTACTGGCAAAAGCATCCCAAAGAAGGTCATAGCGATTTAAGGTCGCTGGTCGGGCCTTAATTGCGAGAAAATGTGGCCATCCTGCAACAAAGTTTTCGATGTGTTAAAGGACACTGATTGTTTGACAGGGAACTTTATGAATTTTTGTCGACTGTCTCTTTATTATGTTTATCTGCTTATCAACACAGTGAAAGACAATCTGTGTCTAAAGTAATTGATGCTACATCAAAATTTGTATCCGAGAAGATACATGTGCAATATGTGAGAACTTAAATTATTTAATGTGAATACAATCTGAATAAAAATACATGTTTTAAATATGAATGAATATCTGTTCTTTTATAAAACCTGGTTGTGTCTTTCTTTGCTGAGCGGGTATGGAGGGCAAGCACGGCCTGTATAAAACTGTCAGAAATATATGATGACATAAAGATGTAAAAGTTTATAACAACGTATGTGAAAATAAAAAAGTCAACATTTGAAAACAACAGAATTCTACAGCGCAATTAAAACCAGTCTCTCTAAAAGCTGATGGCCCCAAGCACAACATAGCATTATACGTAGGAACTAAATAAACTTTTTAAAGTGATGTGTGTTATAATACAAAAAGGAACAAGACCAGTTTATGAATTGTACAAATATTTTATTTATAAAAAAGATATACCTAATACAGAAAGGAAAAAAACATGTGTAAACACATTTAGGGGATGATTCATGGAATTTGCGCGCCGAAAAACAGGGATTTGTGCGCCATTCAGCCCGCAAATACCTGTTTAACAAATGGGGATTTGCCAGCAGAATGGCCACAATCCCCTGTTTTTCGGTGCACAAATTCCATGAATCAGCACCTTAATGTAATATAAAAAAATAAACATACCGATGCAAAGATCCCAAATCTCAGACACTCTGTTGTGAATTTTAAACATATTTTATTTATAAAAAAGATAAACTTAATACAGAAAGGAAAAATACATGTGTAAAAACATTTAATTTAATAGAAAAAATAAACATTCAGATGCAAATATACAAAATCTCAGACACTCAGATTGAAAGGACACGGCAGAATTACAACTACAGAAGCTCTCTGAAAAAGCGCAGGACTGGTAGAGCTTCTTGTTGAAATATTTAATAGCCATAGTGGGGTGTCAACTCATCTGCTGCCAGTGTTCTTTTATCAAACACAACACTGAGCGTCTTTTGTAGAGTGACTGTGCTAATTCCCCACGGTTTTTTATCGTGCACTATACATGGATGTGTAACGACGCTGTTTCATTGTCTATAAACACACAGCTGCTCATGTGATCAAATAGATAGGTGTGAAGCACATTGGGGTTTGTAATGATGGATCTGTTGGGCAAATGAACTCTTCGCGCAAACTTAGCCCACAAATAATGAAGGAATAATTTTGCCAACAGCCGCCGAGGGGGGTTGCCCTGAATGTGTTCCATATGCAAGCGTATGCCCTGATGTTTATAGTAATCATCAATGTAAACCCACTTCCTGATCCGCTGCATAGCCGCCTGACCAAGACCATCTGTAGCGTTTTTCACCATCGCCAGTTAGGGCATGTTGTAGAGAGATGTTTTGTGTTTTTGAGATGTATAACAGCCACTGAATAGCCGGCGTGGAATAACGTTTTTATCGACCATGATATGAATCATGGGGCAGCAGCGCTATTGTTTCTGGTTTCAGATATAGTTGTCTGTAAATCTGCATATAACAACTAGCCAGGGTGATATTTTGAAAAGGGTTGATGTATAGCCTTTATAGATGTTTCACAATGAGTCATTTGAATGATGCCGTTCCTAAACAAATTACAAGCTTGTTTTAAAATGTTGACATCTTCTTGACAGTAGGCCCTTAACTCATGGTGAAAGTCAAAGACGCAGTGTTCAAGTGCCTTAAACCAGGTCATAAACTCTTCTTTTACACTAGACATTATGTACTGAACGCCATACTGGGCTGGGGGTGGGGGGGACTGGGCCAATGTAGTTTTGGTTAGCAGCAGTGTTAAAAAGATGGGGAAAGAAACACTTTGAACCGGGGAAACTAAATGCCTTTGAAAGTTTGCTGAGTTTCAAGGGTAAAAAGTTCAAAGAATCAATAAAACATATTTGTAGACGTACCACAAATGGCCATTAGCTTAGCACGTTCGGTGATAAGTTTTATTTACATTTTTCAGAACTAACTGTCTCAACACAAAGTATGAATCATATCCTTTGGAATTATGTACTAGAAAGGTGTTACCCGTGAATTTCCTCATTACAAAAGTGCTTATAAAGGTTACCACACAGAAGTCTTTTGTAAATTCACAACATTCCCAATTTTGCAAATTTCCTACTCGACCCACCTTTGGATTTTTTCATCGGTTACAGCGGAGTATTGCATGATGACTCCGATGGCACTAGGATACCCTGATTCATCAGTGCTGAAATAGTCTGGAATATGCCCTCATCAGCTTCTCGGGACATATGGTACTGTTTCTCGAGGGGTAAAATTTCTCCTGGTTTAAGCTTTATTTTAACCTCCCCCATTCACTTTAATAGACCTACATCATAGGGGCCCATTGTCCACAGGACACTTGGCACCTTTTCTAGATCTTCTTGAAAAACTGCTGGTTGTTGCCGCCCTATCGTCATTCGCTTGGGATTTCTCTTTTCCCGATCCTTATCCATTATGAAATGCTCATAAAGAACACCACTTCGTCATTGATATGTTCTTCTCTGAACATATCTTCATCTGTTATGTCAGTCAATCTGTATCCCTCTTCAAGGGCATTCACTGTTCTCCATGATCGACCTTTGTCATCTACCCCTTCAAGCATAGCTAACTTTCCTCGTACTATAGCTGCTTCCAACTCTATAGGAATTGTCTGCCCTTCTTCCTCATCCATAGGTATTCGTGGTCTGAATATAACTCATCAGGTATCCTCACAATCTTCCCTACTAGCCCATGGAGCCAAGTCAACAAAATGCTCACTTCATTTAGGAAGACTTCTGGATCGACCGGGACACCTCGTAAAGCCACTTGTCCTGTGAACACCAGTATGAAATCTCCGACGTTTAAGTAGTTCCTGGAGTCGAGCACACTATTCCCTGATCAGTGAATGAAATAGTCCTGTTAGGGTTTGTCATCAAATCTATTCCCAAAGTATTAACTGGTGTCTGTCATGAATATAACAAAGGAACGGACATGTCACATTGCCCTATAGAAACCGGTAACTTATCAGTAAAAGGAAATACATGTGTATCTCCACAAAACCCTTGAGCATTCATGGCAATACCTAACATTGGGTATTTCCCGTCCTGTATGCAAAAGCGGGTCACCCCAGTGTCTACAAGAAAAGAAAAGAATTTGCCCCTTATTGTCACATCAACCCTTGGTTCCTCTTGGGGTCTGGTGTCACAGATAGTACTGAACACATCAAGTCACCCTTTGAGCTGTCCTATTGAAAGTATAAGTTCATCCCCATCCCGTGAAAGGGTTTCCTCCTACCACAGTGACACCAGCTATCTGTAAGCGATATTCAATCAACACTACAGCCAAGTCAATGCCTAGTCTGGGATGCTGAGGAAAACCCTTATTAATGTATTTTTATGTCTAGTTCAGTACTCTGGATGACCACCCTTGTATAACACCCCCCTCTTAGAATCCCCCTGACCCCACTGAGCCAAGAAGTAGGTTTGTTTTGCAAATTAAAAGGTTTATTTGAGAAATAAAACAAAATATAGATACCACGCTTTTATAATAAATTAATAATCGATATCGCCCTTATAAACATAATGTTAATGAACAATGGGTAATCTGACACTAGCACACTTCTTTATAATCAATGAGGAGTGGGTGTAGGATGGATAAAGTAGAAAAAATACTTTTATGATTTCAAGGGAAAAGCAATGGGGAATAAAATGCAGTACAGAAATACTTGATATGATTTTAGCAAAAGATAAGATAATCACTTTTTCTCTGGCAATTCACCCCCCTCCCCTATGCAATGTAAGAAATGGAAGGAGATGGAAATAGAGGCACACAGTTCTCAGGAATGCAACCAAATACAATACGAAATTCAGTTCCCCCCCAGCAAGCTTAGAGGAAACAGGTAGAAGTTTGAAACACAGGCCCAAAATGCTTTGAATGTGATGACAATGAAGTGAGAAATGTGCTAAAAATGCTTTTAATTCCCTTTAGGAGGTTCAGGGTGCATGAGAGATACTTGGGATGAGCTCAGGATCACTTTAGCAATGATTCAGGGATGGTTATTAAGAGACAAACACATTTTTAGCAAAGGAAAGCAAAAAGCTGCTATCTTTTTACAGGTAAAGAAATCAGGCCAAATCGCAAATCGCGGCAAAATTCGCGAGTGCGTGAATCGCGATTACGACAAAAGTATAAGGAGTAGCAAGTCGGTTTAGGTCCGTTGGAAAGCTTAGATTCTAAATTTCCTAGCCCAAACGGTTCCAGAGATACGGACGATTAAATAAAGGTAGATTTTCGGATTTAAAGTAAAACTCAAAATGACAGGTGACAGCTTGCAGCTGCAGAATTGACAGGTGACAGTTGTGCAGCTTTAAAAATGACAGATGACACGATTTCTAGGAGGCAGTTCTACTTAGGTTAAAATAGTTTGGATTAGATTATTTTAACTAAGAGATTGGTTCTGCACAGTTCTGCTAGGTACTCACAATATAAATTTGAAATAGGCCTCGCCACGGATCTGGTCAGGTTTTGGACTGGACTCCGGTTCAGGTCTCGGCACTTCACAGTGATCTGAGTTAGCTCTCTGGTTCTGCTCACAGCGGTCTGGGTCACTCTGGATCTCTGGTCTTGTCTCTGGCATTTGTTCTTGGCAAAAGAATTCAAACAGCTCGCTGGAATAGTTGCAAATGATTTTAAGGTTGCGGAGGCCTGCTGAGAAGAGTTCTCAGTTTGTTGGTTTAGGCCCTTGCTTTAAGTTCTGAAGTAAAGTTCTGGTCTTTGGAGATTGATGGATTTGAAGTCTGGATCTCTGGATCTTTGGATGTGAAGTCGTCGGTCAGCATGCTCCGCAGAAAATGGAATTGAAAAGTCTCTACCTGTCCCAGCAGTCTCTTTTTATGTGTTTTGGAAAGTGGGTGTGTGCGTTGGTCATAACTAAACCTGCCCCTCTCACTTGTCATTGGCCCAATTCTCCCCTCTCCCATGATTGGGGGAAGGAAATGTGAGTCAGAGCGATGCTGTAGGTTTTATGGTCAGAGGAACCTCCCCTTGTCAGATTGCACACAAATCTATTTCTGACCCAAATACATATTTATCTATGCACCATTTTCTAATATTATAGGTCCAGTTAACATATTTTTTGTAGCACCAAACCATCCGATCCCTGTCTTTGTACGATGTTGTGTCCACTGATGACAGAATTCTCCCCTTTTCATCCAGATAACGACCTCTAAACCTTTCCAGATTTTACACAAATGTGCACCAGGGATATGGGTTACAGATGATACAGTGTCAGATTTTTAACATGCATACATTTGGAGTGAGACCCTATTTTCCGCTAGCAACCCCCCAGAATACACCACAGGGTCCTAACGCCTCTTAAAATGTTCACAGAAAAATCACAAAAATAATGATATTACTTATATAATTCTGACAAGTCTGCACTATGAGTTATCTATCTTTTTAAAATTATGCTCTGGTCAAAAAAGGGGTGTGGCTTCCCACATCACAGGGTGGAATAACTGGTTTATCCACTTCCCCCAAGCTCAGCTGCTAGCAGAGGCACTGCCCCTCCCAGTTTCCCCTAAGAGGAAGCCACTTTTACAACACCCCCAATATAACATTTGCCTGAGTCCAGGACAGGCCTTTGTTCAACTCCCTGTAGTCCCCAGCTGCTCCACCCCTAATCTAATCAGAGAGGTGACAACTCCTTTTGGCAAGGGGAAGAGTGGCTGAGCAGGTTTCAACTCCTGTCGGGGCTAGTTGTCAGGCAGAATCCAGTTTCATTAAGCCAGGTTTCAGCTAAATGTCACTTTTTGTTCCCAGTTTAAATCACTTACAATTTTTACATATACATTAAATAATTACTTCCTTCAAGTCATTTCAGAATATAGTTTTACATTGTATCCACCTCTTAGCAAGTGTTTCCTTGGTCTGGTTTTGTTTCATTTGTTCAGTTTTACACAAAAGTCTGGTGGTTTTAAAACGCCGGCTTTCTGATAGTGGTGAGTACTGGTAATGCAACCATTTTTGGGATTAAGAAAATGAATTCCCCACAGTTCTGGGTTGCTTTTGGCAATCAGCATTGCCATTCCCAATGGTTTCAGGCTACTGTGTATGTAGCCCAATGGTGGTTAGGCAGTGCCCTCCTGTGCTCACAACATAGGCAAAAATGGGTGGCAGCCTATTCTTCATGTTTTCCCTGTACACTCTCTGGGGAGTTCTGGCCATCATGATGTTTTCCATGCCAGTACTGCACAGTTTTATTGTAGGGCTTGGATGCATGGGTAAAAACATCCCACAAGCCCCCCCTCTTGCGATGGCCATTCTGTCCTTTCGCTGATGGAACTCGCAAGATCTGGGATGTTCGCCTCCTCTTCTTCCAATTCCATGGATGGCACAGTTCAGCATCTTTTCCTCCCTCCAGTCGATCAATCAGTTCTCCTTGCTGGTCCTGATGGGAGGATTGGGCGGTACCCCGGGCCCCTCGGGTCTCTGCTCCCGGTCCCCGGTCATCCTCCTTGGTCAGTGTCCATGGTTTCCTCTCTCCTAGGATGATAAAGCAAAAGTGGCAATACACATTCCTAGACATTTTTCCACCACTATTAATGGTGTGGCGAACATGTACATTTTATACATCCAAATGCATTTTGCACTCTGATTTTAAAAACAGTATATAACAGGGCACATTTGCATTACGTTACTATATTTTTGATATGTGGAATATTTTAGAGTTTGAACTGACTTACTCTGGAGCGGCCCCCTCTGGTATTGCAGAGGACTCCTCCAGTTGCTGCAGCGTGTGCCTGGGATGGCAACACTTTAGGTGATTTATATGTACGCACTTGTCTTCCCCTTCCGCCAAACTGCCTTTGGGGATGTGGATCTTGTGTGCAACAGGGGAGATTTTGTCTATAATTTCAAACGGTCCCTTCCATGTAGGCAAGAATTTTAGCTGTTTGGCCTGGTTCCTTTGGAAATTGTATAGATAGACCCGACCACCCACCTTATATTCCTTTCGGGTAGTTTTTAAATCATAGTGGGTCTTCATGCTCTCGGCTGATCTTTCTAGATTCCGCTGAGCATAGGCAAAAGCATGTTGAAGGTGTTTCCTTAAATTCTCCACATACTCATGATTTGTGGAGGCATTTATCAACGTTTGCTCTTGGGTTCTGTAGAGCAAATGCTGGGGAAGCACCATCTTGCGTCCAGTCATCAACTCAAATGGTGACATTTTGGTTGCAGATGAAGGGGTAGATCTGATGGCCATTAGGACCAGAGGTAATCGGATATCCCAACTTGGCCCAGAATCTGCCACAAACTTTTTTAAGATGCTCACAATGGTTTGGTTATATCTCTCCACTGCTGGCCTGTAAGCAATATGTAGCTTTCTTTTGACCCCCAGTATCTCCCACATCTTTGTCATTACTTCACAGGTGAAGTGGCTACCTCTGTCTGACTCAAGGTAGACCAAAACGGGAAAAGATGTGGTTAATCATCAGGGCAGCTGCTGTTTCTGCCTTGCAGTTTGGGGCCGGGAGACATTCCACCCACTTGGTAAACAAGCATGTAACGGTCAACATGTACTTGTTTCCTCTAGACGAGCAGATTACAGGGCCTACAAAGTCGATTTGCAAATTTGACCATGGCAGTGTCATCCCCCTCTTTTGGAGAGGCGCACGGTGTGTGAGGGATGATGGCTGAAATTGTGCACACACGAGACACCCCTTCAAGTATTGGTCGAGGTCCTGCCCCATGTGTGGCCAGTATGCAACCTCTCTTAAGATTTCCAGTGTTGTGTGAAACCCCCTATGACCGGCGGTGGCCGCATCATGGGCGTGACTTAACGTCAGGCTTCGAAATGAGGTAGGAATCACCCACTGATCATGGCCAGCTTGGGATTTCCTTACCAACAAACCGTCTTGGATTCGGAACATTTTTGGAGATTTCATCAACACTCTTAGGTTCTCTTTCCAAATGTAATCGGTATCCGTCAGGGGAAAGTTTTCAGGGTCCTCAAGGTGTTGGTAAAACTTACCAATAATTGGATCCCTCTTCTGAGCTGTAATTAAATCAGCATCAGGGGTCTCCTTACTCCATTGTGCAGTTGAAAGATCATTGTGAGCATTTGTCTGGGACCTAGTGATAGCGGAAAGCCTTGCATTGACAGAATCCAGGAAGTAATTTGGGAATTACTCACATTTCCGGCCCGGATTCTGTCACTCTGGAGATATTGCAGAGGCTGGTGTGGAGTCTCCACTATGATGTGTTCCCCCTGGATAAACGGGCGATAATTCTTCAATGCCCACACCGTTGCCAGGAGTGCCTTCTCCCAATCGTTGAATTTTTCCTCTACAGAGGATAAAGTTTTGCTCGCATAGGAGATTACTTTATTGACCTTGTCATGCTTTTGGTATAATACTGCCGTCAAGCACGTATTAGAGAACCCCGTCTCCAGGAAGAACTCCTTGTTTCTGACAGGGTAAGCTAGGCAAGGCGCTTGTGAGAGGCTTCTTTTGAGTTGTCTTACCGCCTTGGATTGTTCTGGACCCCATTCCCACTTGCCCCCCCTTCAAGAGATGAATCAGGGGTCTAGTGATCTCTGCGTAGCCTTCAATGAACTTTCTGCTGTAATTAGTCAGTCCAAGGAGGCTCCTTAGTTCACACAGAGTTGTGGGGTCTTTCAGTTTCTGGAGTGCTTCCACTTTCTTTTCTTGGGGACAGAGACCCTGAGGAGTAATCTCATGCCCCAAGAAATTAACACGGGTTCTACACCACTGTGCTTTCTGAAAGTTTTGCTCCGGCGGCCCTCAACTGTGTCAGAACATAACGGATCTCCGCTATGTGTTCCTCCACAGATGAACTTTTGATGAGGACATCATCTACATAAGCCAGGTTACCCCTCGCACCCAGGTCGGGCATGGCCTTATGTAGGAAAATGTTGATTGTACACAATCTATTAGGGGTGACAACCTTCTCAGGAGGTCATTCCCTATTAAACAAGGGGTGCCCTCTGGAGTCACTACTATGACCGGGTGTTTCACCTTGTGTCGCCCAATTTTGATGTCCAAATCTGCAGTCCCCTCGACAGGAATTTCCTTCCAGTCAAAGTTCTGCAGTTGTCCAGGAAGAGAGGTGAGAGGAATATGGTAATTCTCCCCCCTTCCTGCATTTAGTTCATCAAAGGCCCTTTGGACAGAAGGGTATCTTGGGACCCAGTGTCCACCAGTGCCAAAATTGTACCCTGCCCCTGTACTTGTACCGGGGCATAGTGCCTTCCCTCCTTCTCCTCAAGGGGGCACAGATAATGCACATTTTTGGACAACTGGTGGGCTAACTTTCTGGTTTTGGTCATTGCTAGCGAAGAGATTTGGGCAGAATTCTGTGGAGAGCCTGGGGAATCTGAAAGAAAAAGTTGGCAACTGGAAATGGTTTCGGGTTCTGGGCCACCCCCCCTTTTTGGAGGCAGTCCTCAGGATGGGTTTGACCCAAGGGATTTTGGTATTGTCGGTTCTGGGATGAGATGATGGGCGGCGGTAGCTCAGTCTCCACATCTCCCCAGTCTGAATTGGCATCCCTTGGGACCCATTTTTCCTTGGGAGGAGTTCCCCCATCTCTGAAGGAGAAGATCTTTTTCCCAGGATCTTCTGAGGATCTCTCTCCCTCAAATTGGAAGACCTGTACATCCTCCACAAAGTGGGTCTGTTTGGGTCCTTTGTTTCTCCTACCCCCCCTCTGCTCCTTAGGAGGCAGGCTTTCAGGGGTAGGAGATTTTGTTTCCGGTTCCTGGTTTTCCAGAGGCTGTTTACAAGTTGGGAAGGAGGCTTCCTCCAAGGCTTTACACCCTCCTTCCCTTTGTGCCTCCTCCCTGGGAACCGGTGGGTTATCGGGGTGCTGCCCCGTCATTGTTCTGGAGCACCTGGTCCAGAGTTTGGGGCATTCTGCGGTGGCATGCTCATCTGAGGGTTCTGTTGAGCCCTCAGTATGTGACCCAGATCTCGTGCCATATTTTGGACCTGGCGCTCAAGTTGTGAAACCTGCTCAGGCTGATACGGGGCTCTATTTTCTCCCCTGGGCTGATCCCGGGAAGGGAAGCTATCCCTTCTCTGGTAGTACCCCTGGTTGGGAAGATTTTGGTACCCCTCCACGCTTGGCCTCCCCTCTCCCGGATTAGGTTGTCTGGGCTCAGGGAATTGGGGAAAGAAGGATGGATGATTTTGGGGCTGGAAATTGGGTGGATACCTGGGGAAAAGGTTCTGCCCAGGATTTGGAGAATTTCTGCCCTCCTGTGGGAAGTTGGGAGGGAAGTTCCCTGGGTTAGGTGCTTGGCTGGATCCCCCCCCTTGGGCTGGAGGAGTCCACACATAACCCAGGATTGGTCTGTTTCCCTTGTAGCAGGGACTTCCATAGTCAGGGGGGCGGGGGACCCCATTTGTGGGACTACCTTCTCGACTCCCTGTCTGTGACTGGCCCGAGGGCCTTCTGGGCTGTGAATTATTTGGTGCAGGCAGGTTTTTAGGCCCCCCCATCTCCAAATCTAAAATGGGGGCAACCTTTACCTGTGCCACCCTGGCAGCAGCAGGGGTGCTGTTGGTTTGGGGTTTTTCGGCGCATTATTTTTATTTTCGATGGGCTTCTGCACCTCATAGATCCGGGTAGCCTGTTCAATGACCCAGTCTAAAGATCTTTTCTCATGAAAATCGCTCACGAGCTGGGTCATTATGTATTTGGGTAAGGCATGGAAAAACGTATTGATAAATTCTCTGCTATCCGTGCGCACCCTTCTGGTGGTCTGCGCAAAAGCACATTTTAATTCTTGCACAAACTCTTGTGGGGCCTGATCCTCCCCACATTGCAAATTGTACGCTGCCTTGCGAGCCTCTTGAGGATTTCTGTGAACAGAAAAATGTTTCAAGATGGCCGCCTTATGGGTGGACCATCTTAAATGATTTTGGTCCTCCAGCCCCGCAAAGAAACTGGAGTATTCTGGGGAGAATGTCCATTTGACGTACTGGATGCAGCTACTGCTGTCCTTCAAATGGAAAGTCTCCATCATTTGCTCATAGAGCTCCAAGTGTTCCCAGACGGAAAACTTGGCGTTCTTATGATAAGGAGTGTTGACACTCCTGATTGCCTTTATTTGTTTCAATGGGTCCTTAAGCAAGGCCCTTTTTGCCTTATTGGCCTTTTTGGTTCGGGTAACTCTGGTCCATTCATCCTCTGACTCAGAAGCGCTGCTCCCAGAGGTGCCCGTCTGATCTTCCAGGTTTTCCCGGATTCTGTGAGCCTGGGAATGGCTGGCAGAATTTGGGGACCTGGTCTCCTGTGTCCTGTGACACTCAGAGGAGTCTTCAGATCGACCTTGCTACCAGGATTTGCTGGGTATCCCCCCCACTGACCTAACTGGGCAGAGGTTTTCAGGATGCCCTTAATGGGCCTACTCTCCTGGGGTTCCCCACTAAATTGCACTGTGCTTGGGTGCCCATACCCGGATGCCGCCCATCCATTCCTGGGAGGTACTGGCCTATGAGCCCCATACTTCTAGCTGGATAGTAATCTGCCATCCCCGTGGCCCTGGGCTCATGTGCGCGAGGGGACATGGGGGTGGCAGAGTCCAGGGACTGGGAGAGATGAAGGCCTCTGGTACTAGGGCTCCTGAGGTTATGCTCAGGAGTTTCTCTTTCCCAGCGAACCTCATCTCTATCCGCCCCTGCTTCCTGTTGCAATGCAAGAGCCTGCGCTTTCAGTTCCTCAGTTAAGGCCTTACTAGACTCTATCAGTCTCTCCTGCATGGCTACCTGTTGCTGGAGCCTATCATTGTGCTGATAGAGAGCCGCATTTTCTCTCTGTGCCTCCTGATTGGTCCTGGAGTACTGGGCCAGTCTCTGCTGGAGGAGGGATATCTCCTCAGTTCCATCCCTACTGGCCTGCTCCATTCTTGCCAGAGCATCCTCCACCCTCCTGGTGTGCTCTAACAAGTTCTGGTGTTCTTTTTGGAGGTCACCCAGTCCCTGGAGGGCCAGGTGATTTTCTTCCATTTTCCTTTTTAAGTGGCAGACATCCTGGCCTAAGGTATCCCTTTCCTGACTAAGAGCCTGCATCTGTGCCGCCAGGTCGTCCCTTTGCCTTTGGAAGGCACCAGCTTGCTGGCGCTCCTGGTCAAACTCTGCCTGGGTATCCAGGTCTTTCAAAATCAGTTTATTGCTCTCTGCCTTCTCCCTATCTAGGTGGCTTTGCAGGGTGACTACCTGCTCGGCACATGCCCTATTGAAACCTAATTGTTGCTCCAGCTTTTTCTGGCTCTGCAGTAGGGAGTCCAAACCTTCTTAGTACTCCTTCTGCAAGGCCAGAAATCTGGTATCCTGGTCCGCCTTTTCCTGTTGCAGCACATCCATATCCTCCTTTATTTTAGTGATGTACTGTCTGCTATCCTTTTCGGACTCCTGGCTCCTGAGCAGCCTCTGCTCAGAAGAGTCCATATCAGATTGGGCCTTCTCTAACGCCATCTGTTGCCTATTTGCCAGATCTTTGTCCTGCATGGCTCCCATATATAGATACAAATATGCCGCTATCCTGGCAATCTTATTATGTTGATCTTTGGCTTTAGGGGCCATATATAGTTCACTCAGGGCCACATGTAGGGGACCCTAATCTCCCCATTATCTGACCCTGTTTCAGTGACCTGTTGCGCGATTGCCTGCAACCAGACCGTTTGGTCTTGATGAGTCCACTCACCACTCACAAATAGCTTATGTAAGAAGTGCTCTCTGGCTATTTTCATATCTACCAAGGTCGTCATTCTGGAATTTGAGTTCCTTCCTGACTTACAGAAGTTTGTATTTTATTTTGCAAAACAGACCGTTTCCTTAGAGCGTTCCTTTGAGGGGTGCTTTCACTGTGTAAAACAGCGTGGATCTAACCGGATATGTGTATCTGGTCAGTTGGCACACTGTATTAATCTGCACAAATGGTAAATCTAACCCAGAATATCCCGGCTCGAGCCCCCACTTTTGTAAGCGATATTCAATCAACACTACAGCCAAGTCAATGCCTAGTCTGGGATGCTGAGGAAATTCCTTGTTAATGTATTTTGATGTCTAGTTCAGTACTCTGGATGACCACCCTTGTATAACACCCCCCTCTTAGAATCCCCCTGACCCCACTGAGCCAAGAAGTAGGTTTGTTTTGCAAATTAAAAGGTTAATTTGAGAAATAAAACAAAATATAGATACCACACTTTTATAATAAATTAATAATCGATATCGCCCTTATAAATATAATGTTAATCAACAATGGGTAATCTGACACTAGCACATTTCTTTATAATCAATGAGGAGTGGGTGTAGGATGGATAAAGTAGCAAAAATACTTTTATGATTTCAAGGGAAAAGCAATGGGGAATAAAATGCAGTACAGAAATACTTGATATGATTTTAACAAAAGATAAGATAATCACTTTTTCTCTGGCAATTCACCCCCCTCCCCTATTCAATGTAAGAAATGGAAGGAGATAGAAATAGGGGCACACAGTTCTCAGGAATGCAACCAAATACAATACGAAATTCAGTCCCCCCCCAGCAAGCTTAGAGGAAACAGGTAGAAGTTTGAAACACAGGCCCAAAATGCTTTGAATGTGATGACAATGAAGTGAGAAATGTGCTAAAAATGCTTTTAATTCACTTTAGGAGGTTCAGGGTGAGTGAGAGATACTTGGGATGAGCTCACGCTCACTTTAGCAATGATTCAGGGATGGTTATTAAGAGACAAACAAATTTTTAGCAAAGGAAAGCAAAAAGCTGCTATCTTTTTACAGGTAAAGAAATCAGGCCAAATCGCAAATCACGGCAAAATTTGCGAGTGCGTGAATCTCGATTACGGCAAGTCGGTTTTAGGTTTGTTGGAAAGCTTAGATTCAACTCCCTGTAGTCCCCAGCTGCTCCACCCCTAATCTAATCAGAGAGGTGACAACTCCTTTTGGCAAGGGGAAGAGTGGCTGAGCAGGTTTCAACTCCTGTCGGGGATAGTTGTCAGGCAGAATCCAGTTTCATTAAGCCAGGATTCAGCTAAATGTCACTTTTTGTTCCCAGTTTAAATCACTTACAATTTTTACATATACATTAAATAATTACTTCCTTCAAGTCATTTCAGAATATAGTTTTATATTGTATCCACCTCTTAGCAAGTCTTTCCTTGGTCTGGTTTTGTTTCATTTGTTCAGTTTTACACAAAAGTCTGGTGGTTTTAAAACGCCGGCTTTCTGATAGTGGTGGGTACTGGTATTGCAACCATTTTTGGGATTAAGAAAATGAATTCCCCACAGTTCTGGGTTGCTTTTGGCAATCAGCATTGCCATTCCCAATGGTTTCAGGCTACTGTGTGTGTAGCCCAATGGTGGTTAGGCAGTGCCCTCCTGTGCTCACAACATAGGCAAAAATGGGTGGCAGCCTATTCTTCATGTTTTCCCTGTGCACTCTCTGGGGAGTTCTGGCCATCATGATGTTTTCCATGCCAGTACTGCACAGTTTTATTGTAGGGCTTGGATGCATGGGTAAAAACATCCCACAAGCCCCCCCTCTTGCGATGGCCATTCTGTCCTTTCGCTGATGGAACTCGCAAGATCTGGGATGTTCGCCTCCTCTTCTTCCAATTCCATGGATGGCACAGTTCAGCATCTTTTCCTCCCTCCAGTCGATCAATCAGTTCTCCTTGCTGGTCCTGATGGGAGGATTGGGTGGTACCCCGGGCCCCTCGGGTCTCTGCTCCCGGTCCCCGGTCGTCCTTCTTGGCCAGTCTCCATGGTTTCCTCTCTCCTAGGATGATAAAGCAAAAGCGGCAATACACATTCCTAGACATTTTTCCACCACTATTAATGGTGTGGCGAACATGTACATTTTATACATCCAAATGCATTTTGCAGTCTGATTTTAAAAACAATATATAAAAGGGCACATTTGCATTACGTTACTATATTTTTGATATGTGGAATATTTTAGAGTTTGAACTGACTTACTCTGGAGCGGCCCCCTCTGGTATTGCAGAGGACTCCTCCAGTTGCTGCAGCGTGTGCCTGGGATGGCAACACTTTAGCTGATTTATATGTACCCACTTGTCTTCCCCTTCCGCCAAACTGCCTTTGGGGATGCGGATCTTGTATGCAACAGGGGAGATTGTGTCTATAATTTCAAACGGTCCCTTCCATGTAGGCAAGAATTTTCGCTGTTTGGCCTGGTTCCTTTGGAAATTGTATAGATAGACCCGACCACCCACCTTATATTCCTTTTGGGTAGTTTTTAAATCATAGTGGGTCTTCATGCTCTCGGCTGATCTTTCTAGATTCCGCTGAGCATAGGCAAAAGCATGTTGAAGGTGTTTCCTTAAATTCTCCACATACTCATGAGTTGTGGAGGCATTTATCAACGTTTGCTCTTGGGTTCTGTAGAGCAAATGCTGGGGAAGCACCATCTTGCGTCCAGTCATCAACTCAAATGGTGACATTTTGGTTGCAGATGAAGGGGTAGATCTGATGGCCATTAGGACCAGAGGTAATCGGATATCCCAACTTCGCCCAGAATCTGCCACAAACTTTTTTAAGATGCTCGCAATGGTTCGGTTACATCTCTCCACTGCTGGCCTGTAAGCAATATGTAGCTTTCTTTTGACCCCCAGTATCTCCCACATCTTTGTCATTACTTCACTGGTGAAGTGGCTACCTCTGTCTGACTCAATCCTTTGAGGTAGACCAAAATGGGAAAAGATGTGGTTAATCATCAGGGCAGCTGCTGTTTCTGCCTTGCAGTTTGGGGCCGGGAGACATTCCAGCCACTTGGTAAACAAGCATGTAACGGTCAACATGTACTTGGTTCCTCTAGATGAGCGGATTACAGGGCCTACAAAGTCGATTTGCAAATCTGACCATGGCAGTGTCATCCCCTTCTTTTGGAGAGGCGCATGGTGTGTGAGGGATGATGGCTGAAATTGTGCACACACGAGACAACCCTTCAAGTATTGGTCGAGGTCCTGCCCCATGTGTGGCCAGTATGCAACCTCTCTTAAGATTTCCAGTGTTGTGTGAAACCCACTATGATCGGCGGTGGCCGCATCATGGGCGTGACTTAACGTCAGGCTTCGGAATGAGGTAGGAACCACCCACTGATCATGGCCAGCTTGGGATTTCCTTACCAACAAACCGTCTTGGATTCGGAACATTTTTGGACATTTCATCAGCACTCTTCTGTCCTCAAACCAAATGTAATCGGTATCCGTCAGGGGAAAGTTTTCAGGGTCCTCAAGGTGTTGGTAAAACCTACCAATAATTGGATCCCTCTTCTGAGCTGTAATTAAATCAGCATCAGGGGTCTCCTTACTCCATTGTGCAGATGAAAGATCATTGTGAGCATTTGTCTGGGACCTAGTGATAGTGGTGACCTGGATTTCCCCCAACAGGGACTCTATTTCGATTAGATCCCCTTGGATGGCCCCGGTTTTGGCCAGCTGATCAGCTAAGTCATTTCCAGTTTTGTCTGGTCCCTCTACTTTGGAATGACCCTTGATCTTCTTCCAGTAGATGGTCATCCCATTCGAGGTGACCAGATCATCAATGTTTTGAATTAACTTCCCATGTTTCAGGGGTTTGTTATTAGCGCATAACATGCCTCTGGTTTTCCAGTTGACCAGGTGCTCCACGAACCCGTTCCGTACATAATCCGAATCTGTGATTATGACCAGTTCGTGGAGTTGATGCTGGACAGCAGTGAGGATGGCCTGATGCACAGCCATCAATTCTGCCACCTGACTACTTCGGGGACCAATTTTGTATCCAGCGGAGGGTTCTGGGAACTCCTTCACCCATGCATTCCCTACGCCAGCCACCAGTTCTTTCTCCCCGTCGTTGTCAACATGGTAAGAGCATCCATCCACATAGACAGTGGGCATTCCCTCACACTTGTCTTCTTCAAAGACTTTGTGTGAGGAATTAAGGTATGCCTCCATGTTGTCCTTGATTTTTAGACTTTCGTCCTTGAGACAGTTTTCTCTGGCACAATCATGCAAGTCAGCCAGAACTTGCGCGAGGGGACTCTTCTTGTTTTGGCCATATCTGACCTCCACAGGAAAGCCTTGCATTGACAGAATCCAGGAAGTAATTCGGGAATTACTCACATTTCCGGCCCGGATTCTGTCACTCTGGAGATATTGCAGAGGCTGGTGTGGAGTCTCCACTATGATGTGTTCCCCCTGGATAAACGGGCGATAATTCTTAAATGCCCACACCGTTGCCAGGAGTGCCTTCTCACAATCGTTGAATTTTTCCTCCACAGAGGATAAAGTTTTGCTCGCATAGGAGGTTACTTTATTGACCTTGTCATGCTTTTGGTATAATACTGCCGTCAAGCACGTATTAGAGAACCCCGTCTCCAGGAAGAACTCCTTGTTTCTGACAGGGTAAGCTAGGCAATGCGCTTGTGAGAGGCTTCTTTTGAGTTGTCTTACTGCCTCGGATTGTTCTGGACCCCATTCCCACTTGCCCCCCCCTTCAAGAGATGAATCAGGGGTCTAGTGATCTCTGCGTAGCCTTCAATGAACTTTCTGCTGTAATTAGTCAGTCCAAAGAGGCTCCTTAGTTCCCGCAGAGTTGTGGGGTCTTTCAGTTTCTGGAGTGCTTCCACTTTCTTTTCTTAGGGACAGAGACCCTGAGGAGTAATCTCATGCCCCAAGAAATTAACACGGGTTCTACACCACTGTGCTTTCTGAAAGGAAAGTTTTGCTCCGGCGGCCCTCAACTGTGTCAGAACATAACAGATCTCCGCTATGTGTTCCTCCACAGATGAACTTTTGATGAGGACATCATCTACATAAGCCAGGTTACCCCTCTCACCCAGGTCGGGCATGGCCTTATGTAGGAAAATGTTGAATTCATTGCCGGAGTTGAGGTATCCGAAGGGAGTCCGGGTCCATGTGTACTGCTGGCCCCCAAAGGTAAAAGCCAGTTTGTATTGGTCCTCCCTACTGACAGGCATGGTCCAGTATCCATTGGTCAGGTCTATTGCTGTGAATACCTGTGACCCCTGAATTTGGGCCAGCCCTTGATCAATGTATTGCAGAGGCCATCGGGAAGTATGGACCCGTTTGTTGAGCTCCCTAAGGTCGGCGCAGAGTCTCCACTGGTCGTTTGGCTTCAATATTCCCAGCACCGGATTATTGAAGGTGCTGTGTACTGGACGAATTATTCCCCGGGACTCAAGGTTCTTAATTATTTCAGTAAGGGACTCCATGGATGCGAGAGGCAAGCGATATTGCTTCACAAACACTGGAGTCATGCCAGGGTCCGTGGGAATTGTTGTTGTGTGGATGTCGGTGCGACCACAGTCATATGAGTCTACCGCAAAGAGATCTTGGAAATCCAAGAAAACTTGTTTCAACTTTTGCTTCTGTTCCAGAGTCACACAGGCATCAGCTAGGTTGACTCTCTCTTCCACCATCTGCCTGAAGCCTGGAAAGACTTCTGGTTTGGCTATCTCAGCGGCCTCCTCCAGCTGGGTGGAGAAGTCCTTGGTCAGAGTGCTGATTTGGACTGGAGGCTTCAGGTGGGAAAGGCAGCCCTCATGGACCTGGAAAATCACCTCATCCCTCCTGAAGTCACAAGTCACATCTTCCTTACCGTAAGGGCAAGAAGTACTCCCCATGCCGGGTGAAGATCCTGTCTGGTGTTGTGTTATCATCACTGTCACTGTCAAAACAGTCCTTGGGGATTGGTCCTAACAGTTCATTTCCTAGATCAATGGAGAAATGTCGGTCATCAACCGCCATTCCAATAATGGTGCCTGCGGCTAGAGTAATACTCTTTAAGTCACTGTTATCCACCTCTATTGGAATGGTGTCATGTTCTATGTTGACTAATGGAGTTGGGTTTACCCCCAACCCTTGCTGTTGGAGAGAAGCATTTAGATGTATATAAGCATCAGGGTTTTGCAATTTTTGTCCTCTTTTAACTTTCACTTCCAGGGAGAATTGTCGGGTCCTTTCTGGGATGGTGACTTCCTCTTTGATCTGAATTTCAACTGCATAAGGTAGCAATTGAGCTGACCTAAATGCTTTTTCTGGATCATCAAAGCCCATGGGATTATACGCTAATCGGGACCAAGCTTTGAAGTTTATTAGGTCCAAACTAATGGCAAAGCGATTGAGAATGTCACTGCCTAAGTAAAAGGCGGCAGTGACGTCTCGCACGACCCAACAATTATGGACTATGCTTTTGTTGCCAATGGAGATTTTGAGCATAAACCTGCTTGGCAGGAGATGTTTGGAATTAGGTGCTTCCAGGTCCATTTCCCATTTGTCTATCAGTTTGAATGTGGGAATGGCTGGATCTTTTGGGAGTTGGCGGAACATGGCGTCGCTGATGAAGCTCTTACCGTTGTTCACACACACTCGAGCGAGAACAGAGTCCTTCCGATCATTTAACTAAACAGGGATGAACAACTGCTCTCCAATTTGCTGAATATCAGCCAGGCTCTGAGCTGATTCACATCTTTCTGGACTATAGGAGTGGGAGTTTCTGATTGTGGATTGGTGAAGAATTTCAGAGTGTTTCCTTCCAGTGTGGAATACCACCTTAAACTGGAAGGAAGGTTGATTTTTAGAAATAGAGCGGACCCCCCATCACCAGTCTGTTGTCCTACTGCTATTACTGTCACGTCTGGAGTTTGGTTGTTCTGGAAGTGAAATTCTACTTGGTCAGATTTTCGTTCAACCATGTGGCAGGTGCCGTTTAAACTAACATGGTTGACACTCTGTTTTAATTTTATTGGTCGGCTAGTCTGGGTCCAGAGGACCTTGTTTACACAATCTATTAGGGGTGACAACCTTCTCAGGAGGTCATTCCCTATTAAACAAGAGGTGCCCTCTGGAGTCACTACTATGACCAGGTGTTTCACCTTGTGTCGCCCAATTTTGATGTCCAAATCTGCAGTCCCCTCGACAGGAATTTCCTTCCCGTCAAAGTTCTGCAGTTGTCCAGGAGGAGAAGTGAGAGGAATACGGTAATTCTCCCCCCTCCTGCATTTAGTTCATCAAAGGCCCTTTTGGACAGAAGGGTAGCTTGGGATCCAGTGTCCACCAGTGCCAAAATTGTACCCTGCCCCTGTACTTGTACCGGGGCATAGTATCTTCCCTCCTTCTACTCAAGGGGGCACAGATAATGCACATTTTTGGACAACTGGTGGGCTAACTTTCTGGTTTTGGACATTGCTAGCGAAGAGATTTGGGCAGAATTCTGTGGAGAGCCTGGGGAATCTGAAAGAAAAAGTTGGCAACTGGAAATGGTTTCAGGTTCTGGGCCACCCCCCCCTTTTTGGAGGCAGTCCTCAGGATGGGTTTGACCCACGGGATTTTGGTATTGTCGGTTCTGGGATGAGATGATGGGCGGCGGTAGCTCAGTCTCCACATCTCCTCAGTCTGAATTGGCATCCCTTGGGACCCATTTTTCCTTGGGAGGAGTTCCCCCATCTCTGAAGGAGAAGATCCTTTTCCCAGGATCTTCTGAGGATCTCTCTCCCTCAAATTGGAAGACCTGTACCTCCTCCACAAAGTGGGTGTGTTTGGGTCCTTTGTTTCTCCCCCCCTTTGCTCCCTCTTTGGGACCCCCCCTTTGCTCCTTAGGAGGCAGGCTTTCAGGGGTAGGAGATTTTGTTTCCGGTTCCTGGTTTTCCAGAGGCTGTTTACAAGTTGGGAAGGAGGCTTCCTCCAAGGCTTTACACCCCCCTTCCCCTTGTGCCTCCTCCCTGGGTTATCGGGGTGCTTCCCCCGTCATTGTTCTGGAGCACCCGGTCCAGAGTTTGGGGCATTCTGCGGTGGCATGCTCATCTGAGGGTTCTGTTGAGCCCTCAGTATGTGACCCAGATCTCGTGCCATATTTTGGACCTGGCGCTCAAGTTGTGAAACCCGCTCAGGCTGATACGGGGCTGTATTTTCTCCCCTGGGCTGATCCCGGGAAGGGTAGCTATCCCTTCTCTGGTAGTACCCCTGGTTGGGAAGATTTTGTTACCCTCCACCCTTTGCCTCCCCTCTCCCGGATGAGGTTGTCTGGGCTCAGGGAATTGGGGAAAGAAGGATGGATGATTTTGGGGCTGGAAATTGGGTGGATACCAATCTTTTGAATCTTTTGTCCTTCACTCTTTGTGCTTCTACCTCCTCTCACTTTCTTTCCTTCCCATCCCTTTCTTCTATCGCACTCTTTCTATTGTCATACTTCCTTTGATCCCATATCTGTTTTCTTGATCCTCCCTGTATATCTGTTTCCATCAATCCCTACTTTTCCTTCATTGGTCATCCTCCCTCAATCTCCTTTCTTGTTCCCTTTCCTTCTTTTCTTGCTTGTCCTTATCTTCTCTCTGCCTAACCTCCTCAATGCTTTCCCCATCCTACTTGAGTAATATCTGTCGAGCGTTACCTCGCCAGCCCCGTCCTTTTCTCCCTACCATCGTTTGATTTCTCGGTCTATATCGGTCGATATATTCAACCTCTCGTCTCTTTCCTCCTTATCTCGTATAGACATACAGGCATCTTCCTTTCTTTTACTCTCTTCTGGACTGTCATCACTACTGTAAGCGTGGGGCTCATGTGTCGGGTTGCTATACCCACCAGTGCTTTCAGTTCCTTTAAAGGATAAACTCCTATCTCTTCTGTAGGTGCACTCTTAATCTCAGACAAGGTCATTGGAGCTGAGGGCTCAACACCCTCCGCCTTATGCTGATTAAGCATCCACTCCTCTTGTGGCGGGTCCTCCTTCTCCTCTTGGTACATCTTCCAAAGTTCTAAATTTGCCAGCCTTTTCTCCAATTTCTTGCCCGTGTTCGCAGAGTGCACGTATGTGCTCATATGTTGCAGCATCGCTTTTGACAATTATCCCCATGTGGCCATGACATTAACAATTTATCCGCTGTGCCATTTACCCATTCTGCGCTGTACTGTTTGAGCTTGGAAACATGTTTTGGCAGTGTCTTACAAAGGTGCATGAGAGGACGGTCTTCCATAATGACAAGTCCCAATTGAATATCAATACTTACCAGATTGTTAACTAAACCTTGTATTTTTTATCAAATCACCACCTTTAATATTTTTTTAAAACAACAAATATGAGCAAGCACCATCACTCGCTGCTCAATCCTCTTTTATTTAATTAACCTATCTGTCTTTTGATTGGCGACAATCGTTTACTACACCTTAACTTCAACCACTGTTACTTCCAACTTTTCATAGTTCTATTAGTTCTTGATACTTCACACAACAAATAATACTGAAAATAACCATACACTATGCATTAATAATCCCTGTAATCACCTTCCCTTCATTATTAACCATTTATAACAAGGGGTATACTTCTCTCGCCTCTACTTATTTTACCCTATACAGGGTTTAAGACGTCACCTTTCACGGTCCTGATTGTACATATTCCCTTTTCATTAATACTACAGTTAGAGTTTGAGACTTCTTCTAATTCCCTTGAACTAGGATTACTTAGGTGTTC
Source organism: Ambystoma mexicanum (assembly GCF_040938575.1). NCBI lineage: Eukaryota > Metazoa > Chordata > Amphibia > Caudata > Ambystomatidae > Ambystoma > Ambystoma mexicanum. The sequence continues at coordinate 869,967,284 of NC_090928.1, forward strand.
CTTTATCTACACAGGATTTCCTGTTACTCAAAATATCACAATCCCACCCCTTTATTTTGCCATTTCCCTTAATCTACTTACATTTGTTAATAAACTTGAGGCCTTCTGTATTGACTGCTCCTTCAATCCGACGACTTCGCCTTCTGTCTCCAAAGCGCCTGTGAAAACCGAGCAGGGATTTCTTCAAAGAGGGACCTGCCCACCGTCTTGATTCTTCTTGCAAGTTTATTTCTATCAGCCGAAACTCTGCGATCTTCCAGCTAATGGCAGAGGATACCCGATCGTCCAAAATTCTGGAGCTAAGCTCGTTTGGATCTTGAAACCATCCGCACTGCTACCACATGAGCTTATGGGAGGTTACAATGAACATCAACGGAAGTACACTCAGTCTCTCCATGATCTCCACAAAAAACACAACTGTGTGATAATGTGTCAGAGTGACATCATGCTATGTGAGAATACTGAAAAACCTATCAAAGGTCGGGATTGGTTAAGGGAGACATCTAAGTATACATAAGGATCGTTATTGGCTGTCAATTATCAGGTGGACAACTTTTGCCTACCTCTAAAAACATGTAATTTCAGGAACATTTCAGGAACATTTAGATACACAGTTTCTCATTGGTCTTCAAACCATAAGGTCCTTCGTTATATGCACTGATATAATTGGTTGGCATACTTGTGCCATGCCTGGAACATTCAGTTCATTTAGCAGCATGTAAGCCCAGATTCAGGTGCAAGGAGATAGGACATAAAACTACCTCACCACCCAGTCAGCCCGGTATCTCTCATCACCCATGCCTTCTGCCATTAAATTGTCTTGGTACTTGGCCTTGCAGAGTATCCTTGTCTTTGAGAATGCACAAGAGTGAGGGCATTCGCTATCGTGTCTGGAACTCCAATTTCAAGCCCTGCATCTGTCCTTGGCTTACGTGACAGGAGACCATGATTTGGTCCATTTTTGCAGCTTTTAAATGCTCTAAACGAATACAGGCTTGGCATTCTTTCCTGCACCTTAACATGAGAAGGTTCATCCTCGGCATGTAGCTCCATGTGCCTTTTATTCTTGCTGCAACACATTTCACCATTCCCGCTTTATGGGTTCTGGCTTATTAATTCATGAGACCAATGTCCAGTTTTCTGTGCAATGGCGGCATCACCTTCATTCTATTCACTGCTTATAGCTCATTTTTATGATGACTTGATCTACCTTGCGTTTCAGCGTCTGTACATTTATTAAACGGTTGTTCTCTGCAGAACTTCGTGCACATGTAATCTTCTTCTTTTATACTTGAGAGTTCACTTGATCCTTACTTCACCCTTAGCCCTCTAGGATCCATATATAATCTTCAGCCAGTGTCTTGAGACGTCATGCACACTTTCTTATGACATCACTCGCTCTTCTTCTTTGCTCCTTTTCATATTCTTTCAGGAAGTTCCTCCCGCAGGTTATCATCACTTCAGGGGTACATTCGATAGGGTTCTCTTAATGGGTATCTTCTTCCAAACACTCGCTGCGGTATTGGCACGACAGCTGGTATCAAACACTGCACTGGCTCATGTCTCTGATATAGGGGATGTAGGGGGGCAGGATCTCCTGCAGATGTATACAGCTGCTCCTTTACACAGTGAAAACCTAATGCTCCAGATCATGGCCTCCAAAGATTCAATCACATTCATACCATTCAGAGACGCCAATTCAATACTCTCAACCACCCCCTGGTTAAATCTCTCGACCAGCCCATTAGTCTCGGGTGATAGTTTATACTGAACATCCATTTGATACCTGCACCCTTGGCGTATTCCAATAATTATTGGCTGCTAAATTGCTGCTCATTGTCATTGATCATTTCTGATGGGTAGCCCTCCCTCCTGTACACTAGTTCTAGACATTTCCTAGCATATTCTGCCATTATCTGTAACACCAATTTGATCTCAGGCCACTTTGAAAAAACATCCACCATCACCAGGACAAAACGAACCTTCTGTCCCAATGAATGATATGGATCGAATACATCTATTCTTAGACATTTCCATGCCCAAAAAGGAAAATGAATTACCATCAACCCTTGTTTGGGAACCTTAATATTTTTATCCTAGTTAGAACAGGGTCAACAATCTCTAATCTGTCTTTCTACTAATATATTTAAACCAGCCAGTAGTACTTTTCCATCCCTTTCCTTTTGTGCCGGTGATGGGTGTCCCTCGTGGGATGCTGATGTAAAGTGCCTTGGGCAACAAGACAGGAAGGATTAACTGATGTCTTCTGAGCAGCATATTTTGTACCACAGAAAATTCATCTGTCACTTTCCAGAACTGAACAAACCTCTCTTCCAGCCACTCTTTCTCGGCCATCCATATTATGTCCAGTGAATGATATTTAATAGTGTATATCTTTCACTAACTTCATGTCCCATTCCTGGCTGGATATTGCTCCCTCTGAAATTAATAGTACACTTGGCACTGCCTCCTCAATATTCATCTCACATTTCTCCACACCCTCAAGTTGGCATGCATGAAAGAAAATCTGCAAGCTTATTTTGAGCCCCTGGTACATATTCTATGCTAAAATCAAACTCTTGGGCCTTTCAGTGTAATCTCTCAATTCACAGAGTTGCCCTGGACATAGCCTTGACGGATAGTACTTCAATCAATGGCTTGTGGTCTGTGCATATTAGGAGCAATCTGCTTCATTAGGAATGATGAAAATACGGAATTCCCCTTACACAAGCAAGATGTTCCCTTTCTATAACTGAATACTTCGCCTCAGTTTCAGAAACTGAAGATGAAGCGTGACAGATCACTCTTTCCCTTTCTTGCATTATTTGGGTAAGTACTGCATCTACCCATTAGCATTAGCATCCACTATAAAAATTGTAGGCTCCTCCAAAACAAACCCACCTAGCTCAGTAGTTCCACAAACAGCTTCATTTACCAATTTGACTGCATCCTCTCATCCCTTGCTCCAATCAAACTTTACTTCTTTTCTTAATAATGTTCATAGTGGCATGGAAATCTCAGGGAAATTGCTCACAAATGTGTTGCAATAATCAGCTAAACCTAAACATGAACATACCTCATCCTTATGCGATGGTGGTGGTGACTCTGTAGTTGCTCTCATGGCAGCCTCTTTTGTTTTATACCCCTGTCCAATTATTACATGCCCCAGATACTGTACCTCCTTGGTCCTAAACCTACACTTCAACATCTCAATAGCCAACACTTTCTCCTTAAGTTTATTAAGAACAGTATGTAACCGGAAGTAATTTTCCCTGCTTCCCCTCGTATACACCAAAATATCGTTTGATACACTGTTGTGCCTTCAATCTCCCTCAATATGTGGTTCATTGTCTGATGAAACAGTTCTGCTGCCTTTCCAAATGGCATTCTCTTGCATCTGAACATACCAAATGGTGTAATAAAGGAAGTGAGGTATCTGCAATTTTTGGTCAACATGATTTGATGGTACGCTGTAAACAGGTCTAACGTTGTGAAGGTTTCAGCTCTGCTTATGTAGTTCAACATGTCCGTGTTGGTAGGTAAAGGACATTTTTCAACAATAATATTTGTATTAATGTCTCTTAAATCCACACACATCTAGATCGTTTCTATCTTCTTAAGGGCAACAACTATGGGACTAATCCCCTCTGCACTTTCAATAGGCTCTATCACGTCTTTTACAAAATGCTTCATTCCCTTTCTAGCTCATCTTTCAGTGCAATGGGTATGTTCTGTATGTTGTGTGAGACTGGAAAATCTCCCTGCTTGAGCATGATACTGTGAAAATATCTTTTGATACATCCAATGGTGCTGTTGAATATCTCAGGGTACCTTTCCTGCTATGCAGACTTCAGATTGCTTGTTTTTTCCATCCTAATACCTCCACTTCTTTCTTCACTGCATAGGGCCTTATTACATGTTTGGTGGTAATCCAGCAAATTACTGCTGTACTCGATTACCGGTACTGCCAATTGGTCATGTGGATTCACCATGTGTCGGGGCTAGGCACGTTGCTGGTGCTATGGGGGATGTTAGAGGGGTTGATCCTGCATATGGGCTCACAACACTGTACTTTAAAAAAAAGGCTCAGGGACGGAGAACTGCCCAAAGACTTCACTTCCCAGAAGGCTGTGTGACACACAGACCTGCCGGTAATGAAAGTGCCACGCCCAAACCATCGTGCATGCGCGAGCCGCGCCCATGTGACATTGCTTGCAATTCCGGGTCTCAGAGGGAGAGGACGTGTTTCACAGAGCTACGGCAGGCACGCCTTTGCGGGGCACAAGCTCCCGCCTGATATCCACAGGCCCCGTGCCCATAAGCAAGATAAGTGCATACTGCTGATATGTACCACGTGTGAATACTGGAAACAGCTGAAGCTGCATGCATGCCTAATATGAGGCTAGGACCGCATATGTGACAGTGTGTTCCGAACAGTGTTCCGAACAAGGGGCAGAGACGAGACTGATACGCATGAGGCCTGCATGACTCACATGCGCTTAACAACTACTTGCATGCTTTGATTTAGGCATTACGTGTAAGCTCAAGGTGAAAGCAACCACAGGCAACATGATCACTGAGTCAAGATCGAGTGATCACTTAAGTAGACTAACTAATTCCTTGCGTGAACTGAGAAACGTTAAACGTTTCTACCGCACAACTCATATTTGTTTGCGTATTTTCCAGCAGAGCCACAGAACTTTCAGAATGTTGCCAAATCTGCACAAACTCGACCAGAGAGACTGTGGGAAAGAGAAACCCACAGCTAAGTGCATTTCCTTGCTTAATCTCACAGTGAGAACCTTATGTGATGTGTAGATAAAACTTTATGGGAGACTCTGCATGATGTTAATGGAGGGGAGGTTTATTCTGTATGTAGAGTCAATGCAGGGAGAAAAGTGAGTTCATAGACACTGGTTTAATCTGTATGGTGTTAATGCAGGGTGCACAATATATCCATAGAAGCTGGTTGAGCACCAGGCAATAGCTTAGTGCGCACAGCGCGTTCAGGGGCAGTGGCCCCCAGTGCTTTGATTAGAAGCTCCAGTACAAAGGCTTCCATACAGTATTAGCAAATATAGTGAATGAGGTGTGCATGAGAGAAAGGGCAGAGTAACAGCACAACTCAAGAACCATCAGCAGGAGCCGAGGAGAATGTTACCATAAATCCCCCTACCCATCCACTACCATTTCCTAACCCTCTTACGGCTATCCTGAAAATGTCTATCCATCCAACCAACGGACCCTAGCCCTCTTTCCCTGGTGGGTTGCAGTGGCCTCTGGTTAATACCGCCCCAGGTCCCAAGACCCAACGGGGAGGTAGGTGTTTGTGCTGCCTCTGTGCCAGTCAGGATTGGGCTACGGACCTGACAGATGGGTTTACAAGTGGTGGTAATTACTCTTTTAGGAGTCCATAGGACTCCATTGATGTTTCTGGCAGATTTACGCCGTCAAAATTACTGTGTGGTAAATCTGCAGATTTTTGTGATATGGAGGCAAATGTCCCTCCAACTTTTTATTGGAGGTAAATCTTCCTCCCAACCACTAAACATGGAGTACAACATTGCAGTTATGTGTCAGTAACGTGGCAGTAACAGAATTAGCACCACTTTAACACCATTTTTAACCACACCGCTGTACTTGTAATGAGCCCCATAGAGTTGTATGGTGGCTACCCTGTCCCTGAAAAACAGCCAACACATGCAAATACCCAAGAATGGCAATGCATGTCCCTTCGAATCCACCTGGTTTCAGAATATCAGAATTTTGAATGTGTGTATTGAGTCCTGCTTCTTTCAAACTTCTCAATTTCCAATTTGTATCACTCTCCCAATAGACTTAACTGTATACAGGCGCAGATGGACACCAGCCTCAGCGGAGGTACTAGACAGATTCAATACACAAACTATCCCTAGACTGGAAAATTCTATTTAAACAGGCGGGTTTGGATAGCTTTCCTAAACACAAATATTGACTGACAAGATCTAATCTGAACAGGGAGATTACTCCAAAGTTTGGGTCCAAAGACTCCAAATCTCCTATCGCCTCTGGAGAAAAATGTTGTACGTGGAATATTCAACAAAAACTTGTCTCCTAAGCGTAATGCTGTGGTAGGGTGGTAACGGCAAACTTTGCCACTGAGGTACTCTGGGACAAGCCCATTCATGCATTTCTAAATCATACAGGATACAAATTTTATGCAGTCTTTGACCGTCAGCCAGCGCAGAGATTTACAGAGCAGTGAAACCTGATCCTTTTTTCCCAACTGCCCCACCAGTCCAACCGCGGCACTGTGGGCCTTCTGCAGTCAATATATCTGCTTGACCGGTATGCCCACCATCAGACTTTTGAAATAGTACAGGTGGTTGTTCGTCTTAGCCCTCAAGACAACTGCATGATCTTCTGAAGGTAGGAAAGGTAATACATTCCTAAGCATATGCAATGAATAATAAACTGATTTAACCTTGGAAACCACCTGGGCTTCACTACATAGGTTCTCTTGCCAGTCACAGCCCAAGTTCTTAATTTTTTAGACAAATTAAAGCTTCTCAACAAGGATATCAGGGGAGAAAGAGTCCTTGGCGTTCATTCCCAACTCGCTGTTTAGGCCCAAACAGAATAATCTCATTTTTTGCTGCATTAAGCTGTAGTTGGCTATTGGCCATCCAAATATCAATGTCAACCAAACACTGGTTGACTCTAGTAAATGCGTCCTCAATGTTGTTAGTCTCAATATAGATTTGAGTGTCATTGGCATAGGAGTGGAAGCTCAACCCATGACACCTCACTGTATTTCAGATTGGACGCATATAGAGATTGAAAATCAAAGGGGACAATGATAATCCCTGATGGACCCCACATCTAAGGACATTAGCTTCCGAGGTATAAACCCTGAGTAGTACCCGCTGGGATCTATCCACCAAAAAGGATTTAAATCACTCTAAGACTTGTTCGGAGACCTTTCCCACTCTCACAAGATCATCCGGCAAAATTTGATGATCCACTGTATCGAAGGCCATAGAAAGGTCCAGCATCACCAAAAGGTTTGATATGCCACCATCCGTGACCTCCAACAGATCATCATGCACTGCCAGCAACGCAGTCCCGGCCCCGTGCATTGGCAGAAATCCCGATTGGAATTCATTTAACAGTCCCTCCTTATCCACGAACGCTTGGAACTGAGAGGTGACAACTTTCTCCAACACTTTCACTGGCCAAAACAGATCGGAGACTGACCAGTAATTTTTTAGAACGGCTGCATCCAGATTGTTATTTTTTAAGAGTGGTTTCACTGTTACATTTTTAAATGCATCTGGAACCCAGCTTTGGGCCAAAGATTTATTCACACACATCGTCATGTGATATTTAAAGCTAGCCGCCTAGAGGCATAGGCGGGCAAAACAAATGCCGGACTATTTGTTGGCTTAAGTTGTAGGATGGGGGAAGATATCAATTACTCAGTCACAGGTTGAAATCTGAAACTTTCCTCGAGCCCCAAATTCGCTGGGACTACAACATCGACTTGTGAGTTGGATGGATCCCTCCCAGCCCTTGAGATCTCAATACGCTTCTGTATTCCTACCATCGTTTCCTCAAAAAAGGTATTATTGGCCTGTGCCTGGGAAGAGTCGAGAGATGCAGTGATGCAATTTGGTTGGCAAACTTAAACAACACTGAAAACACTGCCCTTGTCTGATTCCCAGCCCGCTCAATCTCCCCGTGAATGAAAACCCTTTTTTCCTCAAAAATGGCTACCTTGTAGGTTTTTAATGCCTTCTTTGCCTTACAGGCATCGTAAACCAGCTTGCTTTTCCAAAACATATTAGTTTGATGAACAATTGGTTGAGTCTCCTGATGCTTTAATCATCATCATTCTCTCTTTGTCAGTAACATCATGTTCCTGCACATTGTTTTCTTGCAGCACATTGCCATGATGTGCCCCTTCATGTTGCTGTTATCACACCTTTGACTTGGGCACAGTCAGGAATTAGCATAATGCCCAGATTTCCTACGCCAGAACATTTATCCTTTTCACCATCTGTGAAATGAATTTCTCTCCTTCTTTCCATAGTGCCCTGAAAAATTGTAAGGTACCCTCTGTTTGTATTGGTGTTTCTATCCTTGATCTCTTTATTTTTTGTCGGCTCACTTGTTTTTTTCACAGCTGCACTAGTGTTGTCTTCACTTTTTTCTTTCCGTTTTATATTACCGTGGCACATAATTTTTTATATTGTTCCTTCTTTGCAGTCACTAGCATTTATGCTAGAGAAGGGTCACCACACATCCACAGCCTTTCTTGGATTGGTGAGTTATTGGTGTGGAGTATAATGTATGCATTAAATCTAGTTTGTATACGTTGAGGTCTCTTCCGCCCATGTCCAGGTCAGAAATATGTTGGTATTTCTTTTACTTTACTTTATTTTTACTTTACTTTACTTTACTTTACTTTACTTTACTTTACTTTACTTTACTTTTATTTTACTTTATAACATTTATATAGCGCGGCCATGGACCCAAGGGCGTGAGGGCGCTACAAGACAAGAACAACACGAAAAACAGACTGCCCTGTGAAGCCACCGAGGAGGACGGTAGGGGCCACGGACAAGGAAGATACCATCAAGCAATCGGAAAACTCCCCAGCCCGGTAAGTGTAGGGTTTCACTTGTCGAGAGAAGAAAGTGAACTACAGACCTCCCATTTTGCACTATCTGTGGTCTTGATCAATCACCAACAACCATCTTGGATGTACGCAGTAAGAGCGTACATTGACAGTGGAGCCGTTGGGAATTACATCGACCAGGATCTTGCGGCAAAGATGGGGCTTCCGTTACGCCCTAAATCAACCACCGACACTGTTACCACTGTCGATGGCACGGAAATTGCTTCTGGTCCAGTATCCCAATGCACTGCAGCTTTAACCCTTCTGTGCCAGGATGGACACCAAGAATCTATCGTTTTCGACCTCATTAAGGCACCACAGCTCACAATCCTCGAATCGATTGGCAAGCAAAAGAATTGGCCTTTCCCTAGACTTGCGCCTACACATGTTATCGCCAATAGAAACAACCAATAGACACCAGAATCTCCACGCTTGCGACTGTGGCAATCAGCACCCTACCAAGTGAATACCAGGACTTTCAAGATGTCTTTCAGAAAGAGCAGGCTAATACCCTGCCACTGCATAGACCACACAATTGCCAAATCAACCTGATACCCGGCGCACAAATCCCTTGTGGGCGAATTTACGCACTCACGGAACCAGAAAACCAGCACCTGAAGGCCTATCTTGACCAATACCTGGCCAACGGGTTCATCTGTCCCTCGAAGTCTCCAGCAGCCAGTCCTCTATTCTTCATACCGAAAAAGGAGTCATCCTTCTTCGGTACGAAGTCAGTGATCAGAGAATCAGTTAAAAACCAGTCGAAGGATTAAAAAGAGATTAATTAAAAAGGTGAGTCTTTAGCTCATTCTTAAAAATCTTGGGCGATTCAATACCCCTCAACTCAGAGGGGAGTGTGTTCCAGCCCTTAGGCCCAATAGCAGAAAAGCCTGAGTTGGCCACCTTCATGGTTCAGCATTTTGGAACAAATAAGAGGTATTAATTACTAGATCTTAAAGCTCTTGTACTTGTTCTCACCGAGAGCAGCTGTTGTAGATAATGTGGCATATTGCCCTGTCTACATTTCTGGATTATGCTTAGGGTCCTAAACAAAATTCTAGACTCCACAGGGGAGCCAATGGAGAGCACGTCTGGCAAGCGTGACATGACCTCTACGCTTGAGTTTCATAACAACTCTGACAGTACCATTTTGGCACACTTGGAGTTTATTCCGATCAGTTTTGTCGAGGCCTATTAGGAGACTTAAGCAATAGTCAATTTTCAACCCTATTATTGCTCTAGCAACAATTTCTGCATTTTCTTGTGATATGAAGGGTCTTAAGTGAGCTAATAGTTTTATATAATAGGCACAAGACGAGACCAGACTGCTGACATGTTGTTTCATAGACAGTCGCTGATCAAAAGTGAAGCCAAGTGTTTTGACTTTTTTAAGTGGGAGGATAGTTTCTTCTCCCAGTTGAAAGCTTTCATAGCATGGACCAAGTTTATTCAGTATGTGAGAGGATCCAATAACTAGGAGCTCAGTTTTAGATTTGTTTAGGGCCAACTTCTTATGGACCATCCAGGTTTCGATGATGGTAAAAACGTTTTTGATGGCCAGTTCATCCAGGCCATGTGAACCAGATAGCGGGAAGACACATTGAGTGTCATCCGCGTAGTTGGTAAATATTACATTCTCATGGTCTAACTTAGCAAATAAAGGAGCTGTAAAAATGTTGTAGAAGCAGGGAGAAGTACACGCCTGCTGCGGCACCCCACAGGAGATCGTAATAGATTCAGACTCATCCGTGCCACAGAACACCTTACTGTCACGATTATTAAGGAATGATGAGACCCATTTAACTGCAAGAGGAGAAAAAAATTAGCGACCTCGTGTAGCCACGTGGACATAATCGAGTGGTCCACCAGGTCGAATGCTGCAGAGAGATCAAGCAACATAAGTAGAGATGCCTCATTTCGATCCATATGGGCCAGTAATTTTGATTAAAGTTTAAGGAGGGCAGTCTCCGCACCAAAGCCGATCCGGAAACCAGACTGGTAATTATTTAGAATGGGATATGTTTTTAAATGATCTGATATCTGTATGTAGGCCACATGACCAAGGATCTTGAGTTAAAAAGCAGTATTAGCAATAGGCCTATAATTATTGGGCAGATCAACTGGGAGGCCTGGTTTTTTTAAGATGGGCATTCCCCAAGCTTTCTTGAGAACTTGAGGGACAGTGCTAGATGTTATAGATGCATTAATAAATTTGCAAATTGATGTGATGAGGGTAGGAGAGCATGTTTTAATCAGCATAGTAGTGTGGATGTCATCCTTACATTTGGTAGACTTAAGGTGTTTAATAATAACTTCCAGCTCTTCCTCCGTGTGAGGTATAAAATTAAAAACTGGAATCAGTCTAGGGACTTATGTTTATTGCATTCTAGTTTGACGCTTTTCTCCATGATACTTTCCTTAATGGTATGCAATTTGTCGTGCGTAGCTTGTTGCATTACATTACACCATGTGACCTTGTCTTTAATGGATATCTCTGGTGTTGAGTGATTGGTATTTTCTTGCTCTTTCAGAATGCAAAAGAGTTCTTTAGTATCTTGTTGGGCATTTTGTATTCTATTGTTTAAAAAAAATCATTTAGCTTTAATAATAGCCCTTTTATAAGTGGTAGCTGTGGCTTTATATTTACTAAAGTGCAAAGGTGCCTTTCAAGCATGCTAAGTTTTAAGAGTCAAAGATTTCAATTATTGTAATTCTGGCGTGAACCAGACAATTGCGTTTAAATTCAGGCTTTACTATCTTCTTCTCAATAGGGACCAAGATGTTGGCGATGCTTTCTAGATTAGAGGAAATCATTCTGGCTAAATCCTCAGGGGAGTCTACTGTAGAGTGGCTGGGTAAAGTGTTAAGTATTGGTTCACCTTTGTTAAGAGAGATATTTTTCAGATTACCGTATGGTATTTCAATATTTTTTTGCCATCTAGATTTGATGGGAGGGTCTACTGTAATAGCAAAATGAACAAAAGAGTGGTCCGACCAGGTGCAAGGTGATACTTATATTTCGTTAATTTTGATAGCATGACCAGCCACCCAATCCAGGGTGTGGCCCATGATGTGTGTTGGCTCATGAATGAATTGTGTAAAGCCCAATTCACCTAATAAGTCTTGCAGTTCAAGCACATTCTTGTCTTCCTTATGGTTGTACCATAGATTAAGATTTCCCATAAGTAGGTATTTTGCATTATCTTTAAAGGAAGAGAGCAAAAAAGTCACAAAGTCAGTGGTTACACTAGGGGGTTTGTATATTAGGAGTATATTCAGTGTACTTTTAACATGCAAACTGGTTTTAATACATAAAGAATCAACTCCTTCCATGACAAATTCCCTGCTTTCCCATATGTTAAGCGTTGGCTTATGTATGAGAGCAACACCCCCCACCCCCCCGACATCCTTCCTATCACTTCTGATCATACCATATCCTGGGGATATGGCTAGGTTGAGGGAGGGCCCTGCTGCTATATGAGCCCAAGTCTCCGAAATAGCACAGTTATCAATATTATGATCCTCAATATGTGTAGCGATCTCTAAAGCATGTTTAACTAGGGATCCGGTGTTTATGAGGGGAAGCTTAATGTTAGCGTGAGAGATGGACAGCTTTTTTTGTATGTCTAAAACGTGAGTGGAGACTTCTCTCATCGAGACCTTGTCAGGTGTAATTATTAGGGAATCAGAGGTAAGTAGAACATCAGTAATAGACATTTTCGCAGATTCAGAGCTAACACTCATATTGGTCGCTAGTGAAATCATTTGTGGAGAGAAGGTGGTGTCAGGAGAATTTGCATGTATGGTCTCAGTGTCACGCAAAGCAGACTTGTAATCATAGTTTCACCCAAAACAAGCAATTTCTAGATGCCGTCTATCAAGTTTGTAAGTGTATTTGTTTTAGTGTGTATTTGGGCATTCATGTTTTGATGTTTACCTAGCGTACCTCTGGCAGCCTCCAGGGTGGCAAGGACCTCTAGTATTCCCATCGTCCAACGAATATGCGAGCGGGAGAGTTAAGGAAGTGAAGAACGCAGCCAGATGCGGACTGACGCAGATTGGCTTGACCCACCCGCGCTGGCGCGTTCGCGTTGGGTTTCAAGGGAAATGCGCTCCTAAACTACAGCTCTTTATGGGCAATGTAGTTTGGAGTGTAAAGTGCCTTCAGAGTAAATGGAATTCTCTGAATCAAATCGCACTTTACTCAGGGTAAAAAGATTAGCTTTCCTGTTTTAAAAGCACAAATGAAGCCAATCTACATCAATATAAATGCAGTAATATAAAAACACGTATTCTAAAAAGTGTAATAAACATGAGTAAAAAAGCAAATAGCAGCAACAAAAAGGAAATCAATGAGGGAGAAGCGAATTTCCTCTGCCACTCTGGGCCGAATGCGTCCATACGTAGTACCTTTATTCTCTGCTATTAGCTGTCCCTGTTTCACTGCTCCTAAATATTTTCTCCAAAATGTTTTCCACTCTTTTCAAGGGATAGCAGGTTTCCCTGGGTGTTCCGAAAAATACATAGGTGGATGAACAGTGATGCACTTAATATTTAATATGATAGTGGGATTTTGCTTTCTCAATCCATGTCTTTTTCTTCAATGTGTAAGTATTTTTTGTTTCACTCTATTCCCACATTTGCATTGTTGCTGTTCCCCATTTTATTCTGGGCTTTTAGGTGTTGTTTGCAATACTTATAAGCCAAAGCTATTGCATTGGAGTACAGATAGGGAGGAATGGCATATCAGGAGGGACACACAGCTTGTAGGTGTTGTTTGTTTATTTGCCCACCCATGGACTGCCCTATGGCCATGTCCAGCCAGTTCCTGCCCCTTCCCACCTAAAACACCTCCTCATGGAAACTCTTTGAGCTTGCCTTAATCAGCCATTAGCGTAAAACCTTGCACTGGAAGTGCCCGCAAGTGTTTTTTAAAAGCAGTCCTGTTTGAGTTAATGACTTAATTGGAGTTGTGAACCTGCTACTCGTGTAATAAAACTGTCTTACCAGGTCTGCCTTCAGGCACTCGATTTATAGGCACTCTGTGTGTCCTGCACTGAAGTCTTGTTAAAAACAAGCAATGTTGTCATTGCCAATGCGTGTTTATTTGTGTAGACACCCTCTTCTAAGCGACTTTCCCGTTGCTGGCCAAACCAACATTTTTATCAGCTCATGGACATGCATGAGTCCGTTTTTCTAGTTGGATTCTCTCTGTTGCATGGCTTCACCGTTCCCTGGCTTAATGTGGAACATGCATACTCTCGGCCATTAGTCCCCCTTCCCTTTCGGTGGTCCCCTTTATCCAAATCCTGCACTGCAGATGTGGAGTAACGTATTTCCTCTTCACCGAGACCACTACTATGTACCTTGGTACTGACTTTGATGACCTGTGTCCTCTTGGTCGGGCCTAGCTCTTCGTCGGGCCACTTCCTTCAGCTTTGATCCTCTTGATGGTTGCAGGGCTGTCGAAACACCCGCTCATTGCCAAAATGAAGTAAGCAGGCAAGCCACTTTTGAAGGGTGGAAGTTCCTTTATTCTTATTTATTTTTATTTTTATTTTATATTAATATACTTACAACCAATGGTTTTGTATATACAATATCAAACATTGCAACGCAATACACATTAAAAAGCAGGTAAACAACAAATCATGTCATATATAAAAAGTGATTAAAAAAAACTATTGGGTTAAAACAATTATCAAAAAATACAACATAAAACATATGAGAGGCAGTAATGGGCATCAACCATAGCTAATGTATTCTTATTCCAACAGCCTCTTCAGCCGTCCCATTACGGTAATATGTTAAACTGCTACATCCTTCCACAACAACATTCTCTCCCAACCTTCTCTATTGCTTAATACGATTTCATGCAAGGAAGATACAACATTTAGATTACACAATAGAACGAGTACTACAGGATGTAACACTACTATAGAATACAATATTACAGGCAGCGATGAAAAAACACTTATGGCCACAGCGTTCAGAATCCTTCAGGGGCTCTCGTAAATCCAAAACATGAAAGATTCTGAAGGTTTTTTCACACCTCTTTCTGCCTGCCTTTCTCAGGCCAGGGGTGGGGTCATAACGCTGAGCCTGCCCTCTGACTGATGGAAGAATATGAAGAGGGAGGTGTGAGGGCAGTCTCCTGGCCCCTGACCCTTTTCCTCAAATGTAGAGATGCCTAAAGGAAGACCATTCTGAAGAGAAGAAGACTTCAAGCGCCCAGGAATGTTTTTACATTTTTTTAAAGGTAATGATGTGTATGGCTATTTAGTGAGTGCATGAGTTTGTCTCACTGTATGTGTGTGAGAGAGAGTTTATTGCGGATCACGGCGGTTGCGGCCCACATTGGTGCTTGCGCGCCAGCCGTGATCCTCAGCTTCTAATAATACTTTTTGGACATTCCAGGACCCTGAAAGTATAAGGGGCCTTGGATTTTTGACTGGGAATCCCCCAAAACATCATCCACTGCAGCTGCAGGCCCACCACATCACCAGCCTGAGCCATCTGACGGTGGGCATCCCTCTCTACGCAGGAAAGGTTAGTGGACCCCACCCCAACTGACACCATGGGTGAAGAGGATGGAGAAGAGGGAGTACCCATGCCAGTCCCACGTAGGATGCATAGCACTTTGGCGCCCATGCCCGAATTTGATACCTCGGGCCCACCATCCAAACTAGGGCCGAAGTGGCTACTCTGGGTGAAGAAACTGGTCATGTTTTTCAGGCCTTGGGTGAGACGGACGATGATGCCAAGGTAGCCACGATGGTGTACTCAGCTGGTACAGAGATCCATCGGAATTTCGACTCACTTAACATTCAGGTGGTCACCTATGATGCAGTGAAACAGGCCCTTCAGGATCACTTCCTCCCCATGGCGAATGTCGATTTTGACAGATTCGTGATGTGTGCCGAGAAACCGCAAGGGGAGGAATCGCTGGACCAGTTCTGTGCGAGGTTGAGGCACCTCACTAGCACCTGCAGGTGGGTGAATGAGGAGGAGTAGAGGACAATGTGGTGGAGGCAGCCCTGCCGGTGGCCCTAGCACGCAAGGATATTGCTAATGCTTCCAGAGGAAGAAATATTCCTGGTCATCATGGAGTCGATGGAAAGCAGCGAATGGAGGGAGGTGCTCACAAACAACGCCCGACGGGAGGCCGGAGCTCAGAAGTACCTTCAGGCGCTGTGGAAGGTGCACCATGAGCTCTCGGTAATGGAGGACGGCCTTCTGCTGCGAGGCCGCCAGATCGTTATCCCGTGAACCTTGGTAACCAGGGTGCTACACATTGCGCACAAGGGACACCAGGGCACCGGCAAGACGAAGGCGTGCCTAAGACTCAAGGTATGGTTCCGGACCTGGAGCAAAGGGTGGATGAATTTGTGCACACGTGCATTCAGTGCCAGGTGGCCAGTCTGGCGGAAAGAGGCCCGCCCATCATGACCATGGAAAGAAGTGAGCAGCCATGGGGCACTGTGCATGCTGACTTTGGTTCCACGGGTCGGGGAATGTACTTTTTCGGCAGTCATGGACCTGTGGTCAAGTTATCCGGAGGTCGAGCTGGTGGAGTCTATGGCCAGCGACCACACCATCTTGGCGCTGGAGAAGATGTTCGCCACCCATGGTTTCCCCAAGGAATTATGCTCAGACAATGGCCTGCCATTCCAAGGGCAGCAGTTCGCCAGGTACTGCGAGGAGAGGGGCATCAAACATAGGAAAGTCTCCCTGCTCTGGCCCAGGGCGAACAGCGAGGCTGAGCGCTTCAGCGGACACTCAACAAGATCTTCTGCATTTCGTTGGATGGAGGAGGGGAACTGCGTCAAAACCCTTTTGAGTTCCTACGAGAGTATCGGACAACACCTCATCAGTCCACGGGGGTTGCGCCAGCCGAGGCCCTGTTTAAGCAGTGCTCCAGAGGGCTGTTGCCAGAGGTGGAGGGGTGCCACCCTGGGGTGATTGACGATAACCGCGTGCGCCAAGAGCGGGTGACCAGGAATGAAAAGGAAAGTGCCCGCCGGAACATGCAGGAGAAAACGATCGAAGTGGGAGACATGGTACTGGTCTGGAACAGAGGTCCGGAAGGGAAGCTGTCCCTCCCGTATGAGGCCCAGCCATTAGGAGTGACTCATGTTAAAGGGTCCATGGTCACGGCGGCCAACCGAAGGGGCACGATCACCAGGAACGTGTCCTACTTCAAGCGGATCGAGGCTAGCCCGCCGGCGGGCCCGCCAGGAGCGCCGCCGGAGTCGTACATCCCGGGGTCACGTCTGGCGCCACCGGCGTGGGACGAAGAACCTCCAGAGGCCCCAGGGACCCCGAGGCCCCCTCGAGAGGGCGAGAGGAGGTACCCAAGCCAGGAGGGGCGACCATCGAGGTTCCAGGACTTCATCATGGACCCTGTCTCGTAAGAGGTCGAGAACTGCTATGGTGATTCACAATTTTTGTTTGTTGTGGTTATGGCTTACACGTGTTCGTTGTTTGGGGGAAAAGGAGGGATGTTGCGTATTACGCCAACCATGTGAGCATGCGCAAGCCTCATTATGGCTCGCACATGCGTTGTTTAATAAGAGGTCCTGATCGCCAGTTGCAGCCGGGACCCGGTACCTGCAGCATGCTTCTTGCGTCCGTCCCTGTGTGACTGCGTGTGCATGCGAGCGTATGTGCGGGGGGCCCGGGTGTCGCACATATCCCATAACAAGAGTGTATCTGCATGATTAAGAGTTTGTGTGTGTGTCAGGCAAGGGTGTGTGTGAATGCGTGCGTGAATGAGAATGCAATGTGAATGTTCTAGATGTGTTTTGTGACAGGGCCAGGGCCTCGATCTTGTCCATGGGGAGCGTGGACCCCTACCAAACTGGGGTAGGCGGTTTACCAGGGCAATTGCAAGAGCCAATCCTATGCCAGAGCTGGGGTTGAGGGAGGTGGGAGGTTTCATCTGTCCCTGGCTCCCCTGAGACTGTGTTTTGGTGTAACAGCATTGGTCCCATTCTCTCAACCACAGTGACTTGAAGGTGCTGTGAAGTAACAAAGGCGGTGTGGGATATATGTTGCTTTATACAACATGACTGCAAGTTTGTCTCGACCTGTTCCCCCACTTGAACATCAAACAGTCTCCTTCCGCGCAATGCGCGCATGAAGTAGAGCTAAGTGGGTGTCGGTATTGAGGAAGTGTGCTATTGCTGCTACTTTACTAAATATGTGTGTACTTTATTTCTGCTCCTATCTTGAAGGTGCTGTGAAGTAACAAAGATAGTGCGGGATACAAAGCCGCCTGTTGCTTTAACTCTGACTGGAAGCCCGAGCCGACCTGCTGACCCGAACTGACCCGCCCACTTGAAGATCAAATGCAGGGAGTCGGAGCACGGAGACACTCTTCAGAGGAAGCTGAACGTCTCTCTAACAAGGTACGGATTTTACCTCTTTGACTGTTTTCTGCTGCAAATTGACAGCTAATAAGTGCTTCTGACTTTTTCAAAAAAGAAATAAAAGGATTTTCACGGACGATACATCTTAGAAGTAACTGTTACGTCCCCAGGTGCCAGCCTCGTTGTGGTGGCGCATGCCCGTAAGAAATAAAGACGGCCCGCGAGGCAGTTGCCGTCGGGACCCTGGAACGATCAGACGTGCGTGTTCGAGTCTCATTGTATGCGTTCATAGTACAGGGCGGCCCGAGGTATGGGATGCCCCATCACACTGGCGACGAGGATGGGATACGAGGAGAAAAACGCCTGGCACGTACAATCGTGTCGTTATGGGTATTTCATCTCACGTGCGCCACGATCCTCACATGAGTGACGGTGGCCATTTTGTTTATGGTGTTTAAGGCGGTTGCGGCCCGCGAGGGTGCTCGTGCGCTGTCTAAAGACTGCGATAGACAATCCCTGAATTTTTGAACGTTCTGCAGTCTCCCTACGTCAGACACGGATATAGCCAGGTTTACGGCCTCTAACACGGTCTGAGGTGCCTGTGCGACCTGTGAACATGACGGACAGCGACAGAGAGGCCTCTGGAACAGTGAGAGTGGTGAGAAGGCAGCATGGCTCATTACAACCAATGCAAGAGTTTGACACCTCGGGCCCCCCTCGAAACTAGGCCCGAGATAGCTCCTCTGGATAAAAAACCTGGACATGTTTTTCGCCGCCACCGGAGAAACAGATGATGATGCCAAAGTGGCGATGCTGTTGTACTCGGCGGGTACAGAGGTACTGCGCATATATGAGTCTCTCACCTTACCGGTGGTAAACTACGATGCGGTCAAAACCGCGTTAAGGGACCATTTTATCCCCTTATCCAACGTGGACTTTGACAGGTTTGTCATGTGTGGAGAAAAGCAACACGATGAGGAGACATTAGATCAATTCTGTGCACGTTTAAGACAGCTAGCCACCACGTGCAAATGGACGGATGCCGATTTAATGGTCCGACACCAACTGATCCAAGGGTGCAGCTCAGGGAAACTGCGGAGGCAGGTTTTGAGAGAGCCAGGCATGTCGCTGGCACAGATTTTGGACAGCGGAAGGGTATATGAGAGTAGAGGGGCTTAAATGGATGCTGCTGCATGTCCAGGCAAGCTCGAGGAAGCTTTTGCAGTTGGGAGGCAGTCCCAGACAAAGTCGAGGTGGAGCCAAAAGAGGCAGGAACCGACATCTCCCCAAGGCATCTGTCAGTATTGTGGGTACGATTTGCCACATTCGGAAGACTGTCCAGCCAAATCGGGGACCTGCGGAAGATGCAACATGCCAGGGCACTATGCCCGGATGTGCAGAGCGGCTGCCCCAGTTGCCACACAGCGGGGACCTGCGAGGGCAAGCAGTGGATATAGAAAACAACGAAGTGTCCCTGCAGTGGAACAGGATGTCCAAAGACTCAACATCGCAGAGGAAGAGGAAGAGGATGAAGAACTCTTTTTCATTTCAAGTTTGGCGACCGGGGTGAGAAAACGCAGACAACCGAAGTGTCTGGTCGACATTCAAGAAGTCCCCACGCAGGTACTAATAGACACTGGTGCCTCAGTGTGTGTGTTGGCTACAGAACACTACAAAGCCCTCCCAGGCCCCCCTCCACTGGACCATTCGAGGGTGAAGATTTTCACATTCGGGGGTGACACTCCCCTGCAAATCAAAGGGGTGTTTGTGGCTCCTGTAGCCCGTGAAGGAAAGACAATCAAGGCAAGGTTCTTCATCACGGATGTAAGCCCGCGGTCCCTGTTGAGTTGTGCGGCCTTGGAAGCATTAGATTTGGTCCATTTTGCGTGTGCAATTTACCAAGCTGATGTACACTCACTTTTGGAGAGATTTGAGAGTACGTTTCAAGGGATTGGTCGACTAAAAGCGGAACCAGTGCGGCTGCACATAGACGAAACGATCCGCCCAACAGCATTCAAACACAGACGTATTCCATTCCATCTTCGGTCCCAGTTTGAATTTGAGCTCAAAGCACTGATCGATATGGATATCTTTTAAAGGGTGGACGGGCCGACTCCTTGGGTCTCGCCTATCGTGGTGGCACTTAAGCCCAAACAACCGGGCAAGGTTCGCATCTGCGTGGACATGCGGTTGCCCAATGCGGCCATCAAGAGAGAGCACCACCTGACCCCCACTATAGATGATATCATCAGTGAACTGCAGGGTGCCAGGATATTCTCAAAACTTGATTTAAGAGCAGGATATCACCAGCTGGAGTTACATGCGGACTCAAGGTACATTACTACTTTCACGACACACGAGGCCCTGTATCAGTTTAAGCGCCTCAGCTTCAGGATTTCCTCAGCAGCTGAGGTGTTTCAGAATGCCATCAGGGGTGCCTTGTGGGTCTAAGGGGAGTGATAAATATGAGTGACGATATCTTGGTCCTCGCCACCACACATGCCGAACACCTGAAGCGTCTGGAAGCAACTCTGCAGAGACTGAAAGATCTTGGACTCACCTTACACCGTAAAAAATGCGAATTCTTCAGAGAGCGCATTGGGTTCTTTGGTTTTGTGTTTCATGGCAACAGTGTATCCCCGGATCTGGACAAAGTCAGAGACATCCGCGAAGCTGCACCCCCCCAGTCGCCGACAGAAGTCTGCAGTTTTCTGGGGATGGTGAATTACTGTGGTCGCTTCATCAAAGGTTTGGCGTCCCTCTCTGAACCCCTCCGGGCCCTCACAAAAAATGATGCTGTTTGGGTCTGGGGTACCAAAGAACAAGAAGCGTTTGATGAAATCAAGAAGGCATTGTCAGATCAAGACACAGTGGCATATTTTGATCCTACAGCCTAGTCCGAGATGGTTGTAGACGCCAGTCCGGTGGGCTTAGGAGCTGTGCTGATGCTACCTGTTGCATATGCGAGTAAAGCCCTCAAGGAGACTGAACGTCGCTAGTCTCAGATAGAGAGAGAGGCCCTGGCCATTTTATGGGGCTGCAGACATTTCAGGTTGTACATTCTTGGGAGACCAGTAACTGTCATCAAGAACACAAACCGCTTCTTCCAATCTTAGCTGGTGCATCCTCGAAACCCCCTACCAGGATAGAACGGTGGATGCTGGCCCTCATTGAATACGGGGTCAAATTGGTGTACCGACCAGGGACGAACAATCCAGCCGACTATGTGTCCCGTCATGCGAACAGGGAAAGGGAAGGTGATCAGGGAGATGTGGTGGAGTGCAAAGAATTCGTACATAATGTCGTAGCAGTTGCCATGCCAGTGGCGTTGGACAGAAATCAGATGGCACAGGAGTCGGCAGACGACGGGGTGTTCAAAATCATCAGAACTGCAATTCAGAGTGGCGATTGGAGAAGCGTTCTGCAAAACAATACAAGGAGGGAGAACAGAGCCCAGAGGGATCTTCAGGCACTGTGGAAAATCTGTGATGAACTCTTTACTTCAGAAGATGGGTTGCTACTAAGAGGCCGGCAGATTGTGGTACCCTGGTCGCTAAGAGCCCGAGTCATAGAACTGGCGCACACCGGACATCAGGGAGTGACGAAGACAAAGGCGAGGCTGCGCACAAAGGTTTGGTTCCCAGATCTGGAAACCCTCGTTGAACGGCATGTAAAAGGGTGTTTGTCGTGCCAGGCAGCCAGCCCCGCAGGAAGATCACCCCCAATAAATTCAAGCTGTGGGGCACAGTCCACACTGACTTTGGGTCAACCGGGAGGGGTATGTACTTTTTAGTGGCAGTAGACCAATGGTCGATGTATCCGGAGGTGGAGCTAGTTGATTCACATGCCACCGATCACACGATCCTTGCGTTGGAAAAGATGTTCGCCACGCATGGCCTCCCTGAAATCCTCTGCTCGGACAATGGGCCACCATTCACTGAGAACCAATTTGCACAGTATCTGAGAGAAAAGGGCATACAACATCGGAAGGTGTCGCCGCTGTGGCCCAGGGCGAATGGGGAGGCCGAATGGCTCATGAGGACCTTCAATAAGGTATTCCGTATAGCGGGCAACAGTGGGGTGGAACTAAAGAGAACCCTATTTGAGTTTCTATGCGAATATAGGTCAACCCTGCATCAGTCCACCGGCGTGGCTCTGGCCGAGGCTCTGTTTGGGAGATGTCTGAGGCGCCTCCTCCCAGAGGTGGAAGTTCGTGAGCCGGGGATCATAGACAATGACCGGATGAGAAGGGAACGAGAAGCCCACAATGCCAAAAAGAACGAACGGAGAGGCCTGGGAGAAAAGGACATAGCGGTTGGAGACTCGGTACTGGTACGCAACCGCAGGCCAGAGGGGAACCTTCACTGCCATACGAACACCAACCGTGGGTCATCACCCATGTCAAAGGATCTATGATCACTGCGGCGAATGCACGAGGAACCATCACCCGCAATCAGTCCTTCTTCAAAAGATTTGACAGCCGGCCTCCAGACGCTGATCCTACGAGGCCCATGCAGCAGGAGGAAGATGCAGATGTACCGGAAGATGATCCATCTGTGGGTCCACCACCGACAGTCGGGACCCCACTGCTCAGCTCGCAGGCCGAAAGGCGGTACCCAGCGCGACAAGGCCGAGCCATACCTGTTTGGCTCAAAGATTACATTCTAGATTCAGGTGACTAAACAGGTGACTGTCCATGGCCCATGAGAAATTCTTCAGAAAGTTAATGTTTGTAACGTTCATGGTTTGACCTGTGCATGTGTTGCAGTTGTAAGCTGTTGTTGTTTTTGTTTGAAGGAAAAAAGGGATGTTACGTCTGTAATGCATGTGCGCAGGTGCCAGCCTCATTGTGGTGGCGCGTGGGCGTAAGAAATAAAGACGGCCCGCGAGGCAGTTGCCGCCGGGACCCTGGAATGATCAGACGTGCGTGTCTGAGTCTCATTGTATGGGTAGGCTTTGGTTCTAGTATAGGGCGTCCCGAGGCACGGGACGCCCCATCACAGTAATATGATGGGAGTAGACGAATGCGTGGGGTCTGAGGTGGTATACAGGAATCATTGGGCCAGGAGGTTTCGGAGTTCGCCTATACCAGCCCACATAGACTTCCTCTCAGAAAGGTTCACAGTTCCCCGTTGACCTGGGTTGGAGCAAGGAAACATTACCAACAGGTTTCCTGATAGCTCTGACTACATCAAATTACAGCACGCTGCCTGGGAAGCACCGGGTCGCAGGTCCGGAGGACCTTCAGTTCTGCCGTAAGGCAAGGAGCGATACTTTTGACCAGAGCGAATGACCAAATCCAGATACAGTAATGCTTACACTGTTGGTGGGCCCCACAATCTCACCTTTGCTAAATGCAGGTGATAATTAACAAAGGTACCAATGACTTTCAATAGCTTCAATCTCATGATAGGCAAAGAATGTCTTTGACCACTAATATTGAGCAAGGAGAGCCTATTAGACCTTACTCAAATAATGGGCTCTGTAATAAAGAAGTCATTTCCATTACATCAAGCACGCCGATACAAAGGACTGCAAGTGTGGAGCCTGATAATGAGTACAGTATTGATTGATATTGATATTTTATTTGTATCGCGCTCATACACATGTGTTACAGTGATTGGAGTACTGCAGATAATTCTACCTCATTTCGTGTGGACAAGGGCTGCACAGGATAAGTGTTGCCCATGGAAGCTGGAGAAGGCACCAGCAAAGATCTGTCCTTATCCATGGTAATTGGTGACATTTTAGCTCAATCCTACCGTTGCTGATGGAAGCAGAGGGGACAGCTAGGAACCAACCTATGACGATGGAAGCTGTAGCGGGTGATCTGGCCTGTGACCTGGATCACACATATGAGAAGGGTGCTTGCAACAAGGCAATATTAGAAACATTCAAGCAAGATGTGGATGGAGTCACCAGAGTGACTGAAAGGAATGAGGAAGTGTCCTCGTTTACAGGAAATAGCACCTTTGACACAGCAATCCCTGATGGCCACTACACATCAAGCAAGGCTCCGCCTAATGGAGCTGCCTAAACATGTGCAGGTGACATGCTCCAAAATGTCGGATGCTTTGAAAAAATCGAGGGCTCCCAAGATGGGCATATTGGGAAAACATCCGGAATCTTTCAGGAAGTTGCGTCTGATAAGTACGGCCCGAAGACCACTGGTCATGACAAGAAATGGAGGCAACAAAACTATAGCCACGCTAGACTTTATTAGTGATCAGAGCCTGCGTGAATTGGGCCCTCAGACAGACCTTGATCAAAGGATTTCCCCAGTGATGATAATACATGTGAATCCTTCAGAATTAAGGGCCTAAGTGGACCACCTGTCCTTCTTACCAGAACACTTAAATAGTAGTTTAGATCGTGAACAAGAGATCCAAACTGAGTCCTTCACGAACCAACAGCAAAAATTACACCATCCACTTTGTGACCTGAATAACCAGATCAGACTCACTGCTCCTAAGATCTCAGCCTTAAACTTGCTGCCAAGTTCATTTTCTTCACTTCATGTTAACATTTGATTAGAACTGACTATTCACACCTTACAGCTGAGTGAAATAAAAATAAATCTAGAGACAATTTGTAACGCAGTATCCGTGCTAAAGGGGATAGGTAGCTGGATCGAATGGAAACGTATCCCCTATTAGCATCTTGTTACTGATAAATGAAAATGAAGCCCCAGTGGTCGCAGTCCTGGGACAAGCTATGGTAATTATCAGAGATGCAAACCCCCCAACGAGAGGAAAGAAAGAAAAGGCAAGAAAAATGACACAACTCGAGAACATGTTCAAGAAACCTCCACTTCACAGAGGATGCAGCATGTGCAGATGGGGACATTACATTCCACAACCAAGCAGGGGGCAGCCTTTTAGCTGTAGTCCCCATCACCATCACAATAGAACAAGAATGTGCTGAACAGATCCCATCTCGAGCTCTCCTTCATAAGGATACTAATGAGCCGATAAGTGATATAAATTGGGGAAAAGGAGATGCCCAGTAACTCTTAGGATAAAGAGCTACTCCATATTTGAAGAATCAAATCAGAGAGTAGACTCTCAGTGTCAAGTTGCTAACAGAGAGAAATTTAACTTGGATCTGGGAAGTGATACATGCGCGGCACTGGAAACACAGGAATCTCACAGGAACAGAACCAGTTGGCACTACAAAAGAGCCCTCAAAGTTCACTTAGTAATAGTAATGAGCCAACATCGAGAAGGGAAACTAGAATCTGGGGGTGGCTTACAGACCAACTCAGAAGGTTTCCCAGGGATTCATTGAGGTTCTGGAGGATCACTCCGGTTCCAGATTAGTATCAAGGACGCATACATCCTGACAGATGAACAGACGTGGAGAGGAGCCCGAAGTAAAATACCAATGGTCATGAGAGAGGCCAGCCCTGATTAAAAACTGCAGGACCTTGCAGTGTACCAGTGGTGAGAAACATCGTCAAAATGGAATGGTATCATCCTCCACGCAAACACTCATTCAAAGTGCAAGGGATCATCTTAAGACTGCCCTCTTGATTAACATCATACACAGAAAAGGGGATATGGGTCTTCAAAGTGACCTCAAACAGATCAGTGACCAGAACCGCAATCCGGAAGGATACATTGATCAAGTACCCATGCCCAAAAGAAATACCTCTAAGGCAAACAATTGTGAGCCAAGAGTAAGCTGGGCAGATTTCCCCTTATGGTAGGATCTGGGAAGTGTAGTGCATACAACACTCAAAAGGAGCATGGGCCATTTTATCATGTACAGTCAAATGAGTGGTGTATGGATGGCAGGAAAGATAAAAGAAGCAGCTACCCTGTAGATGTGCCTACCACCAGGGGGAGATGGACAAATTGACAGTCCACCAAAGTGGCTCTGTCGAGTAGCGGGAGAGAACATGAGCCTTCTCCAAGACTCCTTTTGGAAAGAGTTGAAGGTGGACAACGCAGGATATTGCTCAATAGACACAATTTAGAACAGATTGCGTCCAATTGGACTGTAAATAAAACAGTGTGGTGTCCATGATCTTCCCTGAAATTGCCTCTTTAAGAACTTTGGCATGTGATTTATAAAGGTGCCACCAAGGGGAGCTGTCAGTTCTCGAGAAAGAATACAAATCTGGTTCTGCACCCTTCCATCTAAGTTCCCGAAATCCGGTAAAGATCATTTGCTCATGAAATTGAAGAGAGGGCCCCAGAAATGCTCCTCCTCCCCCCATGAACATGACACCCAAAGAGTTAAGGGTGCCCGAAGTCACTCATTCTACGGAAAACCCCCAACCGGCCCATAGAGCTGGGGGTAACCCAATAGCACTTTAAGATGAGGCAGGAGCACCCAATGGATGGGGATGCAGATTAATACTCTCGCATCAAATCCATAATGACAACTCAATGGTTTGGCAAAGGGAGTCCGTTTAATGACAAGTACAAAAAAGGGGGAGTTAATGAATATCAGCAATCGCTCGATCTTCCATCTCGCTTCAACTCCAATTAATTTCATAAAAACACATCATTTATACTAAAAACTCATCATCGGTGACGTCATGATTCCTGCCCCTCGTGTCCCCAGCCCTCCAAGATGTCAGGCTGGAGCCAGGCCACGATCACCTACATGGCCCTCAAGGGCCTCTCCATCCCTCCAAAGACCCATTTGGAGTCAGACTTGGCGCTTGTGGCACCAGACTCTCTCACTCCCATAGGATAACATTGGGGATTGGACTTGTAGTGCATTGATGGGGACAAGATGGATGCCCCCACATATTTCGGTTCCCACAACTGCATGTGCAGTCTAGTCTTTTGGGTGTGGTTCAGCCCAAAGACACCAGGGATACCCAGAGACTATTTAAGCCACGCCCAGGCTGAGAAACATGCTTTGTGGTTTCTGCACCTGCAGCGTGACACTCACCGTGTTCGGATCGATCTCCAGTAGGCCTGCATCTTTCTTCTGCGCTCAGCTCCTGCAAGAACAAGAACACCGTTAGGAACAGCCTTACCTTGTGGCCTTCTGCCCACCATTCATTGCTTCTTCTGTTCTGCGGGCATCTTCGGCGGTGTCATTCCCATCCCGGCACGCCGCTTCCTAAGGAAAAGGGAAAAGAACAGAAAAAAGGCATTAGTAAGCATTCAGCAAATCTTCGCTTATTTTTAAAGACTGTACGAGCTTCAAATGCTTACCTGAATCCCAGCCGCTCTGGGGGAACTCTGTCTCCGGAACTTCTCATCCATCTGCAAGAGGGAAAAGACGCTCCAGGTTAGCGTGAAAACAACTAGAGGCGCCGCATACCACACTTACTCACCGCATTTCTTCTTCATAACCGGCATTGACGCTGAAAACGTTGAGGCACCTAAAAGACACAGAAAAAGAACTCTGTTCAATACAAATACGAAAGGGTTGCATCGCGCATCGCGCTCTCACTCACCTTCAGCGCTACTCATCTCAGCAGCACGTCGCCATCCCCGGCTGCCGGCCATCATCTAAGGAAGGAAAGGAACGAAGTTAGAGAACTGTCAAAAGACTCATTATACTTACCTGTCAGACACTTGCCAGTGAAGTAACTAGGCAGCAACGAGCCCTCATCAAGCAATGCCCCCTTGCGCTGAAAGCAGGACGGAGAGCACACTTTCCAAGAAAACAAGGCCCAGTCTCCAGTCAAGTAGACTCCAGGGAAGGGTTTGAGGTCGTAAGAGGTCAGAACAGGCTGAGTGACGTCCCCGTGTATACCAGGTGAGCGTTACAGAACACAAAGCCTCACATCAAAATCCACCTGGGCATCATGGAAACGTCAGAAACCGACCAGTTAGCCCACATGTTGGGGCAGCTACTTTCCGAAGTACATGCAGCTAGGCAGGAGACCAACACCCTGAGGAGAGAGCTGATAGTAGCCAAAGAACGCACTGATGATTTAAGCCGGCAACTTCTCCTGTCACAAGCAGGGCATGCACCATTGCCGGGAAGCGTGCCCTCAATGCCAGCACCATCAGCCAATCCCATTCAGATAACCCTTCCTGGGGCAGTTCCTTTGGCCCTGCCCAAACGATTTACGGGGGATCCCAAGAGTTTTGC
The DNA here is from genome assembly GCF_040938575.1 of Ambystoma mexicanum. Lineage (NCBI taxonomy): Eukaryota > Metazoa > Chordata > Amphibia > Caudata > Ambystomatidae > Ambystoma > Ambystoma mexicanum. Next base: position 869,995,379 of record NC_090928.1, read on the forward strand.
AACGTTCATGAACCAGTGCTGCCTGCACTTCCTTTGTAGACCAGGGGCCTTTCCGAATGACCAATCACAGGTCGCTTTTGTGCTATCCTACCTGAGTGGTAGAGCCGCGGACTGGTCTGTACCCTTTGTGGCCCAAGACGATCCTTTGCTGCATGACTTCAGGGGCTTTCAGCAGGAGATGGAAAAGCTGTTTGCCCGTCATACTCATGGGCAGACATTAGACAACGAACTTCTGTCCCTACGCCAAGGGAATCAAGACCTATTAACATACGTAGCCACGTTCAATAGACTCGTAGTTGAAGCAGAATGGCCAGTGGAGAAGAGAACCACGTTATTTCATCGGGGTTTGCGGGGGAGCGCAAGGATGTTCTTATACAAGTAGTGAACCCCCCGAAAGACTGCTCAGAAATTAATTGACCTTGTTGTTCAACTCTGGATCATAGGTTGCAGGACCGAAGAGCAGATCGAACCAGACTGGACCCTCTCCCTATGTATGTGCGTTCAAAGGACAATATTGCCCGCACAACGGAAGGTTCAGGAGAGCCAATGCAAATCGGGAAGAGTCAGATCCCCCTTGACTAAAGCGGAAAGGGATAAAAGGAGACAGCAGCAGTTATGTCTGTACTGTGGAAGGTCAGGTCATTTCCTTAAAGAGTGCCCTGTGAAGCCACCGAGGAGGATGGTAGGGGCCACGGACAAGGGAGATACCATCAAGGAATTGGAAAACTCCCCAGCCCGGCAGGTGTAGGGGTCCACTTGTCGAGAGAAGAAAGTGAACTACAGGTCTTCATCAATCACCAACAACCATCTCGGATGCACGCAGTAAGAGCGTACATTGACAGTGGAGCCGTTGGGAATTACATCGACCAGGATCTTGCGGCAAAGGCGGGGCTTCCGTTATGCCCTAAATCAACCACTGGCACTGCTACCACTGTCGACGGCACGATAATAGCTTCTGGTCCAGTATCCAAATGCACTGCAGCTTTAACCCTTCTGTGCCAGGATGGACACCAAGAATCTATCGTTTTCGACCTCATTAAGGCACCACAGTTCCGGTTGATTTTGGGAATGCCATGATTGGTAGCTCACAATCCTCAAATCGATTGGCGAGCAAAAGAATTGGCCCTTCCCGAGACTTGCACCAACACATGTTATCGCCAAGAGAAACAACCAATAGACACCAGAACCTCCACGCTTGCGACTGTGGCTATCGGCACCCTACCAAGTGAATACCAGGACTTTCAAGATGTCTTTCAGAAAGAACAGGCTAATACCCTGCCACCGCATAGACCATACGATTGCCAAATCGACCTGATACCCGGCGCACAAATCCCTTGTGGGTGAATTTACGCACTCACGGAACCAGAAAACCAGCAGCTGAAGGCCTATCTTGACCGATACTTGGCCAACGGGTTCATCCGTCCCTCGAAGTCTCCAGCAGCCAGTACTCTATTCTTCGTACCGAAAAAGGAGGGGGACTTGAGAATGTGCATCGACTATCGCGCACTGAACCAGATTACCGTAAAAAATCACTACCCCCTGCCACTGATCCCTGAATTGCTTGATCAAGTCAAAGATGCCCAAATCTATACAAAACTAGACCTAAGGGGGGCATATCACCTTGTTCGCGTAAAACCGGGGGACGAATGGAAAACCGCTTTTCGCACCAAATGCTGCTTGTACGAATATCAAGTAATGCCCTTTGGCCTTTGCAACGCGCCTGCAGTATTTCAATACTTCATGAATGATGTCCTATGGGAATTGATTGATGTCTGTGCTCTAGTGTACATCGATGATATTCTAGTATATTCTGCATCAAAGCAGGACCACGTTAAACACGTCCGATCCGTATTGGAGAAACTCCATCAACACCAGCTCTACGCCAAGCTAAAAAAGTGCTCATTCCACGTCTCCGAGGTGATATTCCTGGGCTTTATTCTCAGCCCGAATGGAATCCAAATGAATGTACACAAGGTAGATGCTATCCTGAACTGGCCATCCCCAAATTCATTCAAGGGGGTTCAAAGTATGCTGTATTTTGCAAACTTCTACTGCCGGTTCATCCCAGGAGTTTCGCAAATTGTGCATCCCATCACGTCATTGCTAAGGAAAAGCAACAAAACGTTCCAGTGGACAACAGAAGCCGAGGAAGCTTTCCAGGAACTCAAAGCAAGATTCACATCTACCCCAATCTTACACCACCCTCGCCCTGATCTCCCATAACTGATGGAAACGGACGCCTCAAGCATGGCTATGGGAGCCATCCTCTCACAAAAGGACCCCGAAACGGACCAGTTACACCCCGTTGCCTTCTGGTCGCGTAAATTCACACCCCCTGAACTCAATTACGCTATCACAGACAAAGAACTCCTGGTCATTAAGTCAGCCTTTAAGGCATGGTGGCACTACCTCTTGGGCGCCAGACACACAATCACCGTAATAACTGACCACCGGAACCTCCAGTACCTAAATCGGCAAAGGCCCAATCCTCACGACAACTACGTTGGGTTCTTTGTTTTGCTGAATATGACTACGTGATTACATTTCGACCAGGGGTGAATAATGGGAAGGCTGATGCCCTTTCCCGTATGGGGGTGGAAGAGCAGGGGTATCAGACCCCCCCTGACCCAATAGCAATCATCCCGAGTAACAAGCTCCTAGGAATCACACCGACCATAACTCAGAAAGAATTACATGAAGAAATCCAAAACCTGATGAGTCCGGAGCAATTACAAGCGTGGAGTGCACAAGGAGAACATTACATGATAAAAGATCAGTTGGCCTACTTCAGGAATCGTTTATTCTTACCAAACCAAGAACTAGAAGAACAAGTCATGTCCAGTTATCATGATTCCTTGATCGAGGGCCACCCCGGAATCGCTAAAACCCTAGCCAAGGTAAAACGAAATTATTGGTGGCCCACGTGGCGTAAAGACATTATCCAATTCATCCTATCTTGTGGAGTGTGTGCTCAAAACAAGTCATCCAAGCAGAAACCAGCTGGGCTATTAGAACCATTGGAAATCCCACCAGCACCCTGGCACACGTTGTCCCTCGATTTTATTACTGACTTACGACCCAGTCAAGGGTTTAACACTATTCTTGTGGATGTGGACCTATTTTCAAAAATGGCACATTTCATTCCTCTTAAGGGGCTCCCAAATGCTTCCACTCTGGCAAAGGTATGTCTTGAAGGTATCATACGGCTCCATGGGTTTCCTTCAGTTTTAGTCTCAGACCGAGGTACTCAATTCGTATCTAAGTTCTGGAGAAAATGCTGCTCTATGGCCCAGATTGACATCTGGCTATCCACCAGTCACCATCCCCAAACGGATGGTCAAACTGAGAGGACAAATCAGACGCTCGAGCAGTATCTGCGTTGCATCTTACACCAAGCTGAAGGAAGCTGGTTCAACCTATTATGGATAGCTGAATGTGTTTATAATAATTCCCTACACACCAGCACTGGGCAGACACCCTTTTATACCATGTATTGCAGGCACCCACGTACTTCTGAGTTGGACGTTCCTACAACCCTGGAAATGCCAGCAGTCAAAACCTTGCACACGACCATTTCTCAAACCTTTAAAAGGGCAGCTGAACACTACTACAAGCTAAGAATCACCAAAAGAAGTTTGCTGATCAACACCGAGCAAAGGCCCCCAACTACCAAGTGGGAGACAAAGTCTGGCTGGCATCTAAACACGTGTCCATTAAAGGAACCCGAACTTTCCTTCCAAGATACCTGGGTCCATTCTATGTCACCTCCGTGATAAATCCTGTGGCGGTCAGACTAGCTTTGCCGTCAAACATGCAGATTCATCCTGTGTTCCAAGTGCCTCTCCTTAAACCTGTTCAACCTGGGACCTGGGTAGCCGGGGAGCCAGAATTCAAAGTCAAGGACATCCTGGATTCAAAGTATGTCAGATCCAAATTATACTACTCAGTAGACTGGAAGGGGTATGGTCCACAAGACAGGACATGGGAGCCTTGTGAGTACATCCATGCACCTCGCTTGCTTAGACGATTTCATCAAAACCATCCAAACAAAGCAGGACCAGACAGAAGAGCCACCTTGAGAGGGGCCTTGGGGGGAAGTGCTGTCATGATTCCTGCCCCTCATGTCCCCAGCCCTCCAAGATGTCAGGCTGGAGCCAGGCCACGATCACCTACATGGCCTTCAAGGGCCTCTCCATCCCTCCAAAGACCCACTTGGAGTCAGACTTGGCGCTTGTGGTATCAGACTCACTCACTCCCATAGGATAACATTGGGGATTGGACTTGTAGTGCATTGATGGGGACAAGATGGATGCCCCCACATATTTTGGTTCCCAGAACTGCATGTGCAGTCTAGTCTTTTGGGTGTGGTTCAGCCCAGAGACACCTGGGATACCCAGAGACTATTTAAGCCATGCCCAGGCTGACAAACATGCTTTCTGTTTTCTGCACCTGCAGCGTGACACGCACCGTGTTCGGATCGGTCTCCAGTAGGCCTGCATCTTTCTTCTGCGCTCAGCTTCTGCAAGAACAAGAAAACCATTAGGAGCAGCCTTACCTTGCGGCACTTCTGCCCATCATTCATCGCTTCTTCTGTTCTGTGGGCATCTTCGGCAGTGTCATTCCCGTCCCGGCACGCCGCTTCCTAAGGAAAAGGGAAAAGAACAGAAAAAAGGCATTAGTAAGCATTCATCAAATCTTCGCTTATTTTTAAAGACTGTACGAGCTTCAAACGCTTACCTGAATCCCAGCCGCTCTAGGGGAACTCTGTCTCCGGAACTGCTCATCCATCTGCAAGAGGGAAAAGACACTCCAGGTTAGCGTGAAAACATCTAGAGGCGCTGCATACCGCGCTTACTCACCGCATTTCTTCTTCATAACCGGCATCCACGCTGAAAATGTCAGGGCACCTAAAAGACACAGAAAAAGAACTCAGTTCAATACAATTATGAAAGGGTCGCATCACGCATCACGCTGTCACTCACCTTCAGCGCTACTCATCTCAGCAGCACGTCACCATCCCCGGACGCCGGCCATCATCTAAGGAAGGAAAGGAACGAAGTTAGAGAACTGTCAAAAGACTCATTATACTTACCTGTCGGACTCTTGCCAGTGAAGTAACTAGGCAGCAACGATCCTGCATCAAACAACGTGCCCTTGCGCTGAAAGCAGGACAGAGAGCACACTTTCCAAGAAAACAAGGCACAGTCTCCAGTCGAGTAAACTCCAGGGAAGGGTTTGAGGTCGTAAGAGGTCAGAACAGGCTGAGTGACGTCCCCATGGATACCAGGTGAGCGTTACAGATGTGTAACGCTTAAAATCTGGCATGCAATTCTATTGGTTCTAGGAAGGTAACTTTAATATAGGTGGTATATCTGTATATGGTAATGAAGTGAGGGGTTTGGATAAACAGTGTCAGGTGGGGCATCTAAGCCCTTCCTTCAAAATGGCTACTGTAGACGTCACTAAAAGTACAACGTCTCATTGGTTCTACTAACTATAGGACCCTAGATTACTTGGTGCACAATGATTGGGTTGGCATCAACCCCACTTTTCCAGTAGCTTAGCAGCGTGCAGAATAGCCGGCCAGGTGCAGGGAGTTTGTCTGCACCCCAGCCTCCCTCCAATTATTGCAACAATCAGTCATTACTTCAGCCGTCATCTGTCAATTATTTCTTTGTATTTTGACCTTGAGACTGCTTCTTGGTCTACTTGGTCACTTTAAACTCAGGATGTCACTTGTCCGTGGTGTTTCGTCTCATCATACGTCACATATTTTGACGTGAACATTCCTGGTACTTCAAAATGGGCGTTTGGAGTGCGAATCATGCTTGGGACCTCCTCTACACTGCCCCCTCTGGGCGATTCATCGACCACTTTCACTTCTTCTTTTGTATCCACCTTTTCTTTATCTTTTGGATCCATTTTTTCTTCATCTCCTGGGTCCATTGTTCTTTCATCCTCTGGGTCCATACATTGAGGTCTGAAGAAGTGTCTCTTTGGGGTCCATATTTTTATAACTCCCTTCAAGCTTCCTGCTGTTCTCACATACTCATCCTTGTTCCATGTCATTAGTTGGCATTATCCACTTGGGCTGCAATATATCCATCTTCCCACATAGTTTCTGTGTTTCCTTGGATACCGAATCTTTGTTCCTTCTGGTGCGTGAATGCTAGCTTTCACAAAGTCACTTATTTCTTCATCAGTCAGGTCCTTGGGTTTCCATCCTGGTTCGACATCAATCATGATCTTCATCTCTATTTTTTTTGCAGTTTTCTGGCACTGAGAAAGGATTATCTTGATAACACAGAATCCAAGCAATATCATCACTAGCAGGGCTGCTAGGAATTTGAGTGCATCTGCCATCCATTGTGGAACCAATGAAAATAGAGATCCAAACCAGCTGTCATCAGCTTCGTCAGTTTCATCGATCATCTGATTGTGTAGTTTCGTCAGCATACCTATGACATCTCTTAAAGTTCCATTTTCTTCGTCGTGAGATGGTATAAATGTGCAACATGATTCTTCGATTTTTGCACAAACACCTCCATCCATAGCTTTGATCATGTCAAGGACATATCTGTTCTGTAGAGTCATTAGTCGAATTGCCCTCAACTCTTCTTTGATTGCATTGAATCATTTTATGGTCGTGTTGATGGTCTGCAGTAACTCCCATCTGGTTATCTGCAACCATTTAGTATTTGCTCCAACCTGAACTCTTGGCATAAAAATTAAGGTGAACACGGAAGAAGTCTGACTGAATAGTCTATATTCATAAGGGATAGCATCGAAAGCTTCTATGGATTTGGCAGAAAAGTAAATCTCTCTCTTCATTCCACTCATTAGTTCCACAGATCTCTTCTTCCTCAGGAGAGCATCTGCTTTTGGGAAACTGTCAACATTCAGATCACTTTTTGGAATCACCAGTGCTGGAACATGGACTTTCACTATTGTGCATATACCTCCCCAATTCTTTGGCAGCCTGATATATGCTTTGGATTCAGATGCTCAATAATGATCCATGATCACTGCAGTACCATGCATCATTCCTGGAGTGTCAAATATTTGGCCACAATTCTGATTCTCTCATATTTTTCTTGTACTATTATTCCGGAAGCAGCATTTCGGATTCTCCAATAGCACTATCTGTAAGGGTCCTCCTCTGTCTTCGACCAATGTCAATAGTTTATCAAGTTTTGGCCATAATGGCTTGCATTCATTTCGCAAAATGTTGATGGTGGGATCGTAGTGACAGAAGACCATCCATGCTCTGCAGATCACTACTCCTTTCTCCCATCCGTCTGGTGAAACACTGTTCCCCAAATTTGCATTTGTTCTCTGTTCTTCCACTTTCAAGCTTCTTCTGGCGTCTTTTTTTTTAATGTTCAGTTTGTGATTTGCTTCTCTTCTGATCTCTGCCCCTTTAACTCCACGCTTCTCATATCTGATCACAATGTGTTTTGTTTTTCCATTGTTTCTTGTCTTTATGTCTTGGACATAATCGTCTTCATTTGGATCCATTGCTTCAGTTGCCCATTTGAGTGAAGGATCACTTCCCATGAACTGGCCTCAGGTCGTGCACATTGCTATGTGTGATAGACAGTGCGCTGTCTGGACATCAGTTTCCACAGCTACGAAGATCTTTGACTTCCCCATGCTGTAAGGTAGGAGTGCACAAACAAAGCATTCCTCTTCTGAATTAGGTTGACCAACTTCTCTAATGTGTTGGTACCAGATGTTATTTCCCAATTGTGCTGTGCTGTCCAGGTAGTCATTTAGTTTGTTGTCATCTTCTTTTATGCTTCTCTTTATTCTCAAGGTTTTCATGTAGTTTGCTATCATCACATCCTTAATAGCATCTATGTAGCTTCTTCTCACTGGAGGATTCTCAGGTATCTCAATCCATGGTTCAGGCATCTTCATCTGTGCCAGTTTAGTAGAAGAAAGTCTGGCAATTCTTTCCTTGCCCTCTTGTCTTTTTCTGGCTCTGGTTATGGACGGCCATATTGATTCTGCTATCATCTGTGTTGTGAGGTTTTCGCTGGGCTTGCACTTGCCCTTCTCGGTGTTGGGTCAGGAGTGCTTATCAATGCTGTCTCTGTTTGTTTATTCTCCAACTCCTTTTGCCTCCTTAAAAGTTCAGCCTTCTCCATTTGCCTTTTCACTTCACTTGTAGTAGAACTTCTCATCGTTGGTTGTCTATCCTTCTCTCATTCCTTGGATTGTGGTTCTGAAGTTATTGACACTAGACCTGGTGTATGTGCACTTATCGTTTCTGGCTCTGGCTTTTCAATTTGATTGTTACCAAATGTGTATGCTGTGTCATTGCTGTGTCATTGCTAATCACATCCATTTCAAGTTCACTCACTCCTTTGTCAGTCTTTCTAGGGACTGGAATGACTATAAAAGGTCTGTGTGCCTTCATGGCTGTCATTCGTACATCATTAGGTGGGTGCACTGGAATCGGAACACTTTGTGCACCAATAAAGAATGCAGTTTGAATCGTCAGTGACAGTAAAACAACAATTAATATAATGCATAGGTACATGATTCTTCTATAGGTCAGTCTAGAGCACTTAGTTCTGGAACAGTACGAGCACCTCTCCTCTTGAGGGATGACAACGTTACTGCTTAGGTTGCCCATCTCTATCATTTAAGGAAAGAAAACTAACTTTTAATACATTCTAGGCAATATTATCTCTGGAATCTGCTGTTTCTGCTGGTAGGTTGCAGGTGCTGGAACGATTGGCCTTCTTTGCCTGACAACTAGATTGCTTCTCGTCACTGTACACAGTTCTCTTGTCTGGATATGAAAATGTCAACATAGAGTAATCAAGTTCAGCAAGTCTCTTATTGTAAGTGTTCAAAATAAACAAGCTCCCAATTAATGCCCCTTATCTGTTTCATTCCAGAAGACATGTTGCTTCTCTGTCAGCAAAAGTGTATTCTTTGTCAACACTTCCTCGATCTGTCCCTCGGAGGAAAGTTTACAGTCTCCTCTGGAAATTCTGATGATGATTAGAAAGTTCAACCTGCATCACAATACCATGCAGGAGCATGCTCACCTGTGCAGAGTTTGCTGGGTCTCTGATGAAAGTGAGGACGTCAACACTGGCAGGCCTCCCCACAAGTTCTGGAAAGTCCTCAATTAGGTGAAAGAAGACATTGCTCGCCAATCTGCTATCTTCTGGTGACAGGGACATTTGTCTAGTCCTTGCTGCATTCTGGAACTGCTCAGTACTCACTGTGAGCAGCTACTGTGATTTCGATGAGCTTGAAGAGCAACCTATATTATGATTCCGTTCAGGATTATACTCAAACGTTCTGTGTTTGCTGGATCTTGAAGAAATGTCAAGACGTCAGTGTGTCTCCCAACAAGATCTGGACAGTCTTCAATTAAGCGAAAGAATAGCACGCTGACAAGTCTATTCTGCTTCTTATGCTTGGGACATTTGTCTTGTCCTCCCTGTATTCCAGAAGCAGGAGGAACTGCTGGCGATCACAATGAGTAGCCTCCTTATTGTCTTTTCATTTTCAGGGTCTTGAAGAAATTCAGTGATGTTAGTGAGCCTTCCCACTAACGATGGATACAATCTCAATACTAGTTCAAAGTAGATTATAATGACTTTAGTGATGTTGCTGCTGTTGGACATCATAAGTGAGTCCAAATAAAGCTCCTGTTTGGAAGGAGGATGTATACTGTATTTTCTTCCAGTTTGTATGTCCTCAATCAAAATTTGGCATATCCTTTTCTCATCAAGGCTTCAGTGTGCCTCAGTCCAAAGTTCAAAGTCAACAGAATATGTTGTGGCTTATACGTGCAATTTTTTTCTTCTTCACCCTGCAAATAGGATGCACAGAGTGTCCATTTTGTATGTCCCTATCCCCTTTTTTGCTCAGAGAAAATGTCCAAATTTAAGCCACAACTTGCACAAAAGTTCTTTGTCTTTGTTTTTCTGGTCATGTGTCCTTCTTCCTCATCATGGATATCGTCTGCACGTGCTGGGGTTCTTCCCTGTTGTCTATAGTCTATACGCGTTGCGGTGCGAAGAGGGGCCTTCTCCAATGTATGGCTTGATATCACCCAGAAATAGCCAAGCTCTTCTTCCCTCTAGCTTGACTGTAGAGGGAGTAACGTTCTCCACTCTGAATGGACCGTTGAACCGTGGCTCGTCCCACTTCTTTCTGGTGTGGTTTCTCACCAGGACCGTGTCCCCAGGGAAAACTGGTGGTAGACGTAAACCTTGAATCGGGTCTGTTGCAGTATCTACTTCTGTGTTCTCTACTGCTGTGCACCCTTTTTTGTCGTCGCTGCAGCTGTCCTGAAATTACAGTAAGACAAGATGTCATGCAATTCAAGTAATTTTGCATTTCAGAACCTAAAACTTCTCCTGTTGGCTGAGCATCACATCTAGCTCTATCTCGGGGTGTCAGTGGCATGCGCATCCTTCTGTCTGTTATTATCTTGTGCGGCGTAAGGTGATGGTCAGAACCAGCCTGGTTTCTGAGTGCATACAGTGCCAGTAGAAGGTAGTGTAGCCATCCCTTCTTTAGAGTAAGCTTCAACTTGGCTATCCTTTCCTTTAACAAGCCATTGAGCTTCTCACATATCCCATTACCTTGCAGATGATACGCCGACGAGAACTCGTGCTTTATACCAAGCAACAAGCTAATATGTTCAAAGACTGCATTAACAAAGTGAGGCCCATTATCTGATCTCATGACCTCAAACACTCCCCATCTGGGGAAAAATCCCTTACCATAAATGTGGCCGCACAGGTAGAGTCTGGCTGTGTACATGGATCTGCTTCTATCCATCTAGAGCAGAGGTCTTCAAACTGTGGGGCGTGCCCCCCCAGGGGGGCGCGGACGCCTCCTGGGGGGGCGCCAGAGCCCAGCATGAACTGTAAAAAAAAGAAATTAAAAAAAAAAAAAAATTCTTTTTTTTTTTAGATTGGAGGAAATGGGAGGGGGCAGCTCACATGGTCAGACTGGACCATAAAACGTTTTTAGGCACCAATGAAAACATGGGCAGCAGTTGCAAATGGATATTCAGTCCTTTAGTCACAGACTGTTTGAATAGTACCCAAGGGGTGGTTTTCTATTCAAATGTAAACAAATTGTGATATTTAAAGAATATTTATTCAGCAACAATGGTCATAACTACTAGCTGCATAGTGAAGCAACTCCTCAAACTGGCCCACATTGGCCAAAAAAGTGGCCCATTTTGATTGGCCTACACTAGCATTTTGCATTTTTGGTACAGCCATTGCCCTATTGCCCTATAGGCCAGCCCAAGCCTGCCGACTCATTCATAATGGGTCAGGGGGTGTCCACCCACTGGCCACCTCACCCATTATGGAGGAGCCGAGGAGCCAGCCCAGTGAAACACTGAGCACTCCCTCAGCTGCTTTTTCCAGCTGAGGGAGTGCTCCGTGGCTGGCTGAACTGTCAAAGGGAAACACTGTTGGCCTTTGACAGTTCATTTCCCCAGCCGCACAACGTTGGGGGTGTTTTGCTTCGCCAGCCTTGCATAACTCATTGGAAATGCTGGCTGGGGCACTGCATGTATGTATGTTTGAGGGGGTGCTCCTGCGCCTCCTCGCACATACGGGCAGAGCAACCTGGAGCAAGGCATTTTAGCAACCATGCGCAGGACCCTGCAGAAGGTAAGTTCATGGCGATTTATTTTTTATTTAAATGTATATGGATGTGTGGATGCTTGTGTTATGGGACTCTGGTTGAAGCAGGATGGGAGTTAGCACTGGGAAAGTGGTGGGAGTATGGTGGGGGAGAGCCCAGGGTCTGTATTGGGAGTAGGGTGCGGTGACGGCACGCAAAAGTTCATAGCGATTTCTACATACTGTCCATCCGGCACTTTTAGGGGGGCCCGGCCTGCCCAAACTTGGCTCAGGGGGGGCCCGACCCAAAAAAGTTTGAAGACCACTGATCTAGAGAATGGACACACCACAACAATTAGGTACCTGTACCCGTTACATACTTGAATCATATTGACATAATCAACATGCAAGTGCTGAAAAGGTCCATTAGGCCTTGGGATGACTCCTCTAATTACTCTTAGCGTATGCCTAGCCGTGAACTGTTGGCAGATTATACAGTCCACCATAAAAAATGCAATGTGCTCTGCTAAATTCGGTATAAACCAGTCTTCAGCGATCGTGGCTGCTAGATTCTCTTTTGACATGTGCGCTGGATAATTCAACTGTTCCAATGCTATTTTTAATAGGGCTATAGGCATCACCAGTTTACCAGTGCTGTCTTGTCGCCACAAGCTCTCGGAGTGGTTTAAAGAACACCCTCGCTACTTGCAAAGATTTTTTTCTTCCTGTGGTACCTCCCTTTGGAGTTCCATTAATTGAGTTTTCTCCATGTTGCTATAACTGTCAGGTTCACTTCGTGCTGCAATCATTCTCCCATGCACATCAGTTATTTCCACATCCATTATGACTTCGTCTTTGATGGACACACGCTTGGCTTCTCTGTCTGCTGCTTGATTTCATCATGAGATAAAATCTGTCCCCTTTGTGTGGGCGGCGCATTTCACGACCGCTATGCCCACTGGGAGCTCTAATGCCTTAGTCAGTCTGTCCAATATGGCTGTGTGCTGCACTGGTGTGCCACCCGCTCGGAGGTAGCTCCTCCTTTTTCAGCGTGCTAAGCCTGCGTGCACTGTCGACATCACAGAGGCAGAGTCGCTGTACACCGTTGCTTCCTGGTCTGCATGATTCTCGAGTGCGAGTATCAACGCCAATAATTCTGCAGCCTGTGCTGAGTAATGAGATGGTAATCGTGCACTAACGAGTACTCAAAATTCTCCATTTGCTGTGTGCTTCATCACAGCGGTGCTTGTATATCTTTGCCCATCATTTTGATTGATTCTCGAAGAACCGCCAACAAAGACAAATTCTCCTTCTACCAATGTATTTTCTTTCACTCTGGGAATCTCATTATAGAATTCTTCATAATTCGCAAAGTCATGAATCGGCTCTCCTTCAGTGACTGGTTCTGCTATAAACACAGCTGGGTTCACTATTTTACATCGAATTATCTTAATCGATGGATTTGATATGATCACTTCATATGCAGAAGCTCTCTGAGATGTCAATGTGCCTTTTGATTTCTCTAGAATGGCAAATAGTGTGTGCTCGATGAACAACGTCATTGAGCGTCCCATCACAGTCGTTGTAGCCTTCTCTATGGTGAACGCTGCAACAGCTAAACTTTGTTCACAAAGGAAGTGACCTCTCATCACTGGGTCTAGATTTCCACTGTAGTATGCCACGGGCTTGTACCCCAATGTGGTTCTCTGTGTGAATACTGCTGTCATGACACTGCCATTTGTGTGTGAAAACAGGTAGAATTCCTCTGCATAATTGGGAATTCCTAAAACTGGTGCCGTGCAAATGCTCTTTTTAGTTCGACAAATCCTTCTTCCACGGTGTCAGTCCATTCAATTTTTTCTTTCATCCCCTGTACCTTCTTTAGGGCTTGTAACAAGGGTTTGTTATATGAGCTGTAGTCAAAGACCCATGCTCTGACATAATTGCACAATCCTAGGAAACTCTGCACCTGTTTTATTGTGTGTGGCTTGGCTGTGTTCAATATGACTTCAGCCCTTTCAGGGGTAACACTTTTCCCCTCATGTGAGATTAGCTGGCCTATGGACAACACTTATTGCTGACAATATTGTAACTTCTCTTTGTCAACTTTATATCCTTTTTCAGCCAATATAGTCAATAGCTGGATAGAATCGTGTCTGCACGTTTCTTCTGTTGTGCTGCAAATTAAGATGTCATCCACATATTGCAAGACAACGCTCTCTAATGCAATATTGCTCAAGTCCATTTGCAGGACTCTGTTGAATATCGAAGGAGACTCAGAGTACCCCTGGGGCAACCTTGTGCTTTTCAGACGCATCTGTCCGAACGTAAATGACATCAAATCTTGTGAATCTTTGTGCTCTTTGTGCAATGGGATTGATGCCCTGCTCCATCATGGCAAAAATTGTCTTGAAAATCCCTTCATCTGTTTTCCTAGACATGGGATATTGTCGTGCTCTTGGCAAAATTGCTCCTGGTTTCAATTTAACCTTCACTTCTCCTACTTACTTTTAACAAGCCTACCTCATAGGGGCCTATGGTCCACACTGAGACAGGCACCCGGGCCATGTTGTCATCAAAATATTCAGGAAGTTTTTGCGCCAGCATCATTCTCTATCTGGGGTTCTCATGGTTTTGTCTGCAAGGCCTGGGAGCCCTGCCATTAGTATGCGTATTCAATATGCAAATATTTCTGGTTCCAATGGAATAGCTCTCATAGCTGATTGTCCTGCGTATGCGCTAATCATTTTGCATACGTTCAAATAATGCATTCCTGGGGTCTCATCCCAATATATTTACTGGGGTTTGCCTTAAATATAGCAGTGGCACATTCATGTCACATTCTCCTATAGAGACTGGAAGTTCCTTTGTAAAGGGAACACAACTGGTTGCTCCTGTGAAGCCCCGAGTATTTATGGCGTCGCCGGACAATGAAAACTTGCCTTCGTGTATACATGAGCTTGTTGCACCCGTGTCAACTAAGAAGAAATATTCTTTATCCCCTATACAGACATCTACCCTTGGTTCCTCATGAGGGTCTGGTGTCACTGATAGGATAGAACACATCAGGTTTCCCAGTGAGCTGTCCTAATCCATATATAACTTTGTCCAATGCTGCGTGAATGGATTCCCTCCATCACCGGTGTTGGTTCGCATTCCAGAGTTCAATCCCTGTCCTGCACTTGTTGTCTGTGACAGTTGCATCAGCGACTGTTGAGATTGTCCTTGTGGAAAATGTATCAAATTTTGAGGTTGCAATCTTTGCTGTGGTCATGGCGCTTGCTATTGCAGCGTGTGATTTTGTGCAACTCCATTTCCACCCTGCTGTAAAAACACAGGTAGATTCACCATTTCTACTCTTGTTCTATGGTCGATTTGCATGCCTTGACTTCTGAATGTGCATGCTAGATTCCCTGTCATCCCACACATCCAACATATTGGCAGTGGTCTAATTATTTGCCCATTTGACATATCCTGATTGCCATTGTGCATGTTTTGAAACCCTCCCTGATTACCTTGGAAACCTCTCTGATTACTCTGCTATCCTCTTCCTCGAAAGCCTCTCCCTCTGGGGTAAAACCCATTAATGCCCTGATTAACCTGCTGTTGATTATTGACCTGCTGTATGTTCGATCCGTCTGTGCTAGTTATCATCGCCCCTTCAATGGCATACTTTGACAATTTCTTCTGCACTCATTTTTGCCTTTTCAGCAATCGTAATGCTTTCCATAGCGTGGATCTGCAACTGTCAACTGGAGCTCCATCGTGCGCAGTATTAACTGTGGTCATGCCAGGATAACCTGCCCATGTCCATACATCATCAGCTCTATCACCAAGTGTGGCGATTAAAAGACCCTTCATATCCCCTATAGCTAACGTTTCCCTCCTGTCATTTTTTCTAGCTCATGTATCCATTTTCTGGCTCCCGATGTTAACATTGGAAGCTTATTTTTCAGATTTTCTCGATCCGTGTGTGGCCAGGGTATATACTGTGGTTCCGCAGTGCTGTCTACCTGGCAATGTCCTTAGTCGGCTCACATAGGGCGGTGGAGACACCCCCCTCTGACCGTAAGATACTCCTTCATGTCGATCTAATTGTGTGGCTGACTCTGATGCCTTAAGTGCAGACTTGCTAGAATCTGACCATCTTATTCCTTTTCCTCCAGAGAAGCATTTTTCGAGTCTCCTCCCGTCTTCCTGATCTTCATATTCCTCTCTCTCTGCATCTGATATTGTCTGGTCCGAACTCGTGTAACTCCTCTCATCTTAGTCGTTCTTATTTAGTGTTAACCCATCTAGGGACTGCACTCTTCTGCTACTTTGGGAGGGGTCCTCAGTGTCATACAACTAAGTGCTCTCAAGACGCTCGTCCTCTCCTCTCCCTTGGGGTACCTGCTCTAGCCCCATTTCATCATATATTCTATCGATCATTTCTTCGATGCTTCTGGTGTTGAAGTCATCTTCGATATTTGCTCTAGACGTGCCTGGTATTGAATCATACTCAGGAAATAATTCTTCTATGTCTTCTCAGTCTACTACTAGATCAGGTTTTTTAACCTCTCTTTCCAGATATTCAAGATCCCGCGCCCTCTGTATTCGCCTGCGTTCTATGGCGTCATCGAACTCTCTACGCTCCTTCGCTTCCTCTCTGACCCTATCTTTTGTTCTTCTCCCTCTATTCTCTGTTGTTCCTGCCTGTCCTGATCATTAGCTGCTCTTGGCTTATGATCATGTTTCCTTTCTTGCTCTTCGCGATAGAGCTGTTCTCGTCTCTGTCTATCTTTTTTCCCAATTCTTTTCTCTCTCAATCCTTTTTCCTTTTCCTTCTCTTTTCACTTTGAATCGTCTGACTCTCCCTTTTGTCTCACATCCTCAATGCCTTTACAATCGAGTTTCAATAGAATCTGACCTCCCATCCATTTGTTCTGTGTGAATGCCATCTCATCAGTTCTGTCCTCATCTCCTTTCCACCTCTTTCCCTCTCTATTCATATCTGGAGATGTACTTGCTTGCGCTTGATCTCCTTTTTCTTTCTCGCGCCTCTCCTTGTACCTCGGGACGTTGGAGGTGATATCTCTATCTCTGTCTTTGTCTGGGTTTTCGTCACTACTTTGCGTAGGTGACTCATATGCTGGGTTGCTATATCCCGTGGCTGCTTTAAGTTCCCTCAGCGGGTATGATCCTTTGTTTTTACTGGCTTCGCTCTTTGTTTCAGACAGAGCGGGTCGCGCAGAAGGTGTTTCACCCCCTCTGTGCCTATGTTAAGTATCCAATCTAACGGCGGTTTCTCCTCCTTATCCTCTTGGTACATTTTCCAAAGCTCTAAACTAACTTGTCTAACTTAAAGCCAGTGTATGTGGCGTGCAAATATGTCATCATGTGTTGCAGGACTGTTTTAGATAGTGAACCACCATGGGGCCATGGCATAAACATTTTGTGGGCGGTTCCTTTAACCTATTCTGCACTGTACTTCTACAGCTTAGGTGCATGTTTTGGCAACTGTTGCACAAATGTACTAATGGTGTAATGTCTTCCATGGTTAAATTTATTTATCTTCTCATACAACACTTTGTTACGTTTTATGTTTCTTAAACAAAATCAGCAATATGAGCGAGCACCAATCGTCGCAAGCTCCACTGTCATGATGCCTACCCCCGGGGAACCAGACCAGGTCCAGCACCCCCGGAAGCAGGCATCACGTTATTTTGAGCAAGCCCAAAAACCCCTGCTAGGGGCTGTTTGGGTGCGGTCCTCGTGCCTATGGCGCCAGGCTCATATGGAGAGTCAGTCCTGGCACCATAGGCACCAGGCTCATAGAGTGGAACTTACCTGATGCAGACCATGCTGCAGAGCTCCAAGCCAAATGAGGCTTGGAAGGGACTATTTTACCTAGGGACTATTTTTTATTCGGGTCAGGCTGGGGAGGAATACTTACCTGAGACTACTTTGGAGGCTATTTAAACCACGCCCGAAGAGCAGCACATGCTTTGCGTTATTCTGCATCCAGCAGCGTAGCGCTCACCGTGTCTGCAAGCCTGCATCCAGTCTTCTGCCACGCCCGCCTCAAGTCTGCAGCTCCTAGAAAAAAGGAGGAACAGAAGGGGAAAAGGTTAGAAAAAGAGCAAAACCTTCAATCCTTACCTGAATTCCGGATCCACCGCGCCTTCGAGCTGGAAGAAAGAAGCATTTTACGCGCGCCGCCTCGCCTGCTGCAGCACCGCGCTGAACTCACCGGCCTTTGCAGCATCCTCACGATCCACCGCATCCTTCTGCACGTTCCCGACGCATTCTGGCACCTAAGGGGAACACAAGAACAGCAAAGGTAGGTGAGCCAAGGGAATAAACAGAGGCAATAGTAATTACCCCCATAGACTTACCTGATTACCGCCGGGGGTACTATTCCTCTTCACAAGTCGACGCAGTCTCCATTGCATCCTCGCCGTACCCTGGCCCCTAAGGGGAACAAAAGGACAACAAGGTTAGACAAAGGGACAAACAAGGGGAACTCTTCTCACCGCAATAGACTTACATAATTTTACCGCCAGAGGCATTATTCCCCGAACTTCATATTTTCTCTCCACACCTGAATAAGGGAGCAAGCAAACAGGTTACATTCTGGCCTTATTTTATTGAACTGTGTAGGATAAGCCAAATACTTACCTGAACTTCATCAGCTACCACGAGGAACTCTTCGCTGGGGTGAAGCTGCTAACTGCAAGGAATCGGACAAGAGTGAAATTTAGCCATGTGAACTCTTACAAACTACATACTTTTCGGAGTCAATATTGTTCTGGAACTCAACAATTCCTTCGAGCCAGTGAAGCAACTTGTTATCAATAGCCCCTGCGCTCTCGGCCCTACGCGTTGCATTGGTGGAGACCGCAGCTGTCCAGTTCAGATAGACGCCTCTGTGGGAGCCAGGTGAGCGTAACATCCACTCCCGTTTTTTCAAAAAAAAATTATTTTGACTTTTTCACACAACAACCATCAATTTGTGTTATACAACATCCTAGATATACAATAGCGCAATTTTCATACTGTTTTCCCCACATAAGACAGACATAACAGACTAGACAGACTCTGGCCAACTACACAAATCTCATGCCCCTATCATTATCCCGACATGGGATTTAAGCCCATCCCTTTCAGATCGCCTCTTTCATCGATTCTGGTCTTCTATTGTGCCCTCTCTTTTCAGGACTTTGAATGCAGGCTTCTTCTAACCTCTATATTAAAGCATAGGTATTTGGGTGTATCCTCTCTCTACTCAGGTATCCTCCTGGTATCCTCTCTCTAGCTCGGGGAACCTTCCAGTATCGTCTATGCTCGGGTATCCTCCCGGTACCTTTATCTATTGCTCAGTCACCCTCGAGTCAATAGTTCTTTCCCCATATATATATATACATTCTACTCTTACTCTAATGTTATTGTTGTCCCACCTCCCTACGTTACCTCCATTTACTTGTTATAAGGCATGCAACTGTTTGCCAAAATATTCAGTCTTTTTCACTCACCGTTTGTATTTTCTCCTCTCTGGATGCTCGGGATCACCGGCTTTGTTACCGCCTCTCGTTTCTTTTCACTCGATTCGCTGCTCGAAGAAGTGGGAAGGGGTTCGTGGGAGAAAGCACAGGTTCCTTCAGACCTCAACCTGCAGGTTTTACACTTTAGTCTAACCACTATCTACGGGGAGCCTCTCGGTCTACTTAGCCGGATGGCAAAGGACTTGTGATATTGCTGAGGACCTAGAGTTACTTATGTCGACGGTCAATGGGTGTCATATCTAATCGATAGTCGATCCTCTGCTACCAAGTGTGCAGTAGGACCCCAACCGGCCCATAAAGCTGGGGGTTACCCAAAAGCACTTTAAGATGAGGCAGCAGCACCCATGAGATGGATGGGGATGCAGATTAATACTCTTGCATCAAATAAATAATGACAACTCAATGTTTTGTCAAAGGGAGTCCGTTTAATGACAAGTACAAAAAACGGGGAGTTAATGAATATCAGAAATCGCGCGATCTTCCTTCTCGCTTCAACTCCAATTAATTTAATAATAAACACATCATGTATACTAAAAACTCATCATCGCTGACGTCTAACGCTTAAAATATGACATGTATTTCTATTGGTTCTAGAAAGGTAACTTTAATATAGGTGCTATATCTGTATATGGTAACGAAGTGAGGGGATTGGATTAACAGAGTCTGGTGGGGCATCTAAGCCCTTCCTTCAAAATGGCTACTGTAGGACGTCACTAAAAGTACGACATCTCATTGGCTCTACTAACTATAGGACCCTAGATTGCTTGGTCCACTATGATTGGGTTGGCATCAACCCCACTCATACTTTTCCAGTAGCTTAGCAGCACGCAGAATAGCCAGCCAGGTGCAGGGAGTTTATCTGCACCACCAGCCTCCATCCAATTATTGCAACAAGCAGTCATTACCTCAGCGGTCATGTGTCAATTATTACTTTGTATTTTGGCCTCGAGACTGCTTCTTGGTCTGGAAAAGTTAAGGCGTCTGGGCATGGCACAAGTCCATGCGTAGGTGTGAAAGTCTCATCCCTTCTGCTTGCTCGGTCACGTGATTTTGACACAGTGAAATCGTCTTATTCCCCATGTAATGTGTGTATTTGATTTAATTTTGTCAGCCATCTGCCTTCTGTGGCTTATCTTGACCTTTCAGAATAGGTTACTCTGTTCTTCTCTTCATTAATTGTATCCACAGTTGGGCTAGTTCAGCTGGTAATGACGTGCCTTCGTCTGAGTTTCTCTCAGTCTTTAATTCTTGATTTGTTTGCTGCAAAGCTCTCCTCTTGAGGCCTTAAGTAACCTTTGGTCGGTTCTGCTCTTGTGCATAGTGGAAGTATACTTATATAAAGTGCTTCTTTTGAGTTAGATATGTATATAGGTGGCGCTTGCCGCAATCTATCTTACTACTAAGCTTAAGCAAGCCTCCTAAATTCTTGCTTCTTGCGGTTCCTTGCATATGTACACGTTTTAACTGGCTGCATATCCTCATCATGTTCATGTCATGTTCCCCACTTGCCTCACGAAAGTCACCTTGACACTAATACTATTCACCGCCATATCCAGTATAATGGCCTTCACTCTCAAAACCAGCCCTCCCAAGGATAGAAACCTGAGACTCAGGTCCAGACTACCTAGTATCTATGAACCGGTAGGAAACCACGAGAATAACGCCAACAGACGTACTACTACCCAACCAAAAAACCTGCACCGCTCACCTAAACAATCCAATCACACCGGTGATCAAACTCCTACTATAACTTGCACAACTTTGGACACCCTATCACTTAAAACTTGTCAAACCAGCAAACCTAATAGTTCTCTAACACTACTAGGATCTCTCACCAATGTGAGACCAGTGGTGGCCCATGCCACAGAAATTGCAGACATCCTAAATAATGACAACTTGGACCTATTGGCCATAACTGAGACCTGGCTTCACGAGGCTGCAGGACCAACACTAATGCTAGCAGTGCCCTTTAAATACCAAATTCTCAGAGCCGACAGGCCTAATGCCAAAGGCGGCGGACTAGCCATCATTTGCAAATCTACCCATTCCATCAGACTTGCCACACCAGTCTCCTACTCATCCTGTGAAGTACTTACAGCCAAAATGCCCCTCTCTAACAACCGCACGCTCTCAATCCATTTAATATATAGACCCCCAGGGCCTCTAGGCACCTTTGAAGACGACTTAACTAACCTTATAGCCAATAACACTAAAGACCACTCCCAAACCCTACTACTGGGATAATTTAACCTCGGCTTTAATGAAACTGACAATAAACACGCAGAGTCTGTTGCAGCCCTGCTCAAGGACCACGGCCTTGATCAAAAAGTCCTCTCCCCTAGCCACATCAAAGGAAGGACCCTCGATTGGGTATCGGAACTGAACTGTAACATCAGTATCACCGATATTGTTCCACAAACATGGACGGATCACTATCTAATAACCTTCTCCGCCACTCTGGATCTCCTTAGCCCCAAAATCAACAACATGGTTCCCCCTCTCCCGACCAGAAGTAAGAAAGACATGACTGCTGAAAACATTATCCCTCTCCTCCTTCCAGCCATATCTGGATTGGAAAGTAACAACCCAGACACCCTGGTAAATACTTTCAATGATGCTATGACCAAAGCTTTAGACGCAGTTGCTCCAGCCAAACTACGTAAAGCTAAACAGGAAGCCCATTTAAATGCCTGGTTTACACCCCACCTCAATTCGCTTAGACTACAAAAAAGAAAGCTCCAATCCATCTGGCGCCACTCTTCCACTGAATACAAAAAAAACAACCTAACCGAATTTGCCAAATCTTACAAAAAAGAAATTATCAAAACCAAGAAGAACACCTTTAATGACAGGATCGCAAAAGCCAACTCTAATACTAAAGAGCTCTTCACCATCCTCCGCGAGCTGGAATCCCCTATTCAACCAATAGACAATGCCTCTAAAAACAAAGCTTGGTGCACAAAAATACAAAAATGCCCCTGCTAACAAAATGTCCTTGCTTCAATGTAAAATTGTTAAAAAAAAAGGCCAGACTTCCACCTCTCGACCAACAAATACCCCAATCCCAGGAAAATAAGACCACTGCTCCATTTAGATTCAAATCTATCTCCATAATTGACACAGAAAAAATAATACTGTCCCTCAAACCCTCAAACTGTAAGGGCGACTCCTGCCCCGCACAGCTAATAAAGGACGCAGCTAGGGATCTAGTTCCCTTCATTTCCAAGCTCATAAACTCTTCCTTTAAATCCAACACGGTACCCACCAACCTTAAAGAATCATGGGTCCTCCCATTATTGAAAAAACAAACTCTGGATCCCACTATCCCCACCAACTACAGACCGATCACCACAGGGCCTTTTCTACTAAGAATGCTAGACAGAGCTGCCTACATACAAATCCAGGATTACCTGGAGGCTAACCACCTGCTTGGCTCACGGCAATCTGGCTTCCGCCCACTCCATGGCACAGAAACAGCTCTGCTAGACCTCAAGACACAAATTGAGGAACTTAAGGATAACGGGAAAACAGTCTTGCTCCTCCTACTGGACTTGTCGGCTTGACTTGGTGGACCATGCAGTCTTATGCAACCACCTCGAATCAGCCGCCAACTTCACCGGAGATGCTATAGCCTGGGTCCAATCCTTCTTAGCAAATCGCACTATGCGAGTCTTCTCCACCACCAACTCAGCTGACCCTATTAAAATAACCTGCGGTGTCCCACAAGGATCCTGTGTCTCCCCCACCATGTACAATATCTTCACCAAGCCTTTGTTTGACAAGTTGGACAGACTGGGTGTCATCTACACGAACTATGCAGATGACACCCAGATCCTCATATACCTTTCGGGCGACTACGAGACAGACTCAGCCTTGGTGAACAAGATATACACTCTCATTCAGGCATGGATGGCCGCACACGGCCTCTGCCTGAATGACCATAAAACAGAACTACTAATCTTAGGCTCTGAAGCCAACAGCCAAAAACTATGCCCAAATTACACATCCTTCAGCATTGATAACAACCCTATCAAGGTGATGTCTGTGGTTAAAACCCTTGGATTCTATCTGGACTCCTCCCTTACTCTCAAGAAGCAGGTCAACTCCCTCGCCTCCTCCACTACCCACACCTGCAAACTCATCCGTGCAGCTAGACCTTACCTCTCCACTGCCAGCTGTATTACATTAGCTAACGCCCTTATCATGTCTAGGTTAGATTACTGCAATGCCCTGTATTCTGGAATCAATAAATATATCACTGATAAACTTCAAAGACTACAGAACAATGCCCTAAGAGCAGCACTAAATATCCCCTACAGTGGGAACATCACTAATTTCAGGAAAGAGGTTAACTGGTTAAAAATAACAAACAGAATCCTACTTAAAACAGCATCCCTCACATCTAAATGTCTAAACAACCTAGCCCCCCCATATTTTATGGAAAAAATCAACAGGAAAATCTCCACGCGACCTACGAGATCTGCTTACACCTCCAAACTAGAGATTCCAAGGTTTAAATGTTCCACCGCGGGAGGAAAAAGCTTTCATGTTTTTCATTGCTGGAACAAATTACCACTTGACCTCAGAAAGGAACAACCGTACCCGAAATTCAGGCACAGGATAATCAATTGGCTGCACGCCAATGACACATAACTTACACCTAGCTTCCTACCTAGCCATGACCCACCCTTCGCCTGGACACCCCAAGACATGCCCTGCTTCTGGGTAGATGTTTGTATATATTCTTGTATATATTTGCTTTTTGCCGCTGTGTTTTATTTGCATATGCTTGTATATAGTCTCACATATTTTTGCTCTTTTTTGCCACTGTACTGTATATACTCATGCCAAATACTGTAACAAGCTTAAGTCTTCATGTAAACTGTTGCGCCCGGCTACCCATGGGTTTGGCACACATTAACAAATAAATAAACAAACAAACAAACAAACAAATGTCATACATTTCTGACATTTGAATCAATTATTTCACTTTAAACTCAGGATGTCACTTATCCATGGTGTTTCGCCTCTTTTCATGTCGTCATATTTTCTATATGTGAGTCAATCCGGGTTCTTATGACGTCATCATTCGTCTTCTTTTAGTATCTTCTTGGCTTCTTCAGCTATTGCATTTTGACAATCATCATTCTGTCTCATTTGTCGATATGGTTTTCTTAATGGGTACCTTACTGTCCAGGTTTTCTTAGGTGTTGGTACTTCAATAGGTGCTGTCAGTCTGATAGGTACTGGACAAAGCCCCACTGCGGCTCTCTGCTGGTTTATTTGCTCATCATACATCACATATTTCGGAGTGAACGTTCCTGGTACTTCAAAATGGGCGTTTGGAGTGTGAATCGTGCTTGGGACCTCCTCTACACTTGCATACTTTTTTATGCTGCCCAATGATTCACAATCTGATATTTTCCAAAGCCAATTTGTCCACTTCATCAGAAGGTCCAACAGATTCCGAGCACACTAGTGTGTACTAACATGTCTTTATAGCATATCTGTCCCAAGCTTACCCACAACTTGAACAAGGAAACCCATCTGTCCTTGCAGCAGTCAGAGACCCTAGAATTAGAACTGTGTGGGAACAACTGTTTATCTTCTGCATGATCGATTACATGATCCACAGGGCTTAAACTAATACAACACTAATCGAAAAACACACAGTTTCTGCTCCTTTCAGGCGGGCAACTGATATCGTCAGGCTGCACCAGGATCCAGCAGCACAGGTAAATGGAACAAGTGATTAAACCTATGCTCATCTTGTCTTGCCTCTTATTCCCAAGTGGTGTTTTTGCATTTCTCTTTTGGCAAATATCTCTTAGGTCTAGTGAAACCGCTCTATCCTCAACTAACATTACCCCAACGCCAGCAGGTGGAACAACCATGTCAGGTGGACATTGGAGCACTGTAAGCATGGCAAGGAGTGGTAAGCGCAGTGCTGACACAGACGTGGGGGTGGACCTACATCTCACTGACACTTCTTGAGTGTCTCACAACATGTGGTATAAACACATGACCAAAGTAGGTAAGGAAACCACTGTGGAGAGCTGCTATGTCTGCTCACTAATTCCCTATGGCATGAGTGCCCCAGAACATTTATAGCAACTGAAATACCAGCAGAAAGAGCACAATGCCTCATGTACATATCAATGTTCACAACCCGAGGACAATTCCAAGGAAAAACAGAAACATTGAGATGGATGTCTCAAACAACATTTCCCTTTGCATGTATGAGGCAACGAGTTAGCAGGATTCAAGGTCAGTTTTGAGAAGTAAATCCTCTTCCCTTTTAATAGGGATCTGGGAGCAGACCTGAGTGACCTGACTGTAAATGTTTAAATATTTCAGGATGATGATGATTAGAACATTGGAGGGCCAGTTTGCGGCAAATAATTCAGTCCTGCTTACCAGTTGTACAGAGATTAGAGAACTTGGGAGAGGCTGACTATGTTGTGATTGGGTCGATTGAACGCCCTGAAGATGACTATATGCTCTAAAATGTAAACCTATTTCAGATGCTGCCAATTGAGGTTCAGGACTATGTTTTTAAGGAGGTGAAGTAGAAGTTTTTGTGGTTCTTGTGGGATGGGGCAATGAATAGGATTCTGAGTGAGGAACTAATTTTGCCTAAAGATAGGGGACTGGTGGGGTTCCTAGACATTGAATGTTACTATAGGGCATCCCACATGAGAACTCTTATCCCCAAATTATGTCTGGATAGTGTGCTGAATGTTTGGATGTTGTCCCTTCTCCTTTAGGGGGAGCCCCTTCTTGTGAGACCAGGGAGGTGAGGCTGCAAACCCATTGCCCCCCTGAGGGTTGTACTCAACGGGAGGATCTCATGGGCAGGGATCCCCTGTGGGAGTAGGGATGACCAACTGAAGAGAATGCAATACCCCCACCAATTACCTGACCATAGACCCCCTTCCTATGACCCCGAGAACAACCCCTTCCCCAATAGGGTCATGAGTTATTGTCACTCTACCATTCCCCTAGAAAGTACTGGGACCATGGTCGCATTGGCCCCTCGGCCTCTCTGCCCGTGGCCAGGCTGAAATAGTCCATGGGGATTGGTGGTCAGTTTCTGCCCATGCCTGGGCCGGTTTGGAAAGAAAAATATATGTTTGGTATTATATTTTTTCAACACCTGCAACGGCATAATTCATCAAAGCAACATAACACGTTACCTTGCTTTGATGATTGATTTGCATGCATGATGTGTGCATCATAAATTATTATGCATGCATCATTCACATGCTGCTGCAGCATGCAAAGTTGAGGGGCCGTGCTGTTGTATTAGTGGTAAATATGTATTAGTGGCATTAGTGATAAATTACCAATTTTAGAGTAGAATAAGCATCAATTTCAGACTATGTATTTTGCCTTAAGCAAGTTGCAGTAATAGCATGTTTTTTTTCCTGCCGTTGTCTCTGCTACAATCATCACAAGACATTCCATCTCGGTTTCCTCGGTCACTTGACAAAATCCTCATGCCTAAACTTCTGTACAGTGTAGAAATATTTCACCATAGCACATCAAGCGGCCATTCACTTCATTGTGCCACAATTAATGCTTTGTTGTAATGTGTCTATCTTTCACATCTCCTTGGCATGCTGTTCAGGATGTTTGTTTGCATATGTGAGGTAACAAGTGCTGAGATTATGGGATGTCTTGTTCCCTGCTACTCCTACTAGCACCCCGCTGGCTCCTCAGCCACCTATCGCTTCCATCTCTGCCTACTCTAGAGCCCCTCTTCCACTTCCGGTGGGTGCACCTCAAACCTGCACCCCTCCCAAGAATCAATTCAAATGTGGCAACCTGCTCCATGTCACTACTCTTAATGCTCGCTCTGCTGTCAAACACTCCTCTGACATCTGTCACCTCCTCGAAGAACTTGACCTGGATGTCCTCGCTCTTACCGAGACATGGTTCACGGCCAGCTCTGTCACATGTTTTGACACTCTCCTCCCTGACGGCTACACAATCCTTTCAGAGCACAGAAATTACTCACCCGGAAGTGGAGCATCTCTGATCTTTCCTGAGTGTCTCCCTGCTTCTGTCATTCCTACGCAGGTCTACTCCTCCTTTGAATGTCTGGTCTGCAGGCTCTCTTTCTCTCCTAGCATCTCTCTGACTGTGGCAACTATCCACAGGCCACCTGGTCAGGCTGCCCTCTTCATCTCAGAGTGGGCTGACCTCTCCTCTTCTCTCCTTGCCTCTACCTCTCAACTTCTCCTCCGAGACCTCAGCATCCACCTGGATGCTTCAAAACCCTCTTCTGTGCTTTTCCGCAACCTCTGCGACACACTCTCTCTCTCTCTTCATTCTACCCTTTGGTCAGACACCCTCTGCCAGTCATACTTTGGATGTTCTCATTTCCTCTGATATCCCCCTATCTAACCCTCTCACCTCTCCTCTCTCTTGGACTGACTTTGATTGATTGATTTTTTATATCGCGCCTATACACAATGTGTTTCAAAGCACTTACAGGCAGAGAGGGATCAAGGGAGAATACAATGACATTCTTATAAGTCATTGATATATTAAGAATGTGAAATTAACTACCATACTCGGCCTGGCAACATTTCCGATAGTCCAAGAGCTTTTGACAATGATAAGGAGGGAGAGGGGTGGGAAGGAGAATGAGGCAGACAAGCTGCTACCTTACTAGGTCTGATGACAATTTAGGTAGTGCCAGAGTATAACGAGAGGTGGGGGTGAGGGGGTGGACAGGGAGAAGGAGAAGAACAAAACATGCAACTATCATACTAGGCCTAACA
Source organism: Ambystoma mexicanum (assembly GCF_040938575.1). Lineage (NCBI taxonomy): Eukaryota > Metazoa > Chordata > Amphibia > Caudata > Ambystomatidae > Ambystoma > Ambystoma mexicanum. The sequence continues at coordinate 870,023,330 of NC_090928.1, forward strand.
ACATTACAGATAGTGCTGCAGGGGGAGAGAGAGAAAAGACAAGTGTGGGATGAGGGGGGAGACACACAAGCTGCTATCATACAGGTCAGGTGACATTTCTGATAGAGTAAGTGCTAAGGATACAGTGAAGGGGGAGAAGGGAGGGGATGGCAGAAGAGGGATTACAATAAGCAGAAAACTAAGCAGAAACAACAGGGGGGCAAGACAGAGAATAAAACCGTGAAAAAGAGTGGAGGTGCAAGTGGGAAGAGCAGTACAGTTGCAGAAGTCAGTAATAACACATAGTGATGCAAGAGAACTGCAAATGCAAATCCGGATTCAGGATGAAGATGGGCACAGCGTGATTCAGGTCCACCATAAGCACAAGATGCAGGGGAAGTCCAGCATGAGAACTGAGATGGGTGAAGCACCATGAGCCAAAGCGTCCAAAAAAGTCAAATCCAAGCATTGGCAGCAAGATGGTGATGGTAAAAACTAAAATGTATCAAGACAAACCTCAGCAGTGGTTTGATGTAGGGGTGGTAGGAGAAGGGCTAAAGGAGGCGTGATAGGAAGAATTAATCAAAAGCAGTAAACACATGAAGGCGACAAGTGGGGGGGGACGGCCATCATAGGCAACCAGAGGGGGGAGGGGGCAAAGGAAGACACAGTGACAATGAGGGAAACTAGAGGGGTAGTGGGGGCAAGGGAAGACGCACGGACAATCTGGGAAGCCAGAGAGGGGAGGGTGGCAAGGGAAGACGCACGGACAACGAGCGCAACAAGAGGGGAGATGGGGCAAAGGAAGATGCACGGACAACAAAGGCAATCAGAGGGGATAGGGGGCAAGAGAAGACACACAGACACCGAGGGCAACCAGGGGGGTGCAAGGCTGGCAGCATTAGGGTAACGGGAGGGGAGCAGACAGGGGCCTCAGGATCGGGCCTTGGGAGGAGGGCCAGCCAAGCCTGCTGGCATAAAGATTGGCTGTAAATGATGAAGCTCCAGCCAATGAGGGCACAACACCAGGCACTCCGGTGCTCGGTGTGCGGTACGCCATCTTGGAATGGCGGCTTGTAGTTCAATCAGTATGGGAATAAAAATAATTTGCAGGCGAAACACATGTCCAACGTTGTAGTTCATTCATGTCCTCTGCCATTGATAAATTGCCACAATCATCAGGCAAAGAAGTGAGGGAATACACAGATGGAGGAGCCGACGTGCACAAGCCTGGAGGGCCCAAGGGAGGGGGGGGGCTTACCTCCTTATCCCATGTTGATGTGAGGGGCACCAGAGTTCACCCAATATTAAGGGGTCGGGGCGCTGTGTTAGCCCGCAGCTGCTGCCTAGCTATTTTCCTCTCACCTGAAACTCTCTATAACTCAGGCAAAGCCCACCCCAGCACTGTCACCTATCTTCACAGTCATTTGGCTCATGAAGTGTGTGTCAGTGGATACCTTTGCTTCTACTTTCTCTGCTCCTCCTAATCCTGCGGCTGACTTACACTCTGACATAGCCCTCTCTAGTCTGAATATCTCTATCTCCAACACTCTGGACAACCTTGCCCCTGTCATGAAAATCCAGCTGAAGCCTACTTCCAAGTGCAACTCTTGGTATGACTCCGACCTCACCACCCTGAAACGCAAGTGCCACGTGGCTGAGAGGAAGTGGAGCGCTTCGGGCACATCCTCTTACAGAGTGGCCTCCTGCCTGCTCCAAAGGCAATACAGACTCTGTCCTGTCCAAGAAGAGAGCCCACATTCAAGCTTGTGTCTCTGCTGCTTCTAACAACACGGCCTAACTCTTTAAAATATGCAAGGAACTGGCCAATTCTGCTACAGTTGTACCTTTCCTGTTCCCTCCTAGGCCCTCTGTATGGCTCTGGCCTCTCACTTCACCACTAAAACCCAGGACATACTGTCCTCTATCTCCTCTTCCTTTTCCTCTCTTGTCCTCCCTTTGGACAACTCCCCACCCCCTTTCTCCTCTTTCTCTCTGACAACACCGGACGAGGTTTCTAGACAAGTCTGATCTATGAAAGTTTCATCCAAACAGGTGCTCCCCTGCTCCTCCTGAACCATCAAGGACCATATTGATACCCTCGCTCCAGCCTTGGTCAATTTCTTTAATCACTCTTTCGCCACTGGAAATTTCTCCCCTCTCTTCTCAAGCACTGCCTTGTAAACCCCCTCCTCAAGAAGCGGTCTGCCAATCCTACCTGTCCGGCAAACTATCGCCCGATCTCTATCACCCATTTCCTAAGAAAACTCCTGGAGATGTTGGCCATCTCCCAGCTTACTCTCCACACTGACTGCCTCATCACGAGTTTGGCGGTAACCCTTAAATGCGGCTGTAACATTATTACTGCCGCATTTAAGGGTCTACCAAATCATGGGCTTGGCGGATTTACCCGCAGCTCTGAATTGGGTGCAAATCTGCCACGATTTTGCCAATTTACGGTGCTTTTACCACCAGCGTTAATACTGCCGGCGGTATTAGTGCCGAACATTCCCCATTGTACCCAATGGGGAATGGGGAATTCCCTAATAGGTCCAATGGAGAATGGGAACTTACCATTCTGCCAAACATGTGATCCGGCGCTAAGAGCGCCAGGGGTTTGGCAGTAATGCTAATAGCCCCAGCGGTGTGACCACGCAACTCGTTATGAGGCCCTGAATCTGTTCGTGGTCTCCATGACCATCAGTGTGGCCTCAGAGCTGCCAGAGGCATGGAAACTGCTCTCCTGATCACCCTTGAAGATCTGCTCGCTAACCTTGATTCCAGCATTTCTTTTATCCTCAGCCTCCTTGATCACCCCTCTGTCTTTGAGATAGTCAACCATGCCATCCTGCTCAATCGACTTTGTGAGAACCTGGGCATCACAGATCAGGCCATGGAGTGGCTGACCTTCTTCCTCTTGGACCGCCCCTCGCAGATCCAACTTGGTTCCTTTCTCCCCACCACCTCTCTCTCCACCTGTGGCGTCCTCAGGGCTCTATCCTCTCATCCTGGTTTTTCAACCTATACATGGCCCCTTTGGCCCACCTGATCTCTACTTTCTCTAACTTTCAGTGTTATGCGGATGACACTCAGCTTTCCTTCAGCCTCCCCTCAGCCTCCTCTTTCGCTCATTCTTATCGGTCTATCCGCAAAGTGGAGCGTCTCCAATGATCTCTGCCATAATAGCAGTAAGTCAGAGAGCCTTTCCATTGGGACACCTGCTCTCGCTTTCCCTCTCTCTCTGGCCGTCCTCCTTGGGCCCTCTTCCATCACCCCCCTGTGAGGTAAAAAATATTGGTGTCATCTTCGACTCCACTCTCTCTTTCTCTCCTCATCTCAGATGTTGCCAAGAAGTCCCACTATCAGCTGAACCTCCTCAAAGGTACTCGTCCCATTCTCACCTTCCCCCAGAAGCTCACTGTCTCCAGAGCCCTTGCTCTCTCTAGGCTGGACTACTGCAACAGCTTCTTTCTCAATCTGCCTTCCGCTACTCTCAGCCCTCTGCAAATAATCCAGAACAGGACTGCAAGACTTATTCTTGGCCTCAAGCCCAGGGACCATATCTCTCCAGCCCTGAAATCTCTCCACTGGCTCCTGGTGGCTTCAAGGATTAAGTTCAAGACCCTTTGCATTGTCCACATGGCTTTCTGGGGCCAGGGCCTGCACTACATCCAACAATATCTTCTTAAATACCTTCCTTCTCGAGCCCTTCGCTCAGCTACCTCCAACTCTCTAAGGGACAGACGCTTCTCCAGGCAGGGTGTGGGGGTAGATCTCTCTCCCCTATAGGTTCCTCACTCTGGAATGGCCTCCCTGCCCTCTCAAACTTGAGCCGGAACACCTGACTTTTTGGAGCAGCTCCAAACATTGCTCTTCTCTCCTGCTTTCTGTCTCCCCCCGGCTCCCCGCGGACCTACCTGACTGAGCTGCCTGTCACACTGACTGGTTGCTTGGCTACCCTCAGTGTCTCACTAGGTATCAGGCTCTCTCTTGATCGGTCACCCCTGTACTGCCTCTGGGTTTTCCACGCACTTAGGGGCTGTAACTGTAACTTCTGCAGTCCCTTGCCTCCTTTGCACTTACCCAGAGCTGCACAGCCCTGTGCTGCACTTACTCAGAGCAATGCTGCCCTGTTTTCCTGTCCCTCTCCCTGGCACTTTTCATTCTTGCACTTGCACAATCTGGATGACACAAGGCCCAGTAAGATTGTTTTTCTTGTCCTCCTCCTGTCTTCCCTACCTTTTCTTGTTGCGCTTAGAAACATTTGTGTACAGGTGAGTTATAAATGACTTATCATATCCATACACTTCTCAGCACTGAGACCCTGAGTATTTATTTTTATTGTTCCCTTGTTAGGCGCTTATACAGGAAGCAAATACTGTTTCAAATCGCCCACAGGGCAACAGGGAGGGGACAGAGGATGATAGACAATAAAATTACAACAATGTTAAATATTTAAATAAATCAATATAAGAAGAGACAATGTGGAGGGGACGACGAACCTACTATACCTTGTGAGTATTCAGAACGTGCAAGTGCAGATGGCAGAGGGGTATGGCAAAGGTGCTGTGGTGCTCATGGAGAGCAGCAGGTGAAGTGCTATGAAGAAAGAAAGGTAAGTGCAACCTCCAGTGGTGGAGGGTGAGCAGAGGATGTACAGAAGCAGGGAAGATAAGATGTGGGAGGTCAGGGCCCTGAGGATGCATAGAGGTCCCGCACACCAATCAAGCTACTGTGTGATTAGCAGGGGAGAGAGAGAGAGGGAGGGAGGGTAACAAGAGGTAAAGAGGATGGTCTTGAGGCTTTTGAACCAAGGGCCTCAACGCCGTACCCCTGTGCTGTTGAAGGGCTGGCAAAGCCTGCAGAATTTATTATTTTATGCTTTCAGCACCGCCAGGCTTCGCCTTAAGGTACTACAGCAATCGAGAAAAATACCCTGGCTGCGGATTGCTTTTCAGACCTATTTTCATTACATGATGGCATTTTAAATTGATGTGACACCCGGGCAATTGTTTTACAGATTTGTAAACTTTGAAGCAAAATTAGGAGACGTTTTCAACTTCCCAAGTCGCAAAGTCTTTCCAGATGGGTTTACAGGCGCACAAAGGTCAAACCTGAGACATTATGCATCGAAGGTTTTTCTAAAAGGTGGGTATATTTGCATATTTAATGTGTGACCATTCACAATTCAGGGCGAGTTCCAATTTTGTATACACTTTTACTGGTGTGTGTGTTGTGTGCGGCTTATCGACAAACTCCTAATGAGGCCCTATGTGTTTAAGTAAGTTATTGGAAATGTTTGCATTCATATGGACAGTCTTCGCTTTGGTTGCACCATCTAGTCAAGGATATCATCAAGGGACTGTTCCAATCGTTCCCGCCGGTGAAGGCGCTGCACCGGCATGGGAACACAACGTGGTGCTGACTATGCTCACTGGGGCCCCTTTCGAGCCTATGCATAAATCACTGCTCAAGTTCCTGTCTTGGAAGACAGGTTTCCTCATGGCCATCACCTCTGCCAGGAGAGTAGGTGAGATCCAGGCCCTGTCCTGCAAGCAGTCTTATTTCACTTTCCATGAGACAAGGGTGTTGCTGCGGACGCACCCCTCCTTCATGGCCAAGTTTCTGTCCGAATTTCAGCTTAACAAACCCCTGGTGTTGCCTGTGTTTTTTCTGACACCTTTGTCGCTGGCTTAAAAGACTTTGCACTCACTGGATGTGGTTCGAGGGCTGAAGTTTTATGTGTTCCGCATGAAGAGTTTCCAGAAGAATTCTCTGCTTTTTGTTAACTTTGGTCCTGTCAACCATGGGAAGGCCTTGTGCAAGGCTTCCACCTCCAGGTGTCTCACTGGTTGGCAAACCAACCGCTGGCTGGCTGATCAGGAGCCCACTCCACCAGAGCGATCGATGCAACAATGGCAGTCCTGTCTGGTGTGCCCCTGCTTGACATCTGCAGGGCTGCTACTTGGCGGTCTAACCACACCTTCACGAAATTTTACAGTGTTGTCAGGAATTTCAGAGAGGAGTCCAGAGTCGGCGAAGCAGTGCTATGCAACCTGGTTGCTTGAAGGTGAGGAGGTAAGATTAATTCCTTCTGTTGAGCCTTGCCACCTCCCGTGGTCGTGTATGTATGTATTGCTATGTATTCTTTATTCATGTGCATGTGAATGCATGCTAGACCCAATGCTGGCGAAGGAACAAGTTACTTACCTGTAACTGTTGTTCTCCAGCATGGGTCTGCCATGGAATCACATGCAAACCCTCCCTCCTGCCCTTCTGGGGCTCTTCTTGGTCATAGTGCCACTTTACGTGCTGCCAAATCTGAAGATGGCTGCCAGAGGAGGGGCTTAGAGAGAGGGCAATCTTGGCTGAGGGCAGTACGACCCAGAGCTCAGTGAATGGTTTATAGCCGAAAGACAGTTTATAAACGAAAGTGAAACAGTTTTTTCTTATACCGGAGATTCCCAGCCTGATGATGGGGAATATTCATGAGCATGTGAATCCATGCCAGACCCATGCTGGAGAAAAACAGTTACAGGTAAGTAACTTGTTCCTTACCCTACTTTCCCCTTGCTTTCGGCACCCTCTACCTTACTCTCTTTCCAGTTACCCTACCTCCCTGTGCCTATCCAATCCAGTGGACCCTAACCCTCTATCCCTGAGGGGTTACAGTGGCCTGTGTACTACTATAGTGCAGGTGCCATAACCCTACGGGATGCATGAGTTTGTGCTGCCCATGCGTAACAGAAGACCTGTGACACATGGAGACACTGCTTCCTCACCACACTTCCTTTCACTGCCTCACCCTGCAGTTGGTAAGCATCTCGGCATCCCGGTCTCCCCCCTCTGGGCAGCTCTGGCTCAACTTTTTCTAGTTTGGGGAGGTTTGTGGAAGTTTACTAAATTAATGGGACAGGAAGACCAATGTTCCATAAACCTAGAATCCACTCACAGGCTCCAATTATTGTACGAGCACCTGGGACAGAGAACAAAGGAGAAAAGAACTTCAGAGCTGGAGCACCTCAGGCGAACAGAACCCAAGAACTGTGAGATTAGGGTCACAATTTATTGCATGATTTGCCGCGGGAAACCTGGGCCTGAACTTGCAGACTATTGTGCTTACTGTGATGACACGGACATTGTCATTTTGAATTTCCCATTACTACTATAGATATGTGTGCCTTGATACACCATTTGCTGTATAGGTGCATTATAAATACCCAATAAATTATTGATTAATATGTTCATGCTGTCATACGTTACATTTTGGTGGCTATTGTATGCATCCCAATCTTTGTTGATCCTTACGTTTTTTCATCTCTTTACACTTACAGAGAAGTCATCCTCATTGGAGAATTCAGCGTTGGCTTGTGTGGGTGACTTGAATTTCACACCAACCTCCTTCTGAGTGCCATTTCTTCAAAGTTGTCCAAAAAAACGTTCTTGCCGACTTTTGTAATTTATTTTCTGTTAATACATATTTCAATGTAAAGAATAAAATAATCAACATAAAACTTTATTGCTTCTCTACTACTTTGCTTTCTTGTGCTAACATTGATCAAATCAGCGTAACTTCTCCGGCTGCAAATGGTTTTCACATACAGAATGTGGGCCAATAAAGCAAATGGGGGCTTGTACATCTATGCTTGCTGATAGGAGTAACAGAGTGCGATGGAACATCACATACTGTTCAGTAGGAACTATTTTGCTGTGCCTTGAAACTTGAGCCTCGAGAACTCGTTGGTAGTGCTAGAGAAGATATCATTAATTAGCTATACAGTATCTATGGTTTGAATCCATAACATGACAATCTTTGACTGGAGTGTTTGTCTAGGCAAACAGCCTTACACTCTTGGGCCCCTATTGTTATGTTATTTGGCATTTATATAGCGCTCCATATATCATTGGTATGACCTGAAGGTTAGGGGCACACAGGGACATCACAGGCACTAGAGGGGCTGGGGATACATTGACAGGACGGCGGGCTAGAGGGGTGCACAACAACATTACAGGGTTCAAGAGGGCAGGGGGTACACCGCAGCACAAAAGGGGCACCCAGTGACATCACAGGGACTAGAGGGGTAGCCATACAGCAACAGCACAGGGAACCAGAGGGGTACACAATGACAACACAGGGAGCCAGAGGGTCGGGGTACACAGCGACAGCACGGGGGACCCAAGTGGCACATAGCGACATCAAGGGGGCTAGGCATACAGCAACAGCACTGGGAATTGATGGGTACATAATGATAACACAGGGAGCCAGAGGGTAGGGGGTACATAGTTACAACACGGGCTAGAGGGGCTGGGCATACAGCTTTAGCACGAGGGACCGGACGAGTACACAGCAACATCACCGGGACCAGTGGGCAGGGGTTACACTGCGACAACATGGGGAGCCAGAGGGCAGAGGGTACATAGCAAGAACACGGGGGACCAAAGGGGCATGGGGGGCACACAGTGTTACACAGTGGACCGGAGTGGATGAGGCATATAGCGATATCACAGGAGCCTGAGGGGGATGGGGGCACCCAGCGACAACACAGGATGGCAGAGGGGTGGTGGTAGTGCTTAGGGACATCACAGGGGAGGGAAGTGTATCTGAGGCAGGCAGGAAGTTGACGGAGGCTATGATGAGGGTCTAGAACATTGAGAAGGCAGCAGGGATTCTGGCAAGGATATGTGAATATTAGTAAGGAGAGGGAAGTGCGTGGAGTTATGATCTAAGGAGATCATTATTCTGCATTTCAGGCATGCAGTAGTTTAATAGCCAAATTAATGAGCGTATATATTGATGACATTGTTGGGAGTTTCATTGGGCATTAGTCATCGAGTTGCTAAGGATTAAATCGTATCCTGACAGAGTAGGAGGTTGGAATCACTAAGAGGAGGGCAGTGCTTGATCTTAACGTGTGGGATGGGAGGTATGGTTTTATCTTTTCTTGCAGGTATAATGGGCCTGTCTTGTGCGTTGATGCACATTGTCTTGAAAGTGGCTCTTCGTCCAACCGGGAGCCAGTGGACGGTTCGGAGAGCTGGAGACAGGTGGTCTCTTCGACCCAGGGCAAGGAGCAGTGTAACAGCAGTGTTGTCTGCTCTTTGGAGTTTGTTAAGATGGTAAAACGGGGCTCCTAGATATAGGGAGTTGGCATAGTCCAGTCTCAACATTACAATAGACATAACTGCAGCAAGTCTACTCAGGAAGGAGAGGTAGGGAAAGATGCATCTGAGAAGTTTGAGATGGTAGTGACAGCATTTTGACATATTTGGCCTCATTCCAAGTTTGCCGGTCCGGTAACTATAGTACCGGTAAGCTTGCCGGTACTGTAGTGTCTGGACCAGCAAACTACGAGGTCTGCTTACAGGTGCCTTGCCGCCCACCAAGTCTGACCTGGCGGGCGGACCAGCACCCGCAAGCAGACCATGGTGGATGCACCAGCACCATTCTGAATAGTGCCGGTGCATCCGGCCTCCCCATTCCGATTGAGCCCTATTGGGTTAAAATGAGAATAGGGAGCATTTTCTTCTGGCACCCAGGAATGGGCAATTACTGGGTCCAGCGGGCCATACTTTACTTATTTACTTTATTTTTATTTATTTTTATACTTGATAGAGCTCCAGATCGCCTGCAGGCCTCAAGGTGCACACAAAACAAGACACGACAAACAGCCGAAGACAAGCATAGCCGCCAGAAAGAGAGGGAGCTAAACAAGACCTGGTAATGACCCGGTAATTGCCCATTCCTGGGCGCCGGAAAAAAAATGATACCGGCGGCAGCCGTTCCTGTTACACCGGTAGGGCTACCACCGGTATTGTAATGAGGCCCATTGTTGATCTGACGTGTGAGGGTTAGGCCAGAGTCCATGGTACAGCCTAGGTTTTGTACTGTGTCGGAAGGAGTGGGGGATTGGCCCATCGACGGGGGTCATTGGAGTGGAGGAAGTAGAAGGGAAGTGTTGCCGCACACCATGATTTCGGTCTTAGTGGGGTTTAAGAATAGGTGGTTTATTGTCATCCATCGGTCAATATTTCGAAGGCAGGCTTCGAGGTCGGGCTGGGTGTTGGTACCCGAATTTGGGATTCTTAGGATGCATTAGATGCATTAGCCTGTTTCATTAGATGCGTGACCACCTGCATTAGCCTGTTTCATTAGATGCGTGACCACCTGCATTAGCCTGTTTCATTAGATGCATGAGCACCTGCATTAGCCTGTTTCATTAGATGCGTGACCACCTGCATTGGCCTGTTTCATTAGATGCGTGACCACCTGCATTAGCCTGTTTCATTAGATGCATGACCACCTGCATTAGCCTGTTTCATTAGATGCGTGACCACCTGCATTAGCCAGTGGTATTAGATGTGTGACTACCTGTACTAGCCCCTCGCTACAGACGTTGCCACTTGGAGAAACCTCTAGTCACTAGTCCTCTAGCCAGTCCAAAATAGCACCCCACATCAGCATGGGATCACTAAGACACATGACACTTACAATGGCCTCCATCCTCCCGCTCTGATTCAATATAGCACCATCCAACCTCCCCCCCAACACCTGGGTCACACCTCCACCCACATTGGCCTCAGGAGCAACCCCTCCCCCTCAACCACCCCTATCACCTATATAATGGATCGCCAAATTTGCCACTCCTCCCACACCTCTCATACCCTGCCCTACCTACCAGAGAAATGCTAAACTTGGCTCCCGCACCAACATACCCAACACTCTTAATCTCACTATGTCCTGCACCCTGCACACTAGAAATGCCCGACTTAGCTCACGTAATCATGCCAAGTATCCACTGGCTAAAACAATACATCAAAAGTTCAGCAAACATCCAATCCTAACTATATCTTCATCTCAAGTGGACAAACCTAACAACCCCTCCCCTGACTCACCACGTAATCAACCTCCAGAGATCTCACCAGACCTGGTTGCCAATACACTTAAAGGCGCTTTCATCAACGCTCGCTCCTTAGTCGTCCATTCTCCGGACATTGCAGACGTAATCACCTCTAACAAATTGGACTTCCTTGCAGTAACCGAAACATGGTTACACCCCACTGCTGGACCTGCTCTCTCCATTGCTGTCCCTGATAATTACACCATCCTCAGATCCGACAGAGCAACCGGGATAGGTGGTGGAGTAGCATTCATCGCTAAAGCCAACCTAAATCTCAGAGTAGTCAACAACATAGACCTGCCTTCTGCGGAACTACTATCATTCAAACTTCCACTCTCCTGCTCTAAAACCATACTCTTCCACCTAATCTACAGGCTCCCTGAGGCTATCACCTCTTTCGAAGAAGACATCTCCCACCTGCTCACAGCCAACACTAAACCAGGTTCCCAAAACATCATACTGGGTGACTTCAACCTTGGTTTACACAACCTTAATGACACAAATGCCGCTTTGATTAATGATACTATCACACAACTAGGTCTGACACAACACATCAACAAATCCACACACATTAAAGGCAGAACACTGGATTGGCTTGGTGAAGTGAACTGTAACATCTCAGTGACTGACATTATACCCTGCGCCTGGTCAGACCACCACCTCGCTCCTTTACAATTCCTAAAGACATACAAAGCAAGGTACACACTACGAGCCACCCAAAACCTTTGCGAGAAACAAACATAATATCACCATGGAAAACTTGAGACCACTGATAAAACCTATCACTTCCGTAACGGGAAACCCCACCAACATTAATCCCACTTCACTAATCGAACTCTATAATAACACCTTCGAACAAGCCCTGTACAAAATAGCCCCATGCAAGTTAAGAAAGACCAAACCTACCGCCCATGTGAACAAATGGTTCTCAGCAGAACTTAAGGCACTGCACAATCTCAAGAGATCAGCTGAATCCAACTGGAGAAAAGCTCCATCAATCACTTCCAAGCAAAAATTCTCCCTGTCAGCAGCCACCTATAAAGATGCTATTACAAACGCCAAAAAAGAGACTTTCAACACCAGAATACACAATGCCAAATCAGGCACGAAAGAGCTCTTCTCCATTTTACGAGAACTAGAATCCCTTGTGCACCCCACTGATGACTGCATCAAGGACAAAACCTGGTGAAATAACATTCAACAAGCTCTCTCAAACAAAATAGCTTTATTACAAGCTAAAATAGAATCCAAAAAAGCCAACCTTATGCCCAAAGACCACCCAGGCAATCAGTACAGCCCCCAGCTCACTGGGCCTCATTACGACCCTGGCGGTAAGGGGTTTACGCCAGCGTTAGCTGCGCCGACCCCTTACCGCCAATTACGAGGTCCCCTAGCGCCATGGTGCTTTTAACACCTGCTTTTAGCAGGTGTTAAAATCCATGGCGCTAAGGGACCATGGAGTTAATTACGCCACCGTAATTTACGGTGGCGTAATTAACGCCTTCCCCACTCCCATTATGCCCTATGGGGCAAAAATGGGAATGGGGAAGGGTAAATGGGGATTGGGGACTTACCGCCCCGCCAAGGTCGGAATGGGGCGGTAGGTCCGCCAACCACCATGGCGTAAACGTAGTTTACGCCATGGTGGTAAAGTCACGGCCCAGGCGGTAACTTACCGCCTGGGTCGTAATGAGGCCCACTGACTGCCCTCTTTTTCACTTCTACCCCCATCACAGAGGATGAAGTAATAAATATAATAGCTAGCCTTAAACCCTCTAACTGCCTAGGCGATTTATGTCCAGCCTCAGTCATTAAGGAAGGGGCCAGAGACCTTGCCCCCTTCATCACTTCACTGATTAACTCCTCGTTCAGAAATTCCACTGTCCCAAACAACCTCAAAATGGCCTGGGTCCTTCCCCTGCTCAAAAAAGCCAACCTAGACCCCAACACACCGTCCAATTATAGGCCCATTACTACAGTCCCATTCCTCCTAAAAATACTAGATAGAGTAGCCTACCTCCAAATGCAACAACATTTGGAGAACAACAACCTTCTAGGGTGTAACAATCTGGCTTTAGACCCAGGCATGGGACGGAAACAGCCCTCCTGGACCTAAAAAGCCAAATGGATGAAGCCAAAGACAAGGGCAAACTGGCCATCCTGCTCCTGTTGGATCTGTCCGCAGCCTTCGACCTAGTCGACCACAAAATTCTCACCGAACACCTCTCCTTGGCTGCTGCATTCTCCCAGGATGACACCAATTGGATTTGTTCCTTCCTCTCGGACAGAACTACCAGGGTCTTCTCGCCCACTGGTGGCACCGCCGCCGACCCTGTCCCAATCCAATGTGCAGTTCCCCAAGGCTCCCTCCACACTTTACAACATCTTTACCAAGCTCCTCTTTGATCGGCTTGACAACCTGGGTGTCACAAATACTAATTATGCAGAAGACACCCAGGTCCTCATTGACCTCACGGGGAACTACGACGAGGATGTTGCTAAACTGAACGAGATCTACCTAGAGATCCAAGCATGGATGGCCACCCACAGCCTCTGCTTAAATGATGATAAGACAGAACTACTTATTATCGGATCACAGACCCGCCTCAATAAACTGGATGCCAGATACCAATCCTTTACTATTGACGGCAACATCATAAAAGTGTTGAAAGAAGTCAAAACACTGGGGGTGCACTTAGACTCAACACTTTCTCTGAAAAAGCAAATCAATGCCATATTTCAGCCACAGCCTATACCAACAAACTCATTAATGCCTGTAAACCATTCTTATCCACCAACAGCCGCCTTACCTTGGCCAGAGCCCTCATACTATCCAAACTGGGCTATTGTAATTCCTTGGCTCCACTAAGTACAACCTGAATAGACTACAGATAATCCAAAATAATGCCCTCTGCTGTGCTCTTAATCTTCCACGCAAGGCCCACATTTCCACACTCAGAAAGGAATCACACTGGCTCCCCATCCGTGACAGAATTAAACTATGGACGTTGGTCATTACGCATAAATGCCTATACCCGATGGCCCCACGCTACCTCTCAGCCAAATTCACGAGGCAGAATTCCACCAGACTAACCAGATCACCTTACCTTCACCAACTCAATATACCTAAGTTTACCCTAAAAACAGCTGAGGGAGCAAGCTTCCCTGTACAGGCAGCCAAACAGTGGAATGCACTCCCCATGACAATAAGAGCCGACACCTCATTTTGGTCATTCAGAGCAAAAGTCAAGGAACTGCTCAGTGCCCAAAAATAATCAGGTTAAGATACTTAGCTATACCCAATGGGCCCATTACCTTACCTATGCATGTGATACACTACCCATTATATACCTTCTCACGCAACTGTATATCATGTCTGCGGCAAACCATACTGTAACCCGGTTTGCCTTAATCCAACATGCCGCTCACTGGACCACTCTGTAACCAGGTCCTACGAACTACACTGCAATGTATCTTACTTACATTCTTGTATGTGCAACAATCTGTAACCACTGTTGAACTTAAAGAATTAGCGCCCAGTTACCCGAGGGCTCAGTAGCGCTTTACAAATAAATAAACTAAACTAAACTAGGATGATTTGGGTATCGTTAGCATAGTTGTTGCACGAGATGTTGTGCATTTGGATGATTCCTGGAAGGGTAGTCATATAGAGGTTGAACAGGAGAGCAGATGGGCATGCGCCTTGCAGTACTCCAATGTTAACCGAGCAAGCAGCTGTGACAAATGGGGAGAGAAGGGTTATGTGTTTCCTATTGCTGAAGAAGGTGGCGATCCACTTGAGAGCAGTGCTGCCGATTCCAAGGCAGTGGAGGCAGTCAAGGAGGATTGAGTAGTTTCAGTTCCATGTCGTGGTCTGAAGCCTGATTGTGCGGGTCGAGGAGGTTGTTGGCTTCTACAAAGTTGTTGAGTTGGGAGTATGCTGTTTGGTTGATGAGTTTTGCAAGGAATCTTGTGTTCGAGATGGGTCTGTAGTTTTTGGGGTCAAGAGGGTCGAGAGATGGCTTTTTTAGAAGAGATTTGACATGCACAATTCTGAAGGCATCGGGGAAGATGCCAGAGGTGAGGGAGGTATTTAGGATAGCTCTTGCATGTTCTCCTGCGCAGGTAGACGAGAATATTTATTTTAGGACAGAGGCGGGGCAGGGGATGAGGGTGGGCTCAGACGGTTTGCTGGCAGATAGTAGGTCAAGAAACCTGTCTCTGGAGATTTGTTTGAAGGAGTCGAAGGTGGGGGAGCTGGGGGTCAGGCGATGGGGGGTTGTTGGATTGGTTGGTTGTGGGGGGGGGCAGTTTGTTGTTAAGCAAGGTTGTCTTGTCAAGAGCGGTGGTGTAGAAGCGTAGGGAGAGGAAGTTGCAGAGTGTTTGAGATGGGGTGGAATGGGTAGAGGTGCAAGTGGGTTTGATGAATTCAAATATGATTCTGTGGAGTTCTTTGCTGCAGTTTCCACGGTTGAGAATTTGTTTGTTGTAATAGGCTTTTTTGGCTTTTCAAATTTCAGATTTGTAGTTACTGTGGTGCAAGGCGAACATGGATCTGCTGAGATCAGTTTTTGATGCTCGCCATTTGCATTCTAGAGAGTTATTTTGGTTTTTGACGTTCCTCAGTTGGGGCGTGCACCATTTGGGCAATGGCCTATTGCGTGAGGAAGCGGAATTAGGGATTCTTTGAGCCAAGAGTCGAAACAGTCGATGGTTAAGGATCTGACAGAGGGGCATGGGAGGCGTTTTAGGGGATCTAAGAAGTAGGGCTTTGCCAAGGTCAGAAAAGATCGTCACTTTGTTCCAGCATTTGAGGTCTTGGGGGGAGGACATAAGGGTGTAGGTGGAGGGGTAGGGGTGAGGATGTAGAAAGGGATGACAAAGTGGTCAATACAGATGAGTGGTTTGGAGGGATAAATAAATCAGGTCATGCAAGCTGAGAATTGCATCAAGGGTGTGCCCCCTTGAGTGGGTAGAACCAGTCATATGAAGGGAGAGGTTGAGCGCATCAAGACTGTCATCCAGTGGATGGGTCATGGGATTATTGGGAATGTCTAACCAAATATTGACATTTCCAAGGAGAGTCAGAGAGGGGTGATTTATTTGAATAGTGGCTACAGAATTACAGAGGTTGTTGGAGAAATGTCTGTTGTAACCAGTTGGTCTGTAGATGAGTAGGAAGCTGTGGGAGAAAGTCGGAGGTAGTGAGAGTTTAACTAGAAGGGATTCACATGAGGTAATGCATGCCTGAGATTCGACGAGTGAGACAGAGAAATGAGAGTTGAAGAGGACTGCCACTCCGCCTCCTCTGGAGGGTCTATTGTGTGGGATGAGCAAGTAGACAGGGGGAAGGCTTCATGTGCAACAGGGGCAAAGTCATCGGAGAACCAGTTTTCGGTGATAAAGACGAGGTCGGACTTGTCAGAAGACAGGAGGCCGAAGATGCTGTGTCTGTTTTTCGCTACAGAGTGGGCATTAAAAAAGGACGCAGTTGACTTCTATGGGGGATGTGGTCTTAGTGGAGGCCATCGGGGTGGCAGCAAGAGGAGTTTGTAAGATCGAAGCGGAGGATGGTGGTGGTGGAAAATTCTGGTTCGTTGCGATGGTGAGAGGTGGATAGTGTGGGGGCAGGATGCAAGTGGATTTTGAGTGATGAGAGATGGGGTTACCTTGGTGGGGCCGGGGAAGAGTAGGCGGGCGGAGAAAGATACGTGAGGGGTGTGGGAGAGAAGGCCCAGGCCCCATCGCCACAGCAAGTTGGTCTCCTGGAGGGACAAAGAAGCGGCACATCCACCACATGGAGTTGTATCTCTTTTGCCCGGAAGAGAGCAAGCGGCGAGGCCCCGACCACGGCCACCAGTTGTCCCTGTCTCCACCAGACAAGTGCACACCTGGTGGTGGCTTTCGTGGATGGAAATGCTTGTGCAACCAGTGTTCTCACAAGTGCTGCAGGGTGCTCTCAGGCCCCCTTAAACCTGTCTAGCAGCCAAGGGCACAGGATAGAGGCAAACAACATCCCCAGTCTGTCACTGACCACCGACATGCCGCAGGGCTCCCCTCCCAGCCCGCTGGTGACTTCCACCACCTCTGAGAGGCTTGCCAGAACAGTACCCAACATCTATCCACATGTCTGCCTGACCCGGGGAGCCCAAACAATGGACACCCACTGCCAGCACCATGCACAGCAGATGTGGCCCCTGGTGCACCCAGGCGCGGCTTTGCCTGGACGTGGGCGGAGAGGAGCCTTTCCTCAGCCTGAACTAAGAGCGTGTTATTTTTCAAGTGTGCATGACCCCAATGTTTCACTGGGAACTATAATATACTTGTCAAAGCTGTGGTCCTGCACATCTAGTGCGCTTAAAATGGATCTGGTAAAGGTGCCTGTCATGGTTGCACCACCTCTAATGGACTTATAAAGTTTCCCCATATACAATGTCCAGTGCCCGAAAGGTTGAGTTGCAAATATAAGACATTGTTGTGTGTGTAATGTCCATTGCCCCAAGGGATGAAGTTCAAATGGATGTGGCAGTGTCCTCCCAGCAAGGACTGATCATTAGAATGTGTGGTGATTGGTCTATGTAACATTGATATTGATTGATGTGGGTGTTGTGATAATTTACACTTGGCATAGGATGATATGACTTAATGCCCCCTCCCAGGGCTTGTGCTGTGTCATGTGGAGGTGACACGTGGCACAACATGGGATGGTATAAATAAAAGGGGTGAGCGGCTGCCTGTGACACAGGACTCCTGCTGGCAGTGTGTTCTTTGGTGCTGCGTCAGTGCCGCCTTAAAGGCAGAGGGCCTACACCACAGAGCCCCGCCCACTGAATGTGGCCTCGCTGGCATTCTGTCAGCGGGACACCGCTGATTCTCGTGAACTCACGCGGGCCAGGAGAGGGTCCAGAACTGGGCCATGTCTAGTCCCATACCACAGTTGTGAGTCAAGGCAATGATATTACAGTAGGAAACAAAGACTTAGATAAAAAACATTACAGCATTCTTTTAATGTAGCAACAGGTTGGTAACTGGAATTCATTAAGCGCCTGTAGTGGCTGGGAAAGAGTTAAGATTAGAGAGTTTCACCCTCAGTTACTAGTGAAAAAGCTGATGTCATAACGGGAAATATAAAGTCTCAGGCACAGGCCCGGCTCTAGCAGGGGGGCTAAATGGGCCACCCCCCCTTAGAAAATAGGCCACGCCAGTGGGACCTGAGGGAATATGGCTGTGGGGTTGATTTCACTCTGCACATGCAGCAGCAACCTCAGAGAAATCATACTGATAGGCTGAACTGGAGGAAGTCGGCCAGGATTAGTTTTCATGCCCAAGACAATGATGTATGCCCCACAGCCATGAAATGCCTAGGGAGATGGAGGGCCATTCACACCTAGACGTGAGGTAGCATACTTATTCAAGCTGGCTGCCTACAACTATTTTCTCAAACCTAAAATCACAGTTTGCGTTCTGTAATTTAAAGCATGTTTATCTTTTGTGGAAATATAGTAGATTTTCGCATCACGCTTAATAAAATGGTTATATCAGACAATGAATGACAGACGATGTTGCTTGAATACAGATTTTTGAAGAAGGTGCATCATCTGACTGGGGGACCTTACAAATTACATTCAAAGTATTTTTTCTGCTGCATTAACTAATTGGGCCTCATTAGGACCCTGACGGTGGCTGTGCCCTTACCAAGGGCACAGCTGCCGCCGGATATGCATTTTTACCGGGTCCATGAAATGGGCAATTACCGGGTCATGCCGACCTAGGCATACCCGGTGATTGCCCTTTTCGGGGACCCGGTAAAAATTAATCCCCATTCCCATTTGAGCCCTATAGGGCTCAATGGGAATGGGGAGCATGCTAATGACGGGCCCGTTGATAGCATGCTTGTCCCCTCGCGGGACCCGCAAAGGACGTCTGGTAAAATCAGCCGTCCAGAGCGGGTCCCGCTAGGGGAACTCATAATAGGGTGGTACAGGGCTAACGGCTCCGGCACCTTTACCGGCGCTGTTAACCCCTTACCGCCCTCCTCGTAATGAGGCCCCTTGAGTATAAGTAAAAAGATAAGGTTGATAGTAACACAAATGTAATTCTGGAGTGTAGTAAAATAAAAAGTGATAGATTTAAGGCTTTGAATTAAACATTACCACTACCGTTGCTCTGCGCAACATTCCATGACATAATTCTGTAGTATGCCTGTGTCATTACAGAAGGGGACAAGCCATTACCAAATGACTCTTGGTGCTGCCATCAAAAGGTGCAGTCCAATCTCAATTGCTAGACCATGACCCCTCTGCACTGGAACACAGCAACCACATGCATTTTTAGGCCTTGCAGTCTAGCAGTTTGGGAAGGGCTTCTCGCATTGGTGAATGGGCCAAGGCTGATTTGCAAACAATGGTAAAGAAGGCTGGCCAGTGCAATGCCAGTGGTTATAATTGATTCCAACTTTTTCCTATTAGGTTCAAGACACAACCCATGCAGTGGCACACAGATAGGATGGAGAAACACACATCCTATGGGTGTATTTGATCATTTACTCACCCAATGACTAGCCATGGCTACGTTAGAGCCCATGGCATTACCATCAACTAATTGCCTCTCGCCACCAAAAGAAACCTTTATGGAACTCTTTGAGCAAGCTCTATCACAAACTAACATCAAATGTGTTGCTATATAGGGCATGCAGTGTTATATCTAAGCATTATTTTAGTGTTTAATTACTTAATTGACACTGTAAATGAGCTCCTGGTATGATTAAAAAAAACTCTTAATGTGTGTCTTCAGCCAGTTGATTTTATAAGCAATATCTTTGTCAATGCCTCTGCCTGAAGTAGTGTCTTAAAGAAGCAATCGCAAATCCAACAGTTTTTGCTTGTGTATAGGTATTAGACATTTGCCAGGCAATGCCATCATAGGTACTTGCACCATTTTCCAGCTGTTCCCATTTTATGGCCAGCTGGTACACTTATGGCAGTTCCTGGCAAATGCCTATTCATGCATAATCAAAAGCCAAAGCTGTTTGCTTTGTCAATGCATGTTGGTTTAAGTTTGTCTTCCGAAGTGAACACGGATAAACCCAGATGTGAGTGCCTTGCTTGCTACACCTAGGTAATCAAGCTGCACCTCACTGAATTGGTCCAACAAGACCCTACCGGAAAATGATAAGGCTAGGATGGCAAGTATGGACCAGTTTCAGATCTTCTCATGTGGGGCTCTGACCTTAATAGAATGTATCTTTGTCTGTGTGGAAGCCTAGGCTAGTCGGCCAGAGCGTTTCATGATTCAAACTATGTACCGACTTGATAAGCTCATACTGTTTGAGTAATTTAACAGAGTTTGCATTCCAACAGAATGTCATGTGCATTGTGGGTCTTGTTTGGCAAGTATAATATAAATCATGGGTGCTGGGTGTTTAGGCCGTGCCTGAATCCCTTAAAGAAGAAGAGCATTTCCTATAATGTTGTGTGCAAAGTATAAAAGGTGTACATCTTTTAAAACTAAAAAGCAGTATTTAATTATTTCCTAAAAAGTGCAATTAGAGTTGGATTTAACATTTGGACTTGAGACAAATGCACATACCCCCCTGCTCTTCCTCTCTCCCCAAGGGGGAAAATGAGCCAACAAACAGCCATGGCTTTTTTTTGTTTTGTTTCTTATTTATTCCACTTCCCATGTACTGCACTTTCCCCTCTCCCCTTCGCCCCCTGCACTCTTCCTTTCCCCCATTCCCATGCACTTGCGCGATCTGAATGACACCTGGCCTAGTAAGATCGTTGTCTGTCCTCCCTTTGTCTTCCCCCCCTTGACTCATCGCGCCTTGAAACACTTGTGTATAGGCGCGTTATAAATGCCATATAATATCATATCACAGGCCCTCCCACTGAAGTTGTATATTTTTAACATGTCTCAGAGGCAACTTATTTACAACAGGAAGTGATTAACAGAAAGTAATTAGAGATGAGAAAATGTAACAGGTGCTGACCATTGCTGTGGCACTTTTTTCTTTACATTATATATGGTTTTAACAAGCTATTTAAGTGTGATTGTTGGGTGATTAGGATACAGAACAAGCGGTGTGAAACAATGATCTTTGTCATGCATTTCATATCACTTTGTGTCTGTATGAGATTTTCTGCAAATTCTCATGAATGTTTATGCTGGAGCCTATATGCTTCCATTCAGGATGGGGACAACAAAGCTACAATCATAGGGGGTCATTTTCCAAGTGAAGTGGAGGCAAGAAGTGGTGATAAATCAGATTGGTTTTCCACCAGCATGTATTTTTATGTTGACACCTGGTAAAAGCAGGCACATTCCAAAGGAATCTATTGTGGTTGGCGCCCACAATCATTAATTGTGGAAGTGATTTACACTTTCCCAGACACGTAGTGGAAATTTAAAGAGCAAAGGCGATTTTCGCCTGTGTTTTACACTTTACTTTTCCAGTACTTGGTTGAAACAATTACAATTAATTAATTGCCCCTTTTGCAAAAACTGCAAACAGGAGTGGCCTCTTCTTGTGCAATTTAGGATTCAAAACAAAATGGCCATCTTACTTTTTTCAGCAACACGTTTACGCAATGATAATAATAATAATAATTTAGCATTTATATAGCACTGCGAATCCTCAGGTATCTCAGCGCTGTTTATTATTACCCATGGTGTGTGGTGCGCATTTATCGACCTCAGAAGGATGAAAGGCTGAGTTTGGCCCTGCCGGGATTCGAACCTGCATCAGCAGGCTCTGCACAAATCTCACAGCGAGTGCTCTACGTATTTGAATACATTGTCAGATTGATTTATCATTTGACTTATGCATTTGTAAAGTAATCTGTATAAAATTAAGTATTGCTGTAGGTATTCAAAACCAAACTTCAACACATATTTGTACCAAGTTGAGCCTGGAAGATGCATGGTCAAGTATCTACATTTCAGGCAAAGCTCAAATTCTGGCTTTACCACTCAACCAAAGTGTGTGATCCTGTACAAATCATTTAATTTCACTATGTCGCACCTGCTAAAATTAGGTGCCCCTAGAAGTGATTCATTTTGCATTATAAGCTATTCCAAACGCCCCACTCATGGTTTAATAGATGGGCAGACAAGCATTGGAACCTGCCAAGAACACACATACACACATCTTTCTTTAAAAGTATCAGGCTGCATTTATTGACCGAAATTGTGTTATTCAATAGCAAATCAAAGTAAACACATCAAACAAAAAGTCATCATGGGGAATTGCATGTTATAACCAGTATGTACCAAATGATGATTTACAGGGCCAAGGAAGGGGAGCAAGGCCCTCTCCTCCCTGCCAGAAACCACCAGGAGTGATACCAGGAGGCCAGAAACCCCTCAAACTGCACAGTCTGCCTCTGCATGCAGCTCTCCCACCCAAAGCGCTCTCTCCTACATACTAGCAGTCCCTCACGCCCTCAACTCAATTAAAATGTGCTACAAAAATGCAACGTAATTTTCTAAGAAACACAATCTCCTATTCCTTACTTCAGTATTCTGGGAGAGGGGGTCTATATTTCACATACGATCGAGGGCCCACAAGCACCTGTTCTGGGGCCTCTTGGGATAGCCAGTGTTCAGGAAGGCATTGTTGGGCGAACACCATCATCTGAGATGGTACAAAGCCTGGGGGCCTCACTGCTCAGCCCTCTCACAGGAGGTAGAGGATGCATCATCCTCTGTTCCCCAGCCAGGCTAAGAAAGACACGCTGGGGGGCCGGTCAGATAATTTTTCCGCTCCCTGACCAGGTCTATGATGACATGGGAGGGAAGCAGTATCTTACATGCACCTCCTCATCTGGCATCCCAAAAAGTGTTGCTTGTGGTTGGATGATTATGGCCCTCCTCCTCCTTCCATGTAGTAATATCAGTGCTAGCAATGCAGGAACTGGCATTGTCGCAATGGTATGTTCATTGGGGTTGCCTGACGCTTTTCATGCATGAGCTTTCATTGCGCTTTGTGCTTCACAATGGGTGAAGGGTAGCCGTATGTTTATTCTCCTTTGGAGTCAGGAAGATAGTGCGATTACTTCTGTCAATAGGGTTTACTTAGTGCTTGATGGGGTGGGTTAGTTTTATGTATGGTGCCTCCCTACCCACGCCCATGTTCTTCCTAACGTTCCTCCTTGAATGGGGATTTTGCATGTTCTGCCCCCTATTTAGTTGTTTTCGCTGAGTCGGCTGCATGTTGCACACAAATCAACTTCTGGGGAACCAGTGGCCCAGGGATGAATATCGGTTTCTAAGCCATCAATCAGCACCACACCTCCAGTACACCATAAGGGATCTGAATAGATTGAAAACACAGGCAAATTATAAACCTCTTTGTCCAATTTTGGTAACATGGATGGAACGGTAGGCTTATCTCCACAAGGTCGTGGTTCATTGGTTAGTTGCAACACAGCAAAAAATACAATTATTACACAATGATAAAAGAGGCTGTCCAGTCACAGTTGTATAAAAATATCTACTTTATTATTACTCAACAGACAGCTCTAGCGCACTACACAATACAACCCACCCTGTAAAGGAATGCAGAGCACAGACAATTTCAACAAGGAAAAGGTATACACTCTGGATACTGACAGGAGGGTAGTCGGTAAGTAATTAATCACAATAATTCAAGGATACCTGTTTTCCGCACAAAGGGTGCAATGGGTTGTATTATGTCACAAGGGGCCTTTTGGAGAAGGACCAGGGGGACAGAACCACAGTGTACCTTGTGCTTGTAGAAGTTCTTGGTCCTCGACAGTGTAGAGTCAGTTTCATGGCACTTTGCAGCTTCTGCAACAGAGTTCAAAATGGGAGACAGCTGCAGGTTTCAGGCAGCAGGCAGTTCAGTGAGCGAGGCTGACCGGGTGGATGCAAGCTGGCTTACACAGTGGCTCAGGGTCAGGAACCACTGTTTCAGTGCTTGTTGATGATCTGAAGGACTGGTCGAGGCGTCTCGGACAGCATGAGCAACTGCAGCATAAGAACAGTTAGCGGTGCAGTTGGTTGCAGCTCAAGGTGCTCGACTGGATCAAAAATGTCATTTAAGGTAGATGTTGGTGGATGCTTGTCGATGCAATCCTCCTAGCTACTTCACTGGGCTTGTGTCGTCCTTTAAGGTGGATAGCCCAAACTGAGTAGAGTGTTGCAGGCAACTTCCTTGTCATTGGTTTGGTTCCGAGACTCCCTGGCACTTCCCACCTAGGAATCTTGCTTGCAGAGCCTAGCACAGCATGCTGTGTGCTGGCTGGGTACTGGTTCTGGAGTTGCTGGAGGGTCTTCTGGATTCAGTATCTCCCTCTGTTCCCTGCAAGATGATTAGGGAAGGGATCTTGCTTCCCTCTTAAGAATCTTGCCCTTCCTTCACTGGCGAAAGATGTAAGACAGACTAGGCCTTCAGCCATGGTCCAATGCTGAGTTGTTCTTGCTACTCCTTTCAAATTCTTAAGATGATCTGCCCAACAGAGGGGCCAATTAGGCCACAGTGATTGATGTAGGCTAAGCCTACCTAAATGAACCAATCCTGGGTCCCCACCAACAATCTCATGTATGCATGAGGTCATAACCAGAGTGCTTTACAACAGAAAAGGTAAAGGGGTTAAAACATTTAATACTAAGTCCCACCCATCATCCTGTCTGTTGTGGATCAAAGGATCTCTCTAGTTAATGGGGCGCTCCGTGGTTCCATATTAAAGCGGCAGGTCTCCCTTGAAGCTGCAGTGAGAACAGACTTTCTGTCTCCATCAATGCACATTCTCGTACCTTCTGAATGGACTCGCCCTGCGGGGGTTGCCTACTGTAAACACACATTTCCAGACTTGACAGGTCACTGCCCTTGATACTGAGAGGCAGGAGCTGGCTTCACGTTGATACAGTGTGTATCAAAGGTTGTTGGAGTTTCCTGACTCTTTTGTTAAACTATGCAGCCAGGCCATATGCGGGCCTGTTTGAAGTATACTCTATTAGTGTGTTAATAATATTATTTGCTGCCACCATCTGCACTGCTTTCACAAAAGGAAAGGGTGGATCCATGGAGCCTTTGATAATTAATTAGGCTGGCCATGGAAGGAGTAAGGGTTTTCCCACCCCCTTCTGAGAGGCTGTGATGTTCTCTAGGCTGTCATTTCCCAACTAAATATGACAGGGGGGACAGCGCCTGTAGGCTGTGTCCACCCAGAGTACATGGGTCTATTTGTATGTCATGCTTTGAGCATAGCAACATGTTTGTGGATTAACCCCACACATTTTCCAGAGGTTCATCTACCATCATTAAATTTCTTTTTAAATTTAAAAAAAGCCCAGCCGTTCGCACAACCAATGTGTGGATAGTCAAATTCTTCACAGCGCTCCTGCAAAGTGATAGGGGCCAGCACAAAATCCGATTTGTAACACAGGTAATAACATTTACCGTGGCGCAAAGTGTACTTTTGCAGTGTGAATACACTTTGCGTTGTGCTAATAATTTTGTAAATGAGGACCTTTGTCTATTTGGATCCAGCCCAGCAGCAGTCCTGAATGAGTTAATTCAACAACTAGAAATCGATGGTGGAGCCACCAGGTCACTGGTCCTTCTAAACCTGCCAACAGCTTTCGACACAGTGGACCATCAAATCCTCTTGGCTTGGCTGAAATAGATGGATTTTTTTATGTACCGTACTGTTGGGTGTCTTGACCCACGTTTGAACTATTATGCTGCAAAATTTGGTGCTGTGGGCTTAGAAAATCCAAGATGGCCGAAAAGCCCCCATTTGCGTCAGAATCCAGGAAAACCATGCAGTTTCTGCGCACACCAAAATGGTTGCCTGACCTGCCACCCACCAGAGCGAGCGTGATGGGCCAGAAGCGCCATGAGTGAAACGTGGTGCCAAAGGAAAAACAGCAGTACCTGTTAGCTCAGAAATCGCTTTGAAATCACCTTTGTTTCTCTGAAATGCAAGCTAAAAATGCCTATTTTAAACATTGCAAGATATTCAAAAATCTCACTGAACACCAGCAGACATTTGGCAGAATGTAGTCTTGTGTGCATACAAAATCTGGAAAGATGAAGAGCCCAAAACAATGTTTATAACAAAACTGGCTGAGCTGTGGATGTTAGCAGCTTAACTGAAATTGGATTTAAAACCACTAAAATCGAAATGTTTAAAATAAATGAGTGACCTACTTTTGAGTGTCACATAGGTTGCAACTGTTTAAAGGTCATAGTTTTGAACTTAGAATCAGCGTTCTAGCTGCATGTGTAAAAATTGTAAGTTTGATTTGAATGAAGAAAAACTGGGAACAAAAGTGACATTTGGCTGAAGCCTGGCTTGAAGAGATTAAATTCTGCCCGCAACTACCCCGACAGGAGTTGAAACTTGCCCAGCCACTGCATTCGCAGACCTGGCTGCCTTCTGCTGTTCCCACCAAAAAGGGGATTACACCTCTCTGATTGAATCAGGGGAGGAGCACCTGGGAGCAGGGAAACAGAACAATGAGCTTTCGTTGGCTCAGGCAAATGTTAAATTAGCGGGGGTCGTAAATGGCTTCCTCTTGGGAGAAACTGGGAGGAGCAGTGCCTCTTTGAGCAACCTGAGTTGGAGGAAGTGGATAAACCAGAAATTCCATCATGTGCTTTGGGAAACCACACCCCTCTGGGCCAGAGCATAATTTTAAAAAGATGGATAATTCATAGTACGGACTCTGTCAAAATTATATAATTAATATCATTATTCTTGTGATTTTTCTGTGCACATTCTAAGAGGTGTTAGGACTCTGTGGTATGTTCTGGGGGGTAGTAGCGGAAAATAATGTATTACTCCGAATGTCTGTATGTTAAAAATCTGACACTTTATCATCTGATGCCCATATTCCTTGTGCATGTTTGTGTAAATTCTGGAAACGTTTAGAGGTTGTGTTCTTCATGAAAAGGGCAGAATTCTGTCATAAGTGAACACGACATCTTACAAAGACAGGGATCAGATAGTTTGGTGCTACAGAAAATATGTTAACTGGACATATAATATTAGAAAAATGGTACATAGATAAATAAGTATTTGGATCAAAAATAGATTTGTGTGCAAATTGACAAGGGGAGTGTTCTTTCTGTATGCCATAAAATTAATGCCTGATGACACTCCATTCCTTCCCCCAATCAAGGGAGAGAGGAGAGCTTGACCAATGATAAGTTGTGAGGGGCAGGCTTAGTTATGCCCACGCACACACCCATTTTCAAAACACATAAAAAGAGACTGCTTTGGACAAGCAACACTCACTTTCCATTTTCTTGCAAAGCATTTTGCCGGACGACTTCAAGATCCAGAACTCAACTCCAGATAGATCCAGAACCAAGCCAGAGCTTAAAGCAGAGAGGCCTAACCCAAACAGCTGAACTCTTCTCAGCGGGCCTCAGCATCCAGCAAACCTAACCAAACTATTCAACAGCCGGGCAAGCTGTTTGATTCTGGCCTAGAACTCTGTGCCAGTACCCAGAAAGCAGTGCTGTATCCAGAATCCACTTGATCCAGACCAGCAGAACCAGAGACCCAGACCAGACCGCAGTGCCACTAGCAGACCCAGACCAGATCGCTGTGAGCAGAACCGGTACTAAAGACCGTCCGTGGCGAGAGAACCGCAGCCAACCTGACCAGATCCGTGACGAGGCCCATTCATTCCAAAATTAGGTGTGAGTACTCAGCTAGAACTGTGCCAGAACCAATCTCTTAGTCTAAAATAATCTGATTTAAACCATTTTAACCTGTCCAGAACTACATCATAGGAATCGTGTGTTCATTCTGTCATTTCAAAGCTGTAAAAGTGTCATTTTGTCATTCTGAAGTTTACTTTAATTTCGAAAAACTACCTTCACAAAATCGTCGGTATCTTTGGAACCACGTGCTATGAACGAGATCTAAGCTTTCCAACAAGCCCAGAACCAACTTTCTACTCCTCATAGTTTTTCCGTAATCGCGCTTGACGCATTCAGAAAAAGTACCGCGAATTGAAAACTAGCTCAAACTTTTTCACTTGTAAAAAACCACTGTCTTTTGCATTGGATTGCTGAAATCAGTTTTCAACTTGATAATCCCTTATTAATCATTGTTAGGTTGACCTGAACTAATTCAAAGTAGCTGGCACCTACCCTGAATCTCCTATCGGGAATTAAAATCATTTTTAGCATATATTCCCTTCTTTGCATACCACATTTAAAAGTATTTTTGCCTATGTTTAAAACCATCCCTGTTTCTCTAAACTTGCTAGGGGGGGACTGAAATTCGTATTGTATTGTGATTGATTTCCTGAAAACTGTGTGCTTCACTTCCATCTCCTTATATTGCATAGGGGGGGAGTGAATTGCCACCAGGGGAAAAGGGAACATATTATCTCTTGTGAAACCCTATCAGTTTATTTATGTACTGCATTCTTTCCATCATTGTTTTTCCTTGAAACCATAAAAGCATTCTCAGTTACCTTTTCCTTCCTATACCAACTCCTAAATAATTAAATAAGCATACAATTGTAATATTATCCATTGTTGATCACTGTCATATTCTTAAGTGTGATATCAAATATTAATTTATTATAAAAGTGTGATATATTAATATATTGTTTAATTTTCCAATATACCTTTTAAATTGAAAAACAAACCAACTTCTTGGCTCAGTGAGGTCAGGGGGATTCAAAGAGAGGGGCGTTCTATAAGGGTTTATCATCCAGAGTATAACTTGTCATAAAAATATATAAATAAGGGCTTCCCTTGGGCGTCCCAGACGAGGCACTGACTTAGTGGGATTGCTGAATTGAAGTCACTTAACAGTACTAAACTGGATGAGATCTCTTAAGAGGAGCTGCACACAGCAAAGTAAGGCATTTGTTTGCCTCCACCAGGAAAACTGGCATGCAGTATATCACAGGGTTCAACTTTGTTGCCACTGCTTTTTCATCTCTTCATTTGCCCATTGGTTGGGCTTACTTGGAACAGTGGCCTCATCTTTTTAAACTATACTGATGATGCTCCTGTTAAAGTTGTCATGTAGCATATTGGTTACATTTAGTACTGTCAGGCAGTATCTCTCATCAATTAAGGGTTGGATGGGTAACAATTATAACCCTAACGGAGATACTGACAGTAAACACAAAGGGGGTAATTCATAGAATTCAGCGCACAAGTGGCGCACGCGGCTGGCGCACAGTGTGCGCGTGCGAATCCCTGCGCCAGCTGAGTGCGCTAAAATCCATTTCCGCGCACAGCGTATTCATGGATTCCAGCCACCAAAACCAGCCGTGGCGCACAGTGGAGCAGCGACCCTGCAGCAGCGCCAGTTACGCCCCCAAGAACGCCTCTCGCGCAGGGAAAAGCCATCAATATACCCAATCCAGCGCAAAGAGCTGCGCTAACCCTGTACCAGCACGGCAAGCGGGCTACGTGTATCACTGGGGTGCGCGGGAAGTACCTCACGCGATTGGCCCTGTGCGAGCAAGGTACGCGTATTTCAGGGGTGCGCGGGAAGTTCCACACGCGATTTCCGCAGGGTACGTGTATTTCAGGGGTGCGCGAGAAGTTCCACACGCGATTTCAGCAGGGTACGTGTATTTCGGGGTGCAGGGAAGTTCCACACACGATTTCAGCATGGTACATGCATTTCAGGGGTGCGCGGGAATTTCCAAACGCGATTGGGCTCGTGCGAGCAGGATACGCGTATCTCAAGGGTGCGCGGGAAGTGCCACACGCGATTTCAGCAGGGTACGTGTATTTCGGGGTGCGGGCGAAGTTCCACACGCGATTTCAGCATGGTACGTGCATTTCAGGGGTGCGCGGGAAGTGCCACACGCGATTTCAGCAGGGTACGTGTATTTCGGGGTGTGGGGCAAGTTTCACATGCGATTTCAGCAGGGTACGTGTATTCCAGGGGTGCGCGGGAAGTTCCACATGCGATTCCATCAGGGTACGTGTATTTCAGGGGTGCGAGGGAATTTCCACACGCAATTGGGCCCGTGCGAGCAGGGTACGTATATTTCAGGGGTGCGCGGGAAGTTCCACATGCGATTCCATCAGGCTACGTGTATTACAGGGGTGCGCGGGGAGCACCACACGTGAATTGCACAGGGGCCTACCCTGCACATGTCCTGCAGGCACCCCATCCACCATGGCCATGCCCCCCAGCCAACCCACATGTCAACTTGCACTACTGCCCACCAACGCATGTCCCCCTGCACCCCCAGCCACCAGGGGCACCCTCCACCAGGCCCCCACCCATGTCTCCCACCACCCCCACCCCCCAGCAGTACAGGGGCACCCTCCACCAGGCCCCCACCCATGTCCAACTCATGTTCCCCACCACCCCCACCCCCCAGCACTGTGGGGCACCTGCCACCAGGCCCCCACCCATGTCTATCACCACCCCCACCCCCCCAGTCACCAGGGGCAGCCTCCACCAGGCCCCCACCCATGTCTCCCAGCACCCCCAACCCCCCAGTCACCAGGGGCAGCCTCCACCAGGCCCCCACCCATGTCTCCCACCACCCCCACCCCCCAGCACTGTGGGGCACCTGCCAGCAGGCCCCACCCATGTCCAACGCATGTTCCCCACCACCCCCACCCCCCCAGTCACCAGGGGCAGCCTCCACCAGGCCCCCACCCATGTCTCCCACCACCCCCACCCCCCAGCAGTGCAGGGGCACCCACCACCAGGCCCCACCCATGTTTCCCACCACCCCCACACCCCCAGTCACCAGGGGCAGCCTCCACCAGGCCCCCACCCATGTCTCCCACTACCCCCACCCCCAGCAGTGCAGGGGCACCCACCACCAGGCCCCCACCCATGTCTCCCACCCCCCAACCCCCCAGTCACCAGGGGCAGCCTCCACCAGGCCCCCACACATGTCTCCCAGCACCCCCACCCCCCAGCACTGTGGGGCACCTGCCAGCAGGCCCCCACCCATGTCCAACTCATGTTCCCCACCACCCCCACCCCCCAGCACTGTGGGGCACCTGCCACCAGGCCCCCACCCATGTCTCCCACCACCCCCACCCCCCCAGTCACCAGGGGCAGCCTCCACCAGGCCCCCACCCATGTCTCCCACCACCCCCACCCCCCAGCAGTGCAGGGGCACCCACCACCAGGCCCCCACCCATGTCTCCCACCACCCCCACCCCCCAGCGACCAGGGGCAGCCTCCACCAGGCCCCTACCCATGACTCCCACCACCCCCACCCCCCAGCCACCAGGGGCAGCCTCCACCAGGCCCCCACCCATGTCTCCCAGCACCCCGACCCCCACAGTCACCAGGGGCAGCCTCCACCAGGCCCCCACCCATGTCTCCCACCACCCCCGCCCCCCAGCAGTGCAGGGGCACCCACCACCAGGCCCCCACCCATGTCTCCCACCACCCCCACCCCCCAGCCACCAGGGGCAGCCTCCACCAGGCCCCCACCCATGTCTCCCAGCACCCCCACCCCCCAGCACTGTGGGGCACCTGCCAGCAGGCTCCCACCCATGTCCAACTCATGTTCCCCAGCACCCCCACTCCCCAGCACTGTGGGGCACCTGCCAGCAGGCCCCCACCCATGTCTCCCACCACCCCCACCCCCCCAGTCACCAGGGGCTGCCTCCACCAGGCCCCCACCCATGTCTCCCACCACCCCCACCCCCCAGTCACCAGGGGCAGCCTCCACCAGGCCCCCACCCATGTCTCCCAGCACCCCCACCCCCACAGTCACCAGGGGCAGCCTCCACCAGGCCCCCACCCATGTCTCCCACCACCCCCACCCCCCAGTCACCAGGGGCAGCCTCCGCCAGGCCCCCACCCATGTTTCCCAGCACCCCCACCCCCCAGCACTGTGGGGCACCTGCCAGCAGGCCCCCACCCATGTGCAACTCATGTTCCCCAGCCAACATGTCATCACAATCTATATCCATGGTCCCTATGGTCAGCCTCCAAATGCAAAACACCCACCCGAGTATTGCATCCACCCACTCATAATTTGCAATTACATCACAGAACACCAATTGCAAGTTCCGAAACAAACACATTTCCCTCACATACACCCAATGGGTGTCAGTGAATCTCAAAACACATATCATGAAATGCATGAAACCAATGAGATACCACACATTGAAGTTCACCAAAAAAAATATGTATTAAAGGAAACATAAATAGAATAAAAAATGAAGAAACAGAAACGTGAATGTACAAAAATGAAAAGAAGCATGTCCGTTAAAAAAAGCAAAACCAAAAATAAAATTCCAAAGTAATGTTGTCCAAAGTCAAAGTCCACAAAACAAAAATCCAATGGGAAATAAAAAAGAAAGCCATTGCTCCATGGTTAAAAAGTAAAAAAAAAATACAATCCAACTGTGAACTATGTACATGGGAACAAGCGAGGGTCCATTATCCCAACAAAATAAAGGAAACCTATCTAACTACACTAACTAATAAAATAAACTATATACAAAAATGTGGCCAATGTCCGAAAGGTCCAAATAAAATAAAAACAAAAATGAAACCTAACACTACCTACATAACTATGTACAAGGGCAGCGGGCTAGTTTCACGGTTCACTTGTGGATGTCCCGGGCCAGGGCATCATCGATTTCCTCCTCAATGTCCCGGAGGCGGTCCTCCTCCATGGCCCCGAGGGTCCGCAGGGACGTTGACGTCTCCACCTCCAAACCCCTGCGGATTGCCTCGAGGCACTCGGCCCGCCTCAGGGCCCTCCGCATGGAGTTCTCCGCCCTGACCATTGTGAGCCGTGCCTCTTCCGCCCGCTGCCGCTCCGCATCTATGGTGTGGCCCAACCGCTGCCACACGGAAGACACTCTCTGTCCTGGGTCCTCCTGCCCTCCGGCCGATGCCTGCCCCTCCGATGTTGAAGGCCCCGAGCCTTCATGGCTCCCACCACGTTGCTGCTGCTGCTGTGCCTCTGCCCGTGCACTGCCTCCTGCTGCCTGCACATCCTCCGCCGGCTGGGGTGCAGTCGTTGATGTGGCCACCCCTGCTGGACGTCCGACTCCCGACTGTGGCAGGGATGCCTCCTCCACCAGCCTGGCCGCACCGTCAGAGGCAGCTCCACAGGGCACCCAGGTGACTGATGGGTGGGAAGATGGCACAGAGGACGACTGGTGCGCAGGGGGTCCAGTTCAGGAGGGGGTCGGAGCAAGCCCCATCAGACAGAGGAATCCGGCCTGGGTGACCTGTCCCAGCAGGCTGACGTGGTCAACGAGCCATTCGAGATGACTTGCAGTCTCTTCATGAAAAGACTGCAGGTCACCTCGCATGGCCCGTTGACGCAACGCCACACCAGCCAGGACAGGCTCAACCCAGACCTGGATAGCCACGTCCGCAGGCAGAGGAAGGCCAGTTGACGTGAGCTCATCCCCTGCCTGAAAACGGGTCTGGACGTAGGCATCCCTGCTGGTGCAAGATGGTGCAGGGACAGGATCAGGGAGAGGATTGCACACAGGCACCTCCGTGGCGGCCTGTGCTGCCTCCTGTCCCTGGTCCTGCACTGCACCACTAGCACCAGTGGGATCCCCACCTCCAGACCCCGTCTCTGGTGCTTGCACGGCCTCCTCCCCCACCAAACCCCCCACCAACCTGGATGACTCTGCCATCTTCCCCTGTTGGGCCCTGTGGGGTCCCAGCTGCCCCTTCTGCTGCCGAGGAGTCCAACTCCAACCTCCACCTCTTGGACCTCCCCCCGGCAGCTGCGGCCTGGGACGTGGCACCAGACTCCTCACTCCCCGACGAGATGACAACATGGGAGGGGAGCCGGGCCTTGCGTCTCCGGCTGGCGGTGGGATCCCCGCCGCTGTGCTCCACAGCACCTTCTCCGCCCTCTTCATCAGTTGACGCTGCAGATAGGGAGAAACAAAACACAGGCATCAGGGCACTGTACAATGGACACATACACACATGACAGTTGTACATGAGTGGCATTGGCAAACCTCAGACATGTCATCACAATTCCCAACACACATGTCATTACAACTCGCACACATGAGCCATACCACAGCCATATCGCAACTGCCACCACCATCCATACACATACAACAGCATGAGCAGCCAAAGGTGAGCCAGACATCACATGCAACACAGGAAGTGCACCACACATGTACACACACCACCACACTTGCATGCATGTGTACACCTCTGCCAAGTGTCGCAGTGTTCAGACAGGCATCCATGTCACATCTGCCAATCAGGCTTCCACATACCGCTGTCACATGCATCCATGTTGCATCACTGTTGCACCCTTGTCAAATACACACACATGCACATGTACACAGTGCTGATACATGCAGCCAAAAACAACATACATGCGTGACATCACGGACATGTCTACTTACATACACATTCATCCAAACATGTGTTCCCACAAAACTGCATTTGGCATGCAAGCCTACACACACAAGCACCATCCATGTCTCACACATTACAGCCCTCGCATGTGTCAGCCCCACGGCCCTGTACACCCCCACCCATACTCGACCCCATACATACAGATGTGCAACCTGCACACTACTGAATAATCACCACACGCACTGCTCACAATCAGGATGCATGTACACTCACCGCTCGACTCCAGACGGGTCTGCTTCTCAAGGACCTGGACGTGGAGCGCTGGGGATATGCGTTCCAGGACCCTCATCTGTTCTTCCGACAAGTGGCCCCGGCGCCCCTTGGCATCCGCTGCCTTCAAGAGGCGCCGGGCCTTGTTTAGAGTCCTGGACCTGAAGTCCTCCCAGCGCTTCTTGACATGTTGTAAGTCGCGGACTGCCACCCCCTCCGCGTTGATGGCAGTCACGATGTCAGTCCAGATCCGAGTCAGTCCTTCCTTGTCGGCGCGGGAACTTCTGAAGAGGGCATCATACTGCCCCAGGACTTGCTCCACCAGGACACCAACTTCGGTGGCACTGAAGCTGGTGCCCCTCTTCCTCTCTGGCCGGGGGTTGTCAATGGTCCCAGATGGTGTTTGCCCCGACATGACAACCCCAGAGGCAGGAGTGGGTGGGCAACTGGGTCCTGGGGCTGGGCTGTGGAGCGATGGAATCCCAGTTGGGAGTCTTCGGTTCCAGCAGGGGTGGTCACAGCAACAGCACCCCTGGCTGATGTGCAGGCAGCAAATGGCAGGGCACGTGGGCGGCAGCAGCAGATGGCAGGTGGGAGCGTGCTCGGGGCTCTGGGGGGCAGTAGTTCGGCCTTCTGGGCAGGAGCGTGGTCTTCCGTGTGCTTACGCGTGGCCAGCTTGATACGGAGTGATTTGGTACGTGAAAAATCTGCATGTCAGCGTGTAATTTGAGGAAAGGCCCTTAGCGCGCAAGCGCGTCTGCACGCATACGCATTTTCATTGGACAGAAGGCCCCTCAAGCGCAAGCGCCCCTGTGACGTGACGCGTACAGACGTGCATGGGCATTTCAGCACGCGTGAAAAACTGCACGTCCGCGTGTAATACGAGGAAAGGGCCCATGCGCGTAAGCGCGCGTGGAAAACTGCACGTCCGCATGTAATACGAGGAAAGGCCCTTACCGCGTATGCACGGCAGCACGCATATGCGATTTCATTGGACCAAAGGCCCTTAGCGCGTGAGCGCGTCTGTGACGTGACGCGCGCAGGTGTTTCCCTCATTGCACGTGATGACAGAACACACGTGGATTTCCACCAATCGCGTGTGAAAGTTCCCGGCACGCTCGAAATACACGTACCCTGCTCAATCGCATGTGGAACTTCCCGCGCGC
Organism: Ambystoma mexicanum; assembly: GCF_040938575.1. Taxonomy (NCBI): domain Eukaryota; kingdom Metazoa; phylum Chordata; class Amphibia; order Caudata; family Ambystomatidae; genus Ambystoma; species Ambystoma mexicanum. The sequence goes on from NC_090928.1 coordinate 870,058,937, forward strand.
CCCCGAAATACACGTACCCCGCTCAATCGCGTGTGTGACTTCCCGCGCACCCCTGTTATACACGTACCCCGCTCAATCGCTTGTGTGTCTTCCCGCGCACCCCCGAAATACACATACCCCGCTCAATCGCGTGTGTAACTTCCCGCGCGCCCCCAAAATACACGTACCCCGCTCAATTGCGTGTGTAACTTCCCGCGCGCCCCCGAAATAGACGTACCCCGCTCAATCGCGTGTGTAACTTCCCGTGCGCCCCCGAAATACACGTACCCCGCTCAATCGCGTGTGTAACTTCCCGTGCGCCCCCGAAATACACGTACCCCGCTCGCACAGGCCCAATTGCTGTATGTTGCCACTTTTGTGATGCGCTGGGACTCTACTGCCTGCCTTTGTGTGGCGGACGTGTTTCAGCTTGTGCGTGTCTTTGGCTGTGCGTGGCTTTGCCCTATTCGATTCCATGAATACGTGTGGTTCGAGTGCGTGTGGGCGTTCCGTCTGCTTCCCTGCAGTACATCCCCAGTTACGCCCTTATTTTCATGTATTGTTCCCCATTCCGCGCGTTATGCCCCGTGTCCCGCCCACTTTCTGGTGTATGCGCCGAGGTTGTGCGCTTTCACTGTGCGCGTCGCGCACGCCTTTCGGGATGTTGCAGTGACTTGTGCGCCATGCACGGGCTTGGCGCACATCCCGAGGTGTACACGCGCAGGGAGTTCCAAGAATCACACACGTGCGCGTGCGCCTGTTTTTTTCCGCTTGCGCCTGCTTGCGCCTGCTTGCGCGAAGATTTTCGGCGCACGTTTGTTCCATGAATCGGCCCCAAAATGCTGCATATGGGATTCTCCTTTTGGTCAGAAAGATTCGGACCTTGTCCAGAACCTGCATTATCAGTGAAAAATGTGGGTATAGTTATAGACAATGTACTTCCGCAATTAAGTTTTGTGCACAAAGTGACTGCTGTCACTGCTGTTGTTTCATCTATAGTACATATATTCATGTTCAGTCTCCATGTGTGCATTGTGATTTATGTTCAAAGTAAAGTAATGTAAGAAAAGAATGGAGTCACAGAAATATGACTCAAGAAACTTGTAACCCTGGAGTTACCAAGAGAAACGGATGATAAATATCACAGGGTAATGAGAGAAACCCTCACTAAATAAACCAGACCCGAATTATTCAGTGTATTTTGAATGGTTTCATTGCCATCCGAAAGTGATGTAGATCAGGTACACCGCACAAGGATGATGAAAGTTTAGAAAGAAGAGAAAAACTGATCTCAGAAATTATATTATCTATTAGAACGCCCCTTTGTTATAACAGTGTTGTTTCATCTAAGCATATATTTATTAGCATGTTTAAAGAGCGCAGCAGCCCTTAGGTATCATGGCGCTGTTACATAGTCTTGCTGGTTACAGAGGAGAAAGAAAGCTTGGTGTTTACATTATTTATTTATTTATTTATTTATTAGCATTTTTAAAGCGTGCAACAGCCCTTAGCATGACTTTGCTGTCAGCATTCACTTAGTCCTCCTGACCAAACTAATGTGCAAAACGCAAAGAGTGAAAAGTGCAGTGGTTAGGCATTTGCTACAGCTCCACAGATCTGATCGCATTTCATTGGGACTGGCCCACCGCCAGTGGCTCACTACCTGACAGAGGCTCACCTTTAAGTCCTTGTGTTTGGGCCAGACGGCTGTGTACTGCACCAGACCAACTTTGCTCTCTGATACCGTCTGATTAAGACCACTTTCAAGACCGGAAAATATAGAGGCAGATCCTTTTTCTGTCTTTGCCCCAACTATCTGGAATGAGCTACCTCTGTGATTAAGATATGTGCTAAATAGTGCAGTCTTCTGAAAGGAAACGTAAAACCCTCAAGTTTAGGATAGAAGCAGGTGGCATCTTCAAGTTCGATGGAATATTCTGCCTGTTATTCTTCGTTGGCACTTCATGTTGGCACGCTTGCTCAAAAATTCTGCCCTGTTTATTTATTGCTGGATAGTGCCAAGATGCCGATCGGCAAGTGACGTGCTTTATAAAAACCACGATAAGAAAGTAACATAACACCCCTGTGAAACCCAACAAATGTAAAAGCAAGGTGTGAAGGCTAAACGTATTGAAAAGCAGTGACTGGCACAGGGAGGGTATAAATCAGTGCAGGTGTTGTCCGTCAGGATGGTGTCTCTTGACATCAAGCAAAGAAGTCCCTGTCCCTTGCCCCAGTCTATGTCCACATGGACACTGACAGTTCATTTTCCAGTCCCCCATAGATAGGGTGACCATACGTCCCGGTATTTGGGCCCCCGCCCAGACAGTTTTCTTTATTTTCTATTTAAAAACCCATCCTGGTTTTGGTGAAAGGCAGGATGAGCATCAATTATAAAGTACCAGGCACACTCATTAACTGATTGTGCCACAGAAACCAACTGTTAAATGAATGAACAGCAAGGCTTGTAACATGTATCAAAGCAAAAGCTCTTTTATTATAAATAAGCATGTCTCCCCAGTGAAAAGCACACAATTTCTAGGAGCAGCAGCAGTACTGGAATTACTGTGGGATGGAGGGGGAACAGGGTGGTGAGGGAGAGGCAGGGTTGGGGGATGGGCTGTGCGTGGGGTAGTCCTTATTTTATTTTGTTGGTCATCCTGGTGTTTTGTATTCAAAATCTGTTCACCCTACCCATAGCAGTAAAATACAAGTCAAAACTATGAGTGAAAGGTTGAAAAGGAGTGTGGGAGCCCCTCTACTGAGAACACACATTGGTCAAATACCCTGTTCTATGGAATTTCTTCCACTCAGGAGGGTCTACAACCACATTTTAGATCACTGCACCCTTCACCCTTCACAGATGAGAAATGTCTATTTGCATATCAGTCTTTGTCTCACCTGAAAAGGGCAGTCCAGCACCGAAATGCTAGGGAATTCTCCTCTGAACAACAACAGCAAACACAGACACGTGTTTCGGCCTTGTTGGGCCTCCTCAGTGCGATGAAGCTGAGCCTTTCTAATGCATAGTGAGCAAGAGGTCCACGTCTGCTTAAAAGGGTCACACATGTTTTTCATGCCAGATTTACCACATCAGGGGATTGTTTTATTGTGAGCACGGGGTGTACGGAATGGTATGAAATTGATGTTGCCGCCCCTACATCCACACCTTCTGCCCAAAAAATGCATTTTCACCAGATCTTTTTCTCATGCTGGCATAAATGCATTGAATTCCTCTGGGATCCGCCTGCTTATGGCACCTACTGAAAGTTGGCAGGTTCTATAGGAAGCCATGTTAAATGCTGCACACCATAAGCACACAGTGGGCAGCATTTTCACTTGTTTGCACTATTAAGTGACAATAACGAATGTGAACCCAGAAGTGCATTGAATGTAAGTAGACACGGTAGCGGTTTCTCCGCGCAATTTGCATAATATAGAAACTGACCCCTGGTGTAGCAGTTGGAACGTATCTAGGAACGAATGAAGTTGCTGAACTACCAGTGCTTCCAGAACTTTGCCAGTGTGGCAAGGATAGTGATGAACTTGAAAAGGGTCAGAATGGCAGGGTCTACACTAAATAGGGTGGCCACCTCCCCGGATTTAGTCCGGACTGACCGTATTCCTAGCGATTTGTCTGGTTGTCTGGTTAGCAGGCAATAAATCCGGATTTGATCTGTGTCCTGAGACTGCATTCAAGGTTTGAAGACACAGAAACCAGTGCAAGCAGCTGCCATGGGCTTCCTGCAGTGTTCCTTGGAGCTGTGATTTACAGCTGTGTTGTCAGCTAAGGTACGCCCCGTAGGCAGCAATTAATGTAAAATGGGTCATGAAGCAAGTCCACCTTAAGTGACCATTTCATGTCCAAATCTCCAACTCTTTATGCAAAGCAGTGATATAGGGGTGCTATTTTTGAGCCCATATGCATTTTAAAGGCAAGCCCAGACAACAGGTCTTCCAAACTATTTGGTACATTTATGAAAGAAAAGGTCCACTTTATATTTAAAGATATCTACAAAGCTGTTTGGAAGCAAAACAATAATTTTTTTCAGACCTGCACATTTTATTACAGATATACAAGACAATATGCCACGAGCCTGTTTTCAATAATGCAAAAAGCGAGCACAGTTTATTAATATACATCTTTGCTTCACAACCACCATATAGAGTAAGGAGGCAGTGGAGGGAAAGAAGGTGACAAGTGTTTGCTTTTAAGCCAATGCAAATTTGCATTTGATTTGTGGTACAAACATTTAAGAAAAGCTAAACTACAACCTCCAGAATGCAAATCGCTGCTTGATGAGAGCAGCACATTATGGGACTACTTGTCAATGCTTTAGGCTTTCTTGGAATGTTGTCCCCTCTCTACTGATCTATAAAGCTAAACAACTTCAAGTGAGAGTTACACCATTCGAGGCAGAGGGAGGGCACCTAGCTAATCAGGCACCTGGAACAGCAGGTGAGAATACACAATCCCCGTCTGCTGTCCCAGCCACCAGAGGCCCTTCCCCGGATGGTGCTTTATTTTTTTTTATCATTGTGTGGAGGTAACAGGGAGCCTCTCCCTGTTGCCTCCCCACCCCCTCCACTTACCTGTGGCATGCTGGACCGGATCATTGCGCTCAGGTCCTGGAGCTCCTCCCGTCTTGCGGCCATAGACATGGAAAAGGGACTCAGTCCCTTTTCCATATGGCGGCAGTCATCTTTTTTCTCATTTTTCATCAGGAGATCAGTTGCGCTAGTGGCGCAGATCTCCTGATGAAAAATGTTGAATGCCATTCGCACTCCGGACGAACACTGGGGTGCGAATGGCTTTCATACCCTGCCAGGAGGCCGGACATGGCCTTTAACAGCCTACAGCCTGAGCTGAACCTTATCTCGGTCTGGTGAGCTGGCAGGCTGGCAGGCTGTTAGATGCCATGTCCGCTCTCCTAGAAAGGGCGTGAAAGCCATATTATTATTCACAGTTTATTAGCTGCTATTTAGGAAATGGGTTATTTATATAGTGCTCTCACAAAGAACACATTTACATACAATATCACCCAAATTAAGTTGGTACTCATTTATCAACCTCAGAAGCATGAAAGGCTAAGTTCCTCTTGAAGGGATTTGAACCTGAGATTTGCATATTACATATAGATCGCAGCAGCGAGCGCTCAGCCCCCTGAGCTATCTTATCAGCATTCATGGCCTTTCTGCCAGCATCAAACTTCAAGCCTGCTACGTGTGGATTTGAAACCTAAACTTCACTGTTGTGTAACAGAGAGAGATGTCTATAATATTGCCCTATTATATGCCTAACAAGTACAACAACAAAGATAACATGGGGATATTTAATAACAGGCCAGCTTCTGCAAAAGGCTAGGAGGAACATGAAAACATCTGTCACAAGTCAGTACCAGCGGATATGCCTCTAAAAATTGCAACAGACCATTCTGTTACCGATGTGCGCTTTATAAAACTGTGATCGAATCACTATGACCAAAGGTGTCAACCCTAACAGTGAGCTTTTCCACAGGGCTTGTCCTTCTTTGAATGCGGTAGGAAGCCAGGCTTCTTTAAAGGAGTAATTTAGTAGATTGTGAATTAAGTCCTGAAAATGGTTGGCACAAATCTGAAAAACACAGGCAGGGCGATCCATATAGGATTCCATAAAGTTAACCCTTTTGTGTAAGTGTTAACGAAGAGTTGGATCTATGACAGAGCGAGGGAGACCAACACAGGAGGCTTTCTGGGAAAGAAAAGAGGCTGTGTTTTGGGAAGGGCTGAATTTAGCAATCACACACATAATCTTGCTTATTCTAAATTGTACATCTTAAAAAAAAGAGAACTACATTTTGTGCCAGATGATTGGAGGATGAAAGACTGACTGCAGCCCATAGTTGGTGAGAAACTGAGTAAGGTGATATACAGCTGGCAAGAGTTCTCTCTGACTGACACAATGGTTTTGTGCCTGTTTCACTCTCCTATAACTTCATAAACTCTCGTATATCTTCAACTTGACACTTAAGGCAATGTTGTCTTCAAGGCTATGGCCTTTCCTCCACCTCTCTTCAGCCTATTGTGGTGGGTTGAAAGAAGGAGTCGGACACATTAAGGACATTTTGAGTGATGTTTAATAAAATTCTAAGAATAAGGCCTATCTTTCCTTACTGTTAAGGGGTATCTCTGCCCATCTAAATAGGCTGAAGGTGCGCACCGGTCGTCAGGAAGTCCCAATTGAATATGTACATGGACCATACTAACTATACATGACCCTACCACTATGTTAACTAACTTAAATAAGACCAAGATAATGTATCTCTACTCCTGTTTGCCTCCTACATTAATGTCTCTTCTTAATTCAAAGGTTTTCTTAGCAACGTCTCTTTGAATAGTCTCTTGACACCTCCCTGGTATGTGCTTGTAATTCGTCCAGAACATACTTAGGTTTTGTCCCCTCTTTAGGGATAGGTTGTCCACAGTTCTCCTTGGTTCACTTTCTTATATTCTGATCTAAACTTGGTTGTCTTTCTGAGTCCTGTAATCCAGGCTTTCTTAGTCTGGGTATGTTTTGTTCACATGTGACTTGTCCCCTCTCCTGGGGTTTCTCAATCTGATTGTCTCCCCTCTTATTTGGTTCATCGGACGTTTGGATTTCCCATTCAGAATTACTGGACTTTCTCTTTGGCCTTCTCCACTCTTCACTTTCTAAGCCATGGGGCACCTGCCGCTCTTCACATGGTATTCGTGCCCAGTCTCTAATTACATTTATTTCAGGTATATTCGTTATTTCCTTATCGTATTTTCACACTTCCAGTTAAACAGTTTTATACTCAATATTGCATTTGACTCACTGGGATGAATTCTTTTCACTTTATAATGGTGCCCCAGCAGCCTTCTACTTCTCCAGTTCTCCCCATTATCAATTACTCTGAAGGGGCTCGTGGTAGGGCTCCGCACTCGCTCGGGTCCTCTCATGCTTCTCGGTGTCACCGGCTTCCTGTGTTTGGCTTCTCTCTCATTGCTAATGTGTACAGGTGCAGAAACCAGGGAGCTTCACACACTCACCACTGTGATAGTTATGGCGCAGTTCACCAGGTGTACTCCCCACCATGATGGAATCATGGCCATGATACCAACGGACACAGGTTTCTCTTCTCCTTGCTCACAACGGCTTCTCTGTTCTCGCAAACACGGGACCTCTGGCATTTCCGACTGGTGTCCTCTACTTCTTTGAAAGTCGCATGCTCCGTGGCTCTGCCCCTATCAGATGTAATGAAGTAAGGGGACTTCCCCTGCTTACAACACTCTCTCTCCACCTCTGTTTCGCTTCTCCCAGGCGTGTTGCTGTCAAGGTGCTTGCAATCCTTCACTCTACTTGTTTCAGTTAAAGAAACTTCTCTCCTTAAAGAGACAGGTTCCTTTCCTTTTCCAAAGTAGTTTGTTTCAGTATTTTCTTCAGCCAAACACCCTGATGTCACAGTATTCTTCATAGTAGGTAGTGCCATATTTGCTCTATGGTGGAGGGTCTAGGGAGTTACCCATGGGAATGGGAGTCCTTGCCCTCTAATAGGGAGTCTCTGCCAGTGAGGTTCTACTTGCCCAAACCCCTAGGGAGGGCCTTGCGGAGCAGGCTCACCTCCCTAGCCTCAAAGCTGGAGGCCCCTGCTTGTGGAGAAAGGACAAATACCCTTGATTTGTCCCACTATGCACACTTTCACGTGAGCTCATGTACTTTGAACAGTTGGGCTGATTTTTATTAAGCCTATTTTGATTTCAGTTTGTTTTATTTTTTATTGAAAACTTTTATCTTGAAATTGTGTTAGCATGCCTGATTCAAAAGTCAACTTAGTATTTGAAAGAACAAGAAAAACATAAAATATGAATAAAAACATCAAAACAATCAATTATTATACAGCAGCAGAAATAAAACAATGAATAACCTGAAAACAACAGAAGAGAAAAGATGCAGGAACTCAAAAAGTGTGCATTTGATAAAGAAAAAAGTTGCAGTCTTGCAAAGATTCTAGCAAAGATGGAAGAAGATGGATGGAAATTGCTAAAGATTTCCAGACAGTAGGAGCTGCGGCTGAAAAAGCTTGACATGAGGAAGGCTTTATCTAAGAATTCCAGTACTTCAGATATGTCTGATGCCGCTTAGCTAAAAGAAGGATGGCCTCTCCTAGTATTACTCCCTTACAGGGGATGCAGCAGATCTTGAGAAAATGTGGTGAGTTTAGAATAGGGGTGTGGCTGAACCAAAAACCTCACAAGAAGATGGATGGAAGCTCCCTTATCGTAGAAGTGGTCAGAAAAGTTGAATATATAGGAGTCGGAGGTGGGGAGCTAGGAAGCCTGTGTTGTTAGCAGGGGGCTAGGATGTCAAAGTTTTGAGCATTATTATGTGGGATGTATTAACCCACTTATGGTCTGCCCTGCGTCATCACTGTGTCCTGGTGGTGCCAGAATCATCAAAATGGCTGCAAAACTCCTATGCGCGCCAAAACCTATGAGAATTGCACTCTACAAAGCACAAAAAGATGGCTGCCAAATCCACAATGCATGTTGTCAGTGGTGGAACGGAGACCTCACTCCTGAAACATGTCACTGGGCTGCCCAACCAGTAAAAATGGAGCCTGCGTGAAATGTAGTGCTTGCTGAAAGAAATCCAGAATCTTGTTTTTAAATCTTTTCTTGGTTGCTGAAAATACAAAATGCTGGTCCAAAACACCCACAAACATACAATCTTCTAGCTGGGTGTCACATTTACTGAATTCAAGAAATCATTGTGAAATTGCAATATCCTGGAAAGCTGAATTGGTCATCAAAACACTCACAGCACAAGTTTGCCTGCCTGTGGGATCTGTCAAAATCTGGGCGCTGTACCAGCGGCCATCTGAATGACTGTTTTCAAAAGCCTGCATTAAAACTGTAAACTTGTACCATTGTAATTTAATGTCTGAAATCTAAGTGACCTGTTATCAAGAGTAACCTAGGTTGTAACTATTTAAACTGCTTGTTTTAAAATTACAAGTTTATTTAAACAAAGAAAATTGCAACAAAATGACATTTAAAATTAAGCCTGACACCAAGCCAAACCACAAACAACTTCCCCCACAGGGGCAGGCACCTCCGTTCTTCTCTCTAGACCAGGAACTCACACCCAGGTGTTTATTAAGAAGGGAGGAGATCTTGGGCTGCAAGGGGAAGAGCACAATGGCTTCCTCCCAGGCAAGAAGATGCTAATCAGGAAGGACCGTAAATGGCCTCTGCCAGAAGGAAGGGGGCGGATATTGCTTCTGAGCTGCAAGAAGGAGAAGGATTTGGGGACAGACAACTTTTGTTGATTCACAATGGACAAAAAGCATATTTCTAAAAAGACTGATAATTTACTGTGTACAATTGTAAAAATATGGGAACCCCGGACTTCTGAACCTAATTTTTGGCTGCACAATTTGAGAGGAGCCAGAACTCTGTGCTATGTTCTGGGATGTAACTGTAGAAATTGTGGTTTTATACCAAATGTAATTATGTCAAAAGCATGAAACTTCACATGCGTATGCCCAGATACAATGCGCACAGTTGTACACATTTTTGGATGAACTAGATATTGTGTTCCGGCCCAAAGGGTCAGAATTCTGTTAAAAGCTGACACAAGATCCTACAATGACAGGGATTGGAAGAGCATTTGCTCCACAAAATATGTGATCTAGATATGTTATTGTTATAAAGTTTGCAAAATTGTAAATATGTATTATACTAAAAGGAGATTTCATGTTCAAAAACCAAGGGGAGGATTCTCTGACTCATAAACCCACATCATCATGGCGACACCCTGTTTTCTCCTCCAATCAAGGGAGAGGGGAGAATCTAGCCTATAGTCAGCCTAGGGGCGTGCTTAGGATAATCCAGCATACACACCCCTTTACCAAATGCATACATAGAGAAATCTGAGGACTTAGAAAGACACACAGATCCACCCACTATCCTGACCATGGCGAAGCACCCTGAAGGAGATCCGTCCATATTCCTTGCTCCAGACTCCAGAAACCTGGCAAAGCAGAAAGGCCCACTCTATAGCTGAACCATTCTCAGCTAGGCCTTAAACTTCTAGAACCAGAATCCCACAAACTTAAAGGGGAAACCGAAGAAGCAACCGGGCTTTGTTGTAAATGCTTTCCTGCTAAATAATTATCTTCAGAACCGAGAAGGGCAGATTAAATCCAATCCTGTGCCATGCTGTGTCTTGCTGTGCCAGTCCTGTCCAGTCCTGTCCAGTCCTGTCGTCCGGTGGTCAGAGCGCCATGCTGATTGCAGACCCAGTCCTGTTGTACGGTGTGTCCAGCAGCCTGTCGCAGTCCGGTGTGCCCTGCAGAATTCCTGTCCAAAAATCTTGACTGACCAGAATTCCTGACGGTTCTGTTCAAATACATATAGTGAGTATCCAGAGTATAGAACTGTGTCACTAGCCTATGTACTGTCCATAGCAATCCCTATCCAAATCCATCCTATCTTGTCTTCAGAACTGCATGGTTAGAAATATTTTTGAATTGGCTGAACTCCTTATCTTATCCCTACTACCTTCCTTCTGTAATAGTATTGTTAAACATATCTTTTCGCTGATATATTTCATCTGAAAAAGGCAAGCTCCTCGGCAGGCAAAAACTTGATCCGGAGGCATGCTGTTCTAGTGGCTGTGCTCCCGTGTAGTATTTGTTTCTTCATAGTCATTCCCTAGTGTAAAGAAATCCTGTTTGTCTTTTGAAAGCAGATCCCTGTTTTCTCATTTTGGTGCATATTTAAAAAAAATGACCTCCACGAAAACATCCATAACTTCTTCAAATGTAATGCTAGAAACGAATTGTAAACGTTTGCTTGTAGCTACCATTCCCAGCTTTCCAAAGAACCGAAGACCGCATCTCACATCCATGTAGTTATCCCGCAAACGCGATTACTGCACACAGAAAAGTTTGCTGTGAATGTTCGTTTTGGCAAAATATTACATGTGTGAAATAGCTTTACAGTACACCGACCTCAAATTTCAGTTTGCACATTGCTTATTGGTGTCAAATCATTGCTAGTGTTTGTCTGCAACCATATAAAGCGGCTCCCATTAGAATTTAAATGATTTCAGTCATTTAGCCCATATTTAGTGTTTTACCCAATCCATTCTCAGACAGCTTTAAAAACCATTTTGACAGTTTGCCAATCAATTCTGTTTCTCTCGTGTTTGCTGGGGGGAAATTGGGATTGACATTTGCTAGAATTCTGCATTCCTGAAACCTGTTATCTCTCCTCCTATCCGTCTACATTGCATATTGGGGAGTTGAGTGGTGTGCAGGGGGAAATAGTAACCACATTGCTATTTGATCTGAACACACCCACAAAAGTATTATTGCTGTGCTGCATTGTTTCTGCTCATTATTACTCCTTGTGATTAAAGAGATTGCTTAGTGTGACATCACCCCATTGGTGATTTTTGTATCCCCATTAATAGTGTGATTATATTGTGAATATATAAATAAATATTTTAACTTTGCAAACCAGCCTGATTCCTGGTTCAGTGTGACCGGGGGGGGGGGCGGTTCCAAGAGAGGGGCGTGATATAAGTGGTAAATCGTTCAGAATAAAAGAACTTTTAGACACAAATAAATAAATAAGGATTTCAGTTGTGCATTACACGCTAGGCATGCCCAACACCTCGGGCAGTGACAGCTTCTAGTGAGATCAAAGAGGCAAAGGCGGGCAGGTGTAAGATGTACCCTATGAAGGGTTTTCAGCTGGATCAACTGGAGTCATGTATTAAATGCCCTGTCATGGGAGCGCGTGCAGAGCATTGCCCACTGTCCATCTGTAAATGGAACCCCTGCATCCTCTTCCCACAGTTGTTTACACTACAGGGCGACTCTGGGGGAGTCTTGTTGAACCATCCCATAGATAGTACAAACCAACCTCTTAACAGAGGCTGAATGAAGAAGATACTGCAATAGCGGCAGCAGCGGAGGCGCATTCAGCCCTCATTCGTTAAAATTGAGTGATCTGTGTATCAATATCATGATCCCCGCTAAATAGGAGGAGTACAATGTGTAGTATCTACTAGATCCCAAAGACCTGGCAACCCCCTCATTCAGCACACCTACCAGCTGGGTTTGTTGTAGTAAAATCACTTTGGTGCCATGCCGCTCACAGTATTTGACCACCTTGCAGACTTTGGGTGGGTTGTTCAACCCCTGCACATTTGATCTTATGATGTTGCAACTAGTCACAGCCCCTTAAGCCCAATCGTCACACCCGTGCAGTAGCCAGAACCACATATCCAGGTGCATACCACCACTGCACAACAATGTGCCCCCACACCACGAGACGTGAATCATTTTTCGAAAAAAAAAAAAAAATCCAAACTTCCCCAGCCCCCAACCTTTACCCACCCGCCCATTGCCCAAAAAATGAACTCTACACCCCACCCCACCCACACTGCCCATCCTTGACTTGCAGGGAGACTCGCCCCACCCAATGCCACCCAACAAACCAATACCAACATGAGAAGCCACCCAGGGGCACCAGAATCTGCCACCATATCGGCTCACTTATCCCAACTGCTAATGGGGGGAGGCCAGTAACAGCCAGGATAGCCAGCTACAGGACCGACTCGTTACATGGATTAGCATTGTATACTCCCACCCACCACACCCAGACAGATGCAGCAGCACCCAGCAAAATATCCTCCATGTCCAGTTTGCTGGATTACATCCAGCCCCACAACCATTTCCCAGAAAGCGACTGAGTAGGATCTGCGAGGCGGTCCCCTCCGTTATCCAGTACTGATATCACCTCACCCCTTTGGCAAAGTCTCCAAAAAGTCATGCACCGCTCAAGGATCTGTGAAGAAGTGTGTTTTATCACCATGAAGGACCCTCAGTCTGGACAGATACAACATGGCATACTACAGACCCCGCTCGCGTAGGGCATGTTTGGCTGCCAAAAAGGAAAGGTGAGTCCGCTTGACGGACAGGGTAAAATCTGGCTAGAATGAGACACAGGCTCCCCCATGCTGCAAGTCACCCAGTTCACAGACTTTCCTAAGGATCATGTCCCAGTATCTTTAATTTAACCATCGCGCTATGACCGGGAAGGGGACCAAGAACTGTGATAAAAGCTAGGGGAACTGTAGCACTTCCTGAATGAATTTCTGCTTGAAAATCTCCATGTTATGCTGCGGGACCGATTCAGGGATCCACAGCACACGAATATTGTTCCTACGGGATCTCGCCTCAAGTCCTCGTTCTTTTCATTGATCCCTTTAAACTCCCTCTGCAATGAGCAAATAACCTGTGTCACTTCTGCACTGGTATCCTCGAGCACACCCACCCTGTGCTCTGTCTCAGACATCCGACTGCTTTCTTTGTCTAGTCTATCCTGCATGCGATCAACTTTGTCAGCCATGCTATCCAGCTTGGAGTTAAGGGACGCAATCCCGGATCTCATCTCAGCCAGAAACAGACAGAGTGTGGGTCCCCCTTCACCCAGAAGAGCCTGCCAGGTTTATCCAGGTGTCCCGAGGGGACAGCATTTTATCTGCCTTGTCACTTAGAACCTCTTTTTGTGAGAACAGCAAGCAGGACTTCAGTTTTTTACCTTTCACTATATGTGGCCTGCACCAAAATCCAGCACTACAGGGTATACAGGGGCCCCAAGGGCGCTGCACTCCCCCCTTCTCAGTACTACTCGCAGCTGTTCAGACTCAATTACAGGCCCCAGGGGAAAGTAAAGGAGAAGCTCTCAGCCTCACCCAGGTGGTATTCACAAAGCTGTGCCACCCCAACCTCACCCCGGTGCCCCCTATATTGGAGAAGTGGGCCTGGGGCTCCTGCACCATCTGGACAAAAAAAGGACGGTGCCCGTGAGGTCCTGCAAGAAGTGAGTGCCTCAATTGCTGCCGCTAAGGGCCAGCAGCCCCCTGGCAAAGTACTAGCCCCACTGCACGACACTGAATAGTCTTTAGTTCACTCAGGAGCAAACCATAGAAAACAGCAAGCGGAGCCAATCAGCATGAGCACATGGCCTCCTTGATCTTCAAGCTCCGTGCACCCTGTATAGCCAGAAGGTTCTTCACGCCACTTCCAATTCACTACTGTGCCGGTGGCCATGGCACCAACCCCGGCAAGGGCTCACAAATAGCAGAGCAGAGAAGGATTAGGTAGCTGGGCACAGATGCTGGGCAGGCCACACCGGCCACCGCACGAGCAGAAGACCCACAGTGCTCCACAGCAGGGAGCTCCAAGAGCCCTGCCACCAGCCACCAATCCACAGACCGCATCGGTCCCTTTGCTTCTGTGGCGGGGAGCTTGATCCTCCCTTACCAATCCCTGCCAATGGTATCCGCGGCAAACCGCAGTGCCACTGCAGTCCCGCTGGGGGGTCAGGCATCAGAAGGGGTTCACCGAGTAAGCCACGACCTTGTTGGCTTACTCGGTGGGCTGGGAGGATGCTCCTCCCAGCCCACCGAGTAAGCCTGCAAGGTCGTGTACCATAGGGCACTATCCGACAACGCACAGCCAGCAGGCTGCTCTTCCTACCGGCACCCAGCACGGGCTTCCCTGCACACCAAAGTTTCACAGCAGGTGCATGAGGGTCTCCGGAGAATGCCCCCGGTCAAATGACGTGGGTGCGCTCAGTGGGTCTAGTGTGTGGCCTCCCCCAAGTCTAACACCTCACAGAGCTCACCTAGCAGCGGCCATCTTGGTCACAAGCTTGCGAGCGCCCTCCCCCGCCCTCATCTTGATAATATCCTTGACAATCTTATATCACATTTCTAATGAATACCACTTTTTTAGCGACTCCTGAAATGGCATGTGAATTGCTTAACTAATACTCAGAACGAATGGTTTAGAATTCAGTATACAGGATATTCCTTCTTCTGTAATGCTGTATAACGTCTGAGGCAAGGTTCACCTAATAGCGTGGATTTAACAAAATGTGAAACACTAGATTTTGAGGCAAACTTACAGACAACAGTGCCGAAAGGCTTAACTGGAGCTGGAGTCAACATGGGAGAGAAACATTGGTGAGAAACTCCAGGAGAACGCTGTGTTGTTGTTGGCCAACAGGCACTGTTCGTATGGTTTGCTATGAAAATCCTATGCCAAGCATAATGAATTAGTGGGCGACATGCTGAAGCATAGCCCTCACCTTCACGGAGAATGAGAAAATCGCTGCTAATTGGAGTTCTGTGCAGCACTGAGCATTCACACTGCCGGATGTTTTCTGGGTAAGCAAAGCATTTATCTATAATTAATGCAGCTCAGAAAAACATCTGATATGCATGTTTAAACAAAAAACATGGCATTTGTATTGCCTCACTTTTGAAAATGTTCATAGACCAAGATAAGTGGTTGCAAAGGACCTCAAATGACATGTCCCGAACATAATTGCCCACACTGCAAAGCTAGTTCTGCCGAAATAAAATAAGAAGAAATTGATCATATTTGATATCAGAAGAGTCATCAAAGTTTAGAAAATCACAGTGGCACTGAAATCAGAAAATGGACATACCAAATCGGTGTATAAGGGTGCTTTTAATCAGTTACCCCCCCCCCCCCCACACACATAAAAATCTAACATTGGAATTGGAGAGGCAGGTATAAATACATCGAATTATAGGTGGTCTGCTATCCACCAGGCAATTGCATAATCCACCAAGGGATACCGAGTGGCCATCAGATAGACAATGATGACAGGGAAGCTTGAGTTGTCCATGGAGTCACTCGGAACAACGAGTTGCAATACACATAGTAGATTAAATCTAGCCAACTGTAATTGTATGTTGTGTATGGGCCTCTGTGTCCGTTTTTTACCCCCTTCCCTGTCCCCATGGACCACTATTGCTGGGGATGGAGAGGTGAGACATTGGAAAATATTTACAACATAAAAAAAATAGCACGCCCACTCTCATGTCAGCCCACAGCAACCCAAAAAAGCCAAATATTTCCTGCCAGAGAAAACAACATATCCTTATGAATTCCATAATCTAAAGACATTAGATCACAGCAGAAGGATATAACATTCAGAAAAGGGACATAGTTGCTAGTGGCCATACACCACAATTGGAGATACCATATCACTGGTAAAAGATAGCAGCTGCTCCACTCTGACATTGGTTTCTGATGACTGAGCTATGGTTAGCCTTTTCCTATTCAACAAGCAAAGGTACCTCCGCTAGGTCTGACTTTGTCAATGTAGAGGGTATGATTGCTTTTAAAGCCTGATAGGACAAAAAAAGGCTAACTCTCTACATTTGTAGTTAGACATATGGCTTTGACAATTATAATTATTATAATGGCTCATTTATAACGCACTTAATACTGAAGAGTGGTTTCCAAACGCAGGGTTGGGATTTGAACCACTGTTGCGCTGCGTTGTCTTGTCACCAAGACAAATGTGTAGCCCCTGACCTATCCAATGCTTTTTATTGTATATTTGCCAGTGAAGACCGTTTACAGTGCTTCCATTTCATAACGTGTGTCCAAGATTGACAAGATCTCCATTGCACTGCACAGTCCTGCCTACATTTCAAAGGAAAAAACTGGAGAATGATGTCATGCGCCACCGCGCAACTTGTCTCAGAGAATCCACCTACCCACTCAGCCCATTTTATTTTTTAAACGGATCTGATGTCAATATGAGTGGGATTTGCGCTCATGCCTCCTTGTGATTGGCCACCAGCGGCCTGTTTGTAGCCAATCACATCAAGGCGTGTGCAAAGCTACTTGGAGGGCCGGAACTCCCAGACACTCTAATCTCTTCCCGTAGACCCAGAGAAGAGCATAAAAACCCATAGTCTAATTCTTCTTTTAATTCGTTTAACGTCCACCTTTCGTGCATGCTCCAGAAAACAAACAGATCGGGGGGGGGGGGGTCAGACATGTCTGGCGTCCTAGAGGCCTGCAGATTGAATTTGTTTAGGGTTTCTCCCCTGCTGGTTTAGAGATGCCTCAAAGCATGAGATCACTGACCTGCTCCCTTCCCCATCAAGCGAGCGGCTGCCTCAACAGAGACAAAACAAAACAACTGTGTTTTATTAGCATAGCTAAAGTACCGCTGACTTGACTGGACATGCCATGCGAACTGTGATATTGTGAAGCACGCACTTACCATAGAATAACAGAGTGACCCAGAGAGACGTGATCGCCCTTCGGAAGCCCCCGTTTAAATTGGCAAGTGCTTTGAGAGGCTAACGCTGAAAGAAGAATTGGAGCCTGCCTGAGGGGGATCCTAGGGTGAAGAGTAATCACACAACGTGAAGGTTACCAGAAGGAACTGTTTGTTCTGTTGGTTTTGGCATATCAGGCCCCCTGAAGCAAGAGACTTTGCATGAGAAGAGACTTGGGCACCGAAGGTCCTTATATAGAGAAAAGGAACTGTAAGCTCGTGCCGGAGAAGCCCAGGAGTGTGCTGTGCTCAAGGGTCCCGCCTTGCCCTGTGCTAAAAACGTGGGGAAGGGAGTCCCCGTCCACAACATCCTGACTTACCATTGTGTGACCACTTCTTTCTTTTCTTGTGAACAATATCCCACACTATCTTGTAGCATAGCGGTAAGTATTGACAATAGTTTTTTTTAGTATAGGCCCTTTGTATTTGACTAGACTCCACACGGAGGGTATTATTATTATTTGATGGTCGTAGCTTGCTCCCATCTTATATGTATGTTTAGATTACATGATATGATATGATAGGTTATTTATAACACGTTTAATACCCAGAGGTTTATAAGCGCGGACCCGGGCATCGACCCTGTGGTGCTCCGAGTCGTCTTGCTTCCAAGGCAAACAAGTTTCCCCTGAGCTATCCTCCACGGACAAGCATTTATCTCACCAATTTTACAGTTTAATAAACACCCTTGAAATGTGATCACTTGTGTCTGTCTTGCTTTGATACCATGCCTTCCTTACAGAATCTATCAAGTTTCATGCTTGGCCCTCTTCCTGCTCCCACCTGTGAGGCTAAAAACTTTGGGGCATTCTTCAACTCCACACTCTCCTTCTCTTCTCACATCGCTGATGCCTCTAAGAAGTCACACTACCAGCTGCACCTCCTCAGAGGTATTCTTCCTTTCCTTCCCCCAGAAGCTCACTGTCTCCATAGCTCTGGTTCTCTCTAGGCTGGATTGCTGCAACAGCCTCTTTCTAAATATGTCTGCCTCTACACTTCGCCCTCTGAAACTCATCCAAAACAGGACTGAGAGACTTGTTCTTGGCCTCAAGCCCATGTATTGTATCTCTCCAGAACGGAAATCTCTGCACTGGCTCCCAGTGGCTGTGAGGATTAAGTTCAAAACCCTCTGCATTGTCTACAAGACCTTCTGGGGCCTGGGGCCTCAATACCTTCAACTCTCTCTTCTTAAATATTCCTTCTCAAGCTCCTCACTCATCCGCCTCCAACTCTCTCAGTGTCAGTCGCTTCTCCAAGCAACGAGTTGGTGGTAGATCTCTTTCTTCGCTTAGGCCGCCCTCAGGAACAGCCTCCCTGCCTCTCTGAAAACTGAGGAGAACCACCTCTGATTCCGGGAGCACCTCAAGACCTTCCTCTTTGTTTCTGCTTTCTCTCCTCCTCTCCCCTGCTGAACTCCTGACTGAAACTGGAACTGCACTGGTCACCTGGCTACCCTCTGTTCTTGGGCCCAGGTCCACTCCCCACCAGTTGCACACCTGCACTGCCCCCCTGGCAACTCTGGCACTCTGGGGCTGTTTCTGTATCCCTACAGCCCCCAACCAGCACTTGACACCTGATGTTTGCACTTCTAATGTATTGTTCTTATTTATTTATTTGCTGTTTATCCTATGTACTGCACTTCCTCTCCACCTTTCCCCTCGCACCTTTCCCCTTCACCCTCTTCCCTGCACTTGCACAATCTCAATGTCACCTGGCCTAGTGAGATTGTTGTCTCTGTCTTCCCTCTGTTCCCCTCCCTTGCCTGGCTACGCCTTGAATCACTTGTGCATAGGCGCGTTATAAGTGGCATTTCATATCATGCCAGTCAGCCAATTCTGGACTTGGGCATTGATGCTTGGGTTGTTGTTGCATGTGAGGATGAGTATGTCCAGGATGTGTGTGGAGGTGATAAAGAGTGTGTCCAGGTTGTGAGTAGTGATGAGGACAGCAGTGGGCATTTCTAAGCATGAGATTGCATGTTTGTTTGGCAGGTAGAGTGTGGGTTGTGATGAGTGGGATGTCTATGCGATTCTGAAAGTCGAATGTGCATGAGAGCGAGGGGTGTGGACTGTGTGTTTGCATGCGTGGATGGAAGAGTGATTCTTATGCTGATGGTTTTACACTGGATGCCCAGAAGAGGGGTTCGGGCCCTTTTCAGGCCTTAACTGGACCAAACAGAAATTGTCCTTGTTGACTTTATCTGCCCTTCGCTTCAGATACCTAGGTGAGAGGTGCAGGGTTTTAAGAGTTAACAAGGGAAGGAAAGCGACATCCACTTGCCCCAGCTAACCAACTGCATTAAAATCCACATTCATCAACTCTCTCTCCAACTAACAGTTGAACTTTAAAAAGGTGTACACGCTTCTACAATATGGCATACAAAGAATGGAGCTTTTTTTATTTTGCCATTCTGAATATTTGCTTTGTTGAATTATTGACCTACTTATCTCCACAGACAGTTATCGAAGGGTTCTATAGAAGCGGGAATAAATCTGAAATAAAGGCATGCATATGAAGAATGTGATGGTAATCCAATTCTTAATGAACCGCAGAGTTATTTTCGAATACACTTGTTTAAAAAAGCAGGGATGGCTGAATTTCAAGCGGAAACCTCTCATCTAGCATGGTGAAGCTATTGCAACATATTTGTTTGCAGGTCTGAACAATTCTGGACAAAATAGTAAGGTGCCACATCTTTTTAGGTGGGCTGGCCACAAATGAAATTGACACCGTGGCGAATAACAGTGATTACAGGAGGGGCTACTGCAGAGGTGCTGCAATGAACAGCAGTCTATACGCTGCATTTATTGGCGTTGGGGTGGCAAGAAGTGAAAGTCGTTTCCTGGAAGAGGAGGAGTTGTATGTGAAAACCCCATTCAGGTGAGGAGCACTGCAGAGCTGCGACAGAGGTGCTGCAGTCAACGGCAGTCGCCGGTGGGAGAAGGAGGCCGACGGCAGAGCCGGCTGCCTGTCTCTGCAGGTGAGCCCAGGTAGGTTGGGTTGTATACGAATTGATCGTTTTACAACTGCTCGAATGACAATTTACCTTTTCACAATTGACCGAATTGTGAAGGTCAATTGTACCATATATGTGGGGGGAAACCCCCCACAACCCCCCACCCAACGCCAAACCCCCCAAAACCCATATATATATATATATATATATATATATATATATATATATATATATATATATATATATAACCAAACCATTATATATATATTCGGTCAATTGTGAAAAGGTCAATTGTGACCCTTTAAATTCAGTCAATTGTTCATTCGAACAATTGTAAACGACCAATTTGGGTAATACCGTATGTTGGAAAGAGCAATATCACCTACCTGGACCTTTCTGCATCTCTGGACTCTTTGCATCGTGATGTTTCTTGTAGCCTCTTTTTAGCCTATTTCTTCTTCTTAGCCCTCTTGGGTCATGTTTTCTTGCAACACTCAATGTATAATCTAGGAATAGAGATCAAGCTGTAGCCCCTTGTTTGGATATATCTACTGCACTGCTGGTTTTTACTAGTAAAAAGGACCTTCTGACCCTAGCAATGGCTACCCCGCTGCCCCTCTCGCTACCAACAGAAATCAGCAAGACTACGCTGGGACTGAAAAGAAAAACTGGAAAACGAAAATTGTGGATCACGTTCTCCCTATTCTTTAAAATAAGGGTAATGCAGCTGCGACACAGGTGAGCGAGTTTGGGTCCCTTCCAGCATTGGTGGAGGTTATTCTGGGACGGTCTAAACTGACAACTGCGTGGAGGGACTTAATCCGCCATTGAGCAATGTGATCGATTTACCTCATTTGAGACCTTCACTACCTATTACCCCTCCCATATTTACTGAGGCGGAGGTATCTGTATCTGATGCCAAGCCTCGGCTCTAAGATGAGTGATATGTAGAGTGAGGGCAAGCTCAAATGATCGATATGGTGGAATCAAAGGGCTTGCTGTCATGGGCAGATTTTCATCTGGTTTTTACTTCAGTTGTGAAGTTTTGTAATAATATTTGCGATGATTGAAAGGGCAGACTAATTATCTCAGTAACAAATATAATCGCGTGGAAAACAATCGAGGAGGTATGGTTGAGCGATATTGGTAAAAAGACACCAGTTGCCCCGGCCGCTGTTGGCATACAGGAGGCCTTTCATGCCTCCCTTCCAGATTCTACTACTAACCAAACGGAGCCAGGAGAGTGGGGTGAGAGAGGAGAAAATCCTGGGTCACTTGAAGATAATCAACCGGGTGAGAATCTTGAGAGGTCCTGTCGACTTTTGAAAAAGAGGGGGCGAAAAAAGGAAGAAAAGAAAAAATAGGGAAAGGATATGGGCTAAGTCATCCAGGAAATTTCTCTGTATGGTGAGCACCACTAAGCCTGAGAATCCCATATCGCCTCTCACTAAAACTGGTTGGAAAGAAAAGGGCAAAGGTGATTAAAGTGACCCGAAGGACACATGGCAAAAGTAAGATGTGAGTAGTGTATTGGTTTTTTAGAAGAACATTTCCATACTGACTATTGGATACTTGTCCAAAGGAGCGAATGCAAAGGAGCAGGCCTGGACCACCTCTACTCTAGATAAAGTTCTTGATTTTGAAAGAGCGGGGGTCCAACGCAGGGTCTGTATGACTTTAAGGTTGGCTAGTGGAGTGGTTTCAGCTGCGGGACATGTTTAAGAAGGGCATTGGCATTCTGATCCACAGGCAAAGCAAGCTTCAAGGGTGAATGCAGAGTGTCAAACTATCTCTCCTTTGTTGAATCAGGGCGTGTCAAGGCCTAGACCCCTTTTCCCAGCCGTGAAGTCCCCTAAGCAGTGTTCTAAACAGAAGCAAGGGGAGGGCTCTGGATACAGGGGATTGTTGGGTACTCCCAAATTGCTTTTGGAATACCTTTTTGAATCCGGGTGGCTGGGTGTTTTAAGGTCGAAGGTTTTGGCTCTATTTAACGAGATACTCACCCTTAGGTTGATCACAACAAAAGATATTTAATTGGTGGACCTTGAGAGGGAGGATCATGTCACCCTTGCTATCCCATCTCGAATAGTGTACGACCTATTATTAAAGGAAGTTAATTGCTTGCGAAAACTGAGTTATGATTGACCTCCTTTCATGCCAAGGAAGAGGAAGTAGGTGTGATTCTTGTTTAACGAAATGGCCACCAAGGGATTGACATATGGGAGTAGGGGATGGGGGAGTGATCGGGCGATAGCATGTGATAAAGATGGGGAGGGCTTGACTAGATGGGAAACTAACATCATTCATGTGAATGAATGGAGGTGGTTGGAGTAAAAGAAACAATTTCTCAATTGAAAGAGCTAAAATAATATTTTAGCGTGCCAAATTACTGTAAGTGTATTTCATGGAATGTGCAGGGATTTAAGGATGTAATGTGCACATTCCTGCAAACTCGCATCCACTTTTTGTTGAGGGAAGTTTGGTTGGTTTCCTGTCCCGTTCTAGAAGGGTGCCAGGTTGCATTACATCCTGCCTCTAAAGGATGCCGAGGTCACCCCTCAGGGGTGTATAGTCTGCTGTCCAGAGCGATTCTGAGTATGCTATCATCAAGCAAGCGGATTTGGGTAGAGGAGTGTTAATAGTTATTCTGAAGGGTCAAATTTAAGGTGCCCATAACTACCTTATGGTGGTTAACATCTACTGGAAATGTTCCCACGGTGATATTAGTGTGACTTTAGGGAAATTGTCATTGCTATCCAAAGAGTGGTATATTACCTACCGTGGAGGGCACACAATTGTTGCCGGAGATCCGAATTCTACCTGTGGAGATGCTTCATGCACAGCTAAGGACATCAGGCATGTTTGCAAGACACAGGAGGATTTATGTAAAGCTAAACAGGGTATGATGTGGAGGCAGACAATGGAAGACTGGGGTCTGTTTATGTTAAATGATCAATTGTCTGAGTATATTAATAATGTCAAATATAAGGGTTCCTGTAAGCCTTGAACGTCCAGGGATCATGTATAT
This sequence comes from Ambystoma mexicanum, assembly GCF_040938575.1. Lineage (NCBI taxonomy): Eukaryota > Metazoa > Chordata > Amphibia > Caudata > Ambystomatidae > Ambystoma > Ambystoma mexicanum. Next base: position 870,082,090 of record NC_090928.1, read on the forward strand.
AAACAAACCAAAAGTCGTCAAGGCTATGTGTGGTCACACTTCCCACTCATACACTATATGGCAAGAACCAAGCGGTCTATTTTGATTTTTCGTAAAAAATACATCTGTTTTATTTTTTCGGTACTAACCAATCTTGTATGCATCTCTCTTTACAGGGAACACATTTATAAACAATTGATTTATACACCTTCATTTGGTCAGACAAACACAGGCCTTCAACAAAATACGTTATACAATAAAGAATTAAACAGCATCTTTCCTAGACACAAGAAGTATAGACACTGTTGAGTTACAGTATCTTATTTCAGTTCATTTTGTTAGTTGTGTATGGCCTGTCATTAAAGCAGTGCTGATGGTTGCTATATGGAAAAGTCGAGCTTAGCAACCGGCAACACTCGACTGAGATGGCAAGCGCGGTTTGTCACAATCCTCACTCTCATCTAAAGAGACGTGCATACTGGACTTCCATGACCATCTACACTTGTGGCTACAGTCTTCCTACACAAGATTGGTGACGTTGTGTGCTCCATTATTTGGACTCTACCCAACTACAAAGGATTTTTTCCAACCCGCTGAAAGCACAGGACTTGACACTACTGAACTAAGACACAATACACATATTTCTGTGTTTTTGCAAATCTTATCATCGTCCTGATGAAGGCTGCATATACCATACACCACAGCTGGCGATGAGACAGCAGAAACATACCGTGTCAGAAACGACCCAGTCATGATTTCCACACTCCCATTGGCTGGTTTCCAACAGGCAGAGTGCAATGTGCCTCACTTATGCATTTCAAAGTGCATCCTGTTTGTGAATTTAGGATACTCATTAAAATGCACAGAAGCCGTTCCTTATTTTGCAAAGGGGATGGGGATGGGGAAGGGCATCTGAATGTGGCATCTGTGATATGCGCATTCAGATGCCTTTTGAGAACAGGGAACAACTTTTTTTGGTGTAAGTGATGAGCTGTGAAACGTTCCTCAGAATCTATACTGCCACGCTATAGTAATGGGTAATGGTAAATCTACTTGAATTTACTTTTCCCAAAATTGCATTCCTAATAACTTTTGATTGGATGGATTTGGAAACAATAACACATGTCAATCACAGGTCCCTGTAACTGTAAATGTGGGGGAAAATTCATTAAATGGTTCAAATGTTATTATGAAAAGAAAAAAGTGTTTATCAGCCTACTCCTATTCATTCTTTCATAGAGAAAAAAGGAAATGTTCTTCCTTTGAACACCCATAACATGACAACTGCGAAAAGGATTTGCACCAAATAAGAAACAAGTTGGACATGAAGCGTTGCAGATGTGCCTTTTGTTGGTTTGGTGTACATTTGCCAAGTAGCTTTTAAATTATTCAAGAGAAAATGTGGTGACTCTTGCTCCCAAAAAACTTCAATATATCTCCAATATATAGTGCATGGTAGGAAAGAGACTTTTCAGAAATGAAAAGCTGCTCTTTTTTTTTATTGTTCAATGCTATTGATTCCCACAGTTATTCTGAGGGAACCTGAAAAAGATAAGTGTCCCAATCCATATCAAGAGGAGAGGAAGAGTTGTATTCAAATCAGGCTACAGGTGTGGAGGGTGAACGAGGACCACATATACAGTGGGGGAGGAGCCCTTTTGGGGTCGAACGTTTTCAATTTGCCGGGGGGGGGGGATCCGGTGTGGGTCTCGTAGGATTCCAGCAATAATGGAATAGAAAATGTGTCACAAACTGGAGAATAAATGGCAGTAATGGGAAAAGGGATAGGGGCAGGGAAGGCATACACAAGGGAGTGAGTATGAGGGCCTAGAAAAGACAAGGAGGGACACATGTTGATTGCTCCTGGGGAAGTGGAAGACTTTTTCTAGCATGTTCCTCTTTCCGCAGAAATCAGAGGATGTTGTGTTACTGCAGGAATTAGCACCATGGGAATGATTCCCACGGAAATAGAGGATGGCATTAATGGTGCATACATTCTTATAGTTGGAATTAAAAAAGGTGAAAGAAAGTGGGGGGGATTGACCAATAGCCTATGGACCTCTGGGCCTTGACCATAGAATTTTTATTCTGGACAGAGGGGGGTCTCTGCTTAATAGGCAGGGGGATTTGTTTTTGTTTTTCACATAATTGATGCAACATGTGCAATGGACATGGCCAGAAACAATGGGCACAGGCCCCTGAGGCTGGTGGCCATGGACGTAGGCCATGGCCGATGGGATCTGGTTAGTTACTAGGGAGTTGCATAAGTGGCCTTCATGATTTTTAAATCATTGGTGCAACATGTCCAGCATCACACTACAAAGGGAGAAGGCCCAGCACCTCCCCTTGACGTGCAACCACAAGTACACTCCAAATCGTATCCTCTGGGTGAACACGCCCTATGCTCAACCACTGTGCTCAAACCCACACATTTCAATACGTTGGTTTAAGGAATATTATTTTCAAGATATAATTCTTAACAACATTTCATAGTGAATGAAAAAATATAGCCAGAGGCATGTGATCATAAAGATAAACTTGGTAACTCCATAGAAAACCTCTTTCCTGTCTACATACAATCTAACCCAAAATGCGGAACATAAAACCATGTATTATAAGCCTGTACACACCCAAATCAAGTCTTAGCTAGACAACCCATTAGTAGTCAATGTTCAATCTGAGCACAGGTATGTGAATGCGCATTCAGATGCCTTTTGAGAACAGGGAACAACTTTTTTTGGTGTAAGTGATGAGCTGTGAAACGTTCCTCAGAATCTATACTGCCACGCTATAGTAATGGGTAATGGTAAATCTACTTGAATTTACTTTTCCCAAAATTGCATTCCTAATAACTTTTGATTGGATGGATTTGGAAACAATAACACATGTCAATCACAGGTCCCTGTAACTGTAAATGTGGGGGAAAATTCATTAAATGGTTCAAATGTTATTATGAAAAGAAAAAAGTGTTTATCAGCCTACTCCTATTCATTCTTTCATAGAGAAAAAAGGAAATGTTCTTCCTTTGAACACCCATAACATGACAACTGCGAAAAGGATTTGCACCAAATAAGAAACAAGTTGGACATGAAGCGTTGCAGATGTGCCTTTTGTTGGTTTGGTGTACATTTGCCAAGTAGCTTTTAAATTATTCAAGAGAAAATGTGGTGACTCTTGCTCCCAAAAAACTTCAATATATCTCCAATATATAGTGCATGGTAGGAAAGAGACTTTTCAGAAATGAAAAGTTGCTCTTTTTTTTTATTGTTCAATGCTATTGATTCCCACAGTTATTCTGAGGGAACCTGAAAAAGATAAGTGTCCCAATCCATATCAAGAGGAGAGGAAGAGTTGTATTCAAATCAGGCTACAGGTGTGGAGGGTGAACGAGGACCACATATACAGTGGGGGAGGAGCCCTTTTGGGGTCGAACGTTTTCAATTTGCCGGGGGGGGGGGATCCGGTGTGGGTCTCGTAGGATTCCAGCAATAATGGAATAGAAAATGTGTCACAAACTGGAGAATAAATGGCAGTAATGGGAAAAGGGATAGGGGCAGGGAAGGCATACACAAGGGAGTGAGTATGAGGGCCTAGAAAAGACAAGGAGGGACACATGTTGATTGCTCCTGGGGAAGTGGAAGACTTTTTCTAGCATGTTCCTCTTTCCGCAGAAATCAGAGGATGTTGTGTTACTGCAGGAATTAGCACCATGGGAATGATTCCCACGGAAATAGAGGATGGCATTAATGGTGCATACATTCTTATAGTTGGAATTAAAAAAGGTGAAAGAAAGTGGGGGGGATTGACCAATAGCCTATGGACCTCTGGGCCTTGACCATAGAATTTTTATTCTGGACAGAGGGGGGTCTCTGCTTAATAGGCAGGGGGATTTGTTTTTGTTTTTCACATAATTGATGCAACATGTGCAATGGACATGGCCAGAAACAATGGGCACAGGCCCCTGAGGCTGGTGGCCATGGACGTAGGCCATGGCCGATGGGATCTGGTTAGTTACTAGGGAGTTGCATAAGTGGCCTTCATGATTTTTAAATCATTGGTGCAACATGTCCAGCATCACACTACAAAGGGAGAAGGCCCAGCACCTCCCCTTGACGTGCAACCACAAGTACACTCCAAATCGTATCCTCTGGGTGAACACGCCCTATGCTCAACCACTGTGCTCAAACCCACACATTTCAATACGTTGGTTTAAGGAATATTATTTTCAAGATATAATTCTTAACAACATTTCATAGTGAATGAAAAAATATAGCCAGAGGCATGTGATCATAAAGATAAACTTGGTAACTCCATAGAAAACCTCTTTCCTGTCTACATACAATCTAACCCAAAATGCGGAACATAAAACCATGTATTATAAGCCTGTACACACCCAAATCAAGTCTTAGCTAGACAACCCATTAGTAGTCAATGTTCAATCTGAGCACAGGTATGTTTCATGGGAAGAGTGTGTTGGGTGTTTCAAAATCACCTACCAGGTTTCATCCTAGCCAGACATGTCTTGTAGAGGTCGTAGGCAGTGTTTCAGAGATTGGAACTGTAAATGCCCTTTTTACCAATTTTGTCTGTTGTAAAAACATTCATAAACCATGTGATTGGGAGTCAGGCTGGGCAGACATGTAAAGTGTACCAAAAGAGAAAGTACTGAAACCACATTAATATAATGCTGTACCTGGGTCTAAGATGTGCCCTATTATGAAGGTTTGGATAACTTCCTATCGTCATTATAGGTAGTTCTTGTGTTCAGGGGGTGTCTTCTTGCATACGCACCCTTTGAGTAATGAGCAAATATATAAGGATATTAGACTATGTGTTATGTGCACAGTCCACTAAAGTATTTATATTAGGCAACAGTGGCATAGGAGGGCTTATCTTCCGGGCCCACCCATCTGGCCCCAGGACAGGTTGACAGGGGGCACAACCAAGTCACCTGGTTTGGCTTGTCCCACACACAAGGCCCGGTTGTGTGGCTCCTCATTCACCCGGACCAAACCACACACACGGTCTGCGACTTTAAGGGGGTGCCCACTCAGTCTGGCCCTGGATGGACCATCAGCTCCCCAGGGCCCCGTTAGTGTCCAGGCTGCTCCGGGCATGCAGCCCGGGCCCATTGTAGATGCCAGACCACACATGGGCTCCGCAACCCAGCTTTGGAAATGTTCTCAGCACTGGGTGGCCTCTTAACGCCACGGCCCGCAGGAGCCGACTCACACTGCCTCCTTCTCTTCATTCCCTCTCTCAATGGGTTTTTTCTCAATGTTCCTTCTCAAGAATATTCCCTTTCCCTGGCCCAGGACAGTCCTGGGTAGGGGAGCTCTGTCCCAAGTTCCTTTTACTTTACTTTCTTTCCAGCCCCATGGTGGCCTGGATGATACAGTCCTAAAAGACAGGGAAGCCTTTTTAAATAGCCATATAAACACAGCAGTGAATAAATACAATATCGTTACCTACATACTGGTGTAAGTGCTTGTATTTATTTATTTCCCTCAGGGGACAAGCATGTAGCCCTACCTAGCTGGGCTCAATATGGCCCACGGGCTACACGTTCTCTGCCATTAATTCATGCAAACATTAATTTGAATATTTACAAAGGGACCTACCTATTGTCAATGGTCTTCTTATTTTATCTACAAAAGTTTCTTTTTTATTTTATGACACTAGTTTTACAAAAGGTTTTTGCAGCACATGGTGTGCAAGATATACAACTATACAAGGACATGAATCATTCATCACTGGCCATCAGGGAGAATAAATAACAATTATTTATTTTTAGAATCTATGGGCCTCATTACAATCTTGGTGGAATGGGTTAACGGGTGCCGCTAATGGGTGCGGACCCGTTAAAACCAATCCACCTGATTACGAGGTCCCCTCGAGGGACCGGGTAAGGACGCGTAAAAGGGTAAAACCAGGCATCCTTACCGGGTCCCACGAGGGGACCAGGGAGCTAACAACGGGCTACTCGTAATTGGCCCGTTGTTAGCTCCCTGCACCCGTTCCCATTGAGCCCTATGGGAGCTCGAATGGGAATGGGAAAGGTCCGTGCCCGGGTTCCCTGAGGGAGGGATTACCGGGCCCTCCAAACGTGGAATGGCCCGGTAATTCCCCATTCAGGGAACCCAGACCCAGTTTTGGAGGCAGCCATAATGAGGCCTTATATGTCACCACTATTAACTGTACAACTATCATTTCTTATACAAGAGACAAACGACCTCCTTTGTTAGCCCGTTGTGGCTTGCGATCAATTAAAGGATGGCTGTGATGTGAGATTCCTTCTCGATCACTATGGTGCTCATTTTAATGAGAAAGTCGGCATTAATGTACATGGGAGACATGGGGCCTCATACCAAGTCCGGCGGTAACCCTGCCAGTGCTACCGGTGGGTTGTTGCCGGACTCTGAATGAATTACCAGCACCTGACTTCCCGGTAACACCGGGGAATTACAACCGTGGTGATTGGGAAGTCAGGCGCCGGCAATTTCGTTAATCCCCATCCCCTGAGAGTCCTAGAGTCCTGTGTGACTCAATGTGAATGGGGCTCGGGAGCACTGGCACTGTCAACAACGGTGCCGGTGCTCCCGTGACAAGACTGCCTACCGTGGCCGCTGCGCCCAGCAGGGTCAGACCTGTCAGGCACAGCGGCTCCAGAAGACAGACTTGTAGTTTGCCGGTCAGGAAACAATGGTGCCGGGAGGCTTACTGGCACCGTTGTAGCCAGACCGGCACACTTATAATGAGGCCCATGGTCTTCAATGAGTTAGACTTCCATTGGTATTTGTCAATATTCGACCCGAGCTTGGGGGAGGTAAAGACCGCGTTCACCTCCCACATTCGTTCCATGTAGTAAATACGCAAGCATCTCTGTCCACGTAGAATTTTTATGCGAACGTTGAGACTCGGTTTTGCATGGAAATCTGCATGGTTTTTCAGCTGCAAAATTCGACATGGGGGCAGCATATTCGATTGGTTTTACTAATCTGTGCAAAGCTGTGCGGAATCCTAGGTCTGCCGACTTTTCCTTGAAAAATGATCACCCAATCATGAAATCAATCGAAGTTGCAAAGAGAGAACTGTTTGTGCTTAAGGCTATGTGTTACTGGCCCTCTCAGTGAATGTCCGGGCCAGTCCAAATGGACCTCCTGCAGTATACATCAAGGCTTTTAGACATCAGCCACTAGGAATTATGAAGGTCACAGCTTGAGTAGCTAATACCAAGTGGCACATGAACAAGACCAAAAACAAATGGCTTGAAATTACCTCCTAGTTTTATATCTATATGAGAGAAGTAAATAGCATGGATTCATATAGAATCAGTCTGCATTTAGTGCCTGCTGAAAGCAGATGGTTTGCCTAGGAATCCATTGTAAATCCTGCCTGAAAAGTGTAATTGTCAGGTGATAGTTACCAGTTTCACAAATATGGAGGGTAAAAGAAAAGGGAGAACGTAATTTCACCTGCATTTATTATTTCCTTTTGCATTCCATGTTGTGAAATTGGAAAACTACATGCAGGGGGCTTGGAGGTGATGGCTTCCCACTGCATGCAGTTAGCACTTTCAATGAAATGACTTTCATTGTATGCATTTAAAACATTTCAGATCCAGAGGCTGTCAATATTAATGTCCTCTGTTGTGTCAATTGATTTTTGCTGTTCAACCAGCAAATGGTACAGTCTAAAAATATCATATTCTTGAAAGTGTTCTTGGGTGAACTCTTTTTAGGACAGCTAACATAGTTCATCTGTATGGGCTGGTTGAGCCCCATGGCCTTCACCCCTTTGACGGTGTAAGACTTATGTTGGGGCCGTCACAGAAGTCTCTAGTCTATATGATCAATATGATTATCAATTTCTTACTTCTACAGTAGTTGAAAATGTTGCATATTGTTTTCAATGATTGCATAGGTCTGTGTAAATGTCAGACACCGTTCGAGGAACATTCTGCGTTGGTGAAAGGTGAATATGAGTTAAGTTTCACTTAAATTAAAACAGTTGACTGGACATCTGTGACTTGTCATGACCCAGTACATCTTCATGGGGGCAGGTGGAGGGCCTGGTGATTCTGCCATGTAGATATCTTTCTTTTCTCTGCTGGCAAACGATTTTCATTGTTTGCAGCAGTGCAGTCATTGAGCGCTATGCTCAGCAATCAGAGGATGGCACTTCAGGTGCTGTGTTCTGCTGGAGGTACACTTAGCTTGCACTTGCCATCATAGCAGGAGGTGATGCAGGGTTTGAAATTGAGATTCGATAAGCAGGACCTAAAACCAACTCCTGGGTGTCCGGCATTACCCTGTAGGCAGGGGCTACCGCAGGGGAATCTGGAGCTACCAGAAATGCTCCTTTAACATTTTGTATGAACGATTAACATTGCCAAATACTCAAGTTCATGTCACATGTGCATGTTTGGAAGGCACTAGGTGGCCCTAGCAGCCAAAGGTAGCTCCTGGTAGCTGTTGGTTTCAAGCTAACCAGGCTCTCCTTGGCTAGGAGCAGAAGCTAAATAGCTCCCAGCTCCCCTCAATTCTGAACCCTGTGATGCGTTCAAGTCTCTTAAGATGTAGCCCACCTGCCAGCAGAATTTCTTCTTTTTTTTTGTTCACAGACTGTTCACCATTTGTGGAATCAGTGGCTATGCTTTAGGTTTGCTCTTTTGCATTCGTTTGTGAAAGAGACTTTCAGAGTTTAGCAGTGAAATCATGTCTTCGAGATGCACTCGAGTTAACCAATGAGATGATGCAATGCTCCAGCTGCTGTGATAAAAAAAAAAAAAATGTGAAATGGCAGCACCCACTTTGACAAGGGTTCAAGGAAGTGTGAGCCACTATGTGGTTGTTCCCACAACTGAAGTGATCTCCCCCCACAAAAAAGTAGAGTTCTGGTAAATTGTACTCACACCCTCTGACTGAGTTGGTGCACTTCCCATAACGTATTTGGTTAAGTGTCTTTTGTTTCTTGACATGTATCTGCTGTGCTGATAATGGTTATCTCAAGGATCTTCAGGTGTGCCATTACATGTAGGCCCATACATTGGCACTCATTCAGCATGTACTGGTAGATGAGGAATGGTTCACCCAGGGAAGGGTTCTGCAGAGTATTTCTTAGGAATTCCCGAGACAGTGCAGTGCTGCCCAGTGCAGGGTACCCCAGGATTGCAGTGCTTGGTAAAGCAGATTGGGTTTTGTAGCTAAAGGAATTTTCAGGACCCCATGCTGATGGTGAGTAAAACTGTTCAAGAGTGAGCATGGAGCATCTGGAAAGGCTTGCCTTCGTAGTCATGTAGACAGATGCATATGTCTCATCTGAATGGGACATGCCAGTGAATTCCAATAAAAGAACACTTGTTTGGCAGTGTCTCCAGCAAGGCGATCACTGGTGGCCAATGTGCAGCAGCTTGCAGGTGTTTGCTTGTTATGGAAAGGCCTTGGTGCCGAATTCCGCTAGAGCACATATGGTCTGTGGGACCATATCTTTTCTTGCTATTTCAATTGGATTCTCTTGCTTTGAGTGTTTCATAAGGTTCTAACTTCTGTCAATTCGACTTACAATGTGGGTAGAAAGCAAACACTTTTACTGTATTTTTACAAACTTGCTGGGTGTTTTGCTGTGCTCACTATTTTAGCATGAGTACGGCGGACCATGTTCTACATGTGCCTCACATGTTAAGTGTGTGTTAGTCACTGATGCATGTGTGATTAAATATGTGCGTTTGTATTTATTGCAAAAAGGACTGCAGGTTTAAAACTATGTTGTTAGTATTGTGTGTAATTCATTGTATCTAGACTGTGCTACAGCACAAGCCCTACCCAGAGGGTCTCAGGGCTCTTTGCAAAGTTTTAAGGAAGGAGATGAATACGACGTTTCAATGTTTAGCAGGACAGGTCGTTAGATCAGGTTAGACGAAGGCCTGTGGGGCAGGACATCTGGTAGCATTAGGTAGGGAACTGACAATGGTATCAGTCAAAGCAAGGTAGCCAATCTTCCATACTCAGAGTATGCTGTTTGTTAGCTCTTTCTATGTCTCAATGTTTAGACATCATCCCTCACCACTTACACAAACATCCATTTTCTATAATAAGGGCTGTGTTGATGGGTTTATGTATAAGTACTGTGTTTCCCTCCTAAAATTCCATTTAAACCTGCACAGTTTTTATATGTTAGCATTCTCAAACATTTTCATAACTGTGGTAATTCCTATTTATGAAGTGTACATGATCTTGACAATTCAGGAGTTATTCTCAATATCCCAGTGAGATTGTCACATGATGCTATAACATTTAGTGCACACTGTATTTGATTTGATTTTTAAGAAATATTGCCTTCAGCTACTAGAATGGCAGACCTGGTAGTAGCCTTATATTTTGTACATAAACATGCATTTCAGCAGACGGAAGTGGTAAATTGGAAACCGGTGTGCATCCTTGTGTTCAGGTAAGAGGAGCAGCTTCCTGTGACCTGTGCCATGGCAGCAGCTGCAGGTACGCAAAAAATATCTTTGAGAGCAAAGGATCTACAGGCCTAGCATCATCTTGCTATGAGCATGCCCTTAAGACATACAGACTGGATAACGGGAGCATCATGTACCTTTAGGATTTGATCAAGAAAGACTTAGAGGCCAAAGGTACAAAGTGTACTGCCATGCCACCATTGCTGATCTTACTAGTGGCACTGCACTTCCGTGCCAAAGGCTCTTTCCCACTTACAGTAGCGCGGACATCTGACATGTTGCAATCTCCTTCTTCTGAAGCGTTGTAGCATGTGCTCAGTGCAGTGTGGAAAATACTGAATCCATCCACTGTTTTCCCTAAAACCCCTGTGGGAGACATCAAGGTGAAAAAGGATCTTTATGCTATTCTCTCATTCCCTGACATTGTGGGAGGGGTAGATGGAATGCATGCTAGACATTTTCCCCCCAAGGGCGAGCAGACATTTCACAACAGAGAAATGCAGTACTCAATCAATGTGCAAAGGACATGCAGACCTCGGTTGCTCATCCCCCATATCATAATCCACATATGCAAACTTCATCATACAAAGCGAAAATGTAGCAGGAATCATGGCCAGTCTGTCCCAAGAAAGGGGTGGTAAGTGGACATTTAAAATGTTGAACAGCTCTGCAATGGCCCCTGTTAGTTCCCTCAATGTGAATTTCACAAACCATAATTCCAGCAAGTAACAACTGAACCTCTTTTATGTGTGTGTTGATGCTCTCTCCTTCAGTTACCTTACATGACACCTCAATGCAGCCGACATCCTCTGCCATATCGGATTCATGTTAAGACATGAAACTAATGATGCACTATTGCTCCAAGGGCAGTGACCCTCTTCCTGCATTAGGCCTAGTGGATGTTAAACGAACCATATTCCCTCAGGAAATCGACGGAGGACTGTGACCCCACATGTTATATATTCATGTCCTTCATTAAATGAAGCATGTACAGTGAATACATAACTTGGCCTGATTTATATAATTGTTAGCCTGTGTCGTGGGCAGTAATTGAATGGTAACGTACATAGGAATGTTTGCACCGGAATGTTTCATGCTAACAAATGATATAACAAAACCTCAGAGTAGCTCATCTACAATAGCCAGACATATGACACTGGATTCACTGTCACTGAGCACTGACCTCCACATGTGACCTTCCCTCCCAATTCTTTGCTCAAGACCCCATTACGTCATAAGCAGAATGCTGCTGAATCCAGATACAATACTGTACAATTTAGGACCATGAACACCCCTGAGAGGACATTTGGAATGCTGAAAATTGGATTCAGATGCTTAGAGGGATCTGGTGGGCACTTTGGTAGGGCATAAGAAGGAAACAGACCAGTTTTTGTCATGTTTAAAAAGTGATTTATTTAAAGTATAAGAAAATAGGCTTTCTATCCCTATTCTATGGGTTTCCCTACCTAACAAAACGAACTAGGGTGCTCGTCATCAGTAGTGAAGTCAAAAAATAAATAGTCTGGCCTGTGTCTCGAAGCTAATCTACGCTAGCCCTGCCAGTAAGTGAAAAAAACAAAACGTAGAGGGGAATGACTCCCTTCTCCTGAATAGGCTTTTTATGCCGTAATAGATTATTTTTAAATAGTTCTTGGCTATTTTGTGGATTAAATTTCCGGTGCCCCTTTTCCTTCATTAGAGAAACTCACGGGGTAATTCATGGAATAAATGTGCGCCAAAATTTGTGGCGCAAGCTGGCACAAGTGTGAAAAAGGCCCAGCGCGTATTTTTCTCGGGATGTGCACCAAATCCGCGCTTACCTTAGACGTCACTGCGACTTTCAAAACACGTGCGTGACAGGAACAGGGAAATCACGCAACTTCTTGTGCACACACCTAAAAAATGTGCAGGACACGGGGAATGGGGAAAAACGCGTGAAAATGTAGGCTTAACGTGGGAAGTTCCGCTGGGAAACACACGCAACGACCACACGCTAGTGAACAACATGTATTCATGGAATCGAATAGGGAAAACCCGCACACGTCAAAACACACGCACACACACAAATACATTCACCACACAAAAGCAGGCAGAAGCGCCCCTGCGCAGCATAAAAAGTGCGTGCAAACAACAAACAAGCATATACAGCTACGAATGTCCCATTCCTCGCAGCAGTGATCGTGAGACACCGCAGGAGGAGGAGAATAGCCAGGCCATGCATTTTTTGCCCAGGACCAACCTTTTTGGGATGCCTGATGACCAGGTCTATGGCAGGTATAGGTTTCCACCTGATATCATCCTAGAGTTGGTCACTGAGTGGGAGGATGAACTCACATCACCCACCCTGTGCTCCCAAGCATTGAGCCCCTTGGAGAAGTTGCTCAATGTACTGCATTTTTTGGCCACTGGGTCATTTCAGCGGACAACTGCCATAGTGGGGGGTGTCGCACAGCCCACGCAGTCACGTTGCCTACACCAGATATTGGCAATCATCACTGCTCGTCCCTCAGTCCGCAGGCACATATACATGCCCAGAACACCAGCAGAAAGGCAGGCTGTGGTCCTGGACTTCTACAGGGTGGCACACTTCCCCAAAGTGCTTGGTGCCATAGATTGCACCCATGTGGCCCTACGTCCAACTAGGGCCACTGAAAACATCTACCGCAACCGCAAGCACTAGCATTCCATCAACGTGCAGGTTATATGCAATGCCAAGGGAATCATCACCTCTGTCTATGCAAACTATCCTGGGTCCACCCATGACAGTTTCATATTCAGAATGTCTGCCCTGAGCCGGGCCCTGGAAGCTGAGAAGCATGGTGACACATGGCTCATAGGTGAGTACAAATGCCTGTGCACATGCATGCATGTCACACACAGACAAATACAAGCCCAACTAATGACAACCATTATCACCTTACCAGGGGACAGTGCCTACCCTCTGAGCACCTACATGATGACGCCAATACGGAACCCCACCACACCACCCCAGGTAAGATACAAGGCAGCCCATATTGCAACCACGGCCATAGTCGAGCGCACATTCGGAGTGCTCAAGTCACGCTTCCGCTCCCTTGGCCGCTCTGGCAAACAGCTACTATATGCACCCCCAGTAGTGTGCAGGATCATTGTGGCAGCATGTGTCCTGCACAATGTTGCAACACGGCGGGGCGTACCGGTGGACATGGTGGTGCACCCACATCCCCAACCACAGGCACGGCCACTGCACATGGGAGGGGAAAGGGCATGTGGCGAGGCAGCCCGTACCCAGCTTGTGGCCACATTTTTCACCTAAACTCCAACCCCTGCTGAATGCACACAGGCATGGCACATACCAGGTGACAATCGATGATGAGAAAGGGACAGTTAACTGTCACAACCTTACCACCCTGAGAATGTGTCCACGGAAGTGCCACATTGTGTGCATCCCTAGCTACTTAAACACAACCAATCCCATGTGACCAAAAGGAACACATGCAAGGTGCATATTGCCCCCCACCACAAAACAGAGTATTAAAGTACTGGTATGCCACCCAAACCCTCCCAACCCCCATGAACCCAGTCTGCCACACCATACCATGGTATGCAACGGCAAAACATCAAACCATATGCACAACACATGCCACAATAGTCATGAAGTGCCACGTGAGAAATGTAAATAGGCCCCAGACAATTACACCTGACATGTAATCTGAAGAAATGACTGACCAAAACCTCACACCCTGAAAATGGTGGCACAAATGCATGCTACCAGTGGTGCAAGCAACAAAAGTCAGAATACCTGTTGCCATGCACATTGGACAATAGCAAATTGGCATTACAAACCCCTTGAGCATCATGAAAAATAAGTACAATCAACCAAATACTACCCTGTCATGCATGTACACGATCAATGAATCGGAAGTGATCATGGATTGTCGGGACACAGCATGCCTCAGAAGGCAATCTGGGTGCACGTGTGTGCGTGTTGTCGCCGTAGTTGGTGTGGGGAGGCATTGCCTAAGTGTTTCTGTCAGTAGGGACATGCGTCGAATACATGCATGTGAAATGAAGTGAGCCTCAGTGTCCTGTACACAGCACATGTGAACATTCCACTCAAAGACCCCCCTGTGTGTTAAACCACACCAATCCCCTGATACCTCAAAATAAAACCCAACATAGGATCAGCCATTGACCAGCAGAACATATCATGCACAGAGTACCCCACATCGACAATGGCAGACAGTGAGTAATCACTGATTCATTGAAAATCCTTATAGGGCCTACACACAAAGTGCATCAAAGCACCTCAAGGAAGGAGGGAACAGAGGAGAATAACAGTACATTCCTACAAGTCCTTCAAACAGTCCAGAATGTGAAAATGAACTATCAAATCAAAGTACATATTACAAGTGCCTGGAACAATAAGGTAGAGTCTAGGTAGGGATTGTGGGAAAACAAAACTAGCATCATCATTGCTATGCCTGACGGCAATAGTTGCAGTGCAGGAGTCACATAAGGAGGGGGTGAGGGAAGAGGAGGGAAGAGGTGAGGAGAGTAACAAAACAAGTGACAAACTGTGGAAGGTTGACGAAGAATCAAGATACTGCTGGGGAGGGGGAGAAGAAACACAGAAGGGAAAGGGGGAACAGACGACCTGTAATCAGTGGTGGAGGGATTGATGATAGAAGTTAGTGCCAAAATAAAATAAAGAAGGTGAAGGTGGGGGGTGGATGGACAGAGGCAGAGGGGGAAGTGTCTGCAAATAACAAGCGGCTACGTATCACCATGCCTGACGGCAATTGGGGTAGTGCTGGAAAAAGATAGACAGAGGACAAGGAAGCGGGAAAAGGGTGGTGGAGAGGGAGAGGGAGGAGAGAAAGGAGAAGGGGGCCAAGTTGCAAAGGCAGGATGGGGAAGAGGGGGGAAAAGAAAGCACGCACAGGGGGCAGAGGGAAAGAAGATGGTGCAGAAGGGGAGGGGGTGTGATGGTGAAGGGGGGAGACAGAGGGAGACTGGCGTGGGCAGGTGGAGACTGACAGGGGCAAGGGAGATAGGGGAGACTGGCAGGGGGCAGGTGGAGACAGGGGGACAATCAAGGGACCCAGAAAGGTGGTGGACAGGGGTGGACAGGGGTAGACAGGGCCTCCATTGTGGGCCATTGGTAGTGGTGGCAGGCTCCAGCCTCCTGGGTGGCCGGATTGTCACAAGGGCCAAGTGCAACCAATGGGAGAGGGGAGCATGAGTCGGGGCCTGCTGGCAGGTGCCCATCAATGGGGGGTGGGTGGGGGCACATGAGTCGGGGCCTGCTGGCAGGTGCCTGTAAATGGGAGGTGAGGGCATTAGTCGGGGCCTGCTGGCAGGTGCCCGTCAATGGGGGTGGCAGGGGGCACATGAGTCGGGGCCTGCTGGCAGGTGCCCATCAATTGGGGGTGGGTGGGGGGCACATGAGTCGGGGCCTGCTGGCAGGTGCCCGTCAATGGGGTGTGGGAGGAGGGACATGAGTCGAGGCTCCCAAGTGCATGGTGCCATGTGGCCTGCCTGCGGGGCATGGGGAGGGTGGATGGGCTGCCTGCAGGGCATGGGGAGGGGTGTAGGGTGGACCCCTGTGGCATGGTCTGGCTGCAGGGGGTGCATGTGGCTTCTCACCACACTGCTGCGTGAATCCGGGGGTACAGGAGTGAGAATTACACACGATTTCACTGGCACGACTGGGTACGCATATTCCAGGGGTGCGCGGGGAGTTTTACATGCGATTTCGCTGGCGCGAGCGGGGTACCCATAATCCGAGGGGTGCGCGGGGTGTTTTACACGTGATTTCGTTGGCGCGAGTGGGGTACGCATAATCTGAGGGGTGCGCAGGGAGTTTTACACACGAGTTTGCAGGCACGTGAGGGCTGTGTGGCATTTTTAGCACACTTTCGTGGTTGGGGGCTGTATGCTGGTCCACTGGCCTTTGCGCCATGTAGGGGATTTGTGCAATGTTTTTGGCACATGAGGCGGGATTGGGGATGTAACTGGCGCTGCCGCAGGGTAGCTGCGCCACTCTGCGCCACGGCTGGTTATGGATGTAAGTATCCATGAATATGCTGTGCGTGAAAATGGGTTTTGGCGCACGCAGCTAGCGCACGCTGGCACACGCTCTCTCTCTGCGCTGCTTCTGCGCTAAATTCTATGAATTACCCCCTCTGTCTCCACAGGGTTTGATCTTTTCGTACTTTGATTTCTTGAAGTGTTTCTTTAAAGTTCTCTTTCTGCACTTTAGGGGAGCTGACATTATTCCTCTGGTTCCGTACTTCTTCTTGGACAACATGTTTCGTATCAAAATTAACTTGGTTTGATAAGCTGACTTTCTCTTTGGGATGATTACAGCAGCCCAACCAACTGTTCTTGTTCCTTTGCTCAGTTCCTGTCTTGTTGTAATGAGCAAGACAGGTTGCATTACAATTCCCTTTCTTATGGGTATTTGACTCTTCACTGAGATGAGCAAACTGAGTCCCAGATTTCTTTTCATTCTGATGGATACTTGTCCATTCACTGGGACGAGTAGGAAGGGTACTGGAGTTAGTCTCACTCTTATGGACACTGGTCCATTCACCGGGATGAGTAGGCTGAGTTCCATAGTTATTCTCATCCCTATGGACACTGGTCCATGCACTGGGAAGAGTAGGCTGAGTCCCGTAGTTATTCTCACTTTTATGGATACTTGTCCATTCATTGGGATGAGTGGACTCAGTCCCGTAATTATTCTCACTCTTATGGATAATTGTCCTTTCACTGGGATGAGTAAACTGAGTGTGCTTTTGATTCCTGTATCCCTCTTGGGTCTCCCGTCTCTCCCATGACCTTCTTTCCCATGAACTAGCATTACTGGGTCCTTCTCCAGGATCGGGGCGACACTCAGAGTAAGAACCGCTCTTTTGTTCACTCCGAACTTTCTTGGTTCTTTCTCGTGGCTTTGCAGTGCCGACACTGCAGAAATCCCGCTGTTGTTTTGGACTGCCAGTCCACCTCCCACGGGTCATGCCACTGCTCACTCAATTCTTCTTCTTGCTGGGTTATCTTCTCCAGCTCTCTCCATGCCTCCTGGTTACGCACACAGGCTGGTCCCTCCTAACAGAGGATCTCCGTGTTCTCGGCAGCTTCCATCTCCTTGCTGAGTCTCACAACTCTTCCATAGTCCTTCTTGCATTTTTATGTTAGACTTCTGGGTCCTCCCCACTGGAGAATTAAAGTCCTTTCTCTCTGTTGAGCATTCTCACTTGTTTATTTGTTTGTTCTTCATCAGCACAGTTTGTTTGTCTTCCAAGCATTTAGTAATCAGCATTACTCGCTCACCTCTCTTAATCTTCTCAGTATTTTTATTAGTTGTTTCTTCAAATTGAATTTTGGGTCTAATATTAGGATATCCGTGATTTGTTCAATAATAACATTTGGTTTGGTCTCCCATGGACATTTCCGATAACCCGCTACCCAACACCCTTTTACTTACTTTCATGTGAAACACCTCTCTGTGTGGCACCCTCCGCCATCCCTCTGCGACGATGCCGGTTCCCGTCACTTCCGTGCAGGGGAACCGCCACCATAAGGTCATTTTTTTTCTTTTTTTTTTATCTTTATGTCGTAGTGTAGGGGAGGAGCCAAGTACCCCCACTCCACCTACCTAGCCTACATTAACTGAAAAATATGAACCAAAGTATGTGACGTATACTACACCAATAAGAAAGCAAGAAGAACAACAACTCTGTGCAGTACCCATAAGAATACCTATACCTAAGAGAATATGCGAAGTAAAGTAACCATTGAGGAAACCATACCTACATTCAAGACAATATGATGGCAATTTGAATGCGATATCTGATGAAACAAAGAAACTGAATGACCAGGATGAATGGTGACGTCATATGAAACTGAATCGACCCCATATAGAAGATAATCAGGCCAGAGAGGCAGACAATTACTGAAGAACAAAGAAGTACCAAGGAAACGTGACATCATGGGATCAAGATGAAGAGACTTATGCCAGAACCATGATGAAGATGCTTAGTTAGTTTAAACGTGTACAGATGCAATGAAACACAAACAGCAAAGCAATCATGAAGCTAGCCAAATGCTTATAGTGAATAGATCACGGCAAGCACCAACATATACATATATACATCATAGACACATATGGATTGAATAAAGAATGAATGTTCCACTACATATATAGCAGTCTTGAGCAACGAGGAAGGCCTCAATTCAGTGTTGCAGTTAAAAAAGCAATTGAATTAAACAGAATATATTTCATCTAAGGAGTTGGATGAGCCATGAGCCAAGGTCTTATCAGAACTAGAATTGGCTGACATTAGATACAATTAACGTGAAAGAACAGAACTCCTGTTCAAGAAGATCAAGTGAAAACAAAAGACGTCAGAGGACCAGTGGAGAATAAAATCAAATACACAGAAATGCTCAAATCGTGGTGTCCAGTCACCTGATGGAAGAAAGTTGGACAGATGAGAAGATCACACCTATGCATGGAAGCCAGACAGTACACACACTCCTTAAAAAATCTCAGAGAACAGTACAGACTCAAGGCCAACTTCAAAAACTAATTGACACTGCTGAACCATTGAGGTGATGATGGAGTGTACTTTTAATTGGTGGGTAGCTGGTATCGAGAAAAGCTCACCGCCACCTGGTTGTTCAGTCTGCGTGCTGCTCACATAGGTGGAAAGTTACTGACGAGGGTTAGTAGACAACCAATTGTAGAGGACCACGTAGTAGGGGGTCCTATAGTTTGTGTAGCCAATGGGACGTTGCACATTTAGTGACATTCATAGTGGCCATTTTGAAGGGAGGACTTAGTTGCCCCACCTGATGTTAAGTATCCAATTATGTCTCTTCATTACTCTATACAGATATAACAACCATGCTTAGTTATTTACCTAGAACCAATCCCGCTTCCCGTTAGGTTTTAGAAGTTTGACATGTAGGATGAAGTTGGTAATTTTTAAGGATTTCAATCAGGTGACGCACACCTTATTTGCGGCCCAGTATGCAGCGCGCAATTGAAATGCTTATGTTTTATGTTAGATTCAATATTGAGATGGTCACCGCTCATATCACACCCCCTTTTCGAATACCCCGGGTTACAATGGACCATGAACCAGGCTGGTTGATAAAATGTAATGTTTATTTATTTATTTCAAAATTCAAAAGAAATCATAACATTTTTAATATGGGGCAGCAATCACCAATGTGGTGATAAGAACAATAGGAATGTAAACAATGCACTTAGTTTAACCTTCTATTGACACAACTACAAAACACCAGGGAACAGGAGCACTTTTTGATTTTAGGTAAGATAGCTCTTCAGTTAGAATTTCCACCTGCTATGTTCCCTCAACCCACAAATAATCATTTCTACGTGGATAAACAGAAGCAGCAGGTAATCAGGAATGACAAAAGGAAAACAGAATTTAAATCCGACTTTCCCTCCCCAAACAAGAGAGAATAACGGATTTTAAACCCTGGCAATGCTAAATATTGAAACTCAGAAATGGATGAATAAAACAATGAATGTGTATGAAACTCTTGAAACAAAAACAATTTTTTACTGGAGCAACACTGGAAAGATACTGGCAATCACAAGCAATGGATTGAGCAAAATCATACAATTCGAAATTGAATGGAAGATTTAAAACAGTTTATACTCAAAATGACACTTTGGAAAATAAGCAAACTTTTGCAATTCCCGCCTGAATTTACCAAAATGGTTTTTAATAAAGACGGGTGAAATATTGCAATGCAGTATTTGTGTTGAGGTGTAGCTATGGATCATAGGTACAATATGGAAGTGAAATTAGGTCTCTAGCTGGTACATTGAGTGAGTTATGCCAGATCCAGATCTAGTGAGGTGCGTTTTGAGAAAATTAAGGCACGAAAAAGGAAAAGAAATCAATTTTGACAAGACAGTTTTACTCTACACTGGAGCATTCAGGCTAGGCTACCAGATTGAGACAGGGTAAGCTCCAGGGTTGACTCGCAAATTCAACCCCAGCACCTCCGCGCCCACCCTGGCAGAACCAGTCTGATCACTTGCAAGAGAACTAAGAGCTTAGGAGTTCACAAGACAAAATTATTAAAGAAATTGGTGCTAGCGCAAGAAATCAAAGGCAGGGTTTCAAGAAGTTATCAGGATAAGGATAGGATAACTTAGAGAGTGGGGACAAGGTAAGGCAAGGTATACTATGATTCTCTATGGTTCCTATTGATACTCACAGTCCACTTTTTAGTTTGAATTTTGGACAGTCAGCAGTTCTGGTCCCCACACGGATCTGGTCTAAGAAAGGACAGCCGGACAAAATCAGCGGGACAGTATCAGCTGGGCAGGGACTGGATACCAAAGGATAGTTCTTCTGGACTGGCAATTCTGGTTACAGGATACTATAGGTTAGCAGGGTAGCAGGGTAGCAGGATGGCAGCAGCATGCAGTGAGTGGCAGCAAGCTAAGCTGGATTAGGATGCCAAAAGTACCCCAGTCTCCCCTGGTTACTGGGAGATTAGTGGTTTTTAATATGGTAGGGAAGGCCTTGCTGAAGCAGGATTAGCAATGTTTGGCCTTGTGGTTGGGATCTGGAGTCTTGAAGATGAAACAGGAACAGAAATGCAGCGCAGGAAATCAGGAAGAGTCTGTGTGTCCAGGGTCTTGTCAGGGACCCTTATTTATAATGCAAAATGACATCATCAAGGTAGAGGTCGGGCAGGGTTAACTATGCCTGCAACTAAACTACTTGGGTTGGGCAGGGGAGCTAGTCTCTGCCTCGCTCTCAGTTGGTTGGATTTCCAAAGGAATGATGTCAGATTTATGAGGTGAGGTTTACAATGTCCAAACACTCCCACATTTACTTTACTTAAAATCCAATTTTGCCAAAAACATACATTTCTTCACTTGCAATCTCTTGGCAAATTATACACACAGGTTACATATTATGTACAGCCCAGATCAGTCCAATCCTCAGGTCTGTACAACCTTGTTTCACCTTTCTGACACATTTTGGTAATTTTACGCATTAAAGATTTGGCCAAAAATTCCACAATTTCATACACAGATGAAAATTGTCCCCAGGGATGTATGTACAAAATGTTATGTTTGCCACATCAATACTTTCCTAGGAATCTGTCATATTCTGTAACTTCTGGTCCACATGCGGCAATGAGTTCTACCAAGTTTTAAAAGACAGCCCACAAAATTAGATTTAAAACTGAAAACTTTTAAAATTTTTGCTAATTCTTGCTACAGAAATAAAAGTCTTTAAAGTTTCTTTATAACATAGTCTTTGTAACCACAAGGCAGTCCCTTTGTTACTAGATCCTATTTTCTTTTTCTTCCTCCAACTGCAAGCACCTGTCATTTGCTTCCAGGCAAGGGGGTTTCCAGTCTTAATTGAAGGTTTTATTCACACTTGACAGGTGAGTGTCCCGGGACGGCTATTGTCCCAGCCTGGAGCACAGACGAATGTCTGACAAGCATGTGAACTTTCATTGTCCTGTCCCATACAAAGATTTTCAAGCTGGCACTTCGCACCTACGTGTCCTGGATGGTGTATCTCCCTTCCTTTGGGAAGTTTCACGGCTGGCAACTGGAATGACTGGTTTTTTTGAGAGTTTGCAAATCCACCCCATGTGTTTTAAACTGTTTAATTTCTTACTTTGGGTCTTGACTTAAACAAACCTGTGAAAAAATATAGCCTATGTGTGTATTATCACCGCTAACATGATCCCTTTATATTGCTAAGTAAACTGGCTTTCATTAACAATTGAGTTTTAAACAGGCAATTTTTTTCTCTTCAGTCAGCACAGCCCATTTTTCCACATGTTTTAAAAACTGCTAGCATTTCTTTCTTTAATTCAGTCTGCAGCTCCTCAGATTGCCCACACTGTCTTTTCAGCTGTAGTCATTGTTAAGAAAGGAAGAAGGCAATGAATATGGCAAGGGAAATGTGCACGGAATCACACAGTGAACAACTTTGAATCTAACAACGTGCATACAATACCCAAGACTCGTGTATACTAAAACCCAGGAGTGCAAATAGAGTGAAACAATAATTCCAATATATGAAAAGGGATGTGGGGTAAGCACTTAGTACCTCCTTATGACTGAAAGGAAAGTCGGCAAACTCCTTACCCACTATGCTACTACAGATACTAACAGCGCTAAGCCCACGTAGAGGGCAAGCAAGGACATGATCTGTGAGCTGACACTCTGGATGATACTGAATAAGGAACTTAGAAACAGTACTCACCAAGACCGGAAAGACCACTTGAATGTCAGTAAACCCACGAACCCAGTTGATCACACAGGGACCCTGAAGGCTATAACAGCAATGGGTGGAGGAAACTAAATACATAAGACCCTAGTCAAGGGGCAAGTAGGAATAGTGATTATAGAATAGTGATGAAAACAAAGGGCATTCACACTGGGACTAGTTACAACAGCACCCCACACCTAATAATCAATGGGAAATAAATGCCGAAGTGCAATGGAAAACATGAATGAATCGCAATAGAAAGTAAGGATCAGGAGCAGGGAAAATGATATCACAAAAGGAAACCTTTCCCACCCATCCAAGGAGAAAAGGCAGGAAGCTAAATCTATAAAGGGAAAGACTAATGCATCAAGTTTTTCAGTAGCAAAGGACAGCTTCAAAGAAACAGAGAACACAGGCAAATTGGGCAGCATCAAAGGGTAAAGCACAGAGAAAGGCTGCCTGCAGACAGAGGAAGACAGAAAGGGAAATCCAGAAAGCAGAAATCAATTAAGCACATAAATTCGAAATCCAGGGCAGAGGAACAAGAAACAGGAACTAGGAACCAGGCACAAAAACTAGGAACCAAGAACAAGGGACCAGTCACAACAGGAACACTGCAACAATGACCAGCGCTGGACTGAAGTAAACTGAGGCTTTTAAAGCTCCTTAACGAGCACACCTCTCAGGTGTGCCGCCTGCTGCACCTGCAGCCACAGGTGTTGCCTATCCTCCACCCAACCTTGTCCTGCAAGGGAGGAGGTGAGGCAGTGAGCCAGGCATTCTGGGAAGCATAGTCATTAGATTAACGTAGCATGCTGGCTGCCAAAAACCTGGAATGGATCCGGAAGGGAAGTAACTTGGAAAATAAGGTTTTAGCACTCCCAATTCATCACAGCACTGTAGCATAAGGTTCGGAGGAAATGTCCAGTAGGGAAAAAAACCCAAAACATGCCCCCAAGTGACGGGAACGGGAACAAAGGGAGCGAGCCGTGACAGTAATTTCCTTGCAGCAGGAGTTGTATCCAAAGTATAGATACATTTGCATTTGACCTGTCTCAAAGAGTTAAATGTCTCTTTGAACTGCTGCATCTGGATACATTTTGGCAAGAAATAAACACGTGTTCCTGTGCGAGTGAAAAGAAAGTCACTTGTTGATTTCTTTCAAATCTACTTTGACAGGACCTGTCATTCAGGAATTCTGCCAATTTTTTCTGAGGCACTATGACTTATCCTGAGACTGGCAGGGCCGTTAAAATCACAGTTGTTTCAGAATGAACACATGGAAATAGCATACACAGCATTTTGAAAGTGTTAAAAAAAGGTTTCATTTTTTAAGGGGAATTCTTGGCATTTGCAGCAGTGCTGTGCTGCCTGTTCACTTGTTTGCATATATATGTCTCAGAACACACTGGTATACTTTTTCAGTGTGTCCCCTTGTTCCATCTTGCCTGAATTGTACTAGGCAGGATGGGGCAGCCATCTTTTGTTGCTGCCAAAACACAGTTTTGAAGTCCTGGGGCAGACAGGAGCCAGCACAGCCAGGTTGCTTTTTCTTGTGAAACTGCAGCTTAGTGATGTGAGGCAATGCTGTTGAGTGAGTCAATATATCCCACATAATGACGCAGGTCAACATGTCAGCTGTGACCAATTTTGGGTTTAAGCACCCAGCTTTTTTCTGAAATGATTGAGAGTTGTGTATTGAGCGATTGCTGATGTTCATTGTACTCCCTGTTTTAGTTTCTTGCATTAAAACAGACACCCTTTTGCCAAGCTAGTTGTGTCGTCTGAATTATTGATGTTTGATTAAAATTTGCATCCCCATCCATCTCAAGGTTATTGCTACTCATCTTAAAGGGCTGTAAGTCTCCAGTTCACTTGGTAGCAGAGATTGATGGTTATATAAGATACCATCGGCCGTCTGCATAAGTAACTTTAGGGTCTCGGCAATATCGCACGACCTTTGCCATTCGGCTGACAGGATGTGAAGCTCACCGTAGATCGTGATTAGAATAGGACATAAATCTTGCAAGAAGGCTGTGATGGGACCCCTGTTTTAATATAGGAACCCCTCCAACATCTATGCAAAGTGAATCGGAAAGCAGCTCGAAGAGGCGGTAACGAAGGCGGTGATCCCGAGGGTCTGAAGACAAAAACATGTGAACAGTGGGTGAATAAGACCAAAGAGAGTGGCAAAAGGGATGTATGCATAGTAAATAACGGAGAGTAACAGAGGGAGGTGGGATAAAATACAATGCAAAAGTAAGAGTGTAATATATATATATGTATGTGGGAAAAAGATATTGGGCCTCATCACGAGTTGGGCGGTAACGCCGGCGCTATTAGAGCCGGCGCTAATAGCCCTACTGCCAAACCCCTGGCGCTATTAGTGCCGGATCACGGGTATGGCGGAAGGGTTATTGACCATTCCCAATTGGGCCCATTTGGGAATTCCTCATTCCCCATTGGGCCCAATGGTGAAAATTTGCACTATTACCGCCGGCGGATTTCCTGCTGGCAGTAATTGCGCCAAAAATCAGCAATTTTGCCGCAGATTTCACCCCAGCTTAGAGCTGGGGGGAAATCCGCCGAAGCCATGATCTGGCGGACCCTTAAATGCGGCGGTAATAGCGCTACCTCCGCATTTAAGGGTTACCGCCAGACTCGTGATGAGGCCCATTGACTTGAGTGTTGCCAAGTAATATACGAGGAAAATAGTAGTGAGGTGTAGCCATGCTATAATGAAACGCCCTGTTCCTAGACTTTAAAGAGTGCTAGCAGAAGATTTAATTCAGAGCCCCCTTTATGAGGGACACATGGAAGACGAGATAAGTTTAAAGACTTTCTTAAGGGAATTGGCTTAATTGCCAATCGGAAAAAGAATTTAGAGGGTAAGACGAGTCCTAAAGAAAGGATCGTGAGGTGCATGTATATGTGACCGGTCAAGTTTGTCTGTTTTGTTGTATGTGGTTGAAAAGTATGATGTCAGAATTGAAAAAAGAAATGTTTTAAGTCATAGAGAAACGTGAAGTTAAGACGTGAAAAGTGATTATTTTAAGATTAAACTTTGATGGTTATGTTTTAGCAAGATTAAAGTAAAAAAATTGCATTGTGACGGGATTGGAGCTTGCGACGATTGGTGCTCGCTCATAAGTGTATGTTGATTGAAACGTAAAATTGAAAACTGTAACTAAAGCATAAGCGAAGTGGAAAAATAAAAGGAGAAGTAAAGTTAGAAATGGAAAAAGTTACACCATTAGTGCATCTTTGCAAACAGCTACCAAAACATGCACTTAAATTTAAATAGTGCAGTGCAGAATGGGTAAAAGGGACCGCAGACAAAATGTTTATGCCATGGCACCAAGGCGGGTCATTATCGAGAACAGTTCTACAGCATATGATGACATATTTGCATGCCACATACACAGGAAAAAAGTTAGAAAAGCGCCTAGCAAGTCCAGAGCTTTGGAAAATGTTTGAACACGAAAAGGATGAGGAGCTTCCTTTAGATTGGATACTTAATATATGCAAAGAGGGAGGTGAAGTGCCTTCTGCTCCACCCACCCCGTCTGAAATAAAAGACGAGATTAAGAAAGATGAAGGGTTATGCCTATTAAGAGAATTTAAAGCAGCGACGGGATATAGCAATCCGCCATACGAATCACCTACGCAAAGTAGCGATGAGGGCCCAGAGAAAGACACCGAGAAAGATATCACTTCCAAAGTCCCAAGGGACAAGGAGAGACGCGATAAGGAGAGAAGTGATCAAGCAAGTACATCTCTAGACATAAGGAGAGAAAGAAAGAGATGGAAGGGAGATAAGGATAAAACTGATGAGATAGCGCTCATACAGAAAGAGTGGTTGGGAGATTAGATTTTACTTAAACTCGATGGTAAAGGCATTGAAGATGTAAGACAAAGGGGAGACCAAGATGAACAAAATAGAAAAGACAAAGAAAGGGAGGAATGATTGAGAGATGAAGGTGCGAGAAGAAAAGATAGGCAAAGACGAGAACAGTTATATCAAGATGGGCAAGCTAAAAAACAAGAGAGAGCAGAAGAACAAAGAAAGTGTGATAATAAAAGAAGAATAGCTGATGAAAAGGAAAGACTAAAAGAAAAAAGAATAGAAGCCAATGAACACGAAAGGGTAAGAGAGAAATGAATACAAAGGCGAAGAGACTAGCAAAAGGGAAGGGCATATGAACAAAGGGATATGAAAAAGAAAGAGGAAGATAGAATAAGAGAAGAGGCGAGAAAGCGCAGAGAAGTCGATGATGACATGGAACTCAAAAGGAGATAAAGAGCATGTAATATTGAGGATTTGGAAAGGGAAGTAAGAGATCCCAATCCACGGGGTAAACTGGGAAGACACAGAAGAATTCTTTCCCGGGTCCAAGCCATTTCCAGGCACGTTTAGAGCAAATCTAGAAGATAAATTTGAATCGCAAAGCATTGGGGAAACGATCGATAAAGTATATCACGAAATGCAAGCTCAGAAAGAAACACAAAGGAAGGGAAAAATTATCGTCTTGAGAGTACTCAGTTGTATGACACGGAGCAAGCCTCCTGTAGAACGAGAAAGAAGGAGCTGTCTTTAGACAGGTTAACATTAAATAGAGATGATGATGATAGGAGTTGCATGAGTTGGGCACAAGAAGTATCAGACGACGAAAGGGAAACCTACTCGAGGGAGGTTAGGAGTTTTATATGTGAGCTAAAAGAACATCCACCTTTGTATAAAGAAGTAAGATGGTCAAATTTCAAATTACCTATGTCCAAGGCATCAGAGCCACTGAGACAGTCAGAGAAACATAAGGGTTGACCCCATGGTCAGAGGGGGAAGTCCCCGCCCTATGTAAGCAGCCTAAGGTCATTGCCAGGTAGACAGCGATGTGGGAATATTACTCCAGCAGTAGATAGACAAATGATGAGAGGTGAGAATGAGTTTGGAGCATCGCAGTTCCCTTTGTTAGAAAAAGGAGGAGCCATGGCCGCAGATAGATAAAGAAAACTTAAAATGTAAACTCCCGAATTTAACTTCCAGCACTGGAAAATGGATACATGAGTTAGAAAAAATGACGGCTGGGAATACATTAGCTATAGGGGATGTTAAAGTTCTTCTAATCGCCATACTTGGTGAAAGAGCTGATGAAATGTTGACATGGGCAGGTTACCCTGGTGTGACTACAGTCAACACCGCGCATGATGGAGCACCATTTAATAACTGTAGGGCAGCGATTTGGAAAGCACTTCGAGTGCTGTATCTGAACACGTCCGGTATGGAAGCTATAATGACAAGAAAAATGAAAGAAGGAGATGATCCATTGCTTTATATTCAACATTTTCATGACGCATGGGAGCTTGAAACATGTGAGGCTTGGGGGAAGTCTATACCTGTATTTTATCATATATTATGCCAAGGGCTGCCAGAGCAGGTGCAGAAACAGCTCAAGAAATTAGTGGGGATTGAAGCATAACCATGGTCAGAAATTCAGTTGACCATCGCACATTATTGCAGACTCCTGCAGGATAAGAATCGCAAAAAAGACGATGCACGAAAGGGTGAAGAATCAAAGTTAGTGCAGAAAAAGTTATCCAAATATGCCATTGAAGTGGCAATGTTAACTAACGTGGGCGGATCAAACCCACAGCAAGCAGTACCTATGCTGCAAGTAAATAAGCAAAGGCTGTTTGATCGGACAAATAATGGATATGTTCTGAGAGGAAGAGGATATCGAGGGAGAGGTTGGCAAGGTAATCAAGGGTATTGGCAGAATAATCATGGGAGTTTTCAGAATAACCAACAAGGGTTTCTGAATATCTAAAATAGTAATCAAAACATGCAAAATGGGCAGATAGGAAGACAACTGCTTGTATGTTGGGCGTGTGGAATGACAGGGCACATAGCTCGTATGTGTAGGAGCCAAGGGATGGTACAGAATGCTCAGTTTTTAAGACAGGGAATGCCAAATCCACCTGCATATTCGCAGCAGGACAGAAATGGAGTTGCGCAAGATCAACCAATGCAGCAGCAAGCACCGAGAGTGCAGCAAGGCTTGCAATCACAGCAAGTAACAGGTAATCAACCGCAAGGACAATCGCAGCAATCTCCTAAGCAACTGCAGCAGAATACAAACACAGAGCAACCTACGATGCATAGAATAGGAGGTGTCACTGTTGGTGGAGGAAATCCATTCACAAGTAATGGGGTGAAGCTGTACCCGCAATAGGACAGCTCACTGGGAGACCTGATGAGTTCAGTCCTATCTATTACGCTGAATCCTCATTAGGAGCCAAGGATAGACATAATTATAGGTGGCAAAGCTTATTCCTTCTTAGTGGACACGGATGCAACACACTAGTGTATACGTGAGGGCACATTTTTAATGTCTGGCAAAGCAATGAATCCCCAGGGCTTTACAGGAGCTACAAGTCAAGTTCCTTTTACAGAAGAATTGCCAGTCTCTATAGGAGAGTGTGACATGAAGGTGCTACTGCTTTATTTGAGGCAAACACCTGTCAACATATTAGGACGAGATTTAATGATGAAAAAGAATATCACCATTTCATTTACAGGCGATGGCATAGTATGCTCAACACCGGGAATGCATTATTTAAACGTATGCGAAATGATCAGGTCATACACAGGACAAATAGCGCCTAGAGCAATACAATTGAAACCTAAGTGTTCCATTATGGGATACGCATTCTGTTAACATGGCTGCCAGGTCTAGTAAGCAGAACCATGAGAATACCAGATCAGTTTCTATTTAGACCACAGATACCTATGGATGAAGAAGAGGGGAGAATTGTCCCCTTATTAGCCTTAGAAACAGCTATAGTCTGAGAAAATATGGCTTTGCTTGATGCAACTAATAAGGGTAGACAATGGAGCACAGTAATTGCCATTGAAGAAGGCTGCGGAGTGACTGACATCACTGATGAAGATTTATTCGGAGATGGCAGATCTGACGACTTGTGATATTTGAAATGTGCATTACTTATTGGGTCAAAGCAATTAAGAGAGAGGTCCTGCAGAGCATCATGCTAGCAAAGAAGTGTCCTGAATGTTTTGAAGATATGGCGAAAGTGCCAATTTCATTATGGACCACTGGCCCCTATGATGTAAGCCTACTGAAAGGGGTTGGGGAAGTGAATATTAAGTTGAAACCAGGAGCTATTTTACCTCAAGCATGACAATATCCCATGTCTCGAGACAAAGGTATCTTAGTGACGTCAGAGTCACTTTGTACTACGTCAGTTTATCTGATTAAAAAATCAAAGAGGGGGTCGTAGAGACTAATTAGAGATTTACACCCAATAAACAAGATTGTAGAGACTGATTTCCTTCTAGTCCCTAACCCATCCACGATTCTATGTAATATACCTGTTGATGCACGATATTTCACAGTGATTGACTTAAAAAATGCATTCTTCTCAATCCCATTGCACAAAGACTCACAAGATTTGGCATCATTCACTTTTAGACAAGTGCGATTAAAAAGCATGAGGCTGGCCCAGGGGTACTGTGAGTCCCCATTGATTTTTAACAGCGTTCTCCAGATAGACTAAAGCAATATTGCTTTAGAAAGCTTTGTGCTGCAGATGACATTTTAGTTTGCAGCACCACAGAGGAAGAGTGCAGGCGCGATTCTGTTCAGCTAATGATTATACTTGCTGACAAAGGATATATGGTTGACAAGGAAAAGTTACAATATTGTCAACAAGAAGTGTTGTACATAGGCCAATTGATTTCACATGAGGGAAAGAAAGTTACTCCATTCTAAAAACAGCTAATCCACGCACGATAAAATAGATGCAGAGTTTTCTAGTACTATGTAATTATGTCAGAGCATGGGTCTTTCACTACAGCTTGTATATTAGGCTGCTCTTAAAGGCCTTAAAGAAAGGACAGGCAACGCAAGAGAAAATCGGGTGGACTGAGGCAATGGAAGAAGGGTTTGACGAATTGAAAAAAGCCATTTGCACAGCTCCCATTTTAGGGATTCCCAATTATGCAGGAATTCTATTTATTCTCGCATACAGATGGTACTTTTATGACAGCAGTACTCACACAGAGAACTACATTGGGGTACAAACCCCTTGCATATTACAGTGGAATTTTGGACCCAGAAATGAGAGGTTGCTTTCCATTCAAACAAAGTTTAGCAGCCGCCGCGGTCGCCATAGAGAAGGTTACAAGCATAGTGATGGGATGCTCTATGACATTATTTGTTGAACATGCATTATTTGCAATTTTAGAGAAACCGAAAGGCACGTTGACTACTCAAAGGGCTTCTGCCGATGAGGTAATCATATCGACTCCAGCGATTAAAATAGTCTGATGTAAAATAGTGAATCCAGCTACGTTTATAGCTGAGCCTATTACCGAAGGAGAACCTATACACGATTGTGCGAACTATGACAAGCTCTGTGATGAGCTCCCTAGAGTAAAAGAAAATGCACTCACAGGGGGAGAGATTGTCTTCATTGACAGTTCTTCGAGAATTGATCAAAATGACGGGCAAAGATATACAGGCACCCTGGTAGTCAAACATTTGGCAAATGGAGAATTTCGAGTGCTCGTAAGTACTCGAGTGCCATCATATTATTCAGCGCAAGCTGCAGAATTATTGGCGTTGATATTCACAGTCAAGAATCATGCAGACCAGGAAAAGACAGTGTACAGCGACTCCGCCTATGTGACGTTGACGGTGCACACAGGATTAGCACGCTAGAAAAGGAGGGGCTACCTCCAAACAAAATGTTGCATTTTTTATGGTAAATTGTATTATTTGCCAACAGTTCACGGCTGGGAATACACTGCACATAATGAGGGGGGTCCTCCCAACACCCAATGGCCCTTTTCAGCACTTGTATATCGACTATAATAATTGTCAACATGGTACAAGTTTGTAATGGATACAGATACCTGTAAGTTGTAGTATGTCCTTTCTCCAGATGGATAGAGGCAGGTCCATGTACGCACCCAGAATCTACTTGTGCAGCCAAGTTCTTGGTGCATGAGGTGTTTCCTAGATGGGGAGTATGTGAACTAATGAGATCAGATAATGGACCTCACTTTGTTAACACAGTTTTCGAGCAGATCACATCGCTGTTTGGAATAAAACACAAGTTTTCTTTGGCTTATCATCAGCAAGGAAATGGTATCTGTAAAAAGCTCAATGACCTGTAAAAAGAAAGAATAGCTAAGTTGAAGCTTACTTTGAAAAAAGGGTGGTTGCACTGTCTACCACTGGCACTGTATGCATTGAGGAACCAACCAGGTTCTGACCACCATCTTACACCACACGAGATTGTGACAGGCAGGAGAATCAGAACACCTTTAATGCCTCCATCCCGAGTTAGAAGTGATGCTCAGCCAACATCAGAAGTGTTAGGACTTGAATTGCAAAACTACTTGAACTGTTTAACATCTAGCTTTTCTGTGATTCCAGGACAGTTGCAGAGACAAGGGTGAAAAGCAGTATGTAGTAGTTGCTCGCGCTTCCGCGAGCCCTTGTCAAAGGTTCTAAAGTGTGGAATGTTGATGTGTTCACGTTCGGGGTGGCGGTTGGTTTTGGAAAGGAGGAGCTGGGAAGAGATGATGTACGGCGTTCGGGTTTGAAGAATAAATACATATTTAACCTACCTGTGGAGATCCACGTTATTACACTGGCGACGAGGATCTTCAAACCTGACCCACGCGCCTTGCCAGCCGTATACATCATCAGGTGCCTTACTGGTTTTCCGGGCTGCGCTCCCGGACGTGGTCGAGCGCGGCCCCCGGCGTGATAAGTGTCAGCTGGGCCAGCGCTACCTTGCTTTCAGCGGCCGGCCGAGCCGCGCTCCCGGAGGAGGTCGAGCGCGGTGCACGGCAAGGAGTGCAGCCGTGCTTACGGCTGAGCGGCCGCTGTCACTACGTAGAAGATCCTGCCGAGCCGCGCTCCCGGAGGAGGTTGTGCGCGGCTTGAGGGAGGGTGCGGCTGACGCCGTGCAGTGGATAAAGGGACTGAAGAGCAGTACAGGTGAGAGGTGGACCCTGGGAGGGGGCACAGCCTGGCGCTCTTCATAGCTGGGAAGGCGCTGATTGTACACGGATGTCCTGCTGTTCGGCTCCGCCCACTACATGAGGAAGAGAGCGGAAGGCTTCCTGTTCATAGGTGGGTGTGTCTGCATTGCTTGAACTGCAAGGAGAGGAAGTTAACTCCTTGTGTGCGGACATTAAAGGAACTGCACTTTCTGTTTACCACAATTTTTCAAGAGGAGGGAAGTGACTAGAGCCTGCCTGTGTAACAGTATTGTGCAACCCATTCCACTTATTTTCTGCAAAAAGGGTTGGGTGTGGAGTATTTCATCTTACTAGTCTGCCGTGTGGGACAAGGTGTACGTTATAGCACCTTATTATTCACGGAAGTGCGCAGAGATTTTCACTTGTTTCATAGCATTGACCTCTGTCAGTGGCTATGTCGGTTCCAGTGACCATGCAGCACAGCAATGCTCGTCCTCCCCCAGCCTTCCTCCCCAATCCGGGGGAGCCCCCCATTGCATGGGAACTTTGGGTGGACACTTTCAAGGTATACCTCAGGGCGTCAGGTGGTTCCAGAATGTCTGATGATGACAAGGAAGCGACCCTACTCAATTGCCTTGGTACGGAGGGTTTGAGGGTGTTCAGGCACCATCCGGGCCAGGATGTTTTGGCTTTGTCTTCAGGAGAAGGAGATGGAGAAGGGGGGCAGGCAGTGATTTTTGCATTTGAGACTGCTCTTAAAAAGCTTGAGACACGTTTTGGCAAAAGAGCTAACATTGTGCTTGAGAGGTATCATTTCTTTTCAAGGGCACAAGGTCCTGGCGAGAACATTGATTCGTATGTGACGGCACTGCGCACCCTCATTTCTACGTGTAAGTTCACGGGCATGGCAGAAGAATACATTCGTGACCAGATCATGATGAGGACTAGTGACACAAAAGTTAGGGAGAGGTTATGGACAGAGAAGGATCCTCCGTTGGAGAAAGTAATAGAAATAGCTCGTGCCCTGGAGGAGTCAAGGAAGAGCGTCAAGGAAGTGACGGAAAAGGCGGACATTGTACACATGGTTCAGCCACGCAAGAATGAAGAAAATCGGGCCAGGGACAAGGATCAAAGAGTGACGCCAAATAGCAGAGATTTCTGCAAGAAATGTGGTTGGAGGGGTCATGTTGCTGGTGCTAGGGAGTGTCCTGCTTCTGCTGTTGTGTGCAGAAAATGCAAGGGAAGAGGACATTTTGCCCGCATGTGTAAGGCTATTCCACAGAAGGAAGTTGTGCGGATGGTGGCCCCTGAAGAAGACGATAGTAATGTAACGGTTGTAGGATATGTTAGTCCCTCTGTTATGGCGGATGTGCTTCCAAAAGAAGGTGCGCTGTTGAGTGTGGGACCGTCGGAAAAAAGTGCGTGGGCTACCCTTAATGTGAATGGAGTTCCCCTCAGTGTGTTGGTTGACACGGGTTCTCCTTACACTATGATTTCCCCTGAGATGTACAAATCTAAGTTCCATAAGGAGGTGTCTA
Organism: Ambystoma mexicanum; assembly: GCF_040938575.1. NCBI lineage: Eukaryota > Metazoa > Chordata > Amphibia > Caudata > Ambystomatidae > Ambystoma > Ambystoma mexicanum. The sequence goes on from NC_090928.1 coordinate 870,116,359, forward strand.
GTCTGAATCCGTCTGATATTAATCCTTGTGCGTATGGCCGTGTTCCGATTAAAGTATTGGGATATGAGTGGGTTGATATTGAATTTCATGGCCGGAAAACCAGAGGAAAACTGTATGTAGCTTGTAAGGGTGATCCGGTTATTGGCTGGGATGAGCAGGCTGCCCTAGAGATGGAGATTCGCCCTGGCAAAGCTGTCCCTGTTTTGTGTGTGAGCAAGGGAAGAGAAGGTGGCTTGAGTGAAGGGAGTGCGTTGACAGCCGATACTCTCCAAAAGAAATTTCCGTCAGTTTTCTCCTCCGTCCTGGGCAAGTTGCGAGGTTTCTCACACAAGATCGTGCTCAAGAGGAATGCTGTTCCCGTTGTGCACAGAGTTAGGCGTGTACCCATCATGGCACGTGAAGGTCTCCAGACAGAACTTAAAAAGCTGATGGAAGCTGGTGTAATAGAGGAGGTAGAATCTTCAGAGTGGTTAGCCCCGGTTGTATTGGCACGTAAATCCGATGGTGGTATGAGGATGTGTGTTGATCTAAGAAATTTAAATTCAAGCATCTGGATAGACAGGCATCCCTTACCGAATATACATGAAATGCTTTCACTTGTGGGAGGGGCATCTTGTTTCTCCACCTTAGATTTGTCCTCTGCCTATCACCAGGTGGATCTACACATCGAATCACGACCTCTTACTTCGTTCATTACGCCATTTGGAGCTTTCCGTTTCCGGCGTATGCCATTCGGTTTGGCATCCGCCTCCGCTGTTTTCCAGCGGGTGATGCAAAGTTGTTTTGTGGAGTGGATGGTGTGGAGTATTTCCAGGACGATATCTTGGTGTGGGGTAGGTCACGTGAGGAACACAATGAGAGGATTCTACGAGTTTTGGGCATTTTGGAGAAGAGTGGTCTGACGGTCAAATTGAGTAAGTGTAAGATAGGGGTGGAGAGTGTGACTTATTTAGGACACACGCTGGATGCCAAGGGGATACATCCCAAGGCTGAATTGGTGAAGGCGTTATGTGAAGTATCTCCACCCACCAGTAAAGACCAATTACGGTCATTTTTGGGATTGGCTGAATATTATAGTAGGTTCATTCCCACGTACTCCGACAAGACAGTGGCCATGAGAGCGTTGCTCAAAAAGGGCGTACGTTTTGAGTGGTCAGAGTCGTGCCAACTTGAATTTGAAGGCTTGAAGGCTCAAGTGGACCAGGCTCCATCGTTAGCTTCCTTTTCTCCATCTAGGAAGACAGTTTTGACAGTGGATGCTAGTGAGTATGGTGTAGGGGTGGTTCTTGAACAGTGTTTTGATGGATCGTACCGCCCCATTGCTTTTGCGTCTAGGGTTCTTAGTGAGGCAGAACGTAGATATGCTGTCATAGAGAGGGAGGCCTTGGCAGCTATTTGGGCATCCAAACATTTTAGAACATTCTTGTGGGGAGTAGAATACACTATACGCACCGATCATAAACCCCTAGTGCATGTTTTGATATCTAAGGGTTTGTTCCAGGCATCCTCTAGAATGATGCGCTGGATGGCAGACATGAGTGAGTATAATTTTAAGGTGGAGTATTTACCTGGCACTAAAAATATGGTTGCAGATGGTCTCTCTCGTTTTCCCCGCCATGATGTAAGTGTGGAAAACTCAAAACAGGCTGTGACGAGTGATGAATATGTGTTGGTGGCCAAGGTGTTTCCGGCCGTCAATGAGCAGGAATGGGGTAGAGAGTGTGCAATGGACCCTGTGTTGAACAACATCAAGGCTGCTCTCGCTACCGGTGCTGGCATGGATGAATTGGACAAGTCGTTCGGACAAGTATGGTCTGAGCTGTCTGAGGGTCCGTGGGGCATTGCCAGGGGTACCAGGTTAATACCACCTGAATCTCTTAAGGCCAAGTTGGTGGAGTTGGCACATGAAGGGCACATCGGTAGATCTATGATGAAAAGAAGGCTAAGAGAAGGGTATTGGTGGCCCAAGATGGATGAGGAGGTTGAGAAAGTAGTTAAGGATTGTGTGGCTTGTTCAGTCAGTGATAAAAGTAGGACAACGTCGCCCCAACCCGTACAGCCTGTGGAAGTGCCGCAAGACGTGTGGTCAAAGGTGGCCGTAGACATTATGGGTCCCATGGACACTTTGGGTGGAGGTTTCAGATTTTGTAGTGGTAGTTGACTATACATCTAGGTGGGTGGAGGCCACGGCTTTGTCCTCGGTCACCACTGAAAAGGTGATTGACTTCTTGTCAGCAGTGTTTGACAGGGAGGGGGTTCCTGCTGGAGTAGTCACCGATAATGGTCCCCAATTTGTATCAGTCGCCATGCAAGAGTTCTTCTCCAAACTAGGAATTCGTCACCATAGGGTGGCTTTGTACAATCCAGAGGCCAATGGATTAGTTGAGCGGATGAACCGGTTCGTGAAAGGGGCGGTTCAGTTGGCCCTCGCAAATTGTCTGCCGTGGTGCAGTGTTGTGACTGAGGCTCTAAAAGCTTATAGGGTTACCCCTTCATCATTTACTGGGGTGTCTCCGTTTGAATTAATGAGAGGTAGAAAACCAGGATCTAAACTCAGGGTGGCCGCTCTTGGGGGTGGTGTACAAAGTTGCATCAACATGCAGGAAGTTCTTGACAAGGTGCGTGTTAAACAATCCCGTTTTTGGGAATCTCAGCTTAAAAAAAAGAAACCCCTGCGTGTACAAGTTGGTGATCTTGTAGTGGTGAAAAATCCAAGATTTGTAGCCAAGGGTTTGTCCAAATTTATGAAGCCATGTGTTGTGACCAAAGTAGGTCATGGATATGTTAAACTGCAAGATGGTACCAGATGGAGTTTGAGGAGGGTGGTCCTTGTTAAGGGAAAGCTGGCGGATACTAAGGACCAGTGTTGTGAGGGAGGTGATGATACAGTTGGAATTGGTCCAGAATGTGCGTCTGAGAGTGTGGTTCCCCTACAGAGTGATAGGGCTGTGGCAGTTCATGGGCAGGCTACTCGGGTGGGGCATGGAAGTATGGAAGTGTCTGCCTCGGGAAGTGATGATATTGCGCCATTAGAGGGAGCACATTGTGCAAAGGGGGAGGATGAATATTCTGAGTGTGATTCTGATAAAGGTGCTTTTGGTTTGACTGGTGTGGAAACAAGGGTTGCAGAGGAGTCTTCAGTGTTTGTATCAGATAATGCGGGTTTGGTTCCAGAGGGAAGGGGACTGTGTGAGGATTCTGCCTTAGCGGAAGCCTCCAACAAGGTGAATAATCGCCCGACCAGAATAAAGAAGATTCCAGCGAAGTACAAGGATTTTGTTTTAGAATTTGCAGATGATTAATTCTTGGACTGTAAATAATTAGCAATATTCCATATATATATATGTCTCTTACTGCATATTACTGATTCTTCCTTACTTTCCAATTTCCTTATTTATGTTCATATTTAATGAATCTTCATTTTGTGAGGTTTACAGGGGGAGATGTGTAGTAGTTGCTCGCGCTTCCGCGAGCCCTTGTCAAAGGTTCTTAAGTGTGGAATGTTGATGTGTTCACGTTCGGGGTGGCGGTTGGTTTTGGAAAGGAGGAGCTGGGAAGAGATGATGTACGGCGTTCGGGTTTGAAGAATAAATACATATTTAACCTACCTGTGGAGATCCACGTTATTACACAGTACATAACACAGAGGAGATGCTTCAACAATCCAAACTCTTGAATTTCTAAGTCCAAGAATCTACACAGGGGATAAGATCCTGATTCATAATCACACAAGTAAAAAGTGGGACGAGCCCCGCTTTCACGGTCCTTTCATTGTCAAGGACGTCACACCATCTGCTGTCAAAGTGCAGGGTAGGCAAGCTTGGATCTTCATCAGTGACACGAAACTCTACGCTGGAGAGATGCCTCTGCTTGCACCTCACCCCAAGAAGCTACAAACATCGGCGAAGAACCACAGCACGTGCAGACAAGGTCCATGACAAGGAAGAAGGACGTATAACCCGACAAGTGGAAAGCTTGAAGAACTTTTAGCGGACTGTGGCTTAAATTGGACGCTCTCTTTTTCAGCTATAAATGAAAGGGTAAAAGGACACATTCGAACGCTCTGTGCATTCTAGTTGCAGAGTAAAAGAAGATTTGCATTTGTGAAAGCCACAGAAGGTCATTGACTTTGGACTGAGGTATGCTTAAAGCCTTGGTAACAAGAAAAGTGAAAAAGGTTTATTAACTTTGGACTGAGGCACACTTAAGCCTTGATAAGAATAAGGATATGCCAAACTTTGATCGTGGACAAAACAATTGGAAAAGAATACAGTATCCTGATTCCTTCCATATAGAGCTCATGGTGTTACCCAGTGATGACCTTTCTAGACATATACTTATGTATTTTGAGTTGGTATTACATTCGTATCTGTCACTGGTGGGGAGACCTTGCCGCATTCCAGATTGTATTGGTAATACTGACAACGAAAAAACCATTAGAAGATTGCTCATAATCATCACTGAAGAGTTTTTGAAGTTACTTGAGTTCAGTGAGGAAAACACAAATGCCCTTATCACCCGACACAGCACATAGACTGGTCAGTGTGGTGTTCTTTTGGTTAATTGCACACTACCCACATCTGGTTGGAAGACACACAGATGTGGTGACATTTCCTAGGAACCCAAGAAATACTACAAATTTGAATGTGATCCTGGAAGGTATCATAATCCAGGTAGCGATCTATTATGAAAGAAATCATAGAGCTGTGTAGAAAACTTTCCTCTGAGGGACAGATCAAGGAAGTGGTTAAAACCTAAAACTTTGTTTATGCTGACAGGGAAGCTACAATGTCATCTGGACTGAACCAAATTCAACGTATCGATTGGGAACTGGTAATTGAAGCAGAATTTATAGCAGCTCGCAGAAATAATTGTTTTTCACGATAAAGGACATTTGCACCACAACTGGTGGAGAACTTTGTTCCGGAAAGCAGCTAGTTGATTGAGGACGAATGCTGAAGAAAGCCACAAGTTTCCAGAAACAATCTAAAATGCATTGTCATCAAAGAAGTGTTTTTCCTTCCTTAGCATTAAATGATCGAGATGGGTAATCAGAGTAGTAACTTTGTTTTGCCCCAAGAGGACAGACGTTCAAATTGTCCCAGAAGTAGATGCTGTCGCATTACATATCATTGCATTGTTTACTCATGTATTGTATTCATACTCATATTGCTTTCACTGACAGTTAGAACTGCTTTCTATATAGGAGCACATGATGCAAAGGTTCCTATATATGTGTCTGAGCAGAAGGAAAAGGTAAACATGGCAACTACAAAGTAACCCAGGCCATTCATAGTCATTCCCATTCCTAGAAAAAATGGACAGATTCCTGAGATTGAAATGGATGTTATTAGCAATACATCACACACAGCGCTTGTTTCAAACACTACTTTTGTACGCCGGAGACAGGGTCTGCGGAACAAGAAAAATAAGGGATTCACAAAGGTTGGGCCCACACAGATAATGCATGCAGACACAGCTGGTCCAGTGACACGAAGCCCAAGCACAAGTCCCACAAGACAATCACGTGCAGAAATGATAGCAGAATCTATATGGCCGTTCTTAGCCATTGCCAGAAAAAGACAGACTTGATGAACTTTCTTCTACGCAGATAGCCCGGATGAATGTTCCTGCATTCAACCAGCCAGAAGAAGTTATACCGATGTATTCAGAGATGAGTTTATAGAAAACTACAGGAAGACCTTGAGAATTAAAAGAAGCACCCAAGAAGATAATTATGAACTGAACGATTATCTAGACAGCACAGCACACTTGGGAAACAACATATGGTACAAACACATGAAAGAAGTTGGAAGAACCGTCAGATGAAGACTGCTTCGTATATACACTCCTGCCATACAGCATGGGGAAGTCAAAGATCTTCATAGCAATTGAAAATGATGTCCAAACAGCCCATTGCCTTTCGCACATAGCACTTTGCAAAACAAGAGGCCAAGTTATGGGAAGTGATTCTTCTCTTAAATGGGCAACTGAAAAAACAGATCCTAATGAAGATGACTACATACAAGATATAAAGACAAGAAACAGAGCCTATACGTGAAATCATGTAATCATATATGAGAAACCAGGAGTGAAAGGAGCTGGCATTAGATGGGAAGTGAACAAAAAACTTGATGTAAAAAGAAAATCTTCAGAAGAAGTGCAAATTTGGGGAAGAGTACTATCACCAGACAGATGGGAAAAAGGAGTGGTGATCTGCAGAGCATGGATGATCATTGGGTACCACAAAGAAACAATTGAGAATGCACAAATGTTATGCAATCCATTATGGCCAAGACTCGATAAACTACTGACATGAGTCGAAGACAGGTGAGGACCATTGCAGATAGTACCATTAGAAAGTTCCAGGTTTTGCTTCAGGAACAATGGTACAAGAAAAATGGGGGAAAATCAGAAATGTGGATGAATATTCAATGCAACAGGGATGGTGCATGGAACAGCAGTAATAATGGATCACTAATGGGCTTGTGGATCAGAAGCCTAGAGCAGACTGCCTAAAGATTGGGGAGGAATTTGCACATTGGTGAATGTGCATGTTCCTGCATTGGTGATTCCTAAAGGTGACCTTAACATTAATAGTTTTCCAAAAGCAAATGCTCATCTAAGGAAGAAGAGATCTGTGGAACTGATAAGTCAAACAAAGAGAGAGAACTACTTCTCTGCTAAATCAATAGGAGCCTTTCATGTTATCCCGTATGAACACAGGCTGTTCAGCCAGACCTCATCAGTGTTCACAATTATTTTTATGGCAAGAATCCAGGTTGGAGCAAATACCATGTGGCTACAAATCAGCAGATGGGAATTGCTGCAGACAATGAACACAACTATAAAAGCATTCAATGCAATCAGAGAAGAACCGAGAGCTGTATGACTAATGGCTCTCCAGAACAGATATGTCCTAGATATGATTACAGCCATGGATGGAGGTGTGTGTGCCAAAATTGGAGAATCAAGTTGCACATTTATATCTTCTCACGATGACGAGAATGGAACTTTGACAGAGGGCATAGACATGCTGACGAAACTCCATGGCCAGATGATAGAAGTAGAATATATTGCTGATGACAGCTGGTTTGTAAATCTCTTCTCATGGATTCCACAATGGATGGCAGATATGCTCATATTGCTTGAAGCCTTGCTATTATCAGTGATGCTTGGATTTTGTGTGATAAAGATAATAATCTCGCAATGCAAGAAAAAAGCAAAGAAAGCCATAGGGATGAAGATCATGATCGATGTTGAACCAGGATGGAAGCCTAAACTTTACTGATGAAGAAATCAGAGACTTTGTGAAGTCTAGTATCCATGCACCCGCGGGATCAAAGTTCCTGCATACAAAGGACCACAGAAAGTGTGTAGAAAGATGGATCTATTGCAGTCCAAGTGGACAGTGCATGCTCATGACATGGAACAAGGATGAGCATGTGAAGTCAGCTGGATGCCTGAAGGGAGTCATAAAAATATGGGTCCCTAAGAGGCACTTCTTCAGACTAGGATGTCCAGGGATAGAAGACGATGTGAGAGTAGTAGATTAATCACCCAGAGGGGGGAGTGTAGAGGAGGAGCCAGGTACCCCTACTCCACCTACCATGCCTACATTACCTGAAAAGTATGAACCAAAGTATGTGACGTATACTACACCAATAAGAAAGCAAGAAGAAGAGCAACGACTCTGTGCAGTACCCATAACAATACCTATACCTAAGAGAATATGGGAAGTAAAGTACCCATTGAGGAAACCATACCTACATTCAAGACAATATGATGGCCATTTGACCGTGATTCCTGATGAAACAAAGAAACTGAATGACCAGGATGTATGGTGACGTCATACGAAACTGAATCGAACCCATATAGAAGATAACCAGATCACAGAGGCAGACGATTTATGAAGAACAAAGAAGTACCAAGGGTAAGTGATATCTTGGGATCAAGATGAAGAGACTTATGCCATAAGCATGAGGGACATGCTTAGTTAGTTTAAACGTGTGCAGATTCAATGAAACGCAAGCAGCAAAGCAATCATGAAGCTAGCCAAATGCTTATGGTGAATAGATCACGGCAAGCGCCAACATATACATATATACCTCATAGATACATATGGATTGAATAAAGAATGAATGTTCCACTACGTATATAGCAGTCTTGAGCAACGAGGAAAGACTAAATTCAGTGTCGCAGTTAAAAAGCAATTGAATTAGACAGAATATATTTCAGCTGAGTTGGCTCAGCCAAAGAGCCAAGGTCTTATCAGAACTAAAATTGGCTGACATTAGATACAATTAACGTGAAAGAACAGAAGCTCCTGTTCAAGAAGGTCAATTGAAAACAAAAGACCTCAGAGGACCAGTGGAGAATAAAATCGAATACACAGAAAGGCTCAAATTGTGGTGTCCAGTCATGTGATGGAAGAAAGTTGGACACATGAGGAGATCACACATACACACGGAAGCCAGACAGTACCCATACTCCTTAAGAAATCTCAGAGAATAGTACAGACTCAAGGCCACCTTCAAACACTAATTGACACTGAACCATTGAGGTGATGATGGATTGAGTGTACTTTTAATTGGTAGGAAGCTGGTATCGAGACAAGCTCACCCACACCTGGTTGTTCAGTCTGCGTGCTGCTCACGTAGGTGGAAAGTTACTGATGGGGGTTAGTAACCAACCAATTGTAGAGGACCACGTAGTTGGGGGTCCTATAGTTTGTGTAGCTAATGGGACGTCGTAAATTTAGTGACGTTCATAGTGGTCATTTTGAAGGGAGGGCTTAGTTGCCCCACCTGATGTTAAGTATCCAATAATGTCTCTTCATTACTCTTTACAGATATAACAACTACGCTTAGTTATTCACTTAGAACCAATCCCGCTTCCCAATAGGTTTTAGAAGTTTGCCACGTAGGATGACATTGGTAATGACGCAGGTCAACACGTCAGCTGTGACCAATTTTGGGTTTAAGAACCCAGCTGTTTTATGAAATTATTGAGAGTTGGGTATCGAGTGATTGCTGATGTTCGTTGTGCTCCCCGTTTTAGTTCTTTGTTTAAAACAGACAAACTTTTGCCAAGCTATTTGTGTCTTCTGCATTATTGATGTTTGACTAAAATCTGCATCCCAATCCATCTCAAGGGTATTGCTACTCATCTTAAAGGGCTGCAAGTCTCCAGTTCAGTAGGTCATAGGGGACACCCTTGCAACCCCTGCTTCCCTTGTTCACTGTAATCGCAGTGAATGGTAGATGTATTCGAAATTTTCGTCTGTATGTAATTTTCGTACAGCTGAAATTCGAACACATCTACCACTCGTTTTTTTTTTACAGATTCCTAATTTTACAATAACAGACAGAGGCTTGTTCTGTTAGACCTCCCTGAAGCCTGGATGTTCTTGTCAGCCCACAAGAAAGGGTTTCAGGGAATTCCTCAAAGGAACAAGAGTTCTTGTCCCCAAAAGGGGAGTCTCTCTCTCTGAGGTCCCCCATACCACTACCCATAGAGGGAATATTGAGTAGTGGGCAGACCTCCCTAGCCTCACAAGAAAAAGCTCCCCCTCTGGAGAGTAGTGACGAAAGCCCACGATTCATGACAGCACCAACTGTGTGCTCCAAAAAAGTGTACCACATTGCTGAATTATGCAGCATGCTACAAAATGTGCCCACAAAGAGAGATGTACCCTTCCTGATGATGGCTACCCACCAATAGATGAGGATGGAGTAGAAGGAGGTGAGAGCTGGTATTGGGGAGACGGTGTAGGCAAAAACAAGCATCACGACAATGTGCAGGGCTTCTTTACCAAGTGAGACATTGACTACAGAAGATAACTGATGACATTTTGTACTAGAAAGGAACTGTCTGTTTATTAAGTTATGGTGTTGTCATGTTACAGTCTTCAGAGCAATGAAAGTTCAAAAACCTTGTTATATGTTCTTCATTTTTTTCTATAATGACATGGTGACGTGAACATGTCTAATTATCTTTTAATGTAAAATATATTTCCAAAACCATTGAATAATTTATTCTGCCCCTCCCCCCCCAGCTACCATTTCAGTTGGGAATTTGAAAAATGAATCATGAGGGGATGCTCTTATGCTGCATCCAAGATGGCCGCAGTTTAAACGTGCTCAGGACAGGGGAAAGAAATAGTGTTTGGAACATGCAGGCATTGTCAACGTTCCAGGACTGCTCCCAAAGATCTCAAGAGTGGAACAATTCCCGGTCCCTGTATGATGCAGAGAGAACAGGAACACGTGACAATGCGAAAATTAGGCCCAGAGGCGGGCATCACGTAGGAAGCTGGTGGAGCGGGGTGAGTGCAAACTGGCTTAATGCACCACAGGTGGTGTGTGGTACTAGGGCTTGGTGCTTGCTGTTTGGCTTGGGGCTTAATCTGTCAAGGTCAGCTGAGGGCCTTGGTCAAACCTTTGCCTGTCAGTGCATGACTGTCTCTGGTTAATTCCGTAGACTGCTCATTCTACCCACAATGCAGAACTGGTGTCATGGAGGAAGGAGCCCTTGTGAAGGACACGCTAGAGCTCTGGTCTGCTAAACGTATTGGGAAATTTGATAGTGAACTTCCCCTGCTTCCCTGATTTCTGACGAATGATTATGAAAACACCAGTAACAACCTCTGGCATTGGAAAGCACAGAGGGTTTCTGAGAAGTGCCACCACCTGAGATATCTTATTAATGAAAAAAGCAATATTATTAGTGTAGCCTCTGGCAGTTCCAGAAATGTTGTGAAAACAGAAAAATAATATGAGGCCGGGAAGCCCAAAAGGAAACACACCAACACAGGTTACAAAGGAACATACAAGTACTTTATTTAAAGCTACAACAGTTACCAAGTCAAACTGACAAACGGATAGCTATTCGGCTCTCAATATAACATAACGAATTTCAACGAGGGTTCGATGTGTTCAGTGAGAGACCGCACATTGGAATACCTGGGCCTTTTATACAATTTGTCCAGCCCTTGGCCAACCCTCTTGCGGGTTAACCATTCTGTGAAATGCAATAATGGTCTAGGGTTCCTTGCCAGGTCAACCTTTAATATATGCATTTGATTAGTTTCGCTGATATAAGTAGTATATTTACATATAGGTCAACAGTAGGACAAGGTCTCAGTTCACGACCCCGACAAGTAGCCTGCAGGCATATTAATCATTCAGCTGTACGGAGGTCACAATGGCCAAAATCTATTCGAAATGTCATTTGGCCTCCATTTTTGATGTTCAGGGTGACTTCTACATAACACGAGAACCTAAAATGGTGGCTTGATTCAAGGTGGCAGCTTACATTGATTTCTCTGAGGTCAAGACCTTGGCGTGGAGTTTGTTCGCGCATGATGTTTAGACAATTTGGCGTAGGCCAATACACATATAACTATTACAATAGGAGGCATAATGCTATTTCTATTCCGACAAACCCTCCTTTTGGCCTATGCCAAGTGCTAATACTACTTCTGATGTCTTTGAAAATAACTCCATGGATTTGTCATCTATACATCCTTAATCGTTATCCGTAACATCTATAGCCATTAGGTCGTTCACCAGAACCTCTTGCAACACGAACTCTTTAGATGCTGTATCTGGGGCATACACTTTATGTCCTATCGTGCTCACCGCCTGAGCGCAGCATCCCCCTAGCATTGCACATATACCAGGTAGACATTGGATACAGCAACAAAGGAATAGCAGAATCCCAAAAATAACCAGTATGACCGAAAGCACCTTCCAACCCCAGGATCGTAAGGAGTCCCAGAACCAAGTACTAAGACTCCAATCTCCCACAGGAACATGCACTTTTGAACGGATGTGCAAGTTCTGTATTGCCTTGAAAATTGTCGGGAGGAATCTGGTATGAAAACCCAACAAGCGGACCCCACTAATTTATATACTCCACCACGCTCTGCCAGAATGACATCTAACGCCATCCGGTTTTGGAGCGCTACCAATCTTATTGCTTTCTGTTCCAGTGTCATATTATAGAGTATATCCATGGTCCGGTTGATGGTTCTCTCCAGAACTCTTGCTAGCCCCCTAAAATTTCGGAATTTGCTATTTGTCAATGCATTGAACATAATTATGTGCAATTTTGAACATAATTCTGAGCGATTTTCAAAATGTTATCATTTAACCAGACTTTTTCTAACATTTTCGTGATCTGCTGAGCACACACATGCGTAGGACCGTGTGCCATCGTAACCATCGCCAGCACATATGAATTAGGGAGCAACTATTTCCCTTCAGATGTGTCCACCCAACACCCATCTTCATCTAGTTTCCCCATCCCTTCGGCCCACTTCTTAGACTCTTCTATTGTGGCATCAGCTTGGATATCTCGTATGGACCCAATACCCTCATCCATTACATAGACATCTCTCGTTTCTTTTAGAACATACATGTCTGTGCTAAGGTCTGTGGCCGTTTGCCTGGCTATCTGGTCTGCAAAAGCATTCCCTTTCCCCACATCATCTATGACATTACGATGCGCTGCGCATTTCACGATCGCTAACTGACTAATGAGCGCGAGTGCCGAGAGCAATTGCACTATCAGGGGGCTATGCTGAATCCTGGTCCCATGTGAGGTTAGGAACCCTCTTTCCGACCAGAGCCTCCCAAAGTTGTGAGCCACCCAAAAGGCATAGTGGCTATCAGTATATATATTTACTGTACGCCCTTCGGAGAGTTCACAAGCTCGGGTCAACGCTATAATCTCTGTGGCCTGCGCGGAGTTATGCGGAATTCTCTTAGTGTCAACAACCGTACTCAATGTAGTGAATGCATAAGCAGCTGTAGATGTACCATCCGGAAGTTTGAAGCAGGAGCCATCACAAAACAGCTCCCCTTCCGCATTATCCAAAGGAGTATCCATAAGGTCTATCCTGCCCTTTGTTTCCTGTTCAGTAGTATACAGGCAGTCATGTGATTCTTCGTCACCGCAAACAGTATTTTGCGGGAAAGGTAGGAGTTCAGCCAGATTAAGAACACAACACCTCTTAATTTGAATGTGAGGGGCAAACAAAGTCAATTCATACCTCGTCAGCCGTGCAGAGGTGAGGTGCTGTGTTTGGGTTTTATTCAATAGGACATCTACAGAGTGAGGTACCATTAGGGTTAAATCCTAGCCTAGGACCATTCCCTCACTCTGTTTTACAGACGCGGCAGCAGCAGCGACAGCTCGCAAACATCTTGGCAAAGCGCATGCGACAGGATCAAGGGCGGAAGAGTAGTAGCCACACGGTCTATTCTTCCCTCCGTGTTCCTGTGTTAATACAGCCAAAGCACATCCATCACACTCATGTACAAACAACACAAAGGCCTTATTGTAATATGGAGTACCCAGAACCGGTGCAGAGCATAACGCGGTCTTGAGAAGCTCAAATGATCGTTGATGTTCCGACTTCCATGGCAGTGGCGAAGAAATGCCCTTCTTCGTCAAGGCCAACATCGGTTTTATCACTAGTGAAAAGTTCGGGATCCACAGCCTACAGTAAGAAGCCATACCTATTAACGCTCTGACTTCCTTCTGTGTATTTGGGACAGACATGCCAGAAATGTGTTTTATTCTTTCATCTTATCCCCTCCTTTGACAGGAGATAGCCTAAATAGGCGACCTCCTGACAACAATATTGAAATTTCTTAAGCGAAGCTTTATGACCATGTTCAGCCAAATGAATAAGCAACAATACAGTGCCTTCTTTACAAGCACTTTCAGAATCTGCAGCTAAAAGCAAGTCATCGACATACTGAAGCAGTGTACAAGTAGATGGCAATTCAAGGGTGTCAAGCTGCTCTTTCAAAGCCCTACTATAAATGCTCGGACTTTCAGTATAACCTTGAGGTGCACGAGTAAATGTGCACTAAAGTGAGTAGCTGTAGCAGGAATCATGGTTAATATCGTTGTCACATCAGGCACAATTGGAAATTGTGGAGCGACAATTTTATTAATAGCACGTAGATCAATTATGAAACGGAATGGGATTGCTTTGTCGCCTTTCTTGTACACGGGTAAAATCGGACTGTTACATAAACTACCCCCAATCTCTTCAATCACCCCTTGATGCACAAAATCGGAAACAATGCACTTCAAAGCACGCTTGCCCTCAACTGAGATTTTATATTGCGGAATGCGTGGTAGTTTAACTCCATGTTTCAAACCTATTTTAATGGGTTCAACCTGTAATACCCCGGCATCATTGTCGTCAATCGCCCACAAACATTCCGGGACAATGCTAAATTCAGGAGGCAATGGTCGAGTCAGAAACTGAGAACTGGGAAGTTGCTGTGGTGAAATCGTCAGTCGCACTCAGTCAGAGGAAAAATGAATCACTGCATTTAATTTCTTTAACAGATTTAACCCCAGCAAATTCTCCCCACAGTTTGAAGTCAAAAGAAATGGACAGTGGTCCGTAAAGGGACCCAAAGAAACAGGCACCGGCGAAGAAACCGAACAAACAACTGGCGTGCCAGAAAACCCTATAGAAACATTAGTTTGCCCTGACAGTGGAATGTTTGGAACCCGGGAATGATCAATGGAGCACTTCTGTGCTCCAGTGTATATCAAGAACTGATGTTTCCTATTCCCCACTAGTAGTTCAACGTAGAGACCTTTTTGACTAACGGGAATAGATGAAGGTTCCAAACCCTGCTTCGGGCAATCCTAACGAAACAAAATGTCATCGAAAGGAAGCTCTTCAGAAAGGTAGGCAGCAGAAGGGTGATCAAATATGTTCTTTGTGTCCACACCCGAAGTCTGATTATCCCATGAAAAAGGTTGCTGAGGATCTTGTGAGAACTGACCTCTATCAGGTTCCCCCACTCCGAGGCGACCTCTAGGTCGTCTACCCATACTCCCAAATGTGTTGTTTGACCTCTGTCGAAGGACGGGGCACTGTGCACGCCAATTACCTTCCTGGCGACAATAGGCACATTGGTTAATATTCACAGGACCCAAGGGGACGTTCCCTTGCGGAACATACTGACCTCTGGTCTGTGAATTACCCCCTCTGGGATTTCTAACAATTTGCTGTAACAATACTTTAGTCTTCAAATCTCCTTTCCTCTTCTCGACTCTATCTTTTTCATTATTGACACGGTTCTCGTAATACTGAGCCATGTGCAAAACTTCGGACTGGGATTTCGCCTGCCAAGCGCTCTCAGAGGACATAATCTGTGACTGGATGTCAGGCAGCAATCCACGCACAAATTTGTCCACAAACAACCTTTTCCCAGATTCTGTGCCCAAGTCCTGTCTACTGAAGTCAGAGAATACCTGTTCGAATCTTTTAAAGAATTCGGTGGCACCCTCAGATTTTCCTTGAACACAGGCCGTAAGCTTGTCCCAAATAATTCTTTTCTCAGGAATTATGGTTTTCAATTTTGCAACAATTCTATCAGGCAAAGTGAGTATTACCTGAGGTGGTTTCTCACCAGCTGGTCTTTCCCCATCAAGCCTAGTTATGTTAGCCCACGTGTCTCCCAACCCAGGCACATTGTCTATTGTTCGAACCTGCTTCCATAAATCTACGGGCAGGAGTACAGGAAATAACAAGTGAATATCACTTAGGGTGAACACAGAGGACTGCAAAACGGACTCTATCTCTTTGTAGAATCCTGTCGGATTTTTCCTAATATCAGGAATTGATTGTCTAATAGTGTTCACTTCCTGTCGCAAAAACGGGACGTGAAAAAATTGTGATACATAATGTGCGGGAATGTCCACAGCGGGTGCACCTGTCCCAACGTTAGCAGGAATCTCAACCTTTGAGACAAATGTCGGAGGAACCTCTCTCATAGGCAACTGAGATATAGGTAACTCCGACCGCTTACTGAACAAAAGAGCCAGGTCGAGCGCTAAGGCAGGCGAAGAAGTGTCGAGCGAGAAAGCCCTCCTACAAATACCCAATAACTCTGTGGGACAACTAACCTTCTTCCTTACACATTCATCCTGCAGGTACTCCACCATTACCTGAATCACCTTCCTCTGCATTTCTACTGTATACTGACTATACGTGTCATACACTTCATCTGGTGGTATCGATGAATCCAAGATCCATCGAATTGCATCTTTTGTACAGATTCGTACTTCCTCAGATGCCGATTTACGACACCGAAGGAATCGTTTCTGCACATACATACTGTCGTCTTCATCATCCTCTTCCCGTAATTTTTCTAAATCCCTCCTATACTCAAATAACCTCTCAACATGACCATGTACTTTCTCCTCAGTGTCTCTTAAAAGCGCTAGAGTATTAAGATCCCTCAACCCTTGTGGGAGATCTGCATCCTGTAATCTACCCCACATTACACATAAATGAGTCCCCAAACCTTCAAAAAAACATTTTTCTCGGGAAAATTGTCCATATTTGATAATGTGGAAAAAACATTAGTTTGATCATCTCTCTCCATACAATGCTTAGCCCATGCAAACAATTCCGGTTTCTTTTCTGCAGAGACAGTATTTTGAGTGACAATCTTCGACCCCGCACCCTGATCAACTACAATCGGTACAGAACCACTCGGGAGCGGAGGTGCGGGCAAATTCAATGGAGGTGTGACTATCGGCGCAAGGGGAAGAGGTGGTAGAGTAGGTGGAGGAACAACAACTGGAGGAATAGGAACAATAGGTTGTACGGGGGAACAGGAATAACAGCAGGAATAGGCGGAGCACCAGGGAGAGGATCATACGGAGGTGGCGCAGAGGCATCAGGCCATCGTTCGTTTAACAATTTGTCAATAAATTCTTCGGAAACATGAAAATCTTTAGAGGGATAGATTTTCTGGATACCGAGTGAGAAAGCCCTATCCATATTCTTGACTGGCTCTGAATGTTTTTCCTTATCATACAACAACGCCTTTTCAGCATTCGTTTTATGACGGCGTGCATGTTTATCCCTATTTTTAAGCTGCTGCAACGCTTCTTTTTTCCAATTCTTCAAAACATCAAATGCTGCAGGTCTAGCCTTCTTCTTTAACAAGACCGATTCTAGGTACTCAATACGGGGATCTCGAAACTACCATTGATTGGCCACTGAAATTCGGAGGCATGTCTGGTTTGTCTGTGCCAAATATCATTAAATAATATACTTCCAATGCCATGCTTACAGTATATAGTACATGCCGGCGACCCCTCCTGTGGTGCCGGGCGGCTAATTTCCAAAGATTGTCGAACGCTGCGGAACAGTGCCCTAAAGCAGCTAGACAATTTCCCAGGCATTTCACAAAGAATTGGTGTTACCTGGTCAATAATTGTGTCTGCAGATACAATACGCCAAATTCAAATTGTCAGGGTTAAATTAAGAGTCGGGTCACGACTACACCTGACCAAACCTAAGGAGGAACGTACGGTTTACCAAAGAACTTACCTAACGAATTTTACCTTGTGTTTGGTGGTTTCGACAAATCTGCCCGCCTCAAAAGTGGACCCTCGTCAAGATGTCGTTTCAGACCACACGACTATCGTCCAAGGATCGGATCGTGCAGCGCTGCCGAGGTATCGCGTCTCGTTCGGTCGGGCCCGCAGTATCACACTGTCCGATCCCGGTTCGATAGCCTGCGTCAACCTTCAATGATCCGGCATCAATCTTGAGGGTCCCTATTCGGGCGCCAACTGTGAAAACAGAAAAATAATATGAGGCTGGGAAGCCCAAAAGGAAACACACCAACACAGGTTACAAAGGAACATACAAGTACTTTATTTCAGGCTATGACAGTTACCAAGTCAAACTGACAAACGGATAGCTATTCGGCTCTCAATATAACATAACAAACTTCAACGAGGGTTTGATGTGTTCAGTGAGAGACCACACATTGGAATACCCGGGCCTTTTATACAATTTGTCCAGCCCTTGGCCAACCCTCTTGCGGGTTTAACATTCTGTGAATGTTACGGTTCCTTGCCAGGTCAACCTTTAATATATGCATTTGATTAGTTTCGCTGATATAAGTAGTACATTTACATATAGGTCAACAGTAGGACAAGGTCTCAGTTCACGACCCCGACAAGTGGCCTGCAGGCATATTAATCATTCAGCTGTACGGAGGTCACAACGGCCAGAATCTATTCGAAATGTCATTTGGCCTCCATTTTTGATGTTCAGGGTGACTTCTACATAACAAGAGAACCTAAAATGGCGGCTTGATTCAAGATGGCGGCTTACATTGATTTCTCTGAGGTCAAGACCTTGGCGTGGAGTTTGTTCGCGCATGATGTTTAGACAACTTGGCGTAGGCCAATACACATATAACTATTACAATAGGAGGCATAATATTATTTCTATTCCGACAATGTGACTGGTGGGTGCGATTCAACCTGAGATGGGTACAAATTTAAAAGCAAGCAAAGCTGGATGGTCATGCAGAAGCCCAGTAGAAACTTTCCTACTGCGTATAAGAAATAATCGGGATGATGCAGGAGGAGCGAGAACTGGAAAGAAGAATATTTCTGAGCTACAACAGGCCCTTAAAATGAGCATTGATGGTATGGAGCAAAAGACTGACTCCCTAATGCACAAATAGACCTGTCTTCGGTACACATAGAAAGATTGGTAATAGAATGACCTTGGTTGAAAACAGGATAAGTGGGGTTGACCCCATGCATATGCTCCAGCAGGAAGCTAGCAGGCTTAAATTTGAAATTAAAAGAAATTGCTGTTAAAACAGAAGAATTAGAAGGAAGATCAAGGCACTATAATTTACAGTTGGTAGACCCCCCAGAGACAACCAAAATCAAGTAAAAGATGAAGAATACTTATGGAGCAACTACTTAAGAGGATCCCCCATAACTCACACAGTGGCACCTCAAGGCCTATAATTATGAAGGTATTGAACTACATGGACAGAGACATAAAACATGCACCAGCCACAGAGAAAGGAATAATACGCCATGAATAAGCAACACTATCTCTACATCTTGACTTTCAGCCTGTGATACAACACACCTGCTAGCATTTTTAGAGGTGAAATGCACGATCCATGAGGCAGGAGTGACATATGCTATGATATGTCCAGCAAAGCTAAAATGTTAAATAATGGTAGATCACATTTCTTCATGGAATCCAAGGAAGAGACTCTAAGATGGTGCAAGAGTTCTCAAAACAGATTCGGATCAATCAGGAAATCAGATGAATCCTGCATGGGAGAGCTAGAATGAATGGTCACACAGTGATATGTTGGACTATGTCAAAACATTTGATCTATTATACAGCCCGAGCTGAGTGGCCCGTGGGGGATGAGGCGATGGGATGTGGCTACTGCCTAGCGACCCTACAGTGCGTTACACACAGTTGTTGCTGTGAAGTTTTAGGATAAGCTGGTTTATTTGGGGAACTGGTATGGATGGAGTGGGTAATAGTAGTGTTTAGGGTAGATAGGACGCTTTTATTGAGCAAGATGCAGTGGGATACGATGTCTGCAGGATTTGATCTACCAGTGTTGGGCTCAACAGGGAGAAAATGCAGACATTAGAGCAGGAAATCAAAACTGCTACCTCAGAGAATGGGTAAAGATGTAACTATTATGTCCAGGAGCGTAAGAGGAATGCAAGATGGCAGCAAGATCAGGAAGATTATGGAATGTGCCAATAGACCCAAAGTGGACATATTGCTACTCCAAGACTCTCATTCGTGTGATGGGAGCGATGCCAGAATCCCACCTGCAAGGGATGGCCATATGCATGTTTCTTCATATTTAACTGGTTCTAGGGGAGTTTCAAGGCGGATGTTTGTAAGATTCATGAATTTGCAGCAGGCTAGAGATGTAAGAAGGTAGGCTGATGATTCTGTCAGGGTTTATATTTGATATGAAAAGTGTGATATGTGTGCATTAATTACGTAGGCGCTCATTTAGGCTGGAGGCAGGGTTGCATACTTGCTCCCTGCCTCTTTTATATATACCTTTCTGATCTATTCAATCAGCTAAAGAAGGGTACATGGTTTCCCCCAAAGATTGGACATCTTCATATAGGATCTCTTGCTTTTGCAGATGACATTATGGTTTTTGATAACCCCCCCAAAGGGTTACAACGGATATTAGTGTGAGCTGGAAATATACACACATGAAAACAACCTGCTAGTACATGTTTATACGTCTGCAATCATGATATACAAAAGCAATAAAAAGCTTGGGAAGTATACATGGAAACTCTCTGAATGTTTCAGAACATCTCGTGTATTCAGGCTTTCCTTTATATAGCCTATTTATTTACCTGTAAATATACTGAAGCTCAGTAAAGGCCAAGCCTATGATGTACTTTATAATGCCAAGACATGCTAAAAAGCACACTAATAATAGCACAGCATGTGGGTGACTTTAAGCACTGCATGGCCGCGTTCTATGTTTAGTCATCAGTGCGTGGACTGTGGGTAGAGTGCGTTGGCTACACAGCGCTCATTAATCAATTGCCTTGCGGACTATCTATCGGTGGGCACTGGAGGCGCCATACGGAGCGACACTGCAGTTTATCAATGAGAGCGCACTTAATCTGTCCAAGTAGGGAAGTGGGAGTGTTCAGGAAGCAATCAGGGTCACCCTGAGGGGCTGCATACTTGCAAATATCCACGAACGAGTTGTTGGCAAGCTGCTAAGTGCTGTAACTGACCGCGCTGTTCCACTTTTATCAAAAACACGTTCCCCTTTTATCAAAACAACAAATAAAAAGTGGGGCCACACTTGGCCAAGTCCTTTGGGCATTGCACTTTTGCCCTAATTGTCAAAGTTAGACTGACTTTGCCAGGGAGTGGGGGCGCCAATGTTGGCGAGTTTTCCATGGGGCATACCAGGGAGGGCAGCCAGATGGGAGTTGGGGGTGGTGGCTCAGAATAGGTAAAGGGAGTGGGTGATGGGCAGGGGTGTTGCTAGGTCTGGAAAAGACCCGGGGCTACGCTAATGTCGGAACTGTTGGTACTAGGGGCTAGCTAGCCTTTTGGTTGCAGCTCCTGAGAATCTATCCGGGGCTACAACCAAAAGACTAGGGGCTATAGCCCCCTTAGCCCCCCCTAGCAACGCCTCTGGTGATGGGGCAGCAAGTGGGGAATGCCAGGGTGGGCACCACCTGAGAAGGACCACACGAATAGTAGACGGCGGCGAGTGGAGTTGGTGGGACCCCATCCTCCCAGTAAGCAGCAGCATGGGGGAGGGGCTCAGGCAGTCACACGCCCGACAGAGTTGACAGAAGGGCAACAGGACGTTCCTTGGGATGGATATTGCGATGAGGGCAGATGGCTGAAACGCCTTCCCCTGCAAAGTAGTGGGGAGAGAATGTGGACGGCTTCCACCAGCAATGGTTTCAGAAGCAATGGGGTGTGCACCCCACACTACGACAGTAGATAGCAGTTTCTTCCTTTATTTCACAGCAGTGAGGTGGGACGGAGAAAGATTGGGGGGAGAGGAGTGGCACAGAAAGAATGGATGGAAGGGTGCTCCAGTGAGTGATGGGGTGAGCAAAGAGTTGAACAGAAGGTGTATTGGTGTTTGGGGAAGGGGAATGTGGAGGTTTTGGTTACATGAAGGTGATGGTGGAGGCAACTTTTCTTGGGGGGTGGAGGGGTTTGCAGCAGGAGGGGTAGTGGTGATCTTGTGGAAAGGGCACTGGCAAAGCAAGAATATTGGTGGATAGGCTTATATCAGGTCAAAAGGTTTGTTGGGTTTGGGTTGAACGGCAACAAAGTAATATATTCTTTGTTGCATCTATTGGGAGGTTTGTGTGTCTTAATTGAAATGTTGGGTGGGTGACAGTTAAGATGGGCAAGCACAGGTCAACAAAGCAGTTGGGGAACTTGGATTTCGAGGGATGTAAAGAATGGCATTTAACTGGGTAATGATTACTAGGGTGAAGGTAATGTGAATGGGAGGGGATGAGCATTGTAGGGGAGTACCAAAGGGAGGGCACAGTAGAAGAAAGGGAAGAGGTGGGCAGAAGAGCACTCAGTGTTGCCATGAGGGTAAGAGAGGGGATGTATGAAGGGGGCTACGTTGTGAAGGGGAGTTTTCTGTTTGGTGGAGGAATTGGAATAAATAAATGAAAGAATAAAGAAAAAGCAAAGGAGTCAAAGAGTGTCCAATAAGGCATCATGTGGAAGAGGACATGCTAGCACGTGGCAAAGGGGTCATAATGCAAGGAAGTCTTGAAAATGGTGTGAGGGATGACACTCATGAAGGGTAAGGTAAGTTGGGGACTAGGTAATATTGTGAGGCGAAGTGGGATGCGCAAACAGGGGTGTGGGATGCAAAGGGCACGGAAGGGCAGCTAAGGAGGGATAAAGGGCAGGTTTGGTGGCAGCATGGCTGGGTAACAATTAGTTACCTGGGAGTGCAAAGGGAAGTGCATGGACAGAGGGCATGGTACAGCCCCTGGTGCACTGGTGTCGGGTGTAGTGCTCTGTTGGGGTCCTGCATGTCAGTTTGCGGAGGTCAAGGGCAGAATTAGGTGAAGGAGCACGGAAGTGACATTTGTCGATGACACAGATACTCATGGAGTTGGACATTTGTACTGTAATGAAGGTGCTGGCTTCAATTAAATAAAAAAATAAAAAATGTAAGAAAGGGGAAAAAAAGGAAACGGTTTCAGGATCTTTAGTAAGGGAAGTGTGGTTGGGTACAGAGGGGGCTATTACAGAGGGTGTGCGCTCTGGTGAAGGGGTGGAACAGAGCAACATCCCAGGTGGATGAGGGATGCAGTGGTGCTATGTGAAGTAGCAGTGCATGTGGATTGAACTGCATGGAAGGAGGGTGCGCGGACGGCCCCTGGTGCAGTGGGAGAATAGTGATCATCTGGAGCACTGGCAAGGGTCAACAGAGGTTCACATTGGCAGAGGAGGAGGGATGCAGAGTTTCTGCATGCAGTGTGCAGAGGGAATTACACTGCATGGACAGAGGACGCAGGTACGGCCCCTGGTGCAGTGGGGGGCAACAGGCTGGTAGGCACAGGGTGCATTGGCGAAGGCGGATGGAGGTGGAGTTACTGCATGAGGACTGGAGAGGGAATTTAAACTGCATGGACGGAGGGCACAGGTACAGCCCGTGATTCAGTGGGGGGTCAATAACAAGGGGTGCGTGGCAAAGAGCAGGGGAGCAATTGGTATTGATAGGGTGTTGGACAGAGAATACGGAAGTACCCTTGCAGGAGCACGTTGGGTGGTAGATGGCCCTAAAAGGCTGTTGAATGTGCTAGCCCCAAACAAACGCAACTTGAAAAGTATGGGGATACAATGAATTATAGTGCATTGGCAAGGCCGAAGAGTGGAGACAGGTTATGGTTCAAGTGATGAATTGGCAAAGTAGAGAGGATGGTCACAGCAACATTTTATGGGTCATTGGGTGGTAAAATATACTGTCGGAAGGGTAGCCCTGGAGGTGATGTCTTTATTAATGTGCATTACCATGTCACCACATTATGTTGCAGGGCTCTTATTTGTCTATGGGTGAAAATAAGTATGGTTCTTAATTTGTCTTTTCCTTCACAGATGCGGCAGAGAGAGGTGTCCCGGAGAAGAGAATAAGGGACCCGTTGCTTGGGGGACAGAAGAGGCACGATGGCTATTATGATTGCGTATATAAGTAGGGTGCCCATGGCGGGCAGAGGTCAGTGGTCAGGTAAGAAGGTAAAAGGGGGTTTGTAACAGGGGAGTGGCCTTTAAGGACGGGTTGGGTAGGGATGCTATCAATGGGTTGAAATAATTGACATAGGAATGTTTATATTGTCATTGAAGGAGATTTGAAGAGGTGGTTGAAGGTAATGGAGGGAGGGGAAGCTGTGGGGGAATAGGTAGTGAAAGAACGGTTTTGTTTCAGTTCAGGTATTTAACAAGAAATATATATAAAAATGGAAAAAGGGTACACAGGTTCTGGCAGGGAGCTATGGGTTACAATGGAGTGGATTAGGGAGGAGCATGGTTGCAGTTCACTAGCAAAATGGAGTGGGGAGCAGGGGGTCTCTGTGTGTCGGGATTTTGGGTGGGGAGGGCATACAAAAATAAAAACGCTGCTAGTGAATAATTAAACAAATGAGTAAATAGTGAGATAATAAGGGGGTAGTGGGGCAGAGAGAACACCTCTGGGGAGGGTGTTTCTGAGTACCGGGGACATGGTCGGTTAAATGAAAGTTGGTTGATGCCAAGGGATTATTATCCCAGTAAGGAGGGTTGTTAGTACTGTTTGGAAGGACAGGCTAGCCCAGAGTTACAATAGAGGGGAAGAAGTCGGAAAGAAAGACAGGCAGTGCCTCTGGGAGAGGCCATGGATAACATTTAGAAAGATTTTGTGGAGTTGAAGACGGAATAGAAGGAATGGAAGGAATATTTGAAAGGAGGGAATGGGGAGCGGTAGAGGGTTTTACCGACATGTTTAACATTTTATTTAGTATGTAAGGCCGAGGTGCCATGTTAGCATAGTTTGTAAGCCGTGGCCTATCATATTAAAGTGACCTTTTCCACTAATGGCATGCAGTACGCGTGGCTCCCCAGGGAGATATGGATGCTGCACACCGGCCAGTGAGCCAAGTGGGGGGTAGAGTCCCTCCCTAATCTATTTATATGGGTGCCGGCGAAGGTTCAGGAACAGTTGGCGGTTAACGCTGTTCTGTGCTGCCCATCCACCCACCATGGTAACTTTGCCTTTAAAGTAGATTTTTGGTCAGGTGGTGTGCTGGGCTGGGGAGGAGATTAATAGGGAGAGACAGCATTTTTCTGTGACAGGTCATGGCAGCAAGGAGTAGGGAAGCTTTGTACAGCTGTGTTTCTTTGTTGCTGATGTGGCAGGTCAGCCTGTCTTTCTTTGGAAAGGAGAGTGGTGATGAATTAGAGGTCTGAGGATATTAGGGAGAGTAGGGATATTGGAGTGGTAGCCGGGGACAGGGTCGGTTAAATGATGGTTGGTTGAAGTCAAAGGATAATTATTGCAGTAAAGGAGGGTGGGTAGTACTGTTTGGATGGACAGGCTAGTCCGGGGTTACAAGAGAGGGGAAGAGGTAGGGAACAAAGATGGTCGGTGGCTCGGTGAGAGGACATGAAAAAGGTTTGGAACTATGTTGGGGATTGAAGCAGGATGGAATATTTGAAGGCAGGGAATGGGGGGCGGAAGTGGGTTTACCTACATGTTTAACGTTTTATTTAGTCTGTAAGGCACAGGGGCCAGGTTAGTGTAGTTTGTAAGCCATGGATTGTCACATTAAAGCAAAGTTTTCCACTAATAATGAGTCTTGGTATTTTGTGCAGTTTAGTCCAAAACACCTCCCTGCAGGAACAAGCAACAAAGGACAAAGAAGTAGCAGCAACTTACTGCAGTCTACTGTACTGGTACGCACACCATCAAGGGCTTTCAGGCTTCCTGCATTCATATTTGCCAGGATTTTCTTCTCTATAAGCATGTACTCAAGGTGAAAGGCCAGGACCCCTGCATTTTGGGAGCATTATTTTTCAGCAAGTTATTTGAAACAGACTTTTGCTCTCAAATCATACCATCATAAAATGTGTAGATGTCCAGTGGTTTTTCTTTCAGAAGAAATTCCCTTGGCCAACTTGCTATTCCAAAGTTTATTTTTCACTTGCTGAAGTACTGATTGGACATTTGCCCGAAACAAAGCATCTTCCTGGTGTATCACTATATCCACTAATATTTCAAGAGCATCCTTCAAACATTTCTGCTTTTAGAAGGCAGACGTAACAGACATTTCTGTCATTAATGGGTCGAAAGATATTTTGTTTCCAAGAACCTGGCTTGGACCTTCTTCTGGCGTGTCAGACATTGAGGAAAGGAATAATGGTGGAATACACGCAAAAGCCTACTGTGCATGAGTTTCACCTCCTGATACTAGGAAACATGCAGTCTACCACAATATCCCATACATGACACATCTGTGAGCAAGAGTGAATTACTGTTGTCTACACAAATGTCCATGAACAATTTTACTTTCGGTAATTGACCTCTAGCGATTAGGGAAACGACAATGGTTGGACCGATGTTCAACACATGAAAACTTATATTCCGTAAGGTTCTTCACTCAACAACACAAGACTGACCACCAGGATCTCAGGAAAACAATCAGTCGCTGTTTAGAGACATATTCCTAGAGTTTATTGATAGAATGGATTTCTAGCGCTGCACCTAAAACCATTACAATTCCAACACGAAGAAAGTTGGACTCTAACTGATGTTTTTGCCCAAAATATTCCTATAGAATATGCAAGAAATTCATCACTACAGACTACTTTAACATGTTAAGCCAGGAAACAGGAAATCATTTGGCTAAGGCAAATATGATGTGCAAATTCTCCATCAAGTTAGCAGCGGTTTTCCTTACAGGGCAGCAGTAAAAATTATAGTGTGTGCTGTGCGGTGTCCCATGCCCTCTCAACAAGGAGGGCTAGCCCAGGATGTGTGCACTTCCATCAATAAAGTGGCTGTAAATGGTTCTCAATAGGGTTCATAGGATCTTTGACACGGTAAAAGGAGAACGTTCTCCTCTAAAGGAAGTATTGTCCTCTACATCACTGGTAAGCGGGAATCATTTTATTGAGTTGTTCTTAAAGAAAGATTTCAGCCACATGGGATAATGCTAAAATTGTAGCCAGATGCAAATAGCTAAGGACAATCTGATGAAGTATTGATACAGTTTCAAATGATTGATGTTTTTTGACAAATAATATAGCCAAATGGAAATGAGTGTAATACAGTGCAGGTAGACCCCAATAACTTGAGGAACATTGGGGACAATCATGAAGTAGAAAAAAAACATATAACTTCTTCAGATAGGTTAAGAAATAAAATTTACCAGGTGTGTACAACTTAACGCTTTTGTGGTAGACTTCAGCGGGTTAGAAAATTATCAAAGACGACTGGTATGAACAGAGGTTCGTCCGCTGCACTCGTTGTGAAGAACCGGAGGGGGGTGTCTGTACTTCTGCTCCCTATATGGTAGAGGAGAGGCACAGAGGACCCCAGCCAAGATTCTCTATTATTGGTGCGTGGTCGAGCAATCAAGGCTTAGCTTCTCAGGAGGTGATGTGGGCTGGTTCTTAAGTACAGTGTAGTCCGCAAGCACCCACAAAGGAATGTCCGCACACTGTATTAGTTAAAACACTTTCTTTATATAATTAATATTCAAGGTTATGTACAATATCACGATAACTCCCTTTGTACTCGGTTATCTATAATGGCAAATATACAGTTCTACGTGGTACCACAATTACTGTTAGATCGCTTTAAAGTGCATCAACTGTACGGTTAAATGGCACACAAATCAGTTCATAACGGAAACCAACAATAGATATAAGAGGAAAGCAGTTGGTTAGAACAATTGGCAGAATACTGGCCCCGATACCTAGACACAGTTCTGTGTGTTTAGATCCCCCCCACCTGGGCAACCTGTAAAATAAAGAGATATCACAAGCCCAGTCCATATATTGTTCACAAGAGACTTTCCAATAGTTCTGCAACCCCAAAGTACCTGGTGTTGTAGCGTTCCTCGTCAGGGAATCGACGGCCCTTCTTGAGTGCCCTCGCTTTAAGGCAGGGGTCACGGGAAGTCGAATGTCCGGCGGAGAACAGGGTGAGCTACGACAGTGAAGTGGTAGCTTCTTTCCTAGCAGTGCTCATCGATGGGGAAGCGTAAATGTCCTGCAAGGAAGAGGCGTGCGGGGCACCTCGGTGTAGATAGTTCAGGACCACAAAGAGTTTGAAGAACTGTGGCCCAGCAAGGGCGTCGAGTCGTCAGCATCTCTTTGGTCTTTGGGTGGCGGGAAACCCACTGGCAGATGCTCCTCGGCGCGTCAACGGCCTGGCCTTCTCCGGCGGGATAAGGCGGGCGGCAGAGTGGACGAGCGTGTCTGTAAATTGAAAGTTCTTAGGCAACGGGAGCACTGCGGCTCCGGTCGGCGACGGCGGTCATCGACAGTGGCGGACAACAGTCCGGGCGCTTCTCTTTGGGATTCCATGGCAGTCCCCGCCTCTGGTCGGCAGCCTGTCGTAGGTCTGTCTACCAGGGAGATTTGGCAAAGATCAGCTGGTGCACGATGGTCCCTCGTAGCTTGGGAAAAGGGCGGTTTACCAGGTCCTCTCTGGGTCAGTCCTTGGAGACACAGCAGCTTTCAGATTGATGAAGGAGAGCAACAGCAATTCCCCTCTTCTAGCGGGGCTTCAAGGTGAAGCTTCAGGTTTACTCCAGTTACTCATCGTAGTGGACTTCAGCTTCTGAACATGTTTCCTAGCAGTGAGAGGTCCCCAGATATACTGTTGATCTCCCTTTCATTCTACTGGGTCATACTCAAGCATCCAATCACTGCGACGGGCATTCATGCAGGCACGCAGCCAATCAGGTGCATAGTGCATTCAAGCCATTCACTTCTCTCCAGACACTCACAACAAGTTATGTGTATTGGGACAAGTGCCCATCCATTCAACACTCCACACTGCATTCATACCAGTTTCAGGCAGGGCTGTCTCAGTCATTGTGTCAAACACAAGATACTAGACATCCACAACACGTCACACACTCCATTCACCCAGGTCCCACCCACAGGGTTTACCCACAACATACAGTCGTTGAGAAGGCTCCAGCCAGTCTGGTCGGCACTTCCCCACACTACCATATATGGAACTTCCACCCAACAGCCAGTCAGGTGGAAGGGACAGAGTCAGGGCTTCCTGGGACTTCGGGAAGATCAAGGTAACAGGCGATGGAAGTCAAGAGGCCATGGGGGCCATCTTGTCTCCATCAGGAATCTACCGATTCCAATGACAGGGGCCTGGGCATCCCAAAATGGAGGACGCTCAGGGCACCAGTCAATTCAGCATGGAGCTTCCAACAGCCCGTACTCTGGTCTGTGGGCCACACGCAGGTGCCCAGAAACAAACACTAGGGGCACAGGGTTGTACCCCCACCATGGGTGCCATTAGGGTATCCCATGGGTCTCTTCACCAAAACCAAAAGGGAGAGCTGCACCGCCAGGAGTCCCACATAAACTCCTGCGCAGAAGACACTACAGAACACACAATAAAAAGCAGTAAAGGACAAGGATACGGAGTTCCTGTCCCTCAGATGCATTTCCAGCATCACACTCGCACTTCCAAGATTTGACCAAAAAGCCACGTATTCAGCTCATAAAGGATGACAGCGATGCCACCAAATGAAGCATTTCACTGTGAGGCATTATAAAGTGCTGGCCATAGTGACAACTTACATTGGCACAAGTGTCCCTGGAGCAGGGGGTGAAGCCAAGGTTTAGGACCAGTCTGCCATTGTTAATCATGTCATTACTCATCCCAGTTTCAGGATAGGTGAAAGACGTCCATGTCGAGAGGAGTAGGGCACCTGCAATGCAGTAGTCTAGGTTGTGCCTGAGAGTTCAAATGAAACTGATTTACAATCCAAGGATGCCAGGTGAAAAGATGCATGCAGCTGATTAGCAATGCAAAACGTTATCTAAGTGTCTAAAAAAAAGCAGAAAAAAAAGTATCTGTTTATTGGTGTGGCACTGCACATATGGGCATTGTTTTGACCCTGGCCCTGGACCGTCACTGAGTAGTGCCAGTTTTAACTTTGCAAGTATAGAATATTCTGGTTAATATATTAATATTTTGGTGGCTCATTAAGTTGGTACCCGAATAGAATTTCCCCTAATATACAGTCCGACCCCACAATTCTGGGCAAGAAATAAGCGGTTTGCTCAAAACTAGAATTTAGTGAAATGGAGGAATTAAAGTTGGGGCCCAGACTTTACAAAATAACAGGTAGCTTCTCTACAGACAAATACATTAAACTGCCTGCTTAAATCTCACAATTTATCAGACAAAACATTAATTTGCATGATCAATTCTGGATAAATCTGAACTTCCGAATAACACTTAATATTGTAGATGTACTTCTACCAGTTTTTGCTAAGTATATCAAAATCCTTAACTTCACAAAATTATCTCTAAATTACATATAAATTCACATTTATAAATTAATCAAATAATGTTTTTTTCCCCAATAACACCAGCAAGTTATAGAATTAGAGAACTGTTGCATGTCTCATATTTCCCAATTACATCAATTGCTTGGGCTACTAACATGTTTGCAGCTTTACATAGTGTGAGCGTCTGCTCTTTTGTTCTGGCGTATCGTGGGCAATCCGCTCAATTTACCCATTCCCGGAATTCCAACCTGGGATTACTCTTGCACCCGGCGAGACACTGCGGTCTTGTGACTGGGTGATTATGATTAGATTCTGCTTCTCAAGAAGAGCAGGAATTGGAACTGAACTTTGATGAAACTAAAACACGTTCTGCCCTGAAGATGGATTCTCATTAATCCGAAACGCGTAGGCACTGATTACCCAATAGGAGTGTCTTTAGGAACCCTGAGCAGAGTGAATGTAACTGCTCAGTAGCAGGACAACACCATGGTGGTGTCTACTATGCATATGAATTACCTTACCATTGGTACCGTGTAAATGTACACTACATATATGTGCTCTTTTCTTAATTAAGCAGGTTCTGTTTGAGTTTTTTGTTCAGCTCAAATTTAAATTTTGTCCTCTGCTTTTGAATTACTAATGGACCTGTACAAACCGACCTGTGAATGCAATTAGTGTTAACACACTCCAATGCAGTAGTGTGCTACATATTAAATTGATTATGTTTTGTTATATTGCTTACTGGGTCTACTTTATATCTGTCCACTCTCAGCCTGATGTATTCTTTCCTGTAGATTTACAGATTGACAGTGCCCCACACATACTGTTTGCCTTCTGAATATTATACAAAATTAACTATAATTTGGCAACAATTACTTTGACCTCAACCCTTGTATACCTAACTCTCCTAGCTTGGAGTCTTTAGCATATACAAGGTATAACCACCACTTGGGACTAGGTCCCGCTAGGAGTGCAGCAGAGGGTTACCGACTAGCAATAGTCGGTGTGTGTTTTTCTGCTTTAGTTTTTCTGAACCTCGAGTGGCCTCGAGTTTCTCCCTCCTGCACCTGAAATAGAACGTACTGTAATTATATAAACTATTGAAGACCTGTTTTGGTTACTTATTTTCATATTGAATTATTTTTTCTATTTGGGGTGCCTCCCAACCCATCTTTCTTCTCCTCAGCTTTACATAGGGTTAACAGAGCTTGTGCTAGAATTCTACATGCTTTGTTTTAGAGAACTAATGTTTACAATTTGGAATACACAAACTATTCTGAAATCCATCAATTCTGAGAAAATGGTTTTCAAATTGAAATTCAGTGGGATTCAATACACTTATACATCTCACTGTGCAATTTCAGAATGAGAGTTTGCGAAAGATTTACATTTGCACTATTTCTATCAGAATAGTAATGACTCCTTTAAATTTGTTCGATTTGCCCTTGCTTAATTAATAGCTACGGCCTTCACGGAATACACATTAACAATCTTCATTAGGCTCTGCTATGGATGTCGTCATACCGCAGCCTAATGTAATTACTCCTGTGAAGAAACTGTGGTTACAATGTATGAGATTATGATTTTAAATTAGATTACATTGTCATCTCACTTAATTTAACACACATTGCACTCATTATCTCCCCTTTAAAAGAATGTATTTTGATACAGGACTATTTTTACTGAGACAGTTATTAGTTTCAGTATAGCTCATCTTGACATTATCCCCGTTTTAAACAGCAGCTTAATTGTGTTACAACAGGGGTACCATGGCCACCTTGATATCAGCCACGGCTCATAGCATTTTTCTTTTCTTGCAATTTATTGGTTATCACATGAATAAACATTACAAACACTGTTTAGGGTTTTATTTCAGTAAATGGTTGCCGGACGTTATTGCTATGCAGAGCTACCACTGCTGTTTCTATTTTTTCCAATGTATTCTTATATTTGTTTGGTTCCTTATCCTTAGTTTAGCAAATTGATAGTAGCATAGCTCTTGCCAGCAGCATTATTATGTTGCTACTAGTCTAGGATGGCCGCCTTGATACCCACTCCGTCCTGGAGCCCTATTGCAGGCAGCACAGAGTTCATGTGAGCGTGTTCACGTCACGTCCCCTTGAGCTTATTTGACCTCTCTACAGAGAATGGTATTCGAGTGCTGTCCTTCAGTTACCCCCTTTTTGACTGCATGTTGAGGGGTTCCTCAGTCTGACTGATTTAGCAGCCTTTAGGTGAGTCTTGGACTCCTTCTGGGGGTTAGCAATTTCTTTGAGGAGCAGACGCTTGGCTTTGGATCTGTGGCCACAGGGTTATGATATTTAAATTCCTTGTAGCACCCTCCAATGTATTCAACTTGCAAACTGCTTTTTCAGTTGTTCTCATGCCTTTTCTATGAGAAATTGGTTTATCGTTTTGTGCTATACTAAGATGGCACGATCCTATTTGTTTAGCACATATTACTTCTGCTTTTAGGTAGTACCAACCTGTTTATCAAATATCTATACAAGCTGAGTGTCCAATTTGTTACAGCTTTGAAAAACAAAGGTGAGCTTCCTCTTTTTTCTCAGTGCTATCTGTGATTTTGCACTCTTAGATTAATTGTATTGTTGTAATCTGTACAACCTTGGAGCCATGTTAT
The DNA here is from genome assembly GCF_040938575.1 of Ambystoma mexicanum. Lineage (NCBI taxonomy): Eukaryota > Metazoa > Chordata > Amphibia > Caudata > Ambystomatidae > Ambystoma > Ambystoma mexicanum. The sequence goes on from NC_090928.1 coordinate 870,148,911, forward strand.
TCTTAAATTTTCAGATTCTACACCTGAGACTGAGGCATATCACTATGTTCAACTTAATGACTACGATTTCTACAACAGGACCTATTCAGCTAGTACACTTTCAAGGTTTGTTCTATGTTCCATTTGGTTTTAATCTAGTATACCTTGGCAACATAGTATGTTTACTTACTTGTTGGCCACTGTAAAAGCATCACAAAGTATGACATAGACAACAGACTTCAGGTTTAAATAAAAGAGGTTTATTTAACTGGAATGTCAGGATGGTTGAAGGCCTAACTTGCCCTATGCTAATGTGGGTTTTACCTACCGGAATTAAATGAAGGAAAGTCTGTATCAAAGACTTCACCTTGAAAGTCTGTTTGGGTCCCAAACTTATCCTTGCCCTAACTACTATATTAAACCAATGTGTAGGGATGTCAGACTCAAAAGAAACAGTATTTGACTCAAGGTTCTGAGCTTCTTCCAGCTCACAGCTTTCTCTCAGCTGCCCTTCCCCAAGCATAAGAAAGATCCATGAAAGAAAAGTCACAAAGGCTATCTTCTTTAGTTCAAGGCAATATAGTTTAAGACCAATCCTTGGGGTTCCCTTCCCCAAGTTCCAAGTAGTACATTACAGAACACAAGGGTCTCTGGATTCGGTTCCCAAAACAACAAGTTTAGTTCAAAAGTGTTGCAGTGGTTTTGTTGAGCTTGTTTAATGATGTCTATAGATCTCACCAATTGGGATTCTCTGGTCTAGGTGCAGTTGTCAGACCACATGGTCCACCCATCACACGTCACACAACCAGGATTCCTGGACTCTCACTGGGTTGGTTTCGGGGTGTGCTTATGTTGTAATGTTTGTACTTGGGGCTTTGCGGAACACGTCGATGGAATATGGACTGCTCACATTGAGCTGTGCTATGTTATCCTTTAGTTTAAGTCAGTTGGTTCGCTGTTCTCCAGTGCATGGGTTGGAGGTCTTTATTGTTCCCGTAACTTGTTGAATGAACATTACTGTAACTCATCAAGAAGCATGTGGTGACCCATCATTAATTCTTATATTTATAATTGGTTATTTATAACACACTTAATACCCAGAGGTTTCTAAGCACAGCACCAGTAATTGAACCTGCGTCCCTGCACGTCGTCTTGCTTCCAAGATGAGCGTGTTGCCCCTGAGCTATCCACCCATGACCCTGAGCTATCCTCCCGTAAAAATGCTCCCATCCTTAGCTTTCACCATTCAGGGTCCTCTGGTCCAGGCGCTGTTATCAGACCACATGGTCCACCCATCACAGGTCACGCAACCAGGGTCCCTGGAATTCTCAGCCCAACATACAAGTTCATTGGCACTTGTTCCTGTGCCAAGTCACCCTTACTTGACTCTGCTGTGTTGGTCCCCTGGCTGTTAGGGTGCAATCTTATGTCCTTGGGCTTTTCCTTAATAGCCTCGTGATCCTGCGACCATGTATCACACATCATTTGCCAAGTAGTTGTGTTGCCATACTGCATTTATTCATTAAAGTTAATTGTTCATGCTTTCTTTAGTCTTTACTGTAGTCAATTGTAAGGTTAGACTGAATTCACTGGGAAACACAGCTTTACTATGAGCTGAGTTTCGGTTCAGAGTTCAAAAGTATTCATATGTGTCTTAATCAAATTCAGGTTTGAAGGCACAGTTGCATTGTCTCAAGGCAAAAGTGTTTTAAGGTTTGCAATTCAATGTGCTTGTTATATTCAATGGGAAGTTTCCCTGTAATTCAATGTTCAAAAGTCAAAGTCTAGCATAGGTAAGTATTCAGTATATCAGAATTTACTTGCAATAGTAAGTTTCCATATATTTCGACATTCAGTATACCTTGATTTTTTACAATATTAAGGTTTCATGCATTTCGGTATTCAGTGTACCTTGGTTTCATGCAAGATTATGTTTTTAATAAGGTTCGACGTTCAATAGGTGGACTGGCACTTCATGCGATAATGTTTGGAGCTCCCCAGTTCTTGCATGTCCCTCTGACTCACTGGCAGCTGCTCCTGTTGCCTGCGGGTCATCACAAAGCTCACCAGTGTCTGTGTGTCCCTTTGACACTCACCAGCGGCCTGCTCCTGTTCCCAGCGGCTTCTACTGCGGGTCCCGCTTCACTTCTGGAGCGGGGAACATTGCCAACGCAAGCCCTTCTCACCTTGCTGCTTCTCGCAAACGCAGGCAGCATTCTTTGAGGCTTGGGTCTGATGGCATCTTGGTTTGGCATCCAGTTCCACGTCGGCTGTCCCACAAAGAGCGGGTCCCTTGCTGGTCTCTCTAAGTCTCTGTCACAGCTCTTTTTGCTGGTTCTCCTTGCAGGCTCTCCCTCTCATTGTTGGTTGCTCATTTTATGCACATGCCTTCCTGTAGAAATCTTCAGGTGTCTCAGGTTAATTGAACACTCCTTTGGAATAAATGACCTTGTCTCTTGACTATGTTTGAAATATTTGACCTTTGCTGTGTTTGAGAGGTACATTTCTTGCCTCACCCCGTCACGTTTGTTTTTTCACATTAGTGGCAGGAGTGGCTTATTATTATTTTCTCTGGTTTGGCTATCTATTGATCACTTTATTCCTAATAGCTTCATTTTGTTAAGGCAGCCCTTCTTACTTCTGGGGTTCTCTGGGCTTCTTTATCAGTAGTTTCATGTTTTGTCTTCTTTGTCTCACTGGAAAAGTGGTGGCGGTGTTGCAATTCCTTCTGTCTTTCAACATGTTTTTAACCTGTTTGTATAGACCTTGCTATTTTGACAACTATTGTTTTATTCTATCACAGGGTTGCTTCACGGTCTTGGTGAAGGTGGTGTTAATCTCATGTTCCATCGAAACGTATGGCTTATGTTACAATCCACCCAGTACCAGCTTCTGGTCTGCCTTTGGAGTAGCATCCATATGTAGACTCTGGGTCCAGTAGCCCCTATGGAAATAGGGGTAGCTTGTCTCTGTTAATTATTGGTAGGGCAATGCTAGAGGCCACGCTCCCACACCACGCGTATTGACTCTTTCTGCACATAGCTTTGGACATTTTGTCCCATTTCATTTTAGAGTAGGACTTTGATGCTAGTAATTTTGAACTTTTGTGTGCTGTCTTATTTGTTGTCATTTGTTTTCTTCTATAGATAATTTTCTAGTTTTCTGTCTTGCCATTTTCAATAGTTTTTTATTGTGTACTTTATTTGCTTCTTTGCACATGTATGAAATTAAAGTGGAACAATGTAATTGTTCAATATTGTGACTTATTCTTTGTATTTGCTTTTTTCTTTGATACAGGGTTGCAACAGTGTAACCTTTTAAAGGTACATTCTATTTAATAATCACTGTCCATACCAATTCTCTGACCTGTATACAATAATTTTGCTATGGGACTTAGCAGGAAAATAGTTAGACAGCATATATCATTTGCTTTTGGGGAATATTATACCTACTTTTCATTATTACTCAGAGGTGTGGTGCCAGTAGAAATTCTCATGTGTTCCCAGGGAAGTCTCAGACATCATCAGTGTAGCGGTTTTATAGCACGGCACACTCCAGCCAGGGTCTTCTTCCACTGACATTGAAGGTGGCGTACAATAAAAACATTTTCTTTATTTTTATTTGATTCCTGGATTCTTGGTTTGAGTAGCCCCAACCTGTCTCACACCCACCTTGACAAATACCCTGTGTCGCAATGGACCATGAACCAGGCTGGTGTGTAACAATGAAATATTTATTTATTTTTAGAATTCAATGAAACATCAGAGCAAAACAAATTTAGGGCAGCAGCCACCACGGTGTGGCGATACAAATGCAAAATTTTATAACGCAGTTAATTCAACCTCCTAACCTAATCTTCATAAACCTTTAGTGGAAAACAGAAGCAAAATCGTTGTTTTTCTTATAATGACAGATGGCACACAGGTTATGCACTCCCCCTGCAACACTACCCCCAAACACCTGCTGACTAAATTCTTTAGGGATGGAAAGCAGTGGCAAGGAGTCAGAAAGAAGAGGGAAAAATCAGATTTAAGATTCAGCCCACCACCCCAGAATGGGAGGCCAGAAACAAAAATGAAAACCCTCAAAAGAAGCAAATTGACATACTCAGATTTTACTTGTTACTTGTATATTATATGTATATTATATGTTTACAATTGCAGTGGAAGAGTTAGGACAGAAATTTGTGTGGCTGCACTTAAAAGACAAGGGGGTCATTACGACCCAGGCGGTAAGGGATCACCGGTACCGGTAATCCCTTACCGCCCTATTACGAGACCCTTTGCGGGTCCTCCCTTAACGCCTGGTTTTACCAGGCGTTAAGGACGGGACCCGCAAAGGGACTTTGGAGGTAATAACGGTACCGCAATTTGCGGTACCATTATTACCGCCTTCCCCATTCCCATTGAGCCCTACGGGGGCTCAAATGGGAATGGGGAAGGGCCCTGGTGAATGGGGAATTACCGCCCACGCCAACCTTGGAATGGGGCGTTAATACCCCCATTCACCAGTGCGGAGTCGGTATGGGTTTGGAGGCAGCCACTTCCAAACTCGTAAATGACCCCCAAGGAAGCGTACAGGCTACAGAGCAGGGCACCAAAGTAACATGAACACAGGTAAGAAAATCGATTTTTGGGAGGAAAACAATGCACAAGAAAACACATGCAGCAGAATTGCAATTTCTTACTTTACACAGACTTTAAAATGACTAATGGGCTACGAAAGAGGCTTAGCAGTCAAAATCGGAAATCGGTTTGGGGATGGCAAATAAAGGCAGAGAGCAGATAGGATACTGAGGGGAAAGGATGACTCTTTATAGGATGATAGTGTAGGTTTTTCTATGGGAAATGCAAGTCGGATTTTAAAGAAAAGCAAAAACACGGGCAACTTCAGTTTTGTTAGCACAATGACTAGTTCTACTGAGACTATATTTTACTGACTATAATTGTTAAAGAAAGGCACTTGTCATGAGGTGGTTGAGTTCGAATTGCAACCAGCTCACCGTGAATCTCTTTATAGGGGTATTAATTGATTTATTTCAAAGGATACTAGTGACTTGCACAGATAACTGAAATAATTAGAAAATAAATATGCTAACAGCTATAGGCTAACACAGATTCTTCTAGGGAAAAGGTAAACAGAGGATAAAGGCAACTTTGGATATGAGTGGGATTTTAATGGGATTTTAATAGGATGCAAAGGTAAAAGAGCTGGATATGCAGTTTCTTTGGGTACTGGGTGATGTGATACTAACAAGGTATGCTTGAATTTGGTAATTTGGTCAGCCAGCAAGGTCTCTGGACAGCAGGCCAAGATCTGGTCACTGGGCAGCGGGGTCAAGAGACCTGGTCACTGGGTCAGCTTGGTTCTCCAGAATGGGATCAGCTGAGCAAGGTCTGGTCACTCTGGGAAGCAGGATGGGTCAGCTGGGCAAGGGGTCTGGTCGCTAGGCTCTCCTAAAGTGGATCAGCTGCCTCTCCTCCTTTCTCCCTGGATTATTGGTCATGCCTGGGCCTGGAAGGGTGGTTCTGTCTGGATCTGGATGGTCCTGCCTGGATGGACTCAGCTGCCGCTGGATCTGGTTTTTAAGTCTTTGAATCTTGAATATGCCTTGTTTCTCCTTGTCTCCCCCTTAAACAGCCAGAGTGACATCATAGAATTTTACAATCTGAGGGGGAAGTACTCTGGAGTTACTCCGATCTAGGATAGGCCAGGCTACCGGTGTTCCCTCCTCCATCCAAGCTGATTGGTTCAAGGGATGTGACATAATTTTATGTGTGTGCATTTTATGACTTCCCTTGTTTTACAAGCCTATTATTTTTACAAAAATGAGTTATGGATAAAAACATCAGATTTGCACTAGTCACCATCCTAAAAAGCAGATATGCAGATCCCATATTTCACAAGGAATTGGCCAGTTTGAACACCAATTCTGTGTGATGTTGCAACCCTTGGGCAAAGTTTAGTTGTTTTCATGACAAGTGTAATATTTAAAATTCTGCAAACAGCTACACGTATGCTTACTAGCATATGGCATATTTCCCCCAAGTTTTACGTTTGTGCCATTTATAATTCATCCAGAAATGCATTGTTCCTGCCATGCCAGTCTACAATGTGCCAGAAAGATGTACATGGTCTAATTCTGCTGGTTTCAAAATCACACAAAATACTAGCATAATATTGAATTCTTGCTTATTTAGGGTGCTGGGCAAAATGTCTTAATGTACAACCGTTTTTAAAATCAATGGGCTAGATTAGCCACTTGTGTGGGCTGTCCTTTCACCCCCACAGCCAAATTGTCTTCCCCTGGGTCAGTTTTAACAAAGGGTTGCCATGCCACCCTTTGAAGCCAGGCAGTTGGGCTGGGGAGGGGTTTCAAAGGAAATCACACCTCTTGGTGGAAATGCTAGTTCCCCTTGGGTCCTTTGTTCCTTTCTGTAGAAATGCCGGCCAGTCTGATGAGGCCGTGAACTCCCACACTTTGGCCCTTTCATATGCCCAGGGGGGCTGGTTCACTTGTGGAGGTAATTGTTTTCCCATGGAAGACAGGGCACCTTTGAAGTAAGTGCCTGGGCTTAACTTGTTCAGCTGGTTTCCAAGTTTTTTTTTTCTTTCTTTCTTTCAACAGAAACCAAGTCTTTTTGGGAATAAAGATAATGTACATTTTAGGTAGCATTGTCACTGCAAGACCCCGCCCCGCCCGACCACCAAATATACAACACTGTTTCTGTGCGGGCAACACTGTCATTTGTCAGTTCACTTTTAAACAGCATTTTCCTGATTTTCAGAAGAGAAAATTCACACGTGTGTTTATTTCAGTTCATTTTGAGTTAACCAATGCGGTTTCTGCAGCACACAGTTTCCTTTTAATTAATCTTCTGGAGTGCTTTTTCAGATAAGGTCAGTTTCTGGACACAGAGAGATATGCTGCAAGCATTTCTTTGAAATTGACATGAGAAAAAGAAACACTGCATTATTTCTTTCATTTACTGCAGTCTGTGCGCGATGATTTATAGAAAAAGAAAACACAAGCCATGTTTAAATGGAAAACCAAATTCTCTGCTTTTCAAGTGATTTCCAGTACATCAGCTGTTCTAGAAATATATTGCCTCACTTCTTGTTACTCAGCAAAGTAAAGCATGCCAGCGTGGGTGTCCATGAAAAGCACACTTTGTGATGTTTTAAAATGAAATCAAGAGCAAATTGCAAAGCCGTCTTGGATGTCATGTGTGCAGCATTAGTATTCAGAAGATAGAACAGCAAATGTGGTGCTGTTCTGCATGTAGGTCATTTTCATATGATTTAAATGGAGGTAAAACCACACAGAGTTCTTCTTTTGGTGGAATTCTTGTGTTTTAGTGCTCGCCACACATATGCGCCATGGAAAGAAAAGCGACGCCATTTTTCCGCATTATTTCCATGCAGTTTTTTCTTGAAGGGGATTTCAGCAAGGGCCTTAAATGTACCCCACATCAGGTTCCCTTGTGGACAGGTATCCTCCCCTGGAACAGGTGATGTTCTTTCCTGCCACTCTTCCTAGTGTTAGAATGCTCTCCTCCGTACTCACATTATATTTAAAGATTTCCCATCTTATGTCATCATTATGTCACACTATGTTATCGGCCAAGTTCTTCCTTTGCCCTACCTCATAGTTAGATGCTCCAATGGAATACACACACCGGCCTTCAGTAGGTGATTTTAATTTATATACCTGTGAGCAGAAATGTTAGGGCAAAAACCACTCCTAAACACTTCAGACAGCAATTTTGGGATTGTTAACAGCAATTAGCGAATTCAATGAAACCAAGATTATTGGAATCTGTGCTTTCATATACATGGTTGGATTTTCCGACAACATATTTGGCATATTGCATCATAAATCTATGAATTCTAATTTCTTTAATTATTGAAAATCATATACAGTGTAAATTTAGTGTCAAACCAACGAGGAGACTCTTTGCCCCATATTTCTAAGTCTTATTCAAAAGTTATATGTGGTATTCACTTTTTCATATATGTGCCGTTTTAAAACTAACTGCAAAATACATGCTTAAAAGTTCCCTGTGATTCAACTTGAGTCTCGTGGTTAGAACATGAGTTGAATAAACAGCCATTTGTGAGGGCTTCATTAACAATTAATGTGAGTCAGTTGACAGGTCTCTTTGTATTCTGCTTACAGTAGACCACGCACCTGTTGGTTTTCCGGTGATGGATGCTTCAACATGCCATGTTATGTGCAATGAAACTGTTTGAAGCTGGTTTGTAAATCGCACCAAATCTTTACCAGCCAATATTACAAGCTCATTATAAGTTCGCCGGTGGGGTAATGAAGCAGGGGCAGAGACAGGTAAGTGGATCTAATTGTATATTTAATGGGGAACGTAGTATTTAAAGAATAGATATATATCATTAACTCTGTAGCACTTTACACAGAAATCTATCTTAATAAATGTAGATGAAAGGGGACATGGGCATCGCATCGGTCATGTCGTCGCTCCGGTCTCTCTCCTTCTAACCTTCTTGCCTTGCGCTGTCTTCCTCCTCGCATTCCACTCACGAGCTCGCATCTGTGTTCTTCATTCCTCAAGCATCGTCACTTGCGTACGATACTACAGGTAATGACATACCAGTATTTATGTATACTAGTACATTACCACATCGGTCAGATCTGAGTTTGCCGGTGAGGTGACAGAATGACCTTCAGATAAGAGTTGGCAATACAGGCACGTGTAATACTGGCAAAATCTCCCATGGAGTCCAACGCGACTCCATGAAATGGGGACTTACACTGGCTACCACCACTCGTAACCTGGTGGAATTCCCTATTATGCCCTAAAACAAACAAATATGCATTATGAGTTTAACAGTATTACCTCTGGTTATTTTACAACAACGGTCCTTCGACTACAATCCTTTACAATTTTTGCGAGAGTTCATTTAGGAGAAACTGCCACATTAAAAATCTGTGTTCCATCTCGGCTGAATTTATCAGAATGACTAATGGAGGCGAAGGCATGTGTGTTGTAGCATCTCTCAGCAGTTTTTGACATGATAGACGCCTGTCTGTATTGCACATGTTGAATCAGCACGTTTGAATTGATGGTGGGGGTCATGGCTTGCTTTGACTCTTTTATTTAACCATGCTCAATTTGTTCATGTTTCATCAGAAAAATCTTATCTCAACCCTCTGAGGTTTGGGCTACTGCCCTGTTGCCAATTTTATTTAATCTTCACAATGGGCTGCTGCAAGGTCTACTGGGCAGTAAATCAATTTCTATTCATCTGATACTGATGCCTAAATTATTTCTGTGTGTGTCTGGTCTTCAAGATATTGAGGCAGTGCTACTGTGCCTCAAGGGGATTCAAGAGTGGATGGGGCTAGTTAGGATCCCAATCGTAATCCTTCCAAAACACTCTTCATGGTGGTCTGGGATATGTGAAGAAGTCCCATACGGGAGGCTCGATGATGGCACTAAGGTGATCCTGAGGACCAAAAGATCCCATCTGCTTCATGATGTCAGTCCGAGAGGGTTTATGTGGAGGAACTCTCGTGCTTCCCAGTCCATCATCAGCCTAAGAGGTACAAACCCTCTCTAAGCATAGCAGGCAGAACTGACACAACATAGGAAGGAGATGCGAGGGTAATCTCTTGCCAATGTGATTAGAACACAATGGAAATGCACATGAGAAATACAAAGTATAAGACATACGAACAAGAGTCACCAGATAATCTGAGAGAGATATACTAGCAGCTTTCGGCATCCCTGAATCTGTCACCTTCAGGCACTGCTGCATCTAAAAAACATCAGCTAGCTAGTCCTTTCCTGCAGAGGAACACTGTACCTCATTCATCAACCTGCTACCATTGATAGAGTTTTCCCTTCCGTGAAAAGAGAAACACTTCAACATAAAAGGGAGGTTGCTTCAAAAGCCTAAGTAGGCCTTAGACCAAGAACCAGATGATTGCTCAGAGCCTGCAATAGCAATTCAGAACAATGGTTTCAGAAGTGTTTTGTTTGTGACTTTGGTTTGTGTGTGCTTTCGTGGACCTGTCCCCCGCGAGTCTGGAAATCCAACATTTAACCAGTGCCACGGAAGAGGAGGACTGGACAATGCAGAGCTGCAGTGACTGCTTAGTACAGGGAAAAGTGTAGATCAACATGGCCAACCCACTTGAAGTGGTGGAGCTGGGCCAGGCCAAACAGGCAAACTGACACAGGACAAGATATTTATATTTCCATGGAATGTGTAGCAATCACAATGCTCACTCACAACATTCCCAAAACAGAGGCCTCAACCCCCTCCATCACCTGGGGGTCATCCGTATGAGAGACAAAGGGGGCAAGTGAGAGAGGGGGTGCGAGAATCAGGGGTTTTGTGTCTGAGGAGAAGGAGAATATGGGGTGGTACAGAAAGAATGAAAGGTGCAGAGAGATAGAGAGAGGGGCATAGGTGGAGGTGTTGAAGAGGAGAGTAAAGGAAGAGTTGAGAACGTTGCAACCAAGAGCAGAGGAGTTAATGCAGAGTGGGGAGGAGCATGGGAGAGTGTTGAGACATGGGGAGGGGGAGAGGCAGTTAAGATCTGAAGAAGCGGATGAGCAGGGGAGCATTAAGGTGGGGGAGATAGCAGAGACCACAGGAGAAGAAAGAGAGAAAGTCAAGAGCAGAGGAGAAAGAGTAGGAGCAGTAAGGGGAAAGAGGTGAGACCAGTGAAAGAGGAGAAGAGGTGCATTAAGGGGAAGGAGGAGGGGAGATAGTTGGAACTGGGGAAAGATGACCAGAGCAAGATTAAGGAGGGTGAAGGGCAAAAGTTGAGATGTGAGGAGGAAAAGAAAAAGAGATTTAGCACCAGGGAGTGAAGATGGGAAAGCAAGACAAAAGAGGGTTGAACAGACAGTAGGCAGAGTATCAGTTTAGAGTGTGGTGGAGTGAAAAGGGAGAGAGTAAGGAGTGTAGGGGAGGGGTGAGGAGATGAAGACCAGAAATGAGGAAGGGGACCTGTCCAAGAAGGAAAGCAGTGGGACAGTGGTCTGTGGCTCTCCAAGTGTTGTGTACTACAACTCAAAGGATTCTTTGCTATGGACTATGCTGGCTACGGCTGATGGGAGCTGTAGCCCAACACACCTGAGAGCCAAAGGTTGTAGACCCGTGCAGGATAACAGGCCTGTCTAGACCCAAGCTCATAAAGAGGACTCTAAATCAGTGGATGAACAGTGCCCAAGGTAAATCCCAACAGGCTGCCTGAAGGGATAAGCCTGAAAACCCAAAGGCTCTATGAGGTGTAAAGACCCCGAGGACTGGCCCATGTTCAGACATTCCTCAGTACCAGTGGTGGCCATGCCAGGTTTTGCTGTGGAAGAGGAAGAGACATGCAACAGCCTATCGAATGCTATAAGAGCCAAGAAAGTCATAACGCCAAGATAAAAAAAGAAGGGTGTGGCACTTAAAAATCTAAGACTGAGTGGTGCTTTTCTCACAAGGAAGCCACCAGAGGTAAAGGAGAGAGGGAAGGACTGAGGACCATGGCCCTATGAGAAGCCTGGCTAGATTAGTATTTTGTTGCAAACACGCCACCAAGAGATCTCAATTAAACCCAGTGCATTATTCTTTTTTGTAATAAAACACTCAGATCATATATGTTGGTTTTGAGTTTTCTATTTTTGGCATGACGGGTCCCAGAAAGAATCTAATAGATTCACAACCAGGGGCAGATATCCTGGTGGGCTTTGTAATCAGATCAGACTTGCTTTTCTTCTGATATCTTTATTTTTCCCATTGGAGTATTGCATACAAAAGGAGACGTAGGTGGCGGATAATCTTGTTATTTTCTGCCCCCATTGTTGTACGGAAAATGTATAATGAAAGAAAATAACAATGGGTTACTTGTAATTATATCCAGACACGTATTGTTAACAGATGATAAGTTTGCAAAAAATTGGCGTGAATATGCTAGAAAGATTTTAAAGGGAGCAGATATATCACACACTCTATTAATTGAGAATCCGAATAAAGCATAATCTAAATTATGCAGATCGGACTGGATTAAGACAAGAAATGCCTGTATGAAAATCCAGAAATGTATTCAGAATCCATTTAATCTTAAAATGCAAGGGCAAGTGGAGAAATATCTTCAGCGATCTCCTACTCCAAGCCAGCGTGCAGATTTTATGCGATTTAGATTGAATTTATGGCCCACACAAGAAATATTGCATAAGTGGAAGAAAAAATCTGAACATGGTCTGACTTGACGATTTTGTAATCAGAACTTGGAAACATTGAAACATTTAGAGGGTAAGTCATAGAATTCAGCGCACAAGTGGCGCACGTGGCTGGCGCACAGTGTGCGCGTGCGAATTTCTGCACCAGCCGCGTGCGCTAAAATCCATTTCCATGCACAGCGTATTCATGGATTTTAGTTTCCAAAACCAGTCATGGCGCAGAGTGGCGCAGTGACCCTGCAGCAGCGCCAGTTACGCCCCCAACCCCTTTCCCTGCGCCATGCACAGCACACAAATCCCATACATGGCGCACAGGCCCCCAACCATGAAAACACCTGTAAAACTCCCCGCGCACTCCTCCGAATACACATACCCCACTGCACGGGGAGTGTCACACGTGATTGGAGCGGGGTCCATGTATAACAGGGGTTCGCGGGAAGTTTCACATGCGATAGGCCCTGTGCCAGTGGGGTACGTGCATTCCTGGGGTGCGCGTGAAGTTTCACACGCGAAATGCCCTGTGCGAGTGGGGTACGTGTATTCCTGGGGTGCGCGGGAAGGTTCACACGCGATTCGAGAGGGGAACGTATATAACAGGGGTTCGCTGGAAGTTTCACACGCGAAATGCCGTGTGCGAGTGGGGTACGTGTATTCCTGGGGTGCGCAGGAAATTTCACACGCGATAGGCCCTGTGCCAGTGGGGTACGTGCATTCCTGGGGTGCGCGTGAAGTTTCACACTCGAAATGCCCTGTGCGAGTGGGGTACGTGTATTCCTGGGGTGCGTGGGAAGTTTCACACGTGATTGGAGAGGGGAACGTATATAACAGGGGTTCGCGGGACGTTTCACACGCGAAATGCCCTGTGTGAGTGGGGTACGTGTATTCCTGGGGTGCGCGGGAAGTTTCACACGCGATTTTGCTGTCAGACCGGGGTACGTGATTTTTGGGGGTTCGCGGGGAGTCCTACACGTGAATTGGCAGTGTCGGTCCTCCCAGGTGTTCCCTCTACACCCTCCATGGCCCCTGCAGGCAGCCCACACCACAGGGGATTACCCTGCACCGCAGGCAGCCCATCCACCATGGGCATGCCCCCCAGCCAAGCCACATGTCACCTTGCACTAGTGATCACCAACTCATGTTCCCCAGCACCCCCACCCTCCAGCATTGAGGGGCACCTGCCAGCAGGCCCCCACTCATGTCCCCCAGTACCCCCACCCCCCAGCAGTCAGGGGCACCTGCCAGCAGGCCCCCACTCATGTCCCTCAGCATCCCCACCCCCCAGCAGTCAGGGGCACCTGCCAGCAGGCCCCCACTCATGTCCCACACATGTCCCCCAGCATCCCCACCCCCCAGCAGTCAGGTGCACCTGTCAGCAGGCCCCCACTCATGTCCCCCAGCACCCCATCCCCCAGCAGTCAGGGGCACCTGCCAGCTGGCCCCCACACATTTTCCCCAGCACCCCCACCCCCCAGCAGTCAGGGGCACCTGCCAGCAGGCCCCCACACATATCTCCCAGCACCCCCACCCCCCAGCAGTGAGGGGCACCTGCCAGCAGGCCCCCACTCATGTTCTCCAGCACCCCCACCCCCCAGCAGTCAGGGGCACCTGCCAGCAGGCCCCCACACATGTCCCCCAGCACCCACGTCATGACGATCCTCAATCATGGGCCTCATGGCCACCCACACCACACCCCACGCCACCCCAGCCCAACGACACAAACAAGTATTGCATCCACCCACAGAGAAATGGCCATTACATGATACAACCCGAATGGCAAGTATGTACATGAACACATGTCCGTCACACACACACAATGGGTGCAAGTGAATGTGAAAACCCATATCATGACATGCATGAAACCAATGAGAGAATACCACACATCGAAGTATGAAACAAAAATGTATTGAACACAACATGAATGTAATGAAAAAAAAAATTCAATAATGGGAATAAGAAATAAAATGCAGCATGTCTGGAAAAAAATAAAAAATATGAAATCAGAATCCAAAGAACTCCAAATGAAAATGTGTCCAAAGTCTCAGTCCAACAAAGCAAATCCAAGGGAAAAAAAATATATGAAATCCATTGCGCCATGGTGAAATTAAAATAAAAACGAGAAGCATCCACTGTTCAACTATATGCAAATCACCAATCCAGGGTCCATGAGCCCAACAAATGAAATGAAACCTACAAAAAAGACCTACCTAATAATGAACTAAATACATAAATGTGGTGCATTGTCCAAGCGGCCCAAAATAAAAAAAAGTAGAAAGGAAACCTAACACTATCTAACTATTTACAATGGCAGCGGGCTAGTCCGACGGCCAGTGCTTTAAGTGGGGTAAAAAATTGAGGGGGGGGCCCTCGTTTGGGGGCGTGGCTTCCATTGCGGGCGTGGCCTAAAAGTGCACAAATCATAGTAAGGTGCGCAAACAAATATATAAATGTATTTGAGCATTTAAATATTTGTTTGCGTACTACTATGGTTTGTGATTTTTCAAGCTTTCTTTTATATACATAGCAATGTTACATATTTCTATGTTTATACAAGGTGGCTTGTAAGTGCACATACCATAGTAAGTTACGCACACTTGTGTGCTTACCTTACTATGGTTTGTGTACTTTTCAAGCTGCCTTTTAAAAACATAGACATTTGTAACATATGTCTATGTTTATAAAAGACGGCTTGAAACGTAGCCATCTTTTATAAAGCGTTGAGGACGGACAAAACCCAAGGTGGCTTTGTCCGTCGACAAAGCTATATAAAAGATGCCTTGAATTTTGTACGATTCAAGCCGTCTGTTATAAACATAGAAATATGTCTACGTTTATAAAAGATGGCTTAAACGTACACAGTTGAAGGCATCTTTTATAAAGCCTTGCCAAAGCAGAAAGGCGCCTCGGGCTCAGTGATCTCTGCTTAGAGCAGAGATCACAGAGCCCGAAGTGTCTTTCACCCTCTGCGAACCCGCGGGCTCCGTGATCTAATCTGCAGTTTAGCTCACGGAGCCCGTGGGTTCGCTGAGGGTCAGTGACCTGGCGAGGGAAAACTAAGGGACTCTAGCTTCCTCTGATGGCCCCTCAGATGAGGGGTCATCAGAGAAAGTTACAGTGACTGACGGAAGTGCCAGACAGTCACAGCAATGCTGTGCCTGGCTGGCACTTCTGTCAGCTTGCCTGACGTTAAAGTGGCGGGCGCATCTCCCGTCGCGGCTGCGGCCGCGGCGGGATAATGCGTCCTGCCATGGCGTGGTGAGGCCGGGGGGCCCCGGCAGGGCCCCGGCTCAGCCCCGGCTCAGCCCCACTTTTTGGAGACTGCCGGGGCCCGGCCCCGGCAGGCCCCGGCCCACTTAAAGCACTGCCGACGGCTCACTTATTGATGTCCCGGGCCAGGGCATCATCGAACTCCCGCTCAATGTCCTGGAGGCGGTCCTCTTCCATGGCCCCAAGGGTTCGCAGGAACGACGACATGTTCACCTCCAACTCCCTGCGAATTGCCTCGAGGCACTCTGCCCGCCTCAGGGCCCTCCGCATGGAGTTCTCCGCCCTGACCATTGTGAGCCGTGCCTCTTCGGTATTACCCAAATTGTTCATTTACAATTGTTCGAATGAACAATTGACCAAATTTAAAGGATCACAATTGACCTTTTCACAATTGACCGGATATATATACATATATATATATATATATATATATATATATATATATATCGGTTTGGTAATATATATATATATATATATATATATAGGGGTGTTGGGGGTTTGGCGTTGGGTGGGGGGTTGTGGGGGGGTTTCCTCCCACATATATGGTACAATTGACCTTCACAATTCGGTCAATTGTGAAAAGGTCAATTGTCATTCGAACAGTTGTAAAACGAACAATTCGTATACAACCACCTCTTCCGCCCGCTGCCGCTCTGCATCTATGGCGTGGCCCAACCGCTGCCACACGGAAGATACTTGAAATCCGGGGTTCTCCTGCCCTATGGCCGGTGCCTGCCCCTCCGATGTTGAAGGCCCCGAGCCATCATTGCTCCCACCATGTTGCTGCTGCTGTGCCTGTGCCTGTGCCCTGGCTCTTGCTGCCTGCACTTCCTCCTCTGGCTGGGGTGCAGTTGTCGTGGTGGCCACCCCTGATGGATGTCCGACTCCCGACTTTGGCAAGGATGTGTCCTCCACCAGCCTGGCCGCTGGGTCAGGGCAGCTCCACAGGGTACCCAGGTGACACATGGGTGGGAAGATGGCATGGAGGACGACTGGCGCATAGGGGGTTCAGGTGAGAAGGGGGTCACAAGAAGGTCCATCACACGGAGGAATCCAGCACCGGTGATCCTTCCCAGTAGGTCAACGTGGTCAAAGAGGCATGCGAGACGACATGCAGTCTCTCCACTAAAAGACTGCAGGTCACCTCGCATGCCCCGTTGACGCAACACTATCCCACTCAGGACAGGCTCAACACGGTCCCGGATAGCCACGTCCGCAGGGAGAGGAAGGCCAGTTGTCGTGCGCTCATCCCCTCCCTGAAAACGGGTCTGGACGTAGGCATCCCTGCTGGTGCCAGATGATGCAATGACAGGATCAGGGACAGGATTACACACAGGCACCTCCACGGCAGCCTGTGCTGCCTCCTGTCCCTGCCCCTGCACTTCACCACTAGCACCAGTGGAATCCCCACCTCCAGACCCCGTGTGTGTCCCTTCCGTGGCCTCCTCCTCCACCAAACCCCCCACCAACCTGGATGACTCCGTGCCATCTTCCTCCGTTGGACACTGTGGGGTCTCAGCTGCCCCTTCTGCTGCCGAGGAGTCCACCTCCGACCTCTGCCTCTTGGACCTACCCTCACAGCTGCAGCCTGGGACGCCGCACCAGACTCCTCACTCCCCGACGAGATGACAATCTGGGAGAGGAGCCGGGCCTTGCGTCCCCGGCTGGTGGTGCGATCCCTTCCGCTATGCTCCACAGCACCCTCTCCGCCCTCTTCATCAGTTGACACTGCAGACAGGGAGAGATAAAACATAGACATCAGGGCACTGTACAATGGACTGATACACACATGACAGTTGCACATGAGTGGCAGTGTCTAACTTCAGACATGGCATCACACTCCACGACACACATGTCATTTCAACTCACACACATGAGCATTTCCACAGCAATATTGCACCAGGCAGCAACATCCATACACATACAACAGCATGAACAGCCGAAGGTGAGCCTAACATCACATGAAACACAGGGAGTGCACTAGACACGCACATACGCCACCACACTTACATGCATGTCTACATCTCCTCCAACTGTCTCAGTGATGCGATCGCCATACATGTCACATCTAGCATTCAGCCTTCTACATATCAGTGTCACATGCATCCATGTTGCATCACAGTTGCACACTTGTCAAATACACACACATGCACATGTACACAGTGCAGATACATGCAGCAGCAACCACCATCCATGTGTGACACCACAACCATGCCAACGTACATACACAGAAATTCAAACATGTGTGCCACCACACCTGCATTTGCACAGCATGCTTCCCAACACATACACCATCAATGTGTCTCACACCTAAGAGGACTCACATGTGGCAGCCTCACGCCCCTGTTCATACACATCCCTACATGGCCTTACCAAAACACATGTGCAACCTGCACACTACTGGCACACCACCACACGCACATCGTCCAATCAGTATGCATGTACACTTACCGCTCGACTCCAGATGGGTTTGCCTCTCAAGGACCTGGACGTGGAGCGCTGGGCATATGTGTTCCAGGACCCTCATCTGGTGGTCAGACAGGTGGACCTGGCGCCCCCTGGCATCCGCTGCCTTCAAGAGGCGCCGGGCCTTGTTGAGGGTCCTGGACCTGAAGTCCTCCCAGTGCTTCCTGACATGGTGTAAGTCGCGGACTGCCACCCCCTCCGCGTTGAAGGCAGTCACGATGTCTATCCAGATCCTGGTCCGTCCTTCATTGTCGGCGCACAAACTTTCAAAGAGGGCATCATACTGCCCCAGGACTTGCTCCACCAGGACACCAACTTCCCTGGCACTGAAGCTGGTGGCCCTCTGCCTCTCTGGCTGGGGGTTGCCAGCTGGTGCCAGATGGTGTTGTGCCCGACATGGCAACCCCAGAGGCAGGAGTGGGTGGGCAACTGGGTCCTGGGGCTGGTCTGTGGAGCGATGGTATCCCAGTCGGGAGTCTTCGGTTCCAGCAGGGGTGGTCACAGCAACTGCACCCCTGGCTGACGTGCAGGCAGCAAATAGCAGGGCACGTGTGCAGCAGGCAGTCAGGCAGCAGCAGATGGCAGGTGGGAGCGTGCTCAGGGCTCTGGGGGGCAGTAATTCGGCCTTCTGGGCAGGAGCATGGTCTTCCATGTGTTGTTGTGTGGCCAGCTTGATACGGAGTGATTTGGCACGTGACAATCTTGCACATCAGCGTGTAATTCGAGGAAAGGCCCTTCGCGCGTAAGCGTGTCAGCACACGTACGCGGTTTCATTGGACCAAAGGCCCTTAGCGCGTAAGCGCTTCTGTAACGTGATTCGCGCGGGTGTTTCCCTCGTGACGTGGGCATAGTGGTTCAGCGCGCATGGAAAAACTGCACGTACACGTGTGGATGCGTGTTATTCAAGCAAAGGGCCTACGTGCGTAAGTGACATGACGTGCACGGGCGTTTCCATCATCACAGGTGCATGTTCATCGTACACATCCAAAAACTGCACATCCGAGTGCCAGCTTGTGTAATTGGAGGAAAGGGCCTTAGCGTGTACACGCGTAAGTGACGCTGTACGCGTGGGCCGCTTTAAAGGGTACGTGTAGGACCCCATTCCCTTGTACGTGCTTTTTGTGGAGAGCGAGTGGGTGAATTCTGTACTTCTTGTCAGTTCACACACGATTACTTCACATCGTTTCAAGTTCGTACTCCCTGTTACCTCTGACAGCGTTCTTTATTTTTTTTGGGCCTGTTTCCTCAAACAGCGTTCACTTCTTCTTTTGTCCTGTCTCCTCAGACAGCGTACAGTTCTTCTTTTGGCAGGGTGTTGCCTACGCACACACATGTGTTTTTTTCACGTTATTTTTCCAGGCAGACGGTGAGTCGCGCACGCATTTACCAACTGTGCTTGCCCCGTGTGTCGCGTACCCCATCACAGGTCATCGTAGGCTGCGTGTAACACGCATGCGCTTGTTTTTGTGTTTCTGGGTGCCACAGTGTAGTGCAGGTTCATTTTTCCACGCACGTGGTCTACGAGGGGTTGTGTGCACGTTACATTTTGTTTTTGGGGTGCCTGTGCGTGACCCGTCATCTTCCCCCAGGGGCCACAGACAGCCTTGCTAGAGCACTAGGGTACGAATTCCATCTAGTACCCTACCCCTTTCACCCCCAATTGCCCAGGACAATTGTTTACTGCATCTCCCATACGCACAACAACATCAGTGCCAAGGTTGTGAGGCGACCTAGCGGTAAGGGAGGCAAAGGTGGCCGACCTCCAAAAGGTGGGCATGGTGGGTGCGGTAGGGGACGTGGCCAGGATTTGCAGGGTGCCCCTAGACCCCCATGTGTGGAGGACCAATCAGGGACACCCATGCCCCCCCTGGTTGAGGGAAACGTGGCTGACACCATCCCAGCTCAGCCCTTGTTGGACCAGCCCATTGTGGCACCTGAGCCGGCACAGAATGACTCCCAGGCTGACTTCCAGGTCAGCAAGTCTAAGCCACGTGTGTCGGTGCCACCAGGCCACGTGGATCTGGTGCAGCGATGTCAGCGATGTCATCTGCTGCCCCAAGTAGGCAGGGTGGGGAGGCTGCAGGGGCAGCTGCAGCTCTATCCACCCCAGCTCTGAGTCTCCCAGCCAGGACAGTGTCGGTCCTTGCCCCTGCCAACATCACACTTCAGCCAATGCCTGCACCAAGACCTATGGTCATTGTGCCTTCGCACACTCCCAGTACCCAGTCCACCTGCGCTTCTGCCCCTACTGACCAGAGCGGCGCAAGCCACTCAGGCTCAGCTCCACCTTTGAAGAAGAGGAAGAAGGGTGCTCTGGCACTACAGGCTGAGACCCCAGACATGGCTACACAGTCTGGCACGTCAAGGAAGCCTAGCTTTAATGACCCCGAACTTGATGCACTTGTGAGCTATGCGTCGGCACATAGCCGCAACAAAATGTTGGTGACTGCAGGGTGCAAGACCACACCTGGTCAACGTAGGGCACACTGGCAGACCATCGCGGACCGCATAAGTGCCCTTGGAATTGTGAGGCGCACAACTGATGATTGCTACAAGTGGTGGAATGACCTGAAACGCAGAGCAAAGAACAAGCTGGCCTCAAATCATGCCGCTACTCTGGTGACTGGCGGTGGGTCTCCACAAGAGGACAACAAACTCACTGAACATGAGTCTGTTGCTGGGACCTTCGTCACAGAGGAACAGATCCAAGGTGTGGGAGAACTACCTGATTACGACGCATTGTCCGGTGAGTGCCCATGCGTGTGTGTGTAATCCATGTGTATGTTTTTTGGGTGACGGTTTCTGATTGAGTGCCAGGTAAGGGTGTGTACTCCTGAGTGTTATGGGTCACCCATTTGCTTCCTCCCATACATTCACGTGCCTTGGATTTGGGTATGACTGTATCCCTTCTGCCCACAGTTGCCAATTACGCCCACATTAGTGCACTTTACCTTGAACTGTCATCTTGCAACTACATTGTTCAGATTTTGTAAGTGTTCATTCAGGCTGATTGTTTCCACTCTCCCATTTTTACTACGCATTATTCTGCCCTATTGCAACATATGTGATATGCTTCGGTCATTGTTTAAAGCCCACACTTGGCCACTACTTTTACCTGGTTATGTTAATGATTACACCATTTAGGCCGATGGAGTATTGGGCTGCAGAGGTTTTTTATTAGGGCCTGTTTGCATGTGAAAGATGACAGATGTTTCCTGTAATGTTAAAGTGACCAACCATTGATCAGCCCACAATGACTGTGTCATTGGACACTGGATGTGTTTCAGTGTGTGGCACATACATATTTTGCAACACTATTCAGCATCAATCTTTGCATCATGTCGATGTGACATGGATGTGTGACAGTACTCATTCACTGACATATTGCTGTAGTTTTGTAATTTACCGTGGCTACGCTACATGACATCTGTGTGGTGGCATGTGTCATGTATGTGTATTGGACATGCCACTCACAGCCTGATGTGTGATGCCAGTGCTACCCAACATGCTGCAAATGTGTTGCATATCCATCTTGCTCTCCCCAGTGTCTGCCTTTTTGACTCCACTTCCAACTCTTTGACACTGCATGCATGGCAGGGTTATAGTCATGTGGGACATGTGTAAATCATGTACTGGATCTCTGGCTTGTCACGGCCTATGTGTGTGCTATGGTGCTCATGCCTGTTTCCATTTGTTGTCTTTCATGTTTCTGCAGGTGATGACGAACTTGGTGCTGTTGAGGTTGAGGAGATGGTGCAGACCCAGGAGGAATCTCAGGCAAGACCGGGCACCAGTGCGGGATGTAGTGTGGTGGTGGGTGAAAACCCAATGTTACTGCAGACCATACTGTCCAGGGGTGCTTCTGGGTGCACCTCCCCAGATCTCTATTCAGGTGCTGAGTCGGATGATGAGACTTATGTGCAGTCGCAGGTAAGTGTTTCTGGCAGGGATTCTGTTCTGTCCAACCCACCTGGACTAGGGGGTAGAACCCTCTATGGGGATGTCAGTGTTGGTAGGTCCGCCTTTGGCGGTTACGGATGCAGGGTCACACTTCACAGCATCTGATCCTGTTCCTGGGCCAGCAGATCAGAGGGGGAATGCAGTCCTGCAGCCTCAGGCAGTGCCAGCCCAGCAAGATGCAGATCGCCTTGCCCCAAACAGGTGTGGTGCCCATCGACGCGGTGGCCGTGCCCCACCAGGCAATACTGTATGGGAAAACTCCATGTACGGTATGGCAACCCAACAGGCAGCATCAGTAGAAATGATGGCTCAGGCAATGGAGAGGGTGGCCACTTCCATTATCCCCCTGAAAGGCAGATGGAGCAACAACAGCAAGCAACGGACTCCATTTGCCAATCACACAGGGAAGACATGTTGGTGTCCAACAGGGACAGACGGGCGGCACTGGAGACTCTGCGCGAATCCATATCAATAGAGTCCCAGGGCCACAGGGAAGCCCTGAGGGTAGAACTACATAGCCTCAGGCAGACTCTGGTTGCACTTGAGGCTTCCAGTAATTTAAGGGCAGAACAGCAGCTGGAGCAGCTCACACGTTCACTCTCAGCTGAGCTGCATTCAACATGTGAGGAGATCCGAGCATCACGCGAGGCCATGCATGCAGAAATGCAGGCAACCCGTGATGTGCTGCATGGGGATCTCCGTACTTTAATCCTCCAGAATCAGACCTTCCAGACCCGCATGCTTGCTGCCATGGAGGACCATACTAGGGCTTTGCGTGGGCTGCCTCCCATAGTGCCACCGCCTCCTGATGCAGCACCAGAGGATGAGCAGAGCGACAGCAGTTCTCCCACAATGGTATAGTCGTGCAGGCCATGAGCCCAAGGAGGTATTTTTTTTTTGCAACACCCACGCAGGTGGGTGTTGGTGTATACCCTGTCCTCGAACCTCCTGGGTGGCCTCCCCCACCTCCCCTACCCCCCACATGGGCATTTTTGATTTTTGATTTCTTTTTTACAGTGTGTTGCCTTGTGTGGCTCCCGTGGGCATCCACTGTATTCCGGCTGGACACATGCAGGCTTCTCCTGAGTTTGGGTTAGATGCTTGGGCTCGTGAGACACACACCCCTCCTGCTTCCCGTTTCCATGGGCTTGCAAAGGGTGTGACCAAGTGAGAGTGAATTACACAGTGACGTTGGTCTCCCATGAGCTGTGTGGGCAGTCTGCAGTCAATATTCTGTAGACATCCCTAGTGGATATTGTTGTTGTATTGTACACTGCATGGTGTATTGATATGTGCTTGTGCATCCATGTCTTCCTCCTAATCTGCAGGTTCCTTCCTCATATCTTCACAAGGCCGTTTACTTTGCAGATGCAGTTCATGGTGTATGCAGTACACTGAGACATTTGCGTGGCAGCAACACTCTACAGTTGTAAGGGGTCGATGTGCTGGCGTATTCAGGTTGTAAGACTACCACTACTTGAACTTAGTACTGTCATGTTTTTGCATTTTTCCATGGTGTGTTGCAGCATTGTGTGCTGTTAGTTATACGTTACTGGGAGCATATTGTGTGTGGGCAGTTTCCATTAGGGACAGTGTACTTTGTGACACTTGTGTCAGGTTTTGTGCATTGCTTTTTTTGCTTTCACATTGCATGACATGCCATGGTGTGTTTGGTGGTGGAGCTGGGGAGGGGTTGGGTGGCATGGCGCTGTTCTCATGTTGTATTTAGCAAGGGGGTAATGAATTTAGCAGCATAGATGTATGTCTTTTGATGACACAGCATTGGTGGTGTTTGGGTAGGTAGGGATGCACACAATCTAACACTTCCAGGTGACCATTCTCAGGCTCGTATGGTTGTGACAGTTGAGTGTCCCACATGTCATCATCATTGATTGTCAGCTGGTATGTGCCAGGGCTGTGTGCACACCACAGGGGTGTGATTTTATGTGAAGTAATCAGCCACCAGCTGCGTAGGGGCTGCCTCACCACGTGCCCTTTCCCCTCCCATGCGCAGCGGGCGTGCATATGGTTGGGGATGTGGGGTCACCACCATGTCCACCGTCAGGCCCCGGCGTGTTGCAATGTTGTGCAGGACACATGCTGCCACTATGATCCTGGACTCTACTGGGGGAGCATATAACAGCTGGCCACTAGAGCGGTCAAGGGAGCGAAAGCGTGACTTGAGCACTCCGAATGTGCGCTCCACTATGCCCCGGGTTGCAATATGGCTGTGTTGTATCTTACCTCGGGTGGCGTGGTGGGGTTCCGAATTGGCGTCATCATGTGGGTGCTCAGGGGGTAGGCACCGTCCCCTGGGGAGGTGGTGATGGGTATCATTAGTGGGGTTGTGACATTACTCAGTATCTGACATGCATGCATGTGCAGTGGCATTTATACTCACCAAGCAGCCATGTATTGCCATGCCGCCCAGCTTCTAGGTCCCGGTTTAGGGTTGACATTCTGTAAATGAAACTGTCGTGGGTGGACCCTGGATCGTTGGCATATACTGAGGTGATGATTCCCTTGGCATCACATACTACCTGCACGTTGATGGAATGCCAGTGCTTGCGGTTTCTATAGATGTGCTCAGATGCCCTGGGGGGACGTAGAGCCACATGGGTGCAATCAATGGCACCTAGCACTTTGGGGAATTGTGCCACCCCATAGAAATCCTGGACGGCAGCCTGCCTTTCTGCAGGTGTTCTGGGCAGGTATATGTGCCTGCGGACTGATGGGTGTGCAGTCATGATGGCCAACACCTTATGTAGGCAGCGTGACTACGTGGCCGGTGACACCCCCCGCCCCACTATAGCACTTGTCCGCTGAAATGATCCAGTGGCCAAGAAGTGCAGTACATTGAGGACCTTCTCCAGGGGGCTGAGTGCTTGGGAGCACAGGGTGGGTGATGTGAGGTCATCCTCCCACTCACTCACCAGGTCGAGTATTATGTGAGGTGGAAACCTGTACCTCCCATACACCTGGTCATCAGGCATCCCAAAAACGCTGGTTCTGGGTGTAAAAATTCTGGGCCTGACTATCCTCCTCCTCCTCCTGCGGTTTCCCAGGACCACTGCTGCTAAGAATGGTATATTCATCTTGGCGTCTGAGCTTGTTTGTTGTTTGCGCGCACTTTTATGCTGCGCGGGTCCACGTACGCCTGCTTCCTGCTGGCGTACGTGTTTCCGGATTAGCGCGTCTGTTTTGGCGCACGCATTAGCCCTGTTCGATTCCATGAATACGTGTTGTAGACGTGCGTGTGGGCGTTCCGCGCATTTGCCTCCTGTACTTCCCCCGTGACGGCCACATTTTCATGCGTTGTTCCCCATTCCGCGTGTTACGCCCCCTGTTCTGCCTACTTTTGTTGTGTGCACTGCGCTATGTGCGCTTTCGCTGTGCGCTTAGCGCACGCTGTTTGGAGACGTGTGCGCCAGCGTGCGCCACGCAGAATTTTAGCGCACATCCAGGGATTTACACGCGCACGGACTTCCATGAATCGCTGTGCGCGGGTTTCGCTGCAATTTTCGCACTTGCACTGCGATTTGCACGCTTTCGCACGCTTGCGCCGAATAAATTTCAGCGCACATTAATTCAATGAATCGGCCTCCAAATATTGGAGTGTGTTGATCTGCTATCACTTTGAATTTTTTATTTTAAACATCTGTTTAACGAAATCACTGTGCTTATGCCTGATCAATTATGGCTAATATTACACAGTGGGAAATCTAAGTGTCTGAAATACACAGTTGTAAAATTTCTAAATTCCTTGAATATCAGGCAGAATGATAATGATTTAGGTTAATGTAACAAACCCGGATTGATTATATATTAAGATCTTAAACTTGTTTTTGAATGTTATGATCTTAAGCTTGTCTCGAATGTCAATGTGAATGTATAGATACATTTGTTTTAATTTTATTGTATCACTATGTTGAAAGGTCGGGTTCATTTCAAAACAACAATTTAAAAAAAAGAAATAAATTATTAAGAATTTTCCATTACCAGATTTTAAAACTGTGCTTGCACGTGTTATCTCCTACAGGGAATGTGATAATTCCACTCTCATGCGACTGCTTGATAACTTGGTATTCAATCGCTAAATTATCCAGACTACAAAAGCAAAATGAATCATTTGCAGGACAGTCACCAGCTGATACCACAGTAGGTACCTCATGAAATCCTCCCTTGTCTTCCCTACACGGGCTACCTTGACACTACTCACTTATCTACTGCAAAGGGAGTAATATGAGCTCACAAAGGCACTTTATGGATCCAGTGCTCCCTGCATCCAGGGGGCCCCTCTCACCATTTTATTCGGAACAGAAATACAAATTAAAACTTCAGACTCAACAGGTTCGGGGTTTGCCTTTTTGAAGATGCATCAGTGAAACATTTTGGCTCTGTCCAACAATCCTCTTTTCTCTGTACCATGTAAGCACCTTCCTCCCAGCAGATATACGTAAGGTGCCAGAACTAGGGAGCAAGCAGTTTAGCAGCAATGTGGGTCTCCATGTCTTGAGATTTCCTCTGGAAATGGTGGTGTTGGTATCACACAGCGATTGTAATGCGTGGTGAATGTTAGACGAGTGTGTTGGGAGATACATTATTTGACAGCTCCCCTATGCCAACTAGAGGGGCAATAGAGCCCTGAACGTGTATAATCTGAAAGCAAAATGTATACAGAAATGAGAAGTGAACACTGACACATTTAACATGGATGTACTTTTGGGGACTTAATTACTACCTCAGTATGCAACATGCTTACTGAAAGGACCTTTTAGTATGGGTAGTAATTATTCTCCACATAAACTGTTGTCATGAACCAGAATATGGGTGGGTGATGCAAGGTATATTCCTGTCTTAAATACTATTTCTCGTTCATCTGTTTTTCTATTCAACCAAATAATACTTTTAGAGCACCAAGTCAGATTTTGAGAAATTAGGTCATTTTCACTTCTACCTTCTATGACAAAGAAATCTTACACACAAGGGGTACACATATTTTGTTGAACACAATGCACACTAGTTGTCTGTGTGATTCTAAACTCTTTATTAATTAGGACAGGATGGGTTTGGGTAACTCGTATAGGACCCAAGGGATCACTCCACAAATAAATAAAGGAATATAATACTAATTGAAATAGCCATTATGGAAAAACACTGGGTGGTTTGGACCAAGCTACGGGAATCCTCATCTTTCCCTCATTACCTCATCTAATGAACATTCTTTGGGATATGACACAAAGCTCGAGTCTTGGCTTCACAACCCTTGACGATATAGGGCCTAATTCACAGAGTGTTTTCCAATGGGGATTTTCCATTATAAAATGATTCTGTGAATTAGGCCCATAGTGTCCATCTCACTTAGTGGCTTCTCCTACCAGCAATAACCACTCCCTCCTTGATTTAGGTTCAGATACAGTTATCTACTATCCATTATAGATCACTTAGGCCAGTGCTACCAATGCCTTCTACAATTCTCTTCCATTTTCCATTTTCATCTGCCTTACACAAGGTTCATTCCACAAGACTATCAGCATTTCATCCTTCTGCTACCAGAAGTGATTTCTTCCCCATTGACTAGGGTCTTTGTCAGTCAGTGTTTTTTATAACCCACAAGCCAGAGGTTGCCCTCCAAGGCCAGGATCTTCTCATCCCTTCTTGGTAGCTAGGTCTGTTCCTGTTCTTTGGAAGGAGGCATTGTGATGCTGGAAATGCATCGGAGGGACAGGGCCTCCGTATCCTTGTCCTTTACTGTTTTTTATCGTGTGTTCTGTTATGTTTTCCGTGCAGGAGTTCATGTGGGACTCCTGGCGGTGCAGCTCTCTCTTTTGGTTTGGAGAACAGACACATGGGTACCCTTATGGCACCCATGGGTGGGGGTACAACCCTGTGCCCCTAGTGTAGGTTTTTCGGCACCTGTGGGTGGCCCACAGAGCAGGGTATGGGCTGGTGGCAGCTCCATGCTGAATTTGACAGGTGCTCTGAGTATCTCCATTTTGGGAGACCAAGGACCTGCCATTGGGATCAGTTGATTCCTGATAGGAAACAAGATGGCCCCCCGTGGCTTCTTGCTTTCTATTGCCTGTTACTTTGTTTTCCCAAAGTCCTGGGAAGCCCTGACTCTGTCCATTCCCCCTGACCGGCTGTTGGGTGGAAGTTCTATATATGGTGTTGTTATGAAGTCCAGGCCAGACTGGCTGGAGCCTTCCCAGTGACTGTATGTTGTGGGTACACCCTGTGGGTGGGACCTGGGTGAATGGAGTGTGTGACGAATACGCATTGTGTGTTGTGGGTGTCTAGTATCTGGTGTTTGACACAATGGGCCTCATTAGGACCCTGGCGGTAAGGGGTTTGCGCCAGCGTTAGCTGCGCCGACCCCTTACCGCCAACTACGAGTTCCCATAGCGCCATGGTCATTTTTCCGCCCGCTTTTTGCGGGCGTAAAAATCCATGGCGCTATGGGACCTTGGTGTTAATTACGCCACCGTAATTTACGGTGGCGTAATTAACTCCTTCCCCACTCCCATTATACCCTATGGTGCCGAAATGGGAATGGGGAAGGGTAAATGGGTCAATGGGGACTTACCGCCCCGCCGACCTCGGAATGGGGCGGTAAGTCCACCATCCGCCATGGCGTAAACGGACTTTACGCCATGGCCGGAAAGTCCGTCGATGGCGGAAAAAATCCGCCAGGGTCGTAATGAGGGCCAATGACTGAGACAGCCCTGCCCGAAACTGGTATGAATGCAGTGTGGAGTGTTGAATGGCTGGGTACTTGTCCCAATACACATAACTTGTTGTGAGTGTCTGGAGAGGAGTGAATGGCCTGAATGCACTATGCACCTGATTGGATGCCTGCCTGCATGAATGCCTTTCTGACCGATTGGTTGCCTGAGTGTGACCCAACAGAATGAATGGGAGATCAACTAGTATATCTGGTGGCCTCTCACTGCTAGAATTCGTTTTCAGAAGCTGAAGAGTAACTGGAGTTGAAACTGAAGCTTAACCTTGAAGCCCTGCTGGAAGAGAAGAATTGCTGTTGCTCTCCTTCACAATCTGAAAGCTGCTGTGTCTCCAAGAACTGACCCAAAGAGGACCTGGTAAGGCGCCCTCTTCCCGAGCTACGAAGGACCATCGTGCACCAGCTGATCTCTGCCAAAGCTCCCTGGTAGACAGACCTACGACAGGCTGCCGACCGGAGATGGGGACTGCCACGGAATCCCAAAGAGAAGCGCCTGGACTGTTGTCCGCCACTGTTGACGACCGCCGTCGCCGACCGGAGCCGCCATATTTCCGTTTGCCTTAGAACTTCTTTTGATCCAAGGACGCTCTCGCCTGCATCGCCGCCCGCTTTATCCCGCTGGAGAAAGGCCGACCATTGATGCGCCGGGGAGGATCGCCGGTGGGTTTCCCGCCACCTAAAGACCACAGAGACGCCGACGACTCGACGCCCTTGCTGGGCCACAGTTCTTCATCATCTCTTTGCGGTCCAGATCTATCATCACCGAGGTGCCCCGCACGCCTCTTCCTTGCAGGACGCCAATGCTCTGTCATCGACGAGCACCGCTAGAAACGAAGCTGCCACTTCACCGCCGTAGTTCACCCTGTTCTCCGTCAGACATTCGACGACCCGTGACTCCTGCCTTAAAGGGAGGGCACTCAAGAAGGGCCGTCGATTTACTGTCGACGTACGCGACAGGTACATTGGGGCTGTAGAACTATTGTAGAGGGCAATAAGACTCATAGCAATAATTGGACTGGGCTTGTGATACATCTTTGCTTTACAGGTTGCCCAGGTGGGGGGATCTCCACACAGAACTGTGCTTAACGGTAGAGGCCAGTATTCTGCCTATTGTTTCAACAATCTTGCTTTCCTTCCTCTCTCTTCTGCTGGTTTCCTCTTTATTGATCCGTGTGACATTTTGACAGTATAGTTGATGCACTTTAATGAGATCTGATAATATTTGTGGTACCACTGTAGAACTGTAAATATTTACCACTGTTGATTTTCTGAGCACAAAGTGAGTTATTATGACAGTGTACATAACCTTGAATATTAATTATATAAAGACTGTGTTTTAACCAATACAGTTTGCGGACATTCCTTTGTGGGTGCTTGGGGACTTCACTGTACTTAAGAACCAGCCTGAATCACCTCCTGAGAAGCTAGGACTTGATTGCTCGGCCACGATACCAATAATAGAGAATATTGGCTGGGGTCCTCTGTGCCTCTCCTCTACCATATAGAGAGCAGAAGTACAGACACCCCCCTCCAGTCTTTACACTGGTGGCAGCGGTGGGATGCTTATGGTTTTAAGAATCAGTGTATAACCGTGCCATTTGCAAAATATCTGCACTTTGTTAAATTGAGGTTTAGTTGTGTACAAAATAACTGCATTACAAGCAATGGAATCTATTGCGAATGGTAAATTGACTCAGATGAGTTTAGAGGCTCCCCAGAGTGCTTGTGAAGCCAGGGAGTTAGACTTTGAGAATAAGTCTAGGGCTGAGCTGATAGCTGCCCTGGTGGACTACCAGACTGATTGTGAAGCTCTTGAAGGGGGGATGCAACGGTTTATAGACATAATTTCGAAATCAAAAATTTCGAAAGTCAAAAAGTCGAAAAAAAAATGTCGAAAAAAATAATGTCGAATTTATTTTTTATGACGTTTTTTTTTCGAAATGGGGGGGTTCCCCCCCAACCCCTGTTTTTTTTTTTTTTTTTTTTGTTTTTACCTTTTTTTTAAATATAAACTAGAGCCCAAACAAAAATATCGAAAAAAAAAATAATTCGACATTTTTTTTTTCGACATTTTTAATTCGACTTTTTTGACATTCGAAATTTTTTTTTCGATATTATGACTGGACACCGGATGCAACCAATGAGGACTCTACCCTTAGGGTTGTCGCCAAATCTGATTATGGGAATGCCACCATTCCTACTGCCTCTGTTCCAAACCCCAGCACTTCCTTGGAGCTTGATTTATTAAGGATGCCTTTGAATATCGCAAGTTGGAAATAGATGCTGAGCTTAAGAAAGAGGAGTTGGCACAGCAAGTGGAACTCAAGAATAGGGATCTTAAACTCAAAGACAAGGACACTGAATGTCAGCGAATCCAGTTAGAGAAAGTTCGAGTTGAGACTTCAGCTAAACCAGTTGAGAATGTCAGGTCCCCAGCAACCAAGTTTATGAAAGATTTGGTTGGTGTGTATGCAGAGGGTTCTGATATCCGCCAATGGATTGAAGTGTTTGAAATGGCTTGTGCAATTCACGATGTTGATAAGAGAGATTGGGCTAAGTGTTTGTTAAGCAGAGTGCCTCAAACTGGATATTACTGTATTCTGACACTGAGTGTGGAAGAAAGGGATCAGTATGAGTGTATGAAGTCTGCTTTGATTGCCAAGTTTGTCAAGACACCTACCCAATACCTCAAAAGGGTCAGGGAATTTAAGAAAAGAGAGAGTGTGTCTTGGATTGACTGGGTGAGTGCTGCGCACATGAACATGATGGGGTGGATTGATGGTTACAAAGTGAAAACGTTTGTTGAATTGTCCCACCTTTTGTTTTTGAGCATTTTTTGGAAGCCTGTTCACCAGAGCTGCGTCAGTATGTTGATGATCAGAACATTTTGGACTCCTTTAAGCTGGCTAGGTTGGCTGACAAGTGGGTCTCCCACCGGGTGTCCCCTAAGGACTCCAGTGGGAAGGACAAGGACAAAGAAAAGGGGGCCTCTCAGAAAGCTGATGAGTCCCAAAAGCAGTCACAATCGGGTAAACCAAAACCTTCCTCTCCTAAAACCCAAAAACCTAGTGGGGATAAGTCTGTGGTGGGTGGGAGTAAGAGTAGTGGTCCGCCTGCTGCAAAGCAGGGTCCCAGTGGTTCCAGTACTGTACCCCGCACTCCCGGCACTTGTTGGGATTGTGGGGCTCTGGACCACCGAAGGGGTGACCCCAAGTGTAAGGGTAAGGCACTGGGAGTCCAGGCTGTCAGCCTGACCTACCCCTACTCCGTACCTGAGGTGGAGGCCACTATCCTCCCCTCCTCTACTGGGATCACCTTTGGTGCTCCTGTAGAGATTTACTTAGTGTCCCTTGGGGCCTGAGATCAGTACGCAGAAGTACTGGCGACTATCCTACAGAACACTCGTAGGTTTTTGAGAAGTGTCCTCTTGAATGGCCAGCCTTCTACTGGTTTGAGAGACACGGGGCAAGCATGACAGTGGTGGACAGGACCCTTCTCAAGCCAGAGGACTATGTAGGTGCTCCTCTGAGGACCACCAGATTAGCTGGTGGGCCTCCCAAATTATTGCCTGTAGCCTTAGTCAACATTACGATTGGAGACAAGACAGCAAAGCTTCCGGTCCTGGTTCAGGAAAACGTGCCTGCAAACATTTTGTTGGGAAACGATTTGGTTGAATTGGGGATGATCACGGATGGTCTACCCATGGCTGCTGTGGCAGTCACCCGATCGCAGGTCACACAGGGTCTGGCTGCGAGCCCGGTATCTTGCCGATGGGGAAACCCAAGGTGCGAAGGAAACGGAAGAGTAAGAAGGCCACCTCTGTGGAGGGAGCCCCTGCTCTCCCTGCTGTTCCGACAGCACCCATTGGGATCCATGCTCTGGACAGGCTGGATCCTGTAGTAAACCCCGTCTCAACTCCTGTGGGAGAAGAGCCAGAAGACTCTCCTGTGGGAGAGGTTCTCAACCCGGAGGATCATCCCGACCTTCAATGCTTGTTAGCTGAAGGGGGACCCTCCCGGGCAGACTTCTTTAAGGGACATAGAGAGTGCCACTCTCTCGACGGCCTGAGGAAACAGGCCCTGTCCCAGGCACAAGGAGAAGTGCATAGGACATTCCGAATCTATTGGGAGGGTGAGCTCCTGGTTAGTGAGCCCAATAAGCCTGAACCTGGTGCCCTCAAGAGGTTGGTGGTACCCCAGGTTTATAGGCCCTTCCTGCTGCAGTTGGCGCATGAGGTGCCCTTGGCTGGTCATCTTGGACCAAGAAGACTAAGCAGAGGCCCTCTGCCCATTTCTACTGGCCTCAGATTGGAGTAGAAGTAGAGTCCCACTGCAGGGCGTGCCCAACTTGACAGTTGTCTGGCAAGACTGGAGGCAGTGTCATTGCCCCACTGCAGCCATTGCCAGTGGTTGGCACATCGTTTGAGAGGGTGGTCATCGACATTGTCGGTCCCCTTGATCCTCCCACTTCAGGTGGACATAGGTTCATCCTGGTCTTGGTAGATCATGCCAACAGATACCCTGAGGCTATACCCCTTCGGACTGTAACTGCCAAGGTGGTTGCCAGGCTCTCCTGGGCATTTTTACCCGTGTTGTATTCCCCAAGGAGGTTGTCTCTGACAGAGGATCCAACTTCATGTCTAGTTACATGAAAACCATGTGGAAAGAGTGCGGGGTAACCTACAAGTTCTCCGCCTCTTACCACCCCCAGACCAATGGTCTGGTTGAGAGATTTAATAAAACTCTCAAAGGCATGCTAGGTGCTTTGGAAGATCCCCTAAAGAGGAAAAGGGATCTCCTCCTTCCATGCCTGCTGTTTGCTTACAGAGAGGTACCTCAAGAGGGTGTTGGTTTCAGCCCCTTTGAGTTACTCTTTGGGCATCCAGTGAGGGGGCCCCTTGCCTTGATCAGAGAAGGTTTGGAGGCCACCCCTCCAGGTCCCACCAAGCAAGTGGGGGACTATGTGTTAGGCCTCAGACGGAGGATGACACAGATGATGGGTCAGGCAACAGCAAATCTCAAGGCCAGCCACGAATTAAATAAGAACTGGCATGACCTTAAAGCCTCGGAAGTGGATTGGACCCCGGGACAGGAAATCCTTGTGATGGAGCCTACCAAGCCTAGAGCTTTGGCAGACAAGTGGACTGGACCCTTCAGGATCATCTCCAAGATGGGCGAAGTCAATTATCTGGTTGACATGGGAGCCTCTGGGGTAGCCCCTCAGGTATTCCATGTTAACAGGCTCAAGCCTTTCCGCAGGCGAGCAGAAGTCTCATGTCTCTTGCTAGCTTCAGAGCAAGAAGAGGATGAGAGTGAGCCCCTTCCTGATTTGCTGCATAGCAACCCTCAGGATGGCTCAGTGGAGGGAGTACATCTCTCTCCAGATCTGAAGACAGAGAAGCAGAGGGCCTGCCGGGCTTTGCTCCAGCAGTCTGCCTCTCTATTTTCCCTGACACCAGGCCTTACACCGTGGTGTAGGCATGAAATTGACACTGGTGACAGTGTGCCTGTCAAAAGCAGGTGCTACCGTGTGTCAGATACAGCTAAAAACCACATCCAGGCTGAGGTTGCCAAGATGTTGGATCTGGGTGTTATTGAACCCTCAACCAGTCCCTGGTCCAGTCCAGTGGTCCTTGTCCCCAAGGCAAGTACCAAGGATTGGAAGTTCTGTGCGTACTACCGAGGAGTCAATGGCGTCACCAAACTGATGTGCACCCATTGCCCAGGGCTGATGAGCTCGTGGACACCATAGGTGCTGCCAAATTTGTGGGCACCTTTGAACTTACCTCAGGCTATTGGCAAATAGCTCTGATGGACCATGCCAAGGAAAAGACGGCGTTCTCAACACCTGAGGGACTCTACCAGTTTAGGGTCATGCCTTTTGGGTTGAAGAATGCCCCTGCCACCTTCCAGAGTTTGGCCAACCATGCGCTCAGTGTGCTGGAAGCCTTTTGTGTGGCTTACTTAGACGATGTTGCCGTCTACAGTTCCACCTGCGAAGAGCATTTGACACACCTGGATAAGGTGTTGCAGGCCTTGAAAAGGGCTAACCTCACTATCAAGGCCAGCAAGTGCCAAATAGCTCAGGGGAAAGTCACGTATCTTGGTCATGAGTTAGGATGGGGTCAAATCCAACCTATCCCCAGTAGGGTACAGGATGTATGTGACTGGGAGACTCCCACTACTCAAACCCAGTTGAGAGCCTTTTTGAGCCTCACTGGGTACTATCGCAATTTCATGGCAGACTATTGAACCATAGCTGCACCCCTGACAGCTCTGACTTCACCCAAACAACCTCGGAAGGTTAATTGGACTGAAGACTGTCAGAGGGCCTTTGATAGCTTGAAAGAAAGTCTGTGTAGGGCACCTGTGTTGTGTGCACCTGATTACAGCAAGCCGTTTATTATTCTAACTGATGCCTGCAACACCGGAATTGGAGCTGTCTTGTCCCAGTTAGATGACAAAGGAAGAGAACATCCTATCATATTCATCAGTAGACAACTCCAGGGTAGAGAACTTAGGTGGGCTACTGTTGAAAAGGAATGTTTTAGTATAGTTTGGAGCCTTAGGAGTTTCAGGCCCTACCTTACAGGGTATACCTTCAAGGTCCAAACAGATCATAAGCCCCTTAAGCGGCTTATGCAGATGAAGGGTGAAAACCCAAAACTGCTCAGGTGGTCCATTAGTCTGCAAGGGCTAGACTTCACCATAGTGCACAGACCAGGGAAGAGTCACGATAATGCAGATGGCCTTTCGAGAAGGTATGTTGACCATCGGGATGAGGCTGTCTATCTCGTGGGAGATTAGGCACCCTAACCTCAGGCTGGGGGGTTGACTGTGATGCCGGAAATGCATCGGAGGGACAGGGCCTCCGTATCCTTGTCCTTTACTGTTTTTTATCATGTGTTCTGTCATGGTTTCCGCGCAGGAGTTCATGTGGGACTCCTGGCGGTGCAGCTCTCTCTTTTGGTTTGGTGAACAGACCCATGGGATACCCTTATGGCACCCATGGGTGGGGGTACAACCCTGTGCCCCTAGTGTATCTTTGTAGGCGCCTGTGGGTGGCCCACAGAGCAGGGTATGGGCTGGTAGCAGCTCCATGCTGAATTTCACAGGTGCTCTGAGTATCCTCCATTTTGGGCTACCCAGGCCCTGCCATTGGGATCAGTTGATTCCTGATAGGAATTAAGATGCCCCCCACCCCCATGGCCTCTTGCTTTCTATTGCCTGTTACCTTGTTTTCCCAAAGTCCTGGGAAGCCCTGACTCTGTCCCTTCCCCCTGACTGGCTGTTGGGTGGAAGTTGCATATATGGTGTTGTTGTGAAGTCCAGGCCAGACTGGCTGGAGCCTTCCCAGTGACTGTATGTTGTGGGTGCGCCCTGGGTGAATGGAGTGTGTGACGAATACACATTCTGTGCTGTTGGTGTCTAGTATCTGGTGTTTGACACAATGACTGCAGTGCGGAGTGTTAAATGGCTGGGTACGTGTCCCAATACACATAACTTGTTGTGAGTGTCTGGAGAGGAGTGAATGGCCTGAATGCACTATGCACCTGATTGGATGCCTGCCTGCATGAATGCCCTTCTGACCGATTGGTTGCCTGAGTGTGACCCAGCAGAATGCATGGGAGATCAACTAGTATATCTGGGGGCCTCTCACTGCTAGAATTCATGTTCAGAAACTGAAGAGTAACTGGAGTTGAAGCTGAAGCTTAACCTTGAAGCCCTGCTGGAAGAGAAGAACTTCTGTTGCTCTCCTTCGCAATCTGAAAGCTGCTGTGTCTCCATGACCTGACCCAGAGAGGACCTGGTAAGGTGCCCTCTTCCCGAGCTACGAGGGACCATTGTGCACCAGCTGCTCTTTGCCAAAGCTCCCTGGTAGACAGACCTACGACAGGCTGCCGACCGGGGACAGGGACTGCTGCAGAATCCCAAAGAGAAATGCCCGGACTGTTGTCCGCCACTGTCGACGACCGCCGTCGCTGACCGGAGCCGCCATGCTCCCGTTTGCCTAAGAACTTCATTTAATCCAAGGATGCTTTCGTCTGCATCGCCGCCCTCTTTTTCCCGCTGGAGAAGGCCCGACCGTAGACGTGCCGAGGAGCATTCGCTGGTGGGTTTCCCGCCACCTAAAGACCACAGAGACGCCGACAACTCGGCGCCCTTGCTGGGCCACAGTTCTTCATCATCTCTTTGCGGTCCAGAACTATCATCACCGCACGCATCTTCCTTGCAGGACGCCAACGCTCCGTCGTCGACGAGCACCGCTAGGAATGAAGCTGCCATTTCACCGCCGTAGTTCACCCTGTTCTCTGTCGGACGTTCAACGACCTGTGACTCCTGCCTTAAAGGGAGGGCACTCAAGAAGGGCCGTTGATTTCCCGTCGACGAACGCTACAATTCCAGGTACATTGGGGCTGTAGAACTATTGTAGAGGGAAATAAGACTCATAGAACAATATATGGACTGGGCTTGTGATACATCTTCGCTTTACAGGTTGCCCAGGTGGGGGTATCTCCACACAGAACTGTGCTTAACGGTAGAGGCCAGTATTCTGCCTATTGTTTCAACCATCTTGCTTTCCTTCCTCTCTCTACTGCTGGTTTCCTCTTTATTGATCTGTGTGACATTTTAACAGTATAGTTGATGCACTTTAATGAGATCTGATAATATTTGTGGTACCACTGTAGAACTGCATATATTTACCATTGTTGATTTTCTGAGCACAAAGTGAGTTATTGTGACAGTGTACATAACCTTGAATATTAATTATATAAAGACTGTGCTTTAACCGATACAGTATTCGGACATTCCTTTGTGGGTGCTTGGGGACTACACTGTACTTAAGAACCAGCCTGCATCACCTCCTGAGAAGCTAGGCCTTGATTGCTCGACCACGATACCTATAATAGAGAATCTTGGCTGGGGTCCTCTGTGCCTCTCCTCTACCATATAGAGAGCGGAAGTACAGACACCCCCCTCCAGTCTTTACAGGCATGCAACAAGCTTTTTACGATTTCTATTCCCTTATCTATGTTCTCTTAGACCGTATCTGAAGTACGGCCTCCAGTCTGGTCTTGACTTTCCTCCATCTCCAAGTCTTTTCTCTACCAACACTCAAAATACCACCCTCGGGAGACACTTGGTTTGCTCTCCTACTCTTCTGGATCTAGTCTCTGTCAGGGTCTGATTTATATCCACTAACAAGATCTTGGCTGCCCTTGCTTTCTCCTTTGTGTCTGTTATCAAACAATGCCAGAGGTGTAACCGTCAGCCAGGCTCTTAGCCTGCTCTCCTCCTTCTATTGGTTTATTCTCCACCAATATATAAGATAGCGCTCAGTTGGCTCTTGGTTTACCATCCTTTCTGCTGGGCTTGGTCCCTACCACTGTCTGAGATATAACCTACATAATCCTCTTGCCTTACACTCCGTTTTCTCTCAGTCTGGGCTCCACCAGTAGGGTGGATATAGCCCCCAGCAGACTCTTGGACTACTTCTCTTCTTATCTGATCTACTCTATGCCAGTATCTGAGATATAGTTCCCAGCAGGATCTTGGTACACTCCCTTTCTTCTCTGGTGTCTGCAGAAGGCTCTGGATTTCTTATGTTCTTTGTTCTGGGGTGGGTTCGCTTTTCAAATATATCCCTCAGCACGATTCAGGCTTTCTCACTCTGCCTCGGTTTCTCTCTCAGCCTCTCCACTGTTCCTTGTCATTTCAGGGTACAACCCAGGGCCGTCTCCTTCTCTGCTGTGTTTTTCCAGGCGTTGATCTTAAATAAATATGTAATTCTCCCTGGTGGAGATTTTCTCTCACTTAACTGAATCTTCTGCATCAGCAGCCGAAGATTTGATATACTGTGCTGCGATTTTGGAGTTCGAGGAAGTGGGCCTGTATGCATGTGGTTCTTATGGCAGAGCCTGAGGTTAGCACTGGTATCTGGGTAAAGCTCAAGAGATTCTGGCACTCCATTTGTGATGGCCTTCTGAACCAGGGAGCGTGTGGCAACCTCGGTACACTTTTCTTTTCCTGATGCATGAACAACAGGTTCTGTTGTTCTTTATTAACTACGTCCTTCCTGATGCACCCATAGCTTGGGACTCCCTCATAAAGTGTGGGTGAAGTGGGGACCATCCCTGGTGGGCACTGCTGGATGATCACTGATTTAAGGTGGCAGATAGCATGGGGCATAGCCTCTAGGTCTGCTAGGTCATGTTGATGGAGAAATGAGTGTGGGATTACTAAATATAAAGGGAGTGTGGAGGGGGACAGTGAGCCACATGTGTAGGCAAGCTGTCCTGGGGTTCCAGGGTTGTGGGGTCTTATCTTCTCCCCTCCTGGTTAGCATACATGATCTGAGTATTATTATTCCCGAGTCTAAGGACACATGGCTATCTGAGCACTTGGTTCTGTGGTATCTTCTGCTTATCCCATCCTGGGGCAAGATTACAGAAACGTTGCACTGGTACGAGTGCACGGTATTAGCAAAAGGGAAAAGTTTGCCCTATTTTTTAAAATGCTGCAACACATTAGAAAACCTTTGCACAGTGACAAGTGCAGTTTTGCATGTTATGAGCGGCAGGGCAAAAAATGGCCTTGTGCAAAAAAGATCCATTTTGAGCACATTTTTGCACGAGGGAAAGTTTGCTCTAGTGCTATTATGGATTGATATTAGCACTAGGGCAACGTTTGCACTGGAGCAGAAATGCTTTCAAAATGTATGTTGTTTGCGCTGGGGACATTCTTGCCCTGGTGCTTATAACATGCCCAACTGCATTTGCCACAGTGCAAAGGTTTTCTAATATGTCCCATCATTTAAAGAAATAGGGCAAGCTTTTCCCTAGTGCTAATACTGTGACCTGCACTTGCGCCAGTGCAATGTTTCTGTAATCTGGCCCCAGGGTGCCTATCACATACTGTGTTGTCAGCTATGGTCACCTGGCTGCCCTTGGGCTGAGAAAAGGTGATCAGAGCACGTAACCTTGTCACAGTTTGCTTTTTTCTCCATCTCCTTTGTTCTGCTGGCCATTGATGCACAGCTCTTTAAATAGTGGTCTATCGTCCTCAAGTTTCATTGTGAATAACATCACTGAGGCTGTAATTCCGTTACCACCGCTTTTGTTTGCTGAGGTGCATAATTCCGAGCTTGATCTTCAGTAGAAGACTTACCTCCAGCATAATGATAATGGTAAATCCACTATAAAGCCAAAAGACGGGAGGAATTATCACGCCCTGTAAATCCACCCAAAATGCCCATGGTGACTCCAAAAATGTGGATTAACACTGTCATTGCACCACTCATAATCCTGTGCTAAGCCCATGGTTTAACATGCAGACCTAGTTCAGGAGCTGCAGAGATCTGTACAGGGTGTGGGTAGCCAGGGTTTGGGCTGGCATCCTTTTAACAGTAGTGCAGTACTGTGATTTTGGGAGTAAATTGGCAGAATTACCACCACTTTACCGCTAAACTCTTAATGAGGTGCATTGTATTTCATATCGATAGGAATATTACGTATCATGTTTTCCATTTCCAGTTACTTAATGAGGAACAAACATTGAGAACATGTTGCTAGATTACCAATATTCTTTTGAGTGCTGATGAAATGCAAAATAGGTGTTGGCCTGTTAACCATGCAGGCTTCTTTTACTTTTGCAGGGTCCCCCTTCTTCTATTCCACGTTGGTTGATTGATCTCAACCCATTTGGTGCTCGTCTTTCTCTGGCTTCTTTGCCGGAATCCTGGGACTTGACTCTAGATGCTTCATTGTCTTTAGTACCATGTGATGCATCTTACGTGTAGGTCACTACATTTCACCGGCTTTCTTGACAGATTAGGAAATGGGTTCTTGATATTGGGTTTGGCCTACTGACTCATCTCGAGCTTAGATGTATAGCTCTGTTCTTCTTGCTCCACATGAATTGGCCCTCACTACAGTGAAGGCAATTCTTTATATTGGCATTGGGGCGAAAAAGACTAAGCACCTCACTCAACTACTGAAGTAAATTCCCTGGCTTCCTATGCAAGCAAGAATCCTGTTTTAGAAGTCATAAAAAATCTCTATACCACAATTCAGCTCTGGTTAGTGGTTCCCAGGTTCCTGAGGTTTTCTAGTCTAAAGACGTCCTTCTCCGGTGGTCCGGTCTCTTGCTCAAACTTGCCTCATCCCTGCTATGAATTTCTTTTTAGTGTGTATCTATGAATGGTTCAAATCTTGGCATCGGGATGGGGCATTTGGATTATTTTTCTGACAATCCATATTTCAT
Organism: Ambystoma mexicanum; assembly: GCF_040938575.1. NCBI lineage: Eukaryota > Metazoa > Chordata > Amphibia > Caudata > Ambystomatidae > Ambystoma > Ambystoma mexicanum. Next base: position 870,189,803 of record NC_090928.1, read on the forward strand.
GTTGTACTTTTATCAGTACCTAATTTAGTGTTCTTCTTTTGCCTAGACTTGTTATACAATGCATCTGCCACCTCTGCACTTCACTGCACAATGCTATTATGTTCACACCTTTAAATGTTATTGAATACATTGTCACATAGACAGTATTTAACCACTCATACGCTCCTGAACTTACATGAGGCAGAGCAGAAATGCAACCATAACAGAGTTAGTGCAACACATTAAAATTATTAAAGGTTGTCTAACTTTACATTGAAGAACAATAATTTCCTGTTTAAGGGTGAATATCATCTGCAGACAAAGGCAGGGATGATTGGAACGAAATTTGCTCATTCACTTGCCAAACTTTTTATGAGGCAGTTTGAGAAGACATTTACACTTGCTAATTATGACTTTATTAATCATAAAATTCTAGGGAAAAGGTCCATTGATGACATCATTGTGGTATGGCATGGTACTGAGCAACTCTTCATCCAATACATGAGTTTTCTAAACACAAACCATTTTGGCATAGAATTGGTAGGATATATTAATCGCACTGCTATTGACTTCTTAGACTTACATATCTATGTTGAGAATGGGTAATTACAAACGTGAACCTATCGCAAACGGACTGAAGTTAACTCAACATTATTTGCTACCAGCTGCCATAGGCAGTCAATAATGAACAACATTCCGGTAGGTGAATTCTATCGAGGGGGAATCTTTGATTCAGAATGTAATTTGATTAGAGAGACTTTGTGAGAGAGGGTACACTAGAGCATGTGTTAACCAAGCACAAGAAAAGACCAAGAATATTTATTGTTTTAGCGTGCTTACCCAGGGTTCTAAAAAGAATACTGAGCAGGGCTCTAACATCAGCATTGTCACCAAATACTCACAGGACACTCTCATTACACGGTAGGCGGTAAGGGTTTACCGGTACAGGTATTTTACTGGTACCGGTAAATCCTTACCGCCTTACTACGAGGTCCCTTTGCGGGTTGGGGAATTTAACGCCTGCTTTTTGCAGGCGTTAAAAACAACCCGCAAAGGGACCAGTGGAGCTAATTACGGTACCGCAATTTGCGGTACCGTAATTAGCGCCTTCCCCATTCCCATAGAGCCCTATGGGGCAAAAATGGGAATGGGGAAGGGCAATGGTGGAAGGGGGAATTACCGCCACGCCAACCTTGGAATGGGGCGGTAATTCCCCTTTCCTCCAAGGCGGTACCGGTAAATTACCGGCATGAACCATGGCGCTAATAGCGCCATGGTTTACCGCCTACCGTGTAATGAGGCCCTAAGACTTTACTTAAGATTGTGCAGAAACCTTGCCATTCATTATAACAGATGGATGCTGATTTGAGGAGGAACATTTCCTCACAACCAACATTTATATACACTAGAGCACCAACAATTTAAAAACACACTGTGCCCATTACATTTGCCAACTATAAGAGATCAAGAAAGGAGTGACTCATGAAAGGCAACATGCAAGATAGCATATAACCCTGCATACTTCAAGGGGTGACACCAAGGATATTAAAAGACCACAGTCTGACAACGTTAACTACAAGGAATTTTGATATAATAAAGAACACACCTGTGAATAATGAGGGTGACACTATTGATACAACTAGGCATAACCCAATCAGCATTAAGGCTTAGTGTTTACTACCTTGTACATTGTCTAAGATTTGAGCAACCATTGAAGTCTTGAGCAACCTGCTGTGATATGAGTACAGTTTTTTTTTGCCAAGATTTTGCCTTGATAAGGACTTCGGTCGAAACACGTGTCAGATAGAAGAGGCATATGTTAACCTGTGATCAACAGAACTACTTAATTTATGTTTGCATTGTTGTAATTAAAAATGGTATGCACATATTATATGGTTGAGCGCAATTAATAGGTTTCATATTTGGTTTATAACAGAGTTAGTGACAGAGAGAGAGAGAGTTAAGAAGATATGATTGGTTGTCACAAATACAATAGCCCATAAGACCCTGAGCCATGATGTTAGTCTATGCCCGAGGCGTGGGTACACCCAGTAACGTGTGAGATGTCACCACTGAAGGTGAGGTTTCCTTGCTTGGGAACTGGAACAAGAGTCACATGGATGCTAGTCACCAGGACAGACCCGGTTACATGTAGTGGAAAGATCTGCTAGAGGTAGAGGTTTTATCGTGTGGGTATGCAGAGGTTAATTGTACCGGTCATGAATAGTGGTGTAAAAACATGCCACTCTTAGGACAAAGGGGAGTTTCTTAGGAAGTTTATTGTTAAAAGTAACCAGCCAAATGTATGTTACAGACTTTACTATATGAGCCTGATTGGGTAGAACTGCTGAGTTTTCTGAGTTTGGGTCATCAGTGTGGGATGGAGATACTCTTCCAGTCTCCTTGTCAATTTCTGTGGAGCTCTCTGGAGATAAAACCTAACTCTACCTTTGCTGCCTGAGTTGATTACTGGATTTTTATTGCATAGTTTCCACAACTATGGTTTGATCCGTGCCGCTCTTCCCAGCTGAAGGGGCGAGTCATTGTGAGCGGGAGGGCAAGCAGCCATCTTGAAACTCAGTGCAGTGCAAGCATTGTGGTTCACTACAGTTGCCAGGTGAAAATGCAGCAGTAAACAAGGCCAGGGTCAGAGGCCACCAGTGAAAAGAAATCCAGGCACCCCATTTACCTTTTCGCTCCTCAGGCTTCTTTGTTGCCCCCCCCTGCAACCGCCACTGTTCAATTTATTAATTTATTAGGCGCCATGCAGGCTGAACTGTGCTAAAATGAGCCTAGTCAACCCATTTCAAAAGTCTGCAAAAGCAAAATAAAAAACAATAGTGATGAGAAAAGTTAAGAAAAATCAACAATCACAATCCAAATTTACCATCATTGTATTTATTAGGGTCTGAAACAATACACATTCACATCCTCTTGAATACAGTACATTTGGCACAGTAATAATGTTTACAATGTAATAACACTAATGAATGGCAAGATATTCAAAATACATCCATAAGAAAAACAAATCCTGTACAAATAAAGCCTCACAATACAAAATCAAAATGAATACATTTTATATCTAGCCAGACCGATTTCGCACATAATTTAAAAGAGGTAATGTTTAGCCTTTTTTTGGAGAGAATGCATTTGTTTTCACCGTATGAAGAAAATGTGTTTCCACTTGGACAGAAAAATAAAATAAGAAATCTAATATTTGAGTACATATGATGAGTGATGGTGCTTCAACTTTTTGGTATGTTGCACTCCTGTTATTGAAAAAAAAGGTCTTTAGAGAGTTCCCACAACAGGCGGCAGAAGTGTAACATAGTGTAAAGCTGTATATTTGTCATTCTTTTAAAGAGTTCTCTTTCAAAAAGAATGCTAAATGGAACAGAAGGCAGGCTAACCTAAACCCAAAGTAGCCAAGTGATGAAGAAATGTCTGCCACAGCACTACCGAGCATAACTGGGACGGAAAAGAAAATGAAAGAAAAGTGGGCCTCTTCTGAAGGGGCCCGCGGAAGGATCTTACGGCTCTATTGCTTAGTCCGCGGAAGGATCTTACGGCTCCATTGCCTATGCTATGTGGACTGTGCCTTCTAGCCGCCACCTTCCTTGCTCTCTGACAAAGGTGTAATCTATGTATCGTATGAAGGCCTCTCGTGTTATACAAAGAATAGTGCACCACCCTGCTGCTGTTCTTACTGGCTGGCAAAACCAACTACGAAGAAAGGGCACTTGGCGTTGTAGTCTGTTCTTGTCTGGACGGCCTATCGCGTACGTTTATGGAAAAGGAAAGAAAGACTGCCAGCCAGCAGCGACACGTCACACGCAATCTAAAACAAAAGCATGGGCAGTGTTAGCGTTTTCGCCTTTAAAAAGAAATGAGATGATGCAATTATAAAGATGTTTCTGTGCTTGTACTTAAATTCCAGACACCCCTCCCACCCCCGCCCCTCTCAGTATACAAAGTTACTGATGATAAATAATAGGAACCTATGGTCTGATACGTTACACGCCACCAGACAACGTAATCGATACACACGGAAACATATTTTATATTCTAAATCATCATAATATATAATAATTACACCTGAGTTCTTAAAAAACAAAAACAAAGTGGAACTGCTTGTCTTCATGGGACACAAACGCCATGACTTTCACAAGTGAATATTTTCCCTGTAATGGGGTGTGCCCTGGATACCTGTGCCTTGGCGTGAAGACCAATTCCCCCTAAAGGACAACGCCTCTGCCCCTTATGATTCCCCCCCATCATGGTATATCCTGGCCCTATGTCCTGGCGCTAACCCCGATTCCCCCAATAGCACACCCCCCTTCACCTCTTCTGTGTTCCCTCCAATTTAGTTTTCTTTTAGCATGTTTAAGAGAACTATACAAGATCTGGTATAGCTTAATATATTGTATACACCTTTCATAACAAAATGAAAATCCATTTTTATTTCTGACAGCAAAACTTGAACCAATAAACATACAGAGTATTGCACATGGACATTTATTGTAAGTATTCTGTTATAGACTTAAGTTTAAGAATATGACTCACCATGCAGCAGTGGACACCCCCGTGTTCAATGTACTCCACGGGCCTTGCAGCAAACACTATGTACAACCTTGCAACTGTACACAAAGGCAACGTGGCGCCCAGAGGCGCCACCATGCCGCTCTCCTCGCCAATATAACCCGGGGCAGCAGGCAGTTCGTGTGCATCGCTGAGCCGAACCCCAAAACTGCCCGAGACTCAGTCCAGTAAAATCTATAATAAGTTGACCTGCGCAATACATATACACAAACTCACAAACACAAGGTACTCCTGGAAAGAAAAGTACATAACACTGTTAGCATATCTACAATAGGTAACTTCACATTAGTAATATTGTCCGCATTTAGTTACCCATTCCGTTAATACATACAAAGGAAAATCCATTTACATCTTTTATGAATGTCAGTTTTTAACATTTGATCTTCAGTCTTGCGACACACGTTCACAGAAGGCGGCCAGGATACCCTCCCACCGCACAGTGTTCCGATAGCATTGATGTCATACTAGACCTCCGACATCTAAACCACAGTAGTACTAAGGGTCCGTACGAGGGCGCCACTGGAACACCACCGTGACAAATAAATAGAATAATTATGGAGTGTACTTAAAACTACAAACCTAACCGGAACCCAAAAAAGTCACGCTCAAAATTACAATGTAACAGCATATTAAAATCAATGGCTTCATTTAATTCAGGCTTGCTTTTTTTAAAAAGTATCCTCGGCTCTGTGCACCTATCTCTCCACAGACCATCTGAAGGAAACCCCCGCCTCAACGCATGCAGCTATAGGGGCCTGGCACGTCCATCCACTGTAACATTTTAGCCCTTTACAAGCAGCCTCTCTAGTTTCCCATGGCTTCTTTCTGGAACAGATTCGCTAAAATGATTGTGATGCCGCGTCGCCTTCATTATTTATTTATTTATTTAAAAAGAAATACTCGTGGCCCAGTTCATTCTGATGTGAATGGCCAAGAAGTTGTTCAGAAAATACATGCATTTATCTCCCTCCAGCCGACACAGGTGAGGTACACAGCTCGTGCTACCTCCAGCAGTAGGTAGGGTGCTGAGGGAGCCCCCAAATACCCATCTGTCCACCTCTGTCTTCCTTTTATGAGCTAGGCTCAAATTGTGTATCCCGAGCACAGTTGAGGGGGACCACAATCCTTGTTCACGCATCAAGGGTTGTCGCCTGCCTGCTCACATGACAAGACCTAACCTAAAACATGTGCTGAACAAATGTACCTTCTCCATGTTCTTCGCAAGTGTAGCAATGGAAATACGAACAATAATAAATAATAATTTAAAACCATTCCTTTTGAAAGCCCAGCTTCTTATTTTTCAAGTTGTTAAAAGACTCCCAAAGAACGGACTTCACAAAGCAATCTTGGAGCTGGAATGAGATCATGAGTCCTACATCATTAACACAGCAGCGTGTCACATCTACACATTGTTTATACACATGAGTTTGCATTGCTCCATAAAACAGAAGTCTGGCCAGCTCCTGGATCCACAAACGAAAATAAACAACAATAAATAGACCATTTAAAATGGAGAGGCAAGTCCAAAGTAGGAGAAGTACTGTAGATCGCTATCCACTGAGCCTCGGTCAGAATCCATTCTCGCACTCGTTTCTCTCGCACTCCAAGGCCGGATCAGGGCAGTTGCTCCTCTCCAAAATATGAGAAGCCCTTGAATTCTTCCTGGTTGATCTGCTTGATAATGGTATCATCCACAAGTGTCAACACCGGCTCTTCCCGTGTAAAATCCTGATCAAAGTTGTTCACGTCCCTTTTCGTTTTCTGAGGGGGAAAAAAGAAAATACTTGATTAGGGATTTTAAAATGAGATTAAATGTAAACAAGGTCAGATGGAAATCCGTGGCAATTTTCCCCGGAATATGTACAATTTAGTAGAAAGCACTAAGATAGTGTCCCGAGCACACACAATTGATGCACAGTGAAAGCAAACAAGAATTTATTCAGTGCAAAGATCTATTTATCTGGCAGCAAATCCCTCTCTACCCAAGTGTCCTCTTGCTACAATCTAGCACCTCGAAAATGCATTGTGATATGGAATGCTGCATTCATTATAAAGGTAAATGTTCCTGCTTTATAAGATGCTCTCCACTGTTAGCATGCTTCTAACAGGCTCCACTTTTAAGGTAAAGGAAAATGAGAACAGTGAAAGGCAGAAAATGGCACAGTTAAGTCAACTGTTGGCACTGGGAATTTGTGTTCCGCTCTGTTCATTACAGTACAAAAACAATCACTTGACCATTGGAAATCCAATTCTTGACAATGAATACTATGTTTTTTAAGCAGTGGCCCTTCCCATGATAGGCACCTTTCATTCTGCGCATGCATACTAGGAACAACGATGCGCTTTGGCACCTGGAAAGGGAAAGGGTGGTAAACCTTGGGTATGAAATGCATTTTCATTGGTCAACACCTTTGACACATAGGTTCCTGAATCTCTTAGGGATTATATCTCAGGCTCAACAGATAACCGATATAGGGAAACGGACACCATTCTTGGAAACAGTATTTGATGAGGTGAAAGGAGCTTTAAAACGCACGCACCTGTGTACCACCCCATGCACTCCTTCAGATGTGATACATTTAGCAACTGAGATTACAAGTTGATATGGATGCCCTAATGAATAGAAGTGTTCAGATTTTATGTTAGGGGGTTAATAATCATCAGTTACGCTTTAACCTGGTCCCCATGACACCCACAATATGTAAGAGGACAAAGTGATGGGCTTTAAAAATCTTTGGTTGCACCTAAAATGCAAAAGGGGGAGAATTGTAGTAGATTGTTTTCTATTTCTATTTTTATTTAACTGTGGTTTCAGTATACCATTAATTGTGTTTTCTCCTATCCTAGTTGTAGTTATGAATTTCTCTTTCACGTTATTATTTGAATTCAGAAGATACCCTCATTTTTTGTCCAATGTGGTTGAAAGCCTTGCTGTGGTGTTGCAGGCCACAGATATTAAATCTCTGCCAATTCAACATTTACAATGTCTTGTCTAAATCCTCAGAACATGCAATAAAGCTGTATTTGCTTTGTACACATTTTGATGTATTTTGGCTAAACACACAGAGAAAACAGAACATCCTTTTCTACAAATGTTCTGATCATTCTGCTGAAAAACCTCTTCTAATGTGGTTGCCAATTTTAAAATAGAATAAAATAAGAACATAATTGTCCAGTGGATCCATGAGTTCATATTTATGAAACAGCCATTCACGTGGAGTTTTTAAAAGGCAAAAGGCATGTGTTTCTTACAGTGTTTAGTCGTCAAAAAAGTACAGTAAAAAAACGATCCAATCGGTGAGTCTGCCATATATTAGGTGTTTCCAGTTGTCAGCATTGGTAGATACCACTATTGTGACTGTCCAATAGCCAGTATGATTTGTGTTTGTAATTGGTATTATCCTTTTAAGCCAACTGTAATTTATTAACACTTTAGAGTGAGTGAAATTATCTCAAGAGCTTCACCAAGAAATGTGTTTTCTTATAGCTTTCATGTGCTCCAAGATTCTTATTTTCAGTGCCCAAATTTTACTTCCAATATAGAGTTTATCACAGATCCATTTGATTCCAGAAATGACACATTTTGTGTTGCAGTTTATGAATTGTAGGAACAGTTTTACTTTGCCATTTGGTAATTGCAAACGTTTAGTTCCATTCAATATTTGCAGACACATTTTATAGCTCCCACATCTCTGGTTTCTCAAAATTGTTTTCAGATTTAGCAGACTACTTATATCTTGTGTTTGTAGAGGTTTCAAAACACTTGGACTGATGATGTTTTTGATGGTTGGAGCCTTCCGGTAACAAATCATTGGTATGTCATACAGATATTTTCTTATATTTTCATCAATTTTCAAAAAGTTCCAATTTTTCTTTATAATTTGTCTAGTGATCTGTTCATCTGAACTGTCTGTAGTGATGCATTTGGCTTTCGTCATCCTGTTCATGGCTTTAGGTTTATCCACTAGTAGGAATTCTCTTGAGATTGTTCTCGCTTTTACTACTGCACTTTGTAATTTTTTTAGGATTATATTCCCGCTGGCAGAATTTGTTTAGAGTTTTTTTCTATATTTGTCTGGTAGACTGCTTCAGTACAACAATTCCTTTTAAATCTTATTATTTCCCTATAGGGGATGTTGTCGATCACATGCAAGGGATGGTTGCTTTGTGCATTTGATATGCTATTACCTGCTGTAGGTTTTGTAAACTGACTCGTTTGAATTTTCTCATTTTTAGTACATATTTCTAGATCCAGGAACTGGATTTTGGCAGAACTTTAATTCATGATGAATTTAAGGTTGTAATAATTCTCATTCAAGTAGTTTACATAGCTGGTGAGCTTGGATATTTCCCCTTCCCAGATCATGAGGATATCATCAACATATCACCATCAGAATATAACATTCCTGTTTTCATTGAATGCTTCGTGTTTCCAGGCGTGGTTGATCTCAAAATAACCCATAAAGAGGTTGGTAGGCGGTTAATAATCATCGGTTAAGCTTTGACCTGGTCCCCATGACACCTACAATATGTAACAGGACAACGTGATGGGCTTAAAACTGTTTGGTTACACATAAAATGCAAAAGGGCGGAATTGTAGTAGATTGTTTTCTATTTCTATTCTTAGTTAAATGTGGTTTCAGCATTCCATTAATTGTGTTTTCTCCTATCCTATTTGTAGTTATGAATTTCTCTTTCACGTTATTATTTGAATTCAGAAGATACCCTCATTTTTTGTGCAATGTGGTTGAAAGTCTTGCTGTGGTGTTGTAGGCTACAGATCTTAAATCGCTGCCAATTCAACATTTACAATGTCTTGTCTAAATCCTCAGCACATGCAGTAAAGCTGTGTTTGCTTTGCACACATGTTGATGTATTTTTGCTAAACACCAACAAGAAAACGGAACATCCTTTTCTACAAATGTTCTGATCATTCTACTCAAAAACCTCTTCTAATGCGGTTGCCAATTTTAAAATAGAAAAAAAATAAGAACATAATTGTGCAGTGGATCCATGAGATCATATTTATGAAACAGCCATTCATGTGGAGTATTTAAAAGGGAAAAACGTGTTTCTCGCAGTGTGTTGGCTTTAATTGAATAGATGCCCCCAGATGCCCTCACCGCCAAAAGTAAACAAAACAAAAATACTGGGGATGTGAGGGGTACACAATCCTTACACCCCACTACTTACTAAAGTGTAAGCTGTGTATATACGTCGAATTGACAACTTTATTTGCATGTATTAATATGTACTGTAAGGATACTCTTAAGAGGTCAGTCTTCTTAATCTTGGCTAAATTAACTTTGATACTTGTGCTGTGCCTCAAGACCTGCTTTACCTCCATTGTGGCATTAGACTAAATAAATAGAGCTTTGCTCTAATAAACACCAATTTGTTTGAACAAAATGACAAAGTTGGAAATGTTACAACTATGAAATTGATATGTTAGTGGTTTGGGGCAGGTTACATTTAGAAAATGATTAATGTGGAAGACATATGAGTTCCAGGAATTGCTGGAGATTATACCCAAAATGTGCTCTAGCCCAACATCTGGGCGATTGATAAATTTTGTTTCTTCTCCAGCACTCTTTCATTCCTTTGACAGTGCATAGCATAGTTCGGATGGTATATTATTGTATTTTTAAACTGCTTGCCTATCAATTCTTTTTCTACTGTTTTTCAGTGCTATGTGAGGCATTATTGGCAAGGTGTGTGTTATAGCAAATACTGTACATAAAAAGGGGAATGGTAGATTACTGTGCTATACAATTGGTAGAATTCGATTTAGTCACAGTTTCTTTAGCAAAAGTGGCAGCAAATATATGTGGGGGGAATCATGAATATAAACATAGGGGGTGCTCAGAGGGAAGGGTGCAGGGTGCCCCTGCATTTATTTGTGGCCAAATGGAGTTAGAGAAAAAAAGACCTCGACAAAACTGGATTTGACAAAATATATTTGATGGAATCTCCCCGAACCATAAAATATACATACATATACATATCGTAGTGAACTGTTTAATATGGATTACATATCATAAAAGGGGAGACACATGCAAACGGATGCAGACCGGGATGCCAGGCCCATACACTTTATCATTCCTGTACCCTTCTTTGCCCAAAAACATAAAACTTTGTCACCAACGTTTCTACTGCTTGCTTTACATTGACACCGCCACCCGTGTCAATTCGAGGGTCAGTTCGATCTGGTCAACACGCTCAGTGGCACTCACCTGACCTTCCGGATATTTGTAAGTGGAATTGTGAGCCTCTACATTAAGGGATATTTAAGAAAGCACTCAAATTCAACAGATTTGCAATCCAGTTTACAAGAGAAGCTCAAGAAATAACCACATAGCACCCTCCCACGCAGTATGTTCTTTAAAGCGCTGCTCCCGCATGCCTGTCCTTGACTTGAAAGATAGTAACTAAAAATATAAATATAATTGAAGCTTATAATGGTAGCATGTCCACAAGGAAACATCTTTTTTTTCTTGGCCCTCAGTGTTCACCCTACTTCGAAAAAGTCAAGAAAGAATGACATGTACCTTTCCATTTCTTTTACAGAGTCTTGGCGGAAAGAAATGGCCTCATCATGTATTTGGTGAAAAGTGAACTAAAACCAGCTTTTTCAGTCCGCCTGATTATGGATTTGTAAACACATACATTGGGCCTCATTACGACCCGGGCGGTAAGGGAATACTGGTACCGGTAAGGGCACTGGTGCCGGTAATCCCTTACCGCCCTATTCCGAGGTCCCTTTGCGGGTCCTCCCTTAACGCCTGGTTTTACCAGGCGTTAAGGACAGGACCCGTAAAGGGACTTTGGCGCTAATAACGGTACTGCAATTAGCGGTACCGTTATTAGCGTCTTCCCCATTCCAATTGAGCCCTATGGGAGCTCGAATGGGAATGGGGAAGGGCCATGGTGAATGGGGAATTACCGCCCCCGCCAACCTTGGAATGGGGAAGTAATTGCTCCATTCACCATGGCGGAATCGGTAAGGTTTCGGAGGCAACCATGGCGCAAATAGCGCCATGGTTACCGCCTGGGTCGTAATGAGGCCCATTGCATTAAAACAGGCTTGTCCAACCTTTTTGAATGTGGGGCCGAAACATTAACTTTTTGTCAACCAGTGGGCCAACGAGCCAAAAGTGAACACCCTCACCCAAAGCAATATATTAAAAAATTGTGACCTTTGACACAATAGCATCACAGGCATAGCCATGCAGTCCTAAAGATAGCTTTTGGTGTCGGGGCAGTGATCAAAGGTTAGTTTCTTGTGATTTCTTCCAGTGTGTATGTGTTGATATTTCTCTGAAATAGTGGGGGCGACCGAACGTAGCAAGGGAGCTATAACGATCTAGGGAGGGCTTGGGGGGGGGGAGTCCCCCCCAAGATTTGTTTTCCAAATATGGGGCTGAAATTGTGCATTTTACAGCAGGAAAAGTGACTAAAAAAAAACATAAGTTTACAATCAGTTCTAAAGGGGAACATGTACATTCCATGTCACCAACAGCAGACAAGAACACTGTAGAACACAACACATGTTAATGATCAATGTGTCCACAGTGTAAGACAGCACTGTCACTGATGTAACACATTGGCATGCTGTTTGTGCCCAAAATATGCCTCTGTAGCAACGTGTCTATGCTGGCTGTTCCCAATTTAGGCCAGCATTGTCCTCTACAAAGCATGATTGATGCTGCCTGAGCATGTGCAGTGTGCCCAATACATATGCCAGCTTATCTCTGTAACACACATTCATTACTTCTGTGGTAATGAAAGAAGCATAATCCAATTCCAGGCGGCAACTGAGGCAGTAAAAGTCCTCCGCCACGGCCCGGTTTATTGGTCGGACCCAACATTGCATAAATAAATAAATTAATTGTGTCCACGGACCCGAAAAACATTGAACAAATAAATAAATCGGGCAGGGGAGCCGACTTATGAATTTCCCAGGGGGTGCCCAAATATAGGAAGTGACATCACCAGCAGTTATATGACCGCATTTGCACGTAGTCGCCGACTTGGTGCGAGGGGGTAGAGGGGTGCAGAACAGTGGAAACATTGGCTAGCATGTACTGCATATACTAAAGTCAAGTAAGAAGGAGGTTTAAGCCTTCCAGTTGCATTCCAATAGGCCAATACTGCCCGTACTCCACCCCTCTATAATCATCCAGGTTGTAGTAGCCCTCAAAAGGCAGAGCAACACAACTAGGATGGGAGAACGAAATGCCATCCCATCCTGTGAGTGTGTCAAACCTCAGAGCAAAGACTGTGCGTGTGCCTTGTGGGATGTTTTTACCCATGCATCCGAGCCCTACCACAAAAACTGTGCAGTACTGGCATTGAAAACATCATGATGGCCAGAGCTTCCCAGAAAATGCCCAGGAAAATGCATGAAGAATAGGCTGCCACCCATTTTTGCCGATGTTATGGGCACAGAAGGGCACTGCCTAAAACCACCATTGGACTACCCAAACAGTAGCCTGAAACCATTGGGAATGGCAATGCTGATTGCCAAAAGCAACCTAGAATTGTGGGGAATTCATTTTCTTAAATCCCAAAAATGGTTGCATTACCAGTACTCACCACTATCAGAAAGCCGGCGTTTTAAAACCACCAGACTTTTGTGTAAAACTGAATAAATGAACCCAAAGCAGGCCAAAGAAAGACTTACTGAGAGGTGGATACAATGTAAAGTTATATTCTGAAGTGACTTGAATGTTCATAACAAGACTGGCTGAGCTCTGCAGGTCTGCAGCAGCCTAACTGAAACTGGATTTAAAACTACCAAAAATCGAAAATGTTTAAATTAACTGAGTGACCTACTTTTGAGTGTCACATAGTTTGTCACTGTTGAAATGGCATAGTTTTGAACTTAGAATCAGCATTCTAGCTGCATATGTAAAAATTGTCTTGACTTAAACTGGGGAACAAAAAGTGACATTTTATCTGAAACCTGGCTTAATGAAACTGAATTCTGCCTGACATCTACCCCCACAGGAGTTAAAACCTGCTCAGCCACTCTTCCCCTTGCTAAAAGGAGTTGTCACCTCTCTGATTAGATTAGGGTTGGAGCAGCTTAAGGAAGTTGAACAAAGGCCTGTCCTGGGCCCAGGCAGATGGTTTATTAGGGTGGCTGTAAAATAGCTTCCTCTTGGCAGAAGCTGGGAGGGGCAGGGTCCCTGAGCTTGGCAGAAACTGGATAAACTGGTTTCTACAACATGTGACCTGAAAAGACACACCCCTGTTGGCCAGAATAGGATTCTAAGAAAGATGTATAACTCACAGTGCGGACTTGTCAAAATTATTTAAATGATACCATAATTCTTGTGATTTTTCTGTGCACGTTTTAAGACGCGTTGGGAATTTGTGTGATGTTCTGGGGCAAAACCCCGCTATTTATGGATACTACAGACTCTGTGTTTAAGCTAGAGACATGGGAATTTACTGGAGTATGTATGGACAGGCCGTGTATAGGTGTATAATTTTTAATGAAGAACCAAGGTTGCATAACCCACTAAAATCGAAAATGTTGCCATTTCTGAATGCAAGCCCCCAGGAAGAGCAGAGTTTGAACAGGGTATACCTCATGTGATATGTGATGGGTGCATGTAATTTCAAACCACTGTGTATCTATGAAATATGTCTTTAGGTCAAATATAGATTGTGTGTAATTTGACAGGGGAGTGTCCTTTCTGCAAGCCATTAAATGACATCGCTCTGACACTCCACTTCTTTTCCCCAATCAAGAGAGAAAGGCAAGCTTGACCAATGGGCAGTTGAGAGAGGGGCTGGCTAGTGATGCTGCACACACACCCACTTTCAAAAGACATAAAAAGAGCCACTGGAAGCTAGAGAGGAGATTCAATTCCATTTGCTGCGGAGCATGCTGCCGGACCATACAACATCCAGAGATCCAGACTTAAAATCCATCAATCTCCAGAACCTGTAGCAGTACCCAGAAAGCAGAGCAGTATCCAGAATCCAGAGAGGCTAGACCAGCAGAGATCCAGAGTGACCCAGACCGCTGTTCGCAGAACCAGAGAGATGACCCAGATCACTGTGAAGTGCCGAGACCAGAACCGGAGTCCAGTCCAAAACCTGACCAGATCCGTGGCGAGGCCTATTTCTAAATATATTGTGAGTACCTAGCAGAACTGTGCAGAACCAATCTCTTAGTTAAAATAATATAATTCAATCTATTTTAAATCTAACCAGAACTGCCTCCTAACTGTCACCTGTCATTTGCAAAGCTGTCACCTGTCATTTTCTAGCTGCAAGCTGTAACCTGTCGCTTTGAACTTTTAAAATTTCAAATCCGAAAAACTACCTTTATTTAATCGTCCGTATCTCTGGAACCGTTTGGGCTAGGAACTTGGTTTAACTTTCCTCTGAAAGCTTAGAATCTCAGCTTTTCAACGACCTACTCCTCATACTTTCTCCGTAATCACGATTCTCGCACCCGCGAATTTTGCCGCGATTTGCGATTTGGCCCGATTTTTTTACTTGTAAAAAGATAGCTGCTTTTGCCTGAACTACTAAATTTCGTTTGCCTCTTAAGAACCATCCCTGAATCATTGCTAGAGTGAGCCTGGACTAATATTAACTAGATACCACTCACCCTGAACCTCCTGAAGGGAATTAAAAGCATTTTCAGCATATTTCTCACTGCATTGTCACCATATTCAAAGCACTTGGGTCTGTGTTTCAAAACTCCTATCTGTTGTATAAGCTGCTGGGGGGGAATTGAACTGAATTCTATTTGATTGTATTCCTAAGAACTGAGTCCCATTCTATTCATCTCCTTACATTGCATTAAGGGGGGTGAATTGTCCAAGAAAGTGATTACATTGTCTTTTTCTGAAATCCTATCAAGTTATTTTCTGTACTGCATTTCATTCCACATTGCATCCATTTGAAACCATAAAAGTATTGTCGCTATCTTATCCATCCTATAACCACTCATCATTGATTATAAAGAAGTGTGCTAGTGCCGGACTATCCATTATTGATTACTGCTCAGATTAAGTGTGATATTCAATTATTAATTATTATAAAGTGTGATATAGATATATATTGTTTAAATTATCAAATAAACCTTTTAAACTTGCAAAACAGAACTACTTCTTGGCTCAGTGGGGTCAGGGAGATTCCAATAGAGTCATCCAGAACTCAAGAACTGGACATAAAGATATATCAATAAGGGTTTCCATTCAGTATCCCAGACTAGGCATTGACTTAGCTGTAGTGCTGGATTGAATCCTCTTACAGCCTCCTACCTTGGAGCACAATCTCACTAATTTGGTGCAAATCTCGCAAGTGGGTGCTTGGGAATCCCATGCATGTGTGTGGGCGGCATACCCCGGATCACTTGCTCACTTCTTCAGTGTGAATCTCTGGCCAAGGCAGTACTGTCCCAATGGTGAGAAGTGTTGTATTTTCACATTAACTATGCTTAAGTACTTTGGGTTATTGAATGGTGCTGCTACATTCTGAGTAATCCCATCCCCTTAAATATATTAGCTCTTGTATAACCACAACAGTGTTGAGTTATTCTGATGTTGATGAAGATGATGTAAGACTTGCTCAATAGTTCTGGTTCTGTATCATTAAATGTACTTCAGATCTTCAGAATCTCAGGAGGATAGCTCAGGGACAACGTGCTCGCCTTGGAAGCAAGACGACATGGAGCAACACATGTTCGATCCATCTGGGTATATTATGCGCATTATACATAACCAATACAAATAAATAAATCTGCTGAGAAGTGCTAGGGCCTTGTCAATAAGAGTGTAGCAGCACAACTGAGAAGTGCTGATGTTGTCCCATCAAATGTATAGCAGTCCCACTAAGATTAACTAGCATTGCCTCAACAAAAGCATAGTATTACAATTATAGAAGCCCTGTTTAGCAAGCTAACTGAGGAGTACCAGCATTGCCCCATTTCAAATATGGCAGCTCTAGTAGAAAATAGATTAAACAGCCCTGCTGAGAAGTGCTGTTACTGTTTCTTTAAAAATACAGAAGCCCATTAGCTCTGCGCCATTAGACCCTGCAAGTACTCTCCCATTGAATGCTATTACACTGAAAAAGGTCAACAATATGGCAAGGTCCATACCTGGTTCTTAGTGATAATTCTGGATTTTGAAGAACAAATACAAAAAAGACCTGTTTATTTCGGCCGATTTGTGTGGTCAAAAGGCCGAATTATCACATTCTACTGCCCACCCACCCTGCTAAACCCCCAAAGAAGGTGATCCCACCTCACCCCACACTCCCACCCTCTCCCACGCTGTTACCTTCCTTAGGGGAGTTACCTCCCTCAACGCCTCCGTTCCCCGCCCATAGCATAGCATTCACCCTCACCACGTACACACTCTACATAAAAACAGTCTCAGTTGCGCTCTCCCTGCACCTACCCCCGCAGATGCAATGCAAGAGGGGTGCACAGATGTACAAATACATCCAACCCAAAAAGATTTTTTGAAATTGAGGGACAAACTTGCTTTGCATCTGTGCTTCCATTTCTAAAAATCGTTTTGGGTTGGGTGTACCTCTACATCTGTGCACCCCTCTTAACAAGAGGGGTTCACAGATGTACAAATACATCCAACCCAAAAAGATTTTTAGAAATTGAGGGACAGACTTGCTTTGCATCTGTGCCTCCATTTCTAAAAATCATTTAGGGATGGGTGTACCTCTACATCTGTGCACCCCTCTTACGAAGAGGGGTGCACAGATGTACAAATACATCCAACCCAAAAAGATTTTTAGAAATTGAGGGACAGACTTGCTTTGCATCTGTGCCTCAACTTCTAAAAATTGTTTTGGGTTGGGTGTACCTCTACATCTGTGCACCCCTCTTGACAAGAGGGGTGCACAGATCTAAGAAATACATCCAACCCAAAAAGATTTTCAGAAATTGAGGGACAGACTTCCTTTGCATCTGTGCCTCCATTTCTAAAATTCGTTTTGGGTTGGGTGTGCCTCTACATCTGTGCACCCCTCTTGCCAAGAGGGGTGCACAGATGTACAAATACATCCAACCCAAAAGATTTTTATTTTTTAAATTGTAGGACAGACTTGCTTTGCATCTGTGCCTCAACTTCTAAAAATCGTTTTGGGTTGGGTGTACCTCTACATCTGTGCACCCCTCTTGAAAAGAGGGGTGCACAGATGTACAAATACACCCAACCCAAAACGATTTTTCGAAATTGGGGGACAGACTTGCTTTGCACCTGTGCCTTGATTACTAAAAATTGTTTTGGGTTGGGTGTACTTATACACCCAACCCCTTTCCAAGAGGGGTGCACAGATGTACAAATACATCCAACCCAAAAGATTTTTTTTTTTGAAATTCTAGGTCAGACTTGCTTTGCATCTGTGCCTCAACTTCTAAAAATCGTTTTGGGTTGGGTGTACTTCTACATCCGTGCACACAGATGTAGAAGTATACCCAAACCAAAACGATTTTTAAAAATTGAGGGACAGATGGAAAACAAGAGCATCTTGCTTTGCATCCATTCCTCAATTTTTAAACATCATTTTTTACCCGGGCCGCTAGAGAGAGAGAGAGACAGTATGGATGGAACAAAGGGTCATCGATACTGCGTCTTTTCTCTCTGGCCTGGGGGGGGCCAGGGAGGGGGGGCGGAGCACCTGCGTACTTCGCGCCACTGAAACCGGCCCGGTTTATTTATTTATTTGTTCAATGTGTGTCGGGTCCGTGGACCCAATTAATTTATTTATTTCTGCAAAGTTGGTCAGACCAAACATTGCAGAAATAAATAAATTAATCGGGTCCATGGACCCGACAAACATTGAACAAATAAATAAATAAACCGGGCTGTGGCAGGGGCAGTAACAGTCCTCCGCCACGGACCAGTTTATTTATTTATTTGTTCAATGTTCGCCAGGTCCGTGGACCCGATTAATTTATTTATTTCTGCAATGTTGTTTCGACCACCATTGAAGAAATATATAAATTAATCAGGTCCACGGACCCGACAAACATTGGGCAAATAAATAAATAAACTGGGCCGTGGCCTGTTACTGCCTCTGGTACCCCCAGCCCCTCTTTTTAGGGGCACCAGAGGCAGTAGCAGTCCTCCGCCACGGCCCGTTTTATTTCTTTATTTGTTCAATGTTTTCTGTACAGCCTCGCGGGCCACATGAAATGGCTTGGAGGGCCACATTGTGGCCCGCGGGCCCTATGTTGGACAACCTTGCATTAAAACATCTTCCTGTGTGTGCATTGAGGTATTATCAGGGCTTAATTTGTGAGGAAATAAGTGCCAGGGCCCAAATATTTTCTAGCACATCTGTGACACATCGGCAACCAGCCACCAGCCCACTGTTAACACCACTCACAGCTGTGCCATGCCGTGTCAACATATTTACGGTTAAAGCTGCAACTCCCATATGTCCATTGAGGGTGATGGATGCACTTTGCGATTGACAGATACTAGTCGACATACCACATCCGTTGTGTCTTGATTTAAAATATTTTCTTTAAAACACATCTGATCCTATTGGTGCCAAGTGGAACATGTTAATCTATCCACAGAAAAAAATAGCAAACATGCGTTCTTTCTATGGTAAATTGATGGGCAAAAGCAGGTAAAGTCATTACTGAACTGATGAATTTGCCTGCCAAACACTGCAGCAAGACCTTCCTGTATAGGTTACAATCATGACAGGTCTTTTTTTCCTTTTCAATATTAGCCTTTTCACCAACCAGTCTCCTGAGTTGGAGCTGCTGGCTTTCAAATGTCTTGTTATTTTCAACCCACCCTGCTGGTTATTAGAGTAGAGAATTTGTAGGAATGTTATGCAGGCTGAGTTCAGCAGTGTGCGGGGATGGCCTGCATCAACTCCCAGCATTGTCACATTCCAACTCATTGTTATTCATGGAAATAGATAACTAGTCCTGTCCTGCCAACCTGGGTCTTCAGGTGCCAGCCCAGGTTGAAGAGACCGTGGCCAGTGCACACTTTTGTTGATTGTTATATTACAATGAATGACTGACAGTTAAAATGAAGTTGCCAAAACAGAACCACATGATCAAGCTGGGCTCAAAAATGGTGCTGAGGCTGATCCCAAGCAAAGCCTCCTTCTCCAGAAATTAAGCACTGATTACCTTTAAAAAATGTGTTATTTCAACCTGCGGTAATACTACCATTCTGCAATGAATTCCAATGGGACTTCAGAATGGCGATTAACAGAAACCCATAATCATTTACCTCCAAACTTGCAATCAGGCCCGATTCTAGCAAAGATACTTTGAAGGATGAATGTCACAACAGCAAATCCAGTTTATCCCGAGAGCTGAGATGCTATCTTCCGGCAGGTACTGCCACGAAGATGCTCTCGTTCTTTAGGTGTGGGTCCCAGACCCTGCTCTCTTCTTTGTATTTAATTCCTGATGGGCCTGGTATACTCTCCTTCCAGGTAATATTATTTAAAGTAATCCTCAGTGTTATATATAGGTGCCAGACCCTCAGATTAAGGCTTCTGTGACCCCCTTAGCTAATCCCAACAACCCATGTACATTCTGGGTCTCCGTTGGGCATCAATTGGTGGTCTTGTGCACTTCCGATGCCTTTGCTTGCTTCTCCCACTCTCCTATGGCTTCTGCATGCAGTGGCCTGGCAGCATTTAATTCTGGGCGGGCTGTGCATCTCTGCATGACTGCGCTGTCCGAGACTTCCTGCATCAGGACTGCCATTTCCCCAGCTCTCAGTTGGCCTGCGTGCAGCAGACCGGGTGGAGATGCCTCGGTTCCTCTTCTCGCGCCTCAGACAGCAACCTCTCCTTCTCCCTGCGCTGGATGTCCACCCAGCTCGTGGTTACTCCTGGGAGGGTCTGACAGCAAAGTAAGACCTTCTTCAGTCTTTATTTGGAATGGGCAATGACATCTAGTCTGCTCATTCAGGTTCCAATGGGGATTTGTTATGGCTTCTCCTCCTTGTCTCAGTCCTTCTTATTGAGATCATAGTCAAGTCATCCCTACTCTTCCTCGTCTCAGTGACGGCTGCCTTATCAACCTCACAAACATACCTGGGAGAGTGTAATATGGAGGTGTGTGGCATGGGACAATGGGGTATGCGAGAGTTGGGTGGAGGTCTGGAAGTGGGGGATGAGAAGGTGGGCCTCACAGACTGAGGGGATGTAACAGAAGTGGTTGGAGGGTGAGGATTGTTGTACCACATCTTCCTGAGACATTCTCCCTGATCCCCCCGAGGGAGGGGGAGTCTCTGCCCATGATATCCTCCCACTCAGCACCACCCCCAGGAGGACTGTCGGATAGCGGCCTCACCTCCCTGGCCTCATGGGAAGAAGCTCTCCCTCGGGGGGAAATAATGACATCTCATGATTCGTCAAACACATTACAGCAAGAGACAGGGATGTACAACCCATTCAATAGTGCTGGGGTCGAGTCACTTTTTTTATTTGTGTAATGACAAAGATTAAATACTACTGAGTGATGCACAGGATTTCAGTCCTCCTGGCTGAATGTCTTTCCTAAGAGAGTTTCCGGACATGTGTGGCTTCTTACACAACCACAGAATTGTTTAAGACCTTTGCCTCGATCTGGAAATGAAGTATATGGGAATGGGACAGTTGCAGTGATCAGACATATAACACTGTAGGATTTAACTGATTATACAGCTTTGGCCACCTTCAGAATTTAAAGATTTTCCACAGCCAGTATAGCTTGCATGTTTAAATCATTTCTAGCGTCCAACCGGCACACTTTTTGTATGTCTATCTGGGTAGAAGGAGGCAGTTTGTGATGGTCTAGTAGAAACCTTATTCAGGAAAATGAGTGCAGTGTGTTCTTCATGGCCTTATGGGCCACCATCAAAACATAGGTTGTTTGGCCTTTTGCTATTCTCTAGGTATTCCATTGCTCACTCACTACTATTTCTTGAATCCAAGTATTAGACATATGTTGGTTTAATGTTGCCCCATACCTGGCAGCCATTAGCTCTGATACAGAACCTCACATGGTGCGTTAGTGGGCTAGGGGGTTTTACTTTTTGACACCTGCTGATAGCAGGACAGACATTTACTCATTTTTTTAATTAGGCATTGGGTACTGGTGCAGTATCTGAACAGTATTGCATGCTATAGAGTGACGTCATAGGACTGTATTGGGGAAACACAGCAAAGAGCATCTTCGGGTGAATCCTTTGATGTGAAAGTCAAGAAAATAGAAACCTTGCGCTGAAAGATTTGGAAGGGAACTAAACTGGTGTGTTTCGTTCTGATGATACTGTCGAGTGGGCCTCTCCCTTCCTTGGTAGCAGACATTTCTACAACCAAGCACATTAATTAACCCTCAAAATCATCAGCATCAGCATCAGCTTCCCTAATAATGGCACATTGATGAAGACGTCTGCAAAGCAGATGTTCTGTCACAAGCTCCACAATGCTGCCCAGTACACTGCATTTTTGTGTAGGTGTATTACAGCTGGTGTTAAATTAGACATTCACTCGAGAAGTCTCCCACACCTCCCAGGTATCACAGCCCATTTGTGCTGGCTCTACAAAACATGTCCAATGTAACTAGAGGAACAAGATAGCCATTTGTTCCACTGTTCCACTGTGCCTTGTGGAGCGCACAGTTGTCTAAATCATCGAATGGGATATCCTGCTATCCTCAGCAAAGGGACCAATCATTTGGGTTGTAGCCTGTGCACTACCGCTGGCCGATTATTCTTCTTGTACATTTCCCCTGCTTCCTTTTTTGTTTTTTATAAGAGACAGTGGAAGCATGGACGGGGTGGATGTTGACAGCCCCCCATTGAAACCCTTCCAGCCAATTTCCAGATGACCTCACAAGCAAGGTTCAAAATCACAGGAATCTTGATCACCAATACATGCGGGACGGCTTCCACATGGTGGAGTGATTTCATCCACTGTCAGCGGTCGTAGCCACAGCCCTCTAGCTAAAACAATCACTTGCCTAGATTCTTGCCAACTAGGACTCTGGCCGTAGGCAAACACCCATCTTTACTGGCTTAGCCCTCAATTGCAGGGGTTTTTAGTGGAGATTCTAAAATCGACTCAGCCGGGAGCATTACCATTCTAAGTGGGAGGAGATGCAAGGAACTGTAGATCAAGGCCATCACTTCCCTGTATCTGATACCAGCATTTTACTGAAAATCACATGATTGAGAGTTGGTTGTCCATTTTGGGTCCAATTGGGCACTGTAAGACAGTTCTCGTTGTATTGTCTCTGTTAGACAACTTCAGCATAATCAGTCACTGAGTGCTCCTAAAATCAATCAGAAGTGAGGTTAGACACGGCCGGCCTACTTTGCAACAATGGATGCAGCAGATAAAATGCTGGCGTGTTGACATTAAAATGAAACAAAAGTGGTACCAGGGAAGCGAGAGAAACTGGTGTTTTAGGAATTAAATTAGCCTAAATGAATGTATGAATGCATGATGTTAGGATGTGTTTTTTGTAGAAAAGAATTAATTAAACATGTTCAGTGATTTTGATATATTTTTATACTTAAATCAGAATAAAATAAAAATAATGATTTAATACTTACAGTTCTCCCGCCTTGTTCTCAACAGTTTATCTCGCTACCCTGGTACCACTTTTGTTTCATTATATTGCCTTACCTCAAGGTGCCAGTGTTTGATGAGGTTCTCATCTTTTGGGTTTGTTGATGTTGACATTAAAACCAGGTTCTGCTATTGCTCAACACTTATGTCACTCCTCTTTAAAAAATATCTATTACCAAGGAACAGATTTCCACTGTATGTTGATGAGACCTAGTTTACATGTATATATTTATTGGGTATTTATAATGCAACTATACAAAATGTGTTTGAAGGCACAAGACAAGGCGGGGGGCAACAGGGGTGACAAAAACAAAAAACGGTCCTACTAGGCCTTGTGACATTCAAATCACGCAATTGCAGTAACAAGAAGTGAGAGGGTGAGGGGGGATGTGCCGGTGAGTTAAGCAAGTGCCAGGGGAGGCCTGGTGGACAGAGCCAGGGGAAGGAAGAGAGTGCGGGGAAGAAGGTCCACATACTAAGTGCGAGGAATGGGGAAGGAAGGGCTCAAGGGGTGCTGGCCCAGCCAGGCTAGTGGAGGGGGAGGATGCCCCTAAGGGCAAGTGCAGGTTCGAGGCAGGGGCGTCAGGGGAAACAAAGTGCTGGGGTAGACTGGTTCAGGGGGGCCTGGTGCCCTGTAGCAATCTGAAGGAAACAGGTAGCCAGTCAGGAGGCAGAGAGGGCATTAGCTGGGATGGGAGGAAGAGAAAAGGAGGGGCATGAGAAGCTTACGGACCTTAAGGAGATCCGGCTCAAGTCTGAGTGGGGCTGGGAGGCCATTCCAGAGGAAGGCACCTGCATAGGAGAGAGATCTACCCGCCACTCTCTGCTTGGAAAAGCGTCTGATCTGCAGACAGTTGGAGCTAGAAGACGAAGGGCTTTAACAGGGAGGTATTTAGGGAGGGAGAGTTGGTTGTAGCAGGGTCCCAGGCCCCAGGAAGCCTTGCAGATTATGCAGAGGATCTTGAACTTGATCCGGAGAGATTTTAGGGCTACAATGATGCAGTCCCTGGGCTTGAGGCCAAGGATATGTCTTGCTGTCCTAGTCTGGATTAGTTGAAGGGGGCTAAGGGAGGAGTCAGGCAGATTTAGGAAGAGGCTGTTGCAGTAGTCCAGCCTGGAGAGGACCATAACTCTGGACACATTGAGCTTCTGGGGGAAGGTGAGGAAATCGAGAATGTCTCTGAGGAGGTGCAGCTGAAAGTGGACCTTCTTGGCAAGGCCTGTGATGTGAGGAGAGAAGGAGAGGGAGTCGAAGACTACACCAAGGTTTTTTGCCTCACTGGAGGGTGAGGGGATGTGTCCATTGAGGGCAGCCATAGTGTAGGAGAGAAGGTGGGAGCTGGGGTCCCAATGAGAAGGATCACAGTCCTGCTGGTGTTAAGGCAGAGATCGTTAGGAATGAGAGAGGAAGAGGAGGGGGCAGAGAGGGAAGCTTGAAGGAGAGCTGCGTGTCGTCCGCATAAGAATGGAAGCTAGGAGAGAAGGCAGAGATGAAATGGGCTAGAGGGGCAAGGTAAATGTTGAAAAGCCAAAGCGAGAGGATACAGCCCTGAGGGACGCCATAAGTGTAGAGCGGGGTGGAGGAGAGAAAAGGGCCCAGTTGAACCTGGGAAGGTCGGTCAGAGAGGAAGGTCGTCAGCCAGTCCAGAGTCAGGCCCATGATGCCAATAGTATCACAGAGCCGATTTATAAGGATGGCATGATTGACTTTATTAAAGGCAGATGAAAGGTCAAGAAGGATGAAAACGGAAGGAGAGTTGGAATCGAGATTAGAGAGCAAGTCTTCACGGTTGTTCAGGAGTGCATTTTCCGTGCCTCTGTCACGTCTGAAGCCAGACTGATGGTCGTAGAGACAACCAACAGATTCAATGGAGTGGATAAGCTGATAAGCTGGGAGATGGCCAGTTCCTCCAAGAATTTGCCCTGGAAGAGGGTAGTGGAGATAAGGCGATAGCTAGCCGGACTGAAAGAGTCGGCAGATGGCTTTTTGAGGAAAGGGTGCACTTGAAGAGTAGGGGGTAAGATCCAGTGGCAAAGGAGTGATTGCAGAAATCAGCTAAGGCTGGATAAAGGGAGACAATGTTGTCCTTGATAGTTCTGGAGTAGCAGTGCAGCCCCTGTTTGGATTAGACTTTCATAAAGTGGACCTGCCTAGAAACCTCATCAGGTGATATGGGAAAGAGGAGAGTAGGAGGGAAGAGGGGAGGGGGGCCAAGGGAGGCCTGAGAGTGGGTTGGGGAGAAGGGTGGTGTGGTGTAGAGAAGAGTGAGGA
Organism: Ambystoma mexicanum; assembly: GCF_040938575.1. Taxonomy (NCBI): domain Eukaryota; kingdom Metazoa; phylum Chordata; class Amphibia; order Caudata; family Ambystomatidae; genus Ambystoma; species Ambystoma mexicanum. Next base: position 870,215,244 of record NC_090928.1, read on the forward strand.
CAGGATGACCTGAGTTTTCGTAATGAAATGAGAGGCCAATGAAGTGCAGCCAGCAAGGGAAGTGGAGACTGCAGTAGGATTGATGAGTTCCTTGCAAATTTGGAAATGTTCAGCTGTGTTGTTAGCGGCCCCAGAGATGCGGGCTTGGATATAGACCCTCTTCTTCAAGCAGATCGAAAGTCTGTCTTGCCTTTCGAGCAGGCGGCAGGCCAGTTATTCAGAGCATGTGCTCTAAGCCTGCCACTTCCTGCGTTTCAGAGAGGCTAGGTTGGAGTCATATCAGGAGTTGCGCTTGGGGGCAGGCATCACACAGATCCTCATGACAGGGGCAAGGCTGTCCAAAGTGTTGGAGAGGGAAAGTTCAAGGTTAGTAAGGGCTTTGTCAGAGTTAGAGTCAGTGGCAGGAGTAGGAGGGGGAATGAAAGTGGTGGCAAAAGCAACAACTGACACTCACTTCAAAGGTAAATGATGGAGAAGGAGACTGGCAGTGCGGGTGGGGGCTTAACCAGGGGACCGGAGAGCATGTTCATACCAGGCGAGAGGAGTAGTGAGAGGGTTGAAGATGGGGATGTCTGCAGAGATGAAAGCATCCAAGGTGTGTCTGCTTATGTGCGTCAGACTGGAGGGAAGAATAGAGTGGGAAAGAGAGTCAAAGAGGTTGTGGACGAATCCAGAAGGTGCATCAGGGGAGTCGAGGTGAATATTGAAGACTCAGAGAAGGAGAAGCATGGAGGTGGAGGCAAGCAGAGAAGAGATGAGGTCAGACCACTCTGAGAGGAAGAGGGAGACCAGGCCAGGAGGCCTGTAGATGGTGGCCAGAGTCAGTGAGAGGTTAGGAAAGACACCAAGTCTGCAGACGAGGCATTCAGAGGAGGAGTAGGCCTAAATGGGTGTGATAGCAGCACTGATCCATTCAGGGAAGATCAGGGCCACTCCGCCCCTAGACCGGTTTGGCCTGGGCTTAGAGAGGATCTTGTAGCCCACTGGGAGGAGAGTGTCAAAACTCATGACAGAGCTGGTCATGAACCAGGTCTCGGTGAGAGCGAGGACATCAAGTTCGAGGTCTTCAAAGAGGTGCAGATGTCAGAGGAGTGTTTGACAGCAGATCGAGAGTTGAGGGTAGCTAAGTGGAGCAGGTTGCCACTTTTGAAGTTATACTGAGGAGGGGTACAGGAGTGTGAAACACCTGTCAGAGGTGGCAGACGGACCAAAGGGGTGGCAGTAGAAGGGAGGAAAGTGATGAGAGACGGAAGACACCTATCAAGAAGGAGGAGGTTGGGCTGAGAGCCCTGGACCATGAGAGTGCCCTTTAGGTAGACATTAATGATGGCCCTAGAGGAAAGCAAGGAAGCCAAGAGTACTCCCCAACAGGTTCTACCATTAATGGGTGAAGAAGAGAAGTGGGAGAGCAGTAAGACCATATAAGGAAGCCAAAGGTCCAGAGAGGGAGCGACAAAGAGGATGTCAGTGACAGTCTGTCAGGAAGAAGCGTTGCAAATTGTGAATCAAAACATCTATGAAACAAGTGGTGACCTCTGCATAGAGCCTTCCAAAGCAGGGCCTTCAATCCCCCACATGATATACTCCCATAGACACAACCACCTGAACCTTGCAATCTTTATGGAAACGTTTGCATAGGTGATATGTGGTCTTGATAGTTCAGACAGGACAAAAGCCTGGCACAAATTTACTTCAAGGTCTTTTGGTTCATGCACATCACAGTCTGGCAGGAAAGTCTTTGCTATCTGCAGTCGGGTTATGGAGTTATCAGCTAGAGGGCACATTGAAATATGGTGGCAAGCTGCAGGCACACTGAATCTGGTGGCAAGCTGCGGGCAGAGGTTTGAAGTGTATCTCTTGCACCAAAATGTGCTTGAAAATGTAGAAACAAAATGGTCAGAAAGTCTCAACAAGTTCCTCTTCCAGAGCCCTTTCCTTGTAAAAAAAAAAAGATGATTCCCCTTGCCCCCAAACAATGATGATGACTCTGTGGCTCCACAGGGTACTAAAGTACCGCTCTACCTCTACAACGTTTCCAACAGGAGTCAGAATGAAGGTGGCACAATATAGACACACCCAGACCATGCATAAATTGATGAGAAGTCAAAGTGTGTGGGAACAAGAACCCCCTTATAAATGAAAAGTGATGTGTAAAGTACCAGTAAGACAAAATCTGCAAATATTTTGTTTTCCTTATTTCAGTCTTCTAAAATGTCTATTTCAAAGGCTCAATGAGATAGCGTGAGGAATTGCCATCTGGCAAGTCTGTGGAAGCCCTGGCTTTTTTTTTATCTTTATTAATTAATAATATTATGCAGGGAATTCAATCTCTACTTTTCAGATTCCCCTTTAGTAAGCTCCATGGCAAAATCATAATATATCTGTACCCTGCTGTATTGTATCCTGATCTGCAGCGGGTGCCCTACCAGTGGCACAGTGCAGGTTCAGGGGGTCACAGGTGCCCTCTTGATAGCTGCAATGACAACCAAGTCTCTGAGGTGCAGGGGGTGCATTTTAGATATGCACCCTTGTACCAAACCTATGATGATTATAAAAAGCCCATGCTGGTGGCAGGGTAAACTCTAATATAAGCTATGCCCGGGTTAGGACATGGTGTATTGCACTGCTCATAATAAATGCAGCCACATTCAGTTTGATATCACACATCTGTTAGCTTCTGTGAGCCAGCTCACCTGTGGAAGGTGATGGGCATTCTGGCCACACAGGTTGACCCTGCTAAATGACAGGACAGGAACCTGAATTTATTTAATTCATTAATGTACTTATTGTGCATTTGTAACACACTTATACAAGTAAATTGTGTTTCAAAGTGCCTCTTCTTTGATCTCTTTGTGAGGGTAGGTGACACCCTTCCCCGGTGGCAGTCACGCAACAGGCAGCTGTCCTGGGCCCAGGCAACAAAGGAGCACACCCATTCAAAGGGAATAGCCTCAAACCAAGGTGCTGCATATCTAAAGGCCTTTCCTATTGAGAAGGGAATGGGTCAGGACTTGTGTAGACGGGAGATCTCTGTTCAGTTGGGGAAGGATTCCACCCATTTGTTTCTCTCTGCCTTTCCCCTTCCTGTGCTCTCAACTTGCGCTTTAGGTGTGATGTCAGAAGGGCAGAGTTCACTTCTTCCAAGAATAGGGACTGGACCACTAAGGCAGGCTAGCTTTAGTCCAATCTGCTGTGGGCTTTTACCTTTATCTCACCACTTGAATAATCTTTTGGAATCCAAGCCTAGAAGAAGATTTTGTTTGGACCTTGCAGTCCTTTTGAGAAGAGACCTCCAGTTGTGAGGTGAAGGAAATTGTTTCAAGGCAGAGGCCAGCTCTGTCCCCTAAACAGCCCCAGGGACCATTGGGGGTTAACCTGCTGCTAGAACAAGACCTGCCTCTCTGTCAGCCACACTGGTACCCAAGACATCACTGTATTGAAGGAGCCCTGCAGTTGTGCCAGCCTCGCCATGTTTGGGAGCACGAGAACAGGACTCACCTTGCCCCTCGGATTCTGGAATGTGACTCAGAGTATCCTGAGAGCCAAGACAGCCGGGATCCTAGTGTTTTTACCACTGAACTGCTTGGAGCTTTTTTCAAGAACCCTTCGACACATCCAATCTACCAGGATTCCCCAGTGCTGCCTTTTGCACTCTTCCGATCATAGAACTGCTTGCACAGTGCCAAGAAGTCTGATTTGGTGCTACCAGGCCACCAGGAACCGCAAAAAGTTACTGTTGTTTCAATTTGGGCCCTAGTGACTGGCTAGGTCACTTTTATCCCTTTTGCACCAAATAATGTATCTTTCTAAAGAAGATTATGGTTATTACTTGTCTTACACCCCTGATGCATTACTCAGAGTACTGCATCTTGCTCCCTTTGCTTACTCTGTGTTCTTTCTTCAGGGGTGGGTTTTGTGTATTGTTTTTCTAGTTAGTTATTTTTGTACATGGTGTGTATAATCAAAATATACATATTTTTATAGAACCTTGATTTGGCATTTCTTTATGTTGGACTGTTATACTTCACTGTTTGGGTTGCTACTGGACCACATCCACACCACTCTCGAGGGTTTAGCCTTCCCTTGGCCCATTTTACCACAAAACACAAAAGAGGTATATCTCTTAACTGTGCCTGTTTTACATTTATGGTTGTGTTGGCTCCTGAGTGAGCGTTTTAGCCTCTACTCATCTTTGTACTCCTGTGCAGTAGAAGTCAATTCATCACAGATAGGATTCAGTAATCCTATTGTGCCATGAACTCCCTGGAGGCCTCCAGTAGTGGAATACCCAAAGTCTGCCCACCTGTTAAACTCCTCCTGGCCAAAGGACTAGATACACTCTGTTTAGTTACCAAGAAAAGATTCTTTGACCTCTCCCTTAATCCGGTTACAAATTCAATTATGGGGCTGGTGGCAGAAACTCTCCACCATCTTGCAGAAATACATAGAGCAGTGCAAACAATTGTCCGTGTTCAATATCAGAGCCCCAGTTCATGTAAATCATGACCTAAATATTGCAATTTCCCCACTCAAGCCTGCGTATCCTTTTGCATCTGTATAATCACAGAGATGCTCCACACTAGAGCAGCAGAGCAGATGTACTATCCAGAACCTCTGGCGGCATGCCATGAGCTGATGTGGAGCTGTGCATAGGGGAAGGGAAACCAGCCTGATCCCAAGATGGCAGCCGGGTCATTTGAAACCTCATTAGTGTACACAAAAGCTACAACTGAAGCCGGATTACATAATTAAATGGATAAATAAACCAGAGGTACTCTCAGAAAGACACCTGGCAGAAAACAAATACCTAGTCATCTTGTCAGCGCTTAACCACACCAACCCCCTATAAGAGGCTCAATGATAACAGTCAAGATAAGAATTCCTTTGCCAGGAGCTGGCTGAGAGGGCAAGATGCCAGAAGGAGAAGTCAGAGAGCTGACAAGACTTGGAACACTGAAAAGCATGAGAGAGTTGCGAGACATAAGAGTGCTCATAGGCCAGAGAGAGCTTTGTGGATATAGATGGCTGAGAGCTCCAATACAGCTCTAAGAGAACCAAGAGGACTGAAAGAGCTGAGAGAACAGAGCGAGGGCCGAGAGAGGTGAGATAGCCAAGAAAGCAAAGAAGACCAAGAGAGCTGACAAGATCAAGAGAGCTGAGGGGAAACAAGAGCTGAGGGGACCAAGGGAGCCGAGGGTACCAAGAGAACTGAGGGTAAACAAGAGCTGAGGGGATCAAGGGAGCCAAGGGTACCATGAGAGCTGAGGGGAAACAAGAGCAGAGGGGACCAAGAGAGCCAAGGGTACCAAGAGAGCTTAGGGGAAGCAAGAGCTGAGGGGACCAAGGGAGCCAAGGGTACCAAGAGAGCTGAGGGGAAACAAGAGCTGAGGGGACCAAGGGAGCCAAGGGTACCAAAAGAGCTGTGTGGAAACAAGAGCTGAGGGGACCAAGGGAGCCAAGGGTACCAAGAGAGCTTAGGGGAAACAGGAGCTCAGGGGACCAAGGGAGCCGAGGGTACAAAGAGATTGAAGAAGCCAGAGGGCCGAGAGAGGTGAGATGGCCAAGAAAGCAAAGAAGACCAAGAAAGCCGACAAGGTCAAGAGAGCGGAGGGGAAACAAGAGCTGAGGGGACCAAGGGAGCTGAGGGTAGCAAGAGAGCTGAGGGTAAACAAGAGCGGAGGGGACCAAGGGAGTCAAGGTTACCAAGAGAGCTATGTGGAAACAAGAGCTGAGGGGACCAAGGAGGCCAAGGGTACCAAGAGAGCTTAGGGAAAACAAGAGCTGAGGGGACCAAGGGAGCCAATGGTACCAAGAGAGCTTAGTGGAAATAAGAGTTGAGGGGACCAAGGGAGCCGAGGGTTCCAAGAGATTGAAGAGGAGCAAAAGATCGAAGAGGACCATGAGATTCAAGAGGACCAATAGAGCCGGGGGGACCAAGAGATCCGGGAGGACCAAGGGAGCTGAGGGGACCAACAGAGCTGAGAGGGCCAAGAGCGCCAAGAGAGAGTCAAGAGAGAGCATTGAGATCCAGAGATACCCAAGGACCTTGAGGAGTTGCAGTTTCCCACAGCCATGATATTATGAGAGAGTTGGACAGAGAAGCAGAGAGACACCGGCAACCTTGTAGGACTGGAAAATCCTGATGCACTTTGGTTTATCCCCTTCGCCTTTTGCTTGGATCATTCAGCGGGCAGAACATCTTTTTCCTTTATGGACGAATCCATTCATCCCATTACTCATCCTGATGACAATTTGAACCACCTCAGTGGTTTCTAACTGTTTTGAAGTACTGCCCTACTAAATTATTTATATCTGTGATGGTATGTTTTCAATGGAGGGGCAGGGCAATCCCTCACATCCCAAAGACCACCTGTTCCTTCCTTGCTTGCTCTAAACAATCTAAACAATACTGCTTCCAGTCTTTTTGTTTTGACTTGTGTTCTTTTTTTTTTCTTAAACATTAATATAATATTTTTAATTTCTTCATATTTTGGTCAGTTAACTTCATTCAGTAAAAGCTATTGTCGACTCTTATTTTCAGTTATTTTTGACTGTGAACTGTGCATTAGGGGCTGGTTGCATAGAACCTAAAATAGACTTATTCACAATTTGACCTTCAAACTCAGTTGTCTGACACAAAAAAATCTGTTGCTGTTTATCTCGGCCATTCTCTGGGCCCAAGGCCTATGGTCTCCCTTGATACTAGTACATGCAGGCAGCCAACTCACTTCAATATAATTGTTTTTTTTAAAATGTAAATGAAAGATTTTTTGGGCGCCAGAGCACGTAAATTGATCTGGGACACCATGAAGCCACAGAGATCATTAACTTTGTATCAATCATCGATCATCATAGCTGTAGTTAATCAGCGCCCTCAGGAAGTGCACGCCCAAGGGTTAAGAACACTTCCTGCGGGAGACAGCGTTTGTGGCAGTGCCCTGCAAGAGAAAAAGGAAATGCTGTTCCAGCACAGACTTCAAAGAACTATGCCAAGCTTATGACCATTGTTACTCCTTATAACCATATGAACATGACTTTATCCTCTTTATGCTGTTCCTGATCATTAACATGCCATCTAAGGTTATAGGGCCTCATTACACGGATGGCGGAGAACCATGGCGCTATTAGCGCCATGGTTCATGCCGGTAAAATACCGGCACCGCCTTGGTGGAAAGGGGAATTACCGCCCCATTCCAAGGTTGGCGGGCGGTAATTCCCCCTTCCACCATTGCCCTTCCCCATTCCCATTTTTGCCCCATAGGCCATAATGGGAATGGGGTAGGTGCTAATTGCGGTACCGTAATTAGCTCCCTGGGTCCCTTTGCGGGTTGGTTTTTAACGCCTGCAAAAAGCAGGCGTTAAATCCCCCAACCCTCAAAGGGACCTCGTAGTAAGGCGGTAAGGATTTACCGGTACCGGTATTTTACCGGTACCGGTAAATCCTTACCGCCATCCGTGTAATGAGGCCCATAGTCTTTCCCCTACAATTCTAGAGGAGCCAGGAAAAATGTGTTTTTGAAACACAACCAGTTATATTAGCTTATCGTAGAACCAACAGTCAATTTGAAAAAGTATGGTTATGTGAGATTTGTGCATATACGATGAGCTTAAAATGTGGACGTTGCTGGGGGTATATATCATTTTCAGTACTGATTTAGAGGTTTCAAGCTGTATGACTATGCAGAGGTAGATGGGAAGACCGAACTGCAAGGAGCAAGCTTTGGCAGCACCTTGGCTCAGTTGACAACAAACCGTGGTTGGCCAATGGCTCTTTAAGATACGCTTGGCGCACCCTCAGTGCGAATGGCTGAACCCAAGGCTGAGCATTGAAAGAGGTGCTGGAGTCAGAGGGCGTGGTCAAGAGATAAAGAACTGGGGGGAGAGCGGACATTCAATTTCTCCATTGGTTTGTCTATTGATTTATTATTTACAAAACGTGCACATCCGTCCAATTTCTTTCCAACCTCGAACTCGGGTAAAATGCTGGTCTTCAATTTAGTCTGCAAGTCTTGGAAACGTGACAAGGCTTAAATTAGCTGAAATCCAGACAGCCTTATGTCATGGAACCATTAACAGCGATGAGGTATAAGGCAGAGCGCATTCCCTTTGATGAGGCCTTGGGAGATCCTGTTCTGTGCCTGTGCTCGCCACACAGTGCTTATACTTGTGTGGGTAAAATAACTTGCACTGCGACTGATAGACAATGGTGGCCGCTAGGCTGAATGCAGAGTAAAGGTTTGAACCCTAATGTCAGGTGAGTAGGAGCAATCTTGCTCATTAGGGTAATGGCTCAGCCAGCAAGAACAATAAGTATTATTTTCTATTGTGTTTACAGGAGCTTTGATGGTGCCCCAGGTAGTTTTGATGTTTCTGAGGAAGATAGGGGGCGGGGGGGGGGGTCCACAATGCGCCCTGATTACACACAGATGCACCTATATTGTTACACATTATTTTACATTTTATAAACACAGTTCTGAAGACCATAGAGATCCAGGTTCTTCTATGGTGCAGTGCACTGCCAATAGTTGTGTTAACAGACCTTTTGTCTGAGTGGTAGGTGTGATACCAAACTATGAACCATTTGAAAGAACACAGCAGAGGCTTTACAATGAATTCAACTCTGTTCGTGACATGATCTATGCCCGCCTGCATTGCGGCTCCTGATACAGGCAACTTCCATGTGTCTCTGCTCCATCTGAGCTCCACTACTCATAGGTTCTGATAAACATGGGAATGGTGACTTTAATGTCCATAAAGTTGGACTCAACATAAATTGCCTGTGGCTTTTCAGAGCACAGTTCATCTTTGTCCTCTTGGGAGCTTATGCTTTGGTCTTTCCTGTCTCTTTGTGGCGTGTTGTGTATGGTGAGGGTGCATAGCTCAAAGGACTCTGTACCCTGGAATGGCGGCCTCTCCAGCCGCCATATTTCCAAGGCCGTCTGGGGTCTCTAGGGCATGTCTAGCATGCATTGGGCTCCAACACCCACCTTTCCACAGAAACTGGGAGGGATTCCCCGAGGTTTGGTCTCAAGCTCGTTCTGTGGCAGTGACCCTGTTTTCAGATGGTTGGGTTATGACTCCCTAGAGTGTCCCCGGAGCTAGCACATTGGACAGATGTACCTGATGTCGGATATATCTCAGGGGAGGGGGATGAGTGTTTCCTCATTTGATTCCACGCCATGCGGGACCCCTTTCCTCTGCCTGGCTTCCTTCAGTGTAGGGGGGAGGATAGTGGGTGTGGACAAGGAAGCAGGCATAGGGATTCCAAATGGCAATGCGCTCCCAAGCTGATGCAGGTCACTCTGGGGGAATGAGGGGTGGGGCACACGAAAAGGGCAGCGATCTTGCACTCTGCAGCCATTGCCAACACTGGGGAGAGGGCTAGAACTTTATGAACACGGGCAAGCGACCTTGGATATCACTGCGCATTAATAAGGGAAAGCTGAGCATACTGTCTCATATTGCGTCCTGTCACAAATCACTAATAATAATGCATCATGTGTCTTTTTATATAGTGCTTCCTGTAGGAAACCATCACACCCAGTGGTGCTCAAGTAAGTTCTGGACATGAGGATGATGAAGGGCTGCGTTGGTCCTGCTGAAAGAATCGTGCTTGACAAGTGCAGGCTGCGCCCAGGTCTGAGGTGAGTGCTAAACCCGTCAGATAGCCACGTGGACACTAAATAAAAATACAGGGATGCACGGGGTCCCGCTCCGGCTCAGCCCCTACCAGGAACACGCAGTAAAATCATATCAAACTCACACAATGGCAAACCAATATGCAGATAGTGTCCACTGCAATTCAAACTATTTGAATATGGATCGTCCACTTTTGCAATTATGCATACGATATAAGAAATAGCAATATTGAAGGCTGTGCACAGCAATGCCAGTGGTTATGATAACACTCAAAGCCTTTCATCCATCACTTTTTGGTTTGTGATAGAGTGCATGCCTAGGGGTGGGCTTCTTCCTAACTGCACTGAACGAATCAAGATGGACCTCAATGATGAGACCCCACAGAGCCGACAGGTCTGGGGTAGCCTGGGTTGCTGTGCACTGGGGACGTGGTCTAGCAGTTCAGGCTGAATTGCTTCCACTAGTGGCAGCACTCACACGTATTTGCATGCGGTTGCTTCCCTTCGGTAATGGTGCACACGCGCTAAAATAATGGTACAGCAGGCTGACCAGAGCAATGCCAGTATTTATTATTAATTCTAGGCATTGCATCCATCTCTTTATTTGTATCTTAAAGATTGTACTTTTTAATGATCAGCCCAGTCCTAGGCACCATGTATATCACAAACCTAATTAAATTAGTAACCACACGGGTGGGAAAACGTACAAAAAGTAAGATGATTAGCACCAAGACACTGTGGTCAGCCCTTTCACCGAGAAACAAAATGCCATTTCCAGGTGCATGAGCCCCCACTACAGATGAAGCAAACTGCATTGACCAATCCTCAGCAGGCGCGCGCGGTACATTGCCAGATCCCACGCTCCGGGAGAGTCTGCACACCTACAGTCCAGCACACACTCTTCAAACATTGGGGGCGGAAGTGTTTGTCTCGGCAGAGCAGAGCGGCAAGCTAGGGCTGGTCGGGATGTCATCAAAGTGCCTCAGGTGCCGTAAGGCAAGGGCATGTTTACAGCAGCTTGCAGGAGCTGGCAGGCATTCAGGGCCCACAGGCAGTAGTGAAGTTTCACACTTGCTTAGAAAGCCACACATCTTTCCCACAGTCCTTCTCCTGCCATTCTTGTTGATGTAAAATACTGTCCCAGTTGGTAATGAGCACGGATGCACGTTTGGGTACTTTTGCTATTACACATACATATAATTTAAAATAAATCGCCCATATCCCGAACGCCACATACCGTAAGGAAACTGCAGTAGCCGACAAATGCAAACAATCAAGGCTTTGGCCAAGCAGGGCACTGCTGAAAGTGCAAAGTTGCATCGTATTTGCACTAGAGCAAAGTTTGCCATAGTTCAAAAAACATTGGGGCCATATTCGAAAGCATTTGCACCATAACAAGTGCCATTCTTCATGGCATAAGCACAAGGGCAACATTTTCCTATTGCAAAAAACATGTACTTTGAAGGCATTTTTGCAACAGGGAAAAGTTTGTGCTAGTCCTAACGTGGAATGATATTAGCACTAAGTCAAACTTTTCCTTGTTGCAAAAATGTATTGAAAATACATGTTTTTTTCACTAGAGCAATGTTTGCCCCAGTGCTTATACCATGACAAATTGAACTTCTCACGCTGCAAATGTTGTCGAATAGGGCCCCAATGTATTTTTTTTTTTTAACTAGGACAAACTTTGTCCTAGTGCTAATACGGTGCAACTTTGCACTTGCATCGGTGCAACGTCTGGCCCCAGATGTGCTAAGGAGATGGGTTTGAGGTAAAAGCGGCCACGTTACTCCCTCGGCCCTGGCTATAAACCCATACTATCGCTGCTATTGGCTCGGTTTACTCGCTTTGATTGTTTTGCCCTTTCATGTGAGCGAGTTTGCATTACACTTGTATGGGCAGCAGGCTGATTTTTCACTTATCGTGGCGATGTGTGGTCTCAAGCCAGCTAACTTCAAATAAGAAGTACATATGATGGATGAGATGTGAATTGAGCCAAAGGATTGTTAATTAGAAGTCTGATTTCTTAATGAGAACAACATGATTACAAACAGAGGGATGGCTCTTGTTATAAATGGATCTCTATGGCGGGACGCACCATTGGGCTTATGTCTGGGGTCTGCAACCTTTGACTCTCCAGATGTTTTGGACTACAATTCCCACCATCTCTAACCAGCATAGTCAGATATCCCAGGAATTGCAGTCCGAAACATCTGGAGAGCCTAAGGTTGCAACCTCCTGTCTTATGTACTGTTGGACGCACTGTTGGTATTATGTAGTGGCTTCAATATAAACGTTTTTCAAACAAGTGCATAAGTAGCAACTTGATGTTTACAAACTATTGATACCATGTTTTCTTGCAGGATCGTAGCATAAATAATAAGTGTTGATATTGGTCAATAAGATGGTCTCTCACATTTGAATAAGAATTGAAACACTGCATTCTGGGAACTATGGTACACAATCACAAAGTATCACCAACAAATAAGGAGAGGCGTAACACGTTTGAAACGATGCATTCTGGGAACTGAGGAACGGAATACGAAAGTGTCTCACTTTTGAAAAAAAAGAATTGAAACAACTGTAATGTACAGCTGGGAACTGTGGTGTAAAATCTCAAAGAATTACACATATACAAATAAGCAGAATTGATGCAAAAGGGAGACACTGCATGCAGGAATAAGAAGACTAGATTAGTGTGTGTCTCTGCATTCTGCAACCTGAAATAAGCTACTCAGAGGCAAAGTGACCAAACACAGCATGCTGGGAATTTAATTAAGAAATCGTAAATTTGTACCCATACGTACAAAAGCGAATTGCGAAGAGTGTGTTATGATGTATGCTATCACTGAAGTTACCCCAAAGAAGAAGAAATACACAAAAGAGAATTCATCCAACTGCGAAAAGGCTGTATGTTCAGAATTAAAGCAAAATACTCAAAGTTTTGGAAAATCCAAGGTAAGGAGAACAATACAGGAAAAATCAGCCTCCTTTGGGTGATTCATACAATCCCTCATAGATCTGTCAGAGTTGGGCATGCGCAACTGAGCCCAAGAAAAAAAGACAAGCGACGTACAAGGCATTTCCGTGACGAAAAGGAAGATACCAATATTCGAACTTAATGAACATTTAGACAAACTTTTTTGGCAATAATGTTTTCTCATTTTGTTTGTTTTGTATGAATTGTTTAGTAGCAGTAGTCACCAGTTCTGCAGCCAACAGAGGTAACCTGAACGTGCCCGTCCATTCTCTTGCCTTATCCATAGTCTCATTAGCATTTGAAAAATTACCAAACTCCCGCCATCACTTTAGCGCCCAACTACTAACGCAATATCTTGTGCTACCCCACATAGTCCACTCGCTTCCGAAGTGATCACCCATCATCAACGTGTACACCTGTGACTCGTCGCTGCTATTCCAGCCATACAACCTGTTTATCTGTTTACACACTCGGCTGTCCTCCCGACACTTATGGTGCCTACTCTTGTACTTTACTGCCCGCCTCGAGGCCCCACAGCACCTAGACTTGTAGCCCATCTACTAGCCACTGTACTTGGCCCGCACTTCATACCATAGCTTCCGAGTGCCCGATGCCTGTGTCTGCAACGTCCTGCTCCTGGTATATCCACATTGTTATTGTGCCTGCTATTCATCACGCTTGCAACTTGTGTTCACTGCCTAGCACCAACATACTTGACCCACTAACTCTGGATTTAGCCTACTGCATATTTGTGCGACCCAACTGTTAACATTGGAACTGGCTCACTGCACATATAATTGCCCCATTGGCTAATTTTGATGTAGCCTACTGCATATTTGTGCGCCCCAAATGTTTTTTTTTAATGCATTACACATACATATAAATGTTTTATTTTGACAGTACTTGTGTAGATAACTGGTATTCTTTTATCTGAATACAACTCGAACGTTTCAAACAAACAAATGTTTTTTTTCCCACAATAATTCCATATCAAACATTCTCAAGTTAAGTGGTCTTTTATGGACTCAGCCTGGTGCTTCATGTATTCCATTCATTCTTTTCATAATCCCAGTGAGAGGAGAAGCCTGCCACAGAGTCCATTCTCATATCTAGTATCCTTTCTTCGGAGAAAGTGTGGGGGAGTGCGCCCCAACTGTTAATATTGGAACTGGCCTACTGCATAAATAGTTGCCCCATTTGCTAATTCTGAATTTAGCCTACTACATATTTGTGTGCCCCAACTGTTAATATTGGAACTGGCCTACTGCATATATAGTTGCCCACCTGCCAATATTGGCTTTAGCCTACTGCATACAACTGCCTCTCGTGTTAACCTGGGATTAGACAATTTCATATATACATCCCACCTTGCTAGACTGCAATAAGCCCATTGTTTACCCCCTGGCCACGGTGCCATCTCCTAATCAGCCCAAGTCAGACTCCCGAAATCTCATCATGTCCTCTTTCTACAGAGCCACGCTGGCCCTAGCCTCAATCCTACCACTAGTTCACTCAGTCACACCTATCCACCTGCCTCCATCTATACTACCCCCACCTAACACTAGTCCAACTAGTGCAGCACCTCCAAACACAGCTAATAGTGACCTACTAGGACACAGCTCAATCCCTTCTCCATGCGATCTTCAAAGACCCTATCTCCTTGCCACCATCCGCCAATATCAAAGGAGCCCTCATCAATGCACCCTCCTTTGTGGCTCATGCCACAGAGATCTTGGACCTCATTATCTCAAACAGCTTAGACTTCCTGGCTATTACAGACAAATGGCTTCACCAGGCAGCAGGTCCTGCACTCTATCTAGCCCTACCGGAAGGCTATACCATCATCAGAGTTGATAGAACCCCAGGCAAAGGTGGTGGAGTGGCCTTCATTGCCAAATCCCAACTAGCCCTTAGAGCCATGCCCCATACAAGCCTCCCATCAGCAGAGCTCTTATCGGTGAATTAACTCTGACGCCTTCCCACACAATACTCATGCATCTTGTCTACCGTCCCCCTGGACCCTCGCCCTCCTTTGAGGATGACATCCTTGACCTCCTCTCCACTCATACCAAACTTGTATCCAAAACGATCCTCCTAGGAGACCTCAAGCTGGGCCTCCAGGAGCCTAACGATCCTCATGCCCTAGCAGTGGACAACACCATCTCTAACCTTGGCTTTATACATAGAATTACAACACCCACCCATTCCAAAGGCAGAACGTTGGACTGGGTCTCTGACCTTAAGTGCTCCATCTCCATCACCCAAAATGAACCTGTTGCATGGTCAGACAATCACCTCATCCTGTTCTCCACCCCTGGACCTTCTTCGGCCAAAGCCACTCCAGAAGCCCCATCGCTATCCAGAAACTGTCGGGACATCACCATAGACAGCCTCCAGCCCCTCATTAGCGACATCCTTAATGAGACTAAATTCATTAACCTCGACCCACAAAATTTGGTAGACCTCTACAACAGCACTTTTAAATCTGCTCTAGATACTGTGGCCCCTCTCAAACTCAGGAAAGCCAAACCATTGGCACACCTCAACAAGTGGTTCACCCCTGAACTAAAAAGTCCCAGAAATATAAAAAGATCAGCAGAAGCCAGCTGGCGCAAAGTACCCTCCATATCTAACTAAAGTGCTTTCACGTCAGCATCCGCGATCTACAAAACTGCCATCCTTTCTGCAAACAAAGACACCTACGATTCAAGAATCCAGATTGCCAATTCCAGAACTAAGGAACTATTCAGCATATTAAAAGAGCTTGAATCCCCTGCACCACCTACACAAGACTGCAACAAAAACGCAGAACTGTGCACTAAAATCCAGCAAACGCTCACAGATAAAATCACCTTACTCCAAAATAAAATCAAAGCTAAAAAGGCAAGTCTCATTGTGGGCTCCCAGCCACTCCACCCTAACCCAGACAGAAACTCCCACCCCTGAACCCCTTCTCCTTCTCGCAAGTAACTCCCAAGGAAGTTGAAGACATCATAAAAATCCTAAAACCATCCCACTGCCAAGGCGATATCTGCCCTGCTACCCCACATAGTCCACTCGCTTCCGAAGTGATCTCCCATCATCAACGTGAACATTACTCGTCCCACCATCATCAAGGACAGAGCAAAAAAACTAGCCCCTCTCATCACCACCTTGATTAACTCCTCATTTGCTTCTAACCAGGTACCTAACAACCTCAAGGAAGCTTGGGTTATGCCATTAACAAAAAAAACAACCTCGATCCGAATGTCCCCACTAACTATAGGCCCATCACCACTGTCCCGTTCCTTCTAAAAATTCTGGATCGCTTGGATTATCTACAAATCCAGAAACATTTCGAGGAGAACGACCTCCTAGGACTTAGACAACCTGATTTCAGACCCAGACATGGAACTGAGACCGCCCTCCTAGATCTAAAGATACAAATGGACAAGGCGAAGGACAAAGGCAAGTTAGCAATCCTCTTACTACTCGACCTATCTGCAGCCTTTGACCTCGTCAACCACCAAATTCTCCCCAAACACCTGACCACAGCAGCAGCATTCTCCACTGATGCTTACGATTGTGTTGAATCCTTCTTATCAAACCGGACCACCAGAGTCTTCTCACCCTCGGCCTCAGCTGACCCAACTCTGATATTGTGTGCTGTCCCTCAGGGATCCTGTGTCTCACCCACATTATACAATATCTTTACGAAACTACTCTTCGACCGGTTGGACAACTTGGGTGTCTACACCAACTACACAGACGACACTCAAGTCTTTATTCCCCTCACTGGCTTTTACGACCACAACTCCAAACTGCTTAACAACATCTATCTTGAAATCCAAGCCTGGATGGCCACCAACGGTCTTTGTCTCAACGACGATAAGACTGAGTTAATGATCGTGGGTACTCAGGCATGCCTGAACAAACTCGACACTAGATACTCCTCCTTCGTCATTGATAGCAACATAACGTCTCCAAAGAGATAAAAACATTGGGGGTTTACCTCAACTCAACTCTCTCACTTAAAAAACAGGTCAACAGTGTTGCGTCCTCCACGGCCTATACCAATAAACTGATCTATAGCTGCAAATTTCTTCTATCCACAAGTAGTTGCTTAACGTTGGTCAGAGCACTTGCTCTATCGAAAATTGATTACTGCAACACACTTTTCCTTGGCTCCTCGGAACACACCCTAAACAAACTCTAGATGCTACAGAATAACTCATTGAGAGCAGCACTCAGTCTCCCAAGATCATGCCACATTTCCACTCACAGACATAATGCAAACTGGCTACCCATCCGTGACAGAATCACTCTACGCACATTGGCCATCACCCACAAATGCCTCACAAACTCAGCCCCGAAATACCTGGCAGACAAAATCTGTTTACACCAACCCACACGCACTACCAGATCATCGCATTCACACAACTTAGTGGTTCCAAGATACAATATAAAAACGGCAGGAGGGGCCAGCTTCCCAGTCCAAGTGGCCAAACGATGGAACTCTATCCCCATCACCCTCAGACAGGAACCCTCCCTCCTCACTTTTAAAGCCGGTATAAAAACCTGGCTGAGTAACAAACCTCCCCAGTAAGATGTACTCACTAGGCTTGCCAAACAATTTCTATGCTTTGGTTCAATCGCCTGTTAGCCTACTATTGTATTTCTTTTCCTGTATCCCACATTTAGACCCATCTGTAACCAGGGTCCTTTCTTTTTATTTTGTTGCTTCTAATCTGTATGCCCGTATATGTCTGTAACCTTTAAGTTTTCTCAAGCGCCCAGTTACCTCAGGGTTAGGTGCCCGATACAAATAATAAACAAATACAAATACAAATTTGTATAGCGCATTTATCCCATTAATATGGCCTCAACGTGCTTGTGGTGGGAACGCCCTCGGGGGACCGAAGTTCATGGTGTGGGAAATTGAGTGATGGCTAGAATGTGTGTGTGCATTTGGACAAGATAAGGAGTTAGGGGGCTGGCCAGGCCCCATAATGCTAATAAAAGCTAACCATGAAGTCAGTCACGTGGATGGGTGCTGGTTGGAGAGGTTTATGCGCCATAGCAAGAAAATAAAATCATTAAGTGTCCAGCTAGACCGAATTTCACTGCAGGTGGTTGCTAAATTCTGATGGCATATGTGTTGTGCGCTGTGCTTAATCCTGGAGGAGCATTATATGATTTTTGTTGTGGTCGTTGCTGCAATTTAAATGTGTGCGGTTAGGTAGCCGTGTTTGTGACGGAAGATCACTGAAGTGGTGCGTGCATACGTACCTTGAGGCTCGGATGGAACCTTGGCTTTGAAGCAGAGTGATGAGGTAATCTGTAGAAGGCTGTGTTATCTACTGGTGCAAGAGACATGCTGGCCTGATGCATCATCTCAAACCTAGAACCTTTCCGTTACTAATGACAACTTTTCCAAACTATCCTAAAAAAAGACTATAGAAGATCTAACTACAAACCTAACTTTTTTAAACCCTAAACATTCCTATTTTCTGGGAATGTAGTCCTGCTTTTAAGCCCATTAAAATATAAACTTTCCCAGAATGCATTTCAGTAATAATGTTTCTATGATTATGCATGGAGGAAACAGCCTTTTACGCAATGGGGATGTGCAGATCGATGCACTGATCCAGAAACGCTACTGTGCACAACGCATACTATTAGTTTTACGATAAAGCATGCTCGTATCCAATCATTATTATTGCACATGTTTTCAACCTCTCCTATTCATTGGTAACTGGACTAAGATACCAATCAATTGAGCAGATTCGAGAACTGAATTGAAAGCAACCGTTGCAGCAGGCCAAATAGGACATTTAAATGAATGCCGTTGGAGCATAAGTTGTAATGTCATCTTTTCAGTATTTGTCATTGCTAGCCATCAAAACCTACCAATACAAAAGCTCAGGTACATACTGGCAGTTGGCGCGGTGGGAGGGCAACATTGCCCTGCCATTGATGCTCAAAAACACATTGGGCCTCTTTCCGAGATTAGAGATAGTCATGGCGTTATTTGCGCCTTGACTGCCTCCAATAACGGGTCCGGCACCGGTATGGTTCAATGGAGACTTACCGGTGTAGTCTGACCTTTGCGGGACCGGTACATCCCCATTGAAAAAGCCATTCCCCATTCCCATTGAGCCCCTATAGGGCTCAATGGGAACGGGGAAGGCGCTAATAACGGTACCGCAAATTGCGGTTCTGTTATTGGCTCTGAATTCCCTTAACGGGTCTCGTCCATATCGCCTGGTCACACCATGCGTTAAAGGAGGGACCCGCTAAGGGAACTCGTAGTAGGGTGGTAAGGGATTACCGGCACCAGTCTCCTTACCGGTGCCCGTTATCCCTTACCGCCCCACTCGGAATGAGGCCCATTGTTTAGGAGCCGTCGAGGAGCTGTCGTTAATGGGTGGCTTAGTCCAGATAAGTAACCACCCGAATCACCTTCCTTGTGAACGTACAAAATGGTGTCAAAGAGTAGCCCCCTATAGCAACGAATTTGCCCCGATTTCCTTGCCAGTATTTCTCCATCCACTGACCAACAACATTGTAGACTGGCTAACACACGGATTATGAGCCAGTTTGTGTAGTGAATTCTCCTTCAACCATTTGAGTGCAGTTTTTTCGACAGATGTGCTTTTGAGCATGTTACACCGCGCAGATAGCACACAAGTTTTGTTACTTGCAGGCAGACAGTCATCTTTGGCATTATGCACACATCACGAGAGCCTCTGGGGAACCCGTTCTACAGTGCAAATATGGTCTAGATGCTTTGGTAATGGCTCGAACATGGAGCAGGCAGGATTATTGCAATCAACTATATTTGGAGACGCTGAAATGTACATTCCAACTCCATGCACTCCAAAGTCCACTGGCTCTGGCCAGTGAGATCACTTTACACGAGTCAGTATTGGCCTTGGCTTAATGCCCTCAATGTATATAAACTCTCAGGACATAGTCACCCTTCTACTGTACTGTAAAATCCATTATGTTTATCCCCCGGTGGGAGGATACACTTTTTCCTTCAAATTCTCTACACTGCTGAGTTCATGGGCAAACCTCTAGTGGAACTGAAGTTCCAAGTCCAAGTCGACACATTCGGAACAGCTGTTGGTAAACAATGTTGACCAGCATGCGGGCCACCTCATCTGAGCAGGTCGATGCTTGCCAAATCCTGTGACAGCTTTGTAGCCCAAGTGACATGCACAACGTGACAATTGATCTTTAAAAAAAATATAACACCTCTAGCTTTTGCTACTTTTAACAAATGGGTATGTGTGCCAGTTACTTCTGACTACCCACCACAAGGTGCCCATGGGTGCAGCAGTCCAGATATGTTTTGATCACTGGCTCCTGGGACTCAGATATAAAAACTGACCCACAATCCCCATTTAGTATTTATGTCCAAAAGGTAATCATTTCTACGATGCATATATAATCCCTATGAGCATTCCGCTCCAAGAAGCGGGCCCATGTCCAAGCCCACATCTCTGGGGCCACCAAGAAAAACAGCTGAACTTTTCAAAATCTGTACGGGACTTGCCAATCCTACTGCAGTTTCCACTTCATTTCTTCCCTCCCAGGCCCTCTGAACCACACTGGCCTCCCACTTCACTACCAAAAACCAGGATGTCCTGTCCTCACACTCCTCTTCTCCCCTCCAACCACCCCCACCTCTCTTGCCTCCCTTGCCCCCTCTCCCACCCTCCTCCATACTCTCCTCGTTCTCTCCCATTGCACCAGATGAGGTCTCTAAATTAGTCTGCTCTATGCAAGTCTCCTCCAAACAGGTGCTGACCTGCTCATCATTTCCTCTCTCCCCCTGCCTTGGCTGACTTCGGTAACCACTTCTTTGCCAATGGCTCTTTCCCACTCCACCTCAAGCATCACCTCCCTCACCTAAAAAAGTAAGCTGTATGCTGACCCTTCCTGCCTGGCTAACTATCATCCTATCCCCAACACCCCCTTCCAGGGCAAACTCCTGGAGAAATTGGCAAACCCCCAACTCACCACCACACTGAATCTGTTGGCTATCTCCACAACCACCAGTCTAGCTTCAGAGCATCCAGAAGCATGGAAACTGCTCTCCTGAAAAGACGTGATGACCTGCTCTCAAATCTTGATTCCAACTCTCCCTCCACCCATCCTCCTCAATCTTTCCTCTGCCTTTTACATGGTTAATAATGTCACTCTCTTAAAGTGTCTCTGTGAGACACTTTACATTCCCTTGACATCACAGACCTGGGACTGGCTTGGCTGACCTTCTTCCTATCTAACTGACCTTCCCAGGTGCAATTGGGCCCTTTCAACTCCTCCACCTTACACTCTACCTGCAGCGACCCTCAGGGCTCTAGCCTACTGTTGTGGCTCTTCAATATCTACCTTGTCCCTGTGGCTCACTTTGTCTCCAGCTTCTCTGCTCACTTCCAGTGTTATGCACACCAGCTCCCCTTCAAGCATCCCTCCACTACCTTCTCTTCTTCCTCTCTTATACCCGACTGCTTGACTGCTATTCAGGCATGGTGCACTAATAATGATCTCTGCCTTAATGCCAGTAAGACAGAGATCCTTCTCATTGGGATGCATTCTCCCAGCCTCCCTCCCTCTCTATGGCTGCCCTCCTTCGGTCCCCTCCCTTCACCTTCCTGTGAGGCAAAAAACCTTGGTGTCATCTTTGACTCCTCTCTCTCCTTCTCCCCTCACATCGCGGACCTTGCCAAGAATGCCAACTTTCAGCTCCACCTCCCTAGACGCATTCTCCCTTTCCTCAACTTCCACCAGAAGCTCAATGTCTCCAGAGCTCTGGCCCTCTCTAGGCTGCAATATTGCAACAGCCTCTTCCTCAATTTGCCTCTTTCCTCTCTTCGCCCCATCCAACTACTCCAGAATAGGACTGCAACACTTACCCTTGGCCTCAAGCCCAGGGACCGCATCTCTCCAGCCCAAATATCTCTCCACTGCCTTCCGGTGGCTGCAAGGATCAAATTCAAGACCTTCTGCATCATCCACAAGCCTTTCTGGGGACGGGGACCCTTCTACATTCAATTCTCTCTCCCCAAATACCTCTCGGCGAGAGCTTCGGTCCCCTAGCTTGAATTCTCTGCAGATCCGACGTGTCTCCAAGCAGAGAGTAGGGGGCAGATCTCTATCTTCCGCAGAGGCTTCCCTCTGGAACAGTCCCCCTGCCTCTCTAAGACTTGGGCCAGATCTCCTTAAGTTCCGGAAGTGGCTCAAGACTCTGCTGCTCTCTACCTCTTTCCCTCCCTTGCTAATTTCCCCGTCTGCCTGCTTTGACTGGTCGGTCGGGTCCCTTATGATTCATATTGTGTCCAGCCCCCCCGACCCCCATTGTCCAGTCGACCTCTGCACCCACCCAACCTTGCACTGCCATTCCAGAGCCCCCCCCATTGACTAGCCTAGCACCCCCTCCCAAGTCAAGTCCACCTCCCTTCACCGCACTTGACGGTTCCTTGTCATCCCCTGGCACTTGCCCTCCTGGCCTCCCTTTAGCACTTGCCTAAACCTGGGCCCTCCTCCCCTCTGTCCCCCCACTCCCCTCTCTCTCTCTCTCTCTCTCTCTGCATTTCTTGCTGCTGCATTTCCATGATTCGAAGGTCACAAGGCCTAATAGGACCGTTATTGTTTTTATCTCCTTGTTCTCCCACCCCCTTATTCTCTTGTGGCGCTTGGAAACACATTGTGTATAGGCGCCTTATAAATTAGCTATAAATAAAATAAATAAATATGCTGCACCTCCCAGTGTCCAATAAAGATTGCTTACAAACAACAGTGCATAACTGTGATCAGAGACCATGGGGTCACTTCCTGTTACATCACTGAGCTGTGACGGGTCATGTGGTGCTACATAGGCAACCACATGATTTTGGTCAATTGAGACAGGGTGATCCCTCTCAGTTTGAAGTGCCTTGGCTGGGGTGGCTCAAGGATTCTGAGACCATGTCGCTTATGCGGCGTCTTCTCTCAAAAGTATATCTCATGCAGCAAGCAACCGTGCCCAGGGAAATCATTTAATTTGTTTCAGGATAAGACTGTTTTCATCTCAGCCTACTTTAGTTCTGCACGAAGCAGGCCATGAACCTTGGCAATCTCCTCACGCATCATTATCTGAAGCTTTATAAACCGTCGAATTTCTAAATATTTTGGAACCTTCATTGATGGGAAGTGCTGTAGCACTTTTTGTATAAACATTGCGCAAGCTTAGCAAGTACAAAAATAGCTGTGTGTGACTTTAAAGAGATGCTTAGCCAAATGTGCCTACTACCTGCAAGCAAAATGCTACTGAAGGTACAAATGCAACCTTGAGTTAGGTTTCCCAAAAGAAATGGATGCACCGTGAATTTCCTCTAGAAACTGATTGGGACACTTTCAGGTACTGCCATTAGTAGAATCTGTGTTCCATAGCTGTGACATGTAACACGGTTAGGTACCCACCAAACATTGATAGTTAAAGGAATAATCTGATTAAACAAAATGCATAAATATTTAATTCTAAAATGAAAAGGTTCAGAGTTAAGGGATCCGCAGGCCTTAGGAGTATAACAAGTGAGAGCAAAACTCCAGGACTGGAAATAGAGCTTTGCATGATTTGTGCACTCTGTTGCCAGTCTATGATTGCACTGCCCTGACCAAGGAGCACTGTCATTGGTCTGGAGTCCAAGTGGGTGGGGGATCAAGAGAAAGGGGGATGTAGAGCCAATTTCCCTTACCAAGGCCAACATTAGTCCAAGGGAAGCCTTGCGGGTATCTTGTGTTGGGATCAAGCAGAATACCACATGACATACCTGAAGCCAGATTGTGAATGAGAGATAAATAGCGAGGGTGTCTTAACATGAAGTCTTCAAATGTACCGGAACCATGTGTTTAGACAAAAAGCATTCAATGCTGTGCCTGCACCTGCACAAATGAACCCGCCATGAGGCCAAAGATTAAGGTTATATCATCTTGGCACAAACTGGAAAGCAGGAGGAAGACGATACGCCTCAGGGTTGAACCTGCCCCATTTAGCTGGAAATAAACATCAGACTACAGAGGACAAAAACAACGCAGTTGATCTTGTATGAAAAATAGATGTTCGCAGTGAATCACAGTAATAGGATTACTTCATTAGGTTGGATCTATTACTGAAAACGAGCCAACGAACGGAGCATTGGGCACTCTTGTAACAGAGGCTGACGATATGAAATGTATCCTGCTCCCCCAACGCAGACAACAGTAACGAGCCGGCCGGCCCATATTCATTGAAGACAATCTCAGCCCTTGCTTCATTGGAGAGGTCAATCTCAAACCATAGCTGGGCATGCAGGATAAAAAAACAGGGATCGTCGAGTGCTTAAGTAACGTCCTATAAATAATAGTCATTACCACCTCTAAGCTCATTACCACTTGGACAGCTACTTACACTAGCAGCAGAAGAAAGAGAGTGGGTTGTTCAGAAGCAAAGTTCTGGGAAAACATGGTGAAAAAACACAGCATTCACAACATAAGTACTAGAGAAAGAGGGTCTAATGACAAACCACTCAATACAGCAATCTTGCAAAATGCACACACACGCACACACCCCACCAGCAGCATAGGATGAACATCCTGCATGAGAGATCAGTGTTTATAGTTTGTCATGGCATGAAGGTCAGCTTGTTCCATAGAGGAGGCATCTATACCTCTACTGCACTGGCAACCTAAGGATTTGATGGTCAACAATAGATACATTATAGTGGTGATTCATGCACCAAAGGTGATAGAGGTCATCTTCTTTCTCTGAAGTGCCAATCCATTAAGCCAATACTGTGATAAAGATGCAGAAACCCACAGATGCATTCAAAGCTCTAAAGGGATGACCACGATCCAGGCATCTGAGCATGATAACAAATGTGGGCAGGGAAACATCCTCTGGACATGCAATGATACACAAATACGTTTCTCTTTTAAGACTCAACATGTGAATCCTAACAGTAGAAAATAAACATGGATCCCTACATTTTTAAGCAGATCCTTTGCATACGCCGTGCTCCTTAATATGTCCTCACTCAGGAGTTGTCATTTTGTAGATATTTTTCTGGGCAACTTCCACACTCTCTGCTTATGGAAGGAAGACGTTACTATATCTGAGTGGTTGGTTGGTTCAGATCCAGGCGACATTATGATCAATAGCCCAGTCCACCCTACTGACAAGGTGATGGATTCGCCCACTTAGAGACCTCCTTAAATACAACCACTCTGGGGTTCCACTCAAGCCCGCCAAGCTGTGGATATGGTGTCCATCTGCCACAGCACTGACCTCATGAACCTCATCATTGGTTAAAATAGCAAGTCCAAGGCAAGGGAATGGGTGACGCTGTCAGTGAAGACAGCATGAACTGTTCGGAAAATAAAGGGTGTGATGTGGCCAGAGTAGGATCAGGGGGAAGTAATGCTAAGCAAGACCCTTTGCATCCGGGCAGATTAGTGGATGGTGAAACTGGGGTCACTGGGAAGATCAGAAAAAGGGGACTCCAGCTGATTGGGAAAGGATGAGAAAGAGCGTTCGAGGTTGGTCAGACTAAAGGGACCACTGACTTCTATTTCTATCGGAGCACAAATGGTTTTCATAGCAGCGGAGACTTTGATTTTTATAAGGATATAATGCAATTAACAAATAATGAATCCAGCACAGACACATATTTGAACTGGGCACTGGGATGATGATAGTGAAAGCATGGGCCATCCTCTGGATACTCGAAAAGGTGTGAGACAGGAACAGAGGCAGCAGCCAACAGTCTCAGGACGGGTTCAGATCTGATTCATACCTTCAATAAGTAAGGGCCCTCTTCATAGTTCTCAGATTTCTCAAAAGCCCTGGTCTTTCAAGCTCTGTTTCTGTCCTTGATACTGCTTCGTGGCTAGAAACTTGGCTCTGCACATACAGCAAATACTTAATGGCACTGCTCACCGCATCATGTTGGCAGACTGAAAAGTGGACCAGCACAGGCCTGTCTTTTGGAAGTAGGCAAAACGTGAGAGCCAACACCGTAAAGGAAACTAGGCATTGTACATATTCTTCCCGAAAATACCCCCAACGTTACCCCAATGATACATTGTCCATTCAGTCACAATGCTGGAGAGAGTTTGAAAATATTAGTTCTAAGGACTTCTGGAAAGTCACAAATCTTGGATCCCAGGATGTCATGCAATATTGCTTCATACAGATACATTGTACTTCTCCTGAATGAAAAACAATCTTTTGAAAACAATCCACAAACATGGGTGTGTGGTTTTGGTTCTATGAACCTATTGGCAGCATTAAATATGCAGGATAAACTACAGCCTAATGTAATGATTGCTTATTATGGCCATCCTATTTAAATCCTTCATTGAGGATGAAGTCAAATCATATGTAGAAGGCACTTATTTCAGAGAGTTGAATTTAAGGGAGGGGCCTCATACCCACCCAATCGCTGCAGGGTCAACCAGTGTTTATCCCTTCCAACATTCTTTTTGTATATGCATAGATCATTAATATGGGCACGATTTAGAGCCCAGGTAAAGATCTGCTTAGTCCTCTCCAATCCCAGCCTGAAAGCCACTGAGCCAGTGGAATGGGCTGTCATATTTTAGGTTTCTAAAGACCCCTGAAGCACAGCTCTGCTTAATGGAGGTGCTTCCACCAGGTGTACCCTTAGAATTTGTAAGCAGAACCATTCGAGGGCTACCTTGAGTGGATGCCAATTTTCTTGGAATATGGGAAGAATTGAGATTCCCATCTAATCTCAATTTAGCATCCATTTAGAAGAGGGAAGGAATGCCTGAAGTTCCCCAGATGATGTGGGTTGTGAAAAATCACGGGGGCTAACACCATCCTCATGGCAATGGGGTGACAGCCTGCCTATGTTCACATGATAGCAACCGCCCGATTCTGAGAAGAGCAGGACGTAGTCAGGGCTATGGCAGGACACGGGTTGATCTTGTAAAGCTTGTGATAGCTCTGCTTCCCAAAATCCTTAGACAACAATGGACCACAGTGACAGAAAGCTACTGCTTTCTCCCATTAAGGTCTTTGTGATAATTTGCACAGCTGTATCGCAAACCACCACATGTACACAGCCATTTCACAGTATTAACATTTTCTCAGAGTACAGAAGTGAACACAGAGGCAGCTCTCACAAGGAGAATACACATATGGGAGGAAAACAACACGTGTGCTTTTCTAAAGGTAAAATTGCACATGCTTAAAGCCTCTTCCTTGAGACTTGGATATCAGATAAAACAATATTTTAAACTGTGGACAGCTCGATATCTTGATACAACTGGTCACAGCAGCTCCAAACAAACTCCCCCACATCCAAGAGAGTTACTGTTGATAAGATTCAGGCCAACAATATGCTTCTTGTCTACTGATAATCTGAAATGATTTGCACATGTTCTTCTGCGAATGCCACTAATGGAACATTCACCTTAGGGCACCATGGTCTGGAACAGCAAATAGCTAATGCCACTACCACGCTGATGGACTACATTAGGAGGAAGAGACGTATCCGGAAATGGCTCAGAAGACAAGTGAAAAGAGGTCTACGATGGACTGTCACAAGGACTGGACCATTTCAAAAGCTTGCGATGGTAAGATCCAAAACAACATAATTATGTTATGTTACTATTCTTTTATACTGCTCCAAATCATCACTGTTGTCGTTTTAGAGCATGCAGGCTTTCATAGGAAGTTGCGTAATGCGCCCCATCACATCCAGACCTTAGTATGCCGGAGAAAGGAAAAGAAGTGAGGGGAAGATTAAAGAATGGGGAAGCATCAAACAGATGGTACAAACACAGGGGGGAAGGGATATAGCCGCGGTGGAATGCTTTGCGAAAGACCGGCAGCTAGATTGATCTCATTTTTGAGCTAGACAGACAGTGGTCCGCTGAACCACTCTCTGCATATTCTCAACTTCCTAGAAGAATTGTGCCAGATTTTCATATACAGGGTGCATATGATTATGCTTTGTTGATTTGTTTAAATTTGTCAAACGTGTATTTTGCTATTTGTTTTAATTGAGATGTTTCTGTACCTCATTGGTATAGGTTTTATGTTATATATCACACCAATGTAAAAAATGTGTTGATTAAATAATAACATCCGGTATTAAGTACACAATGCAATATTGAAGGCTGTATTTTTTTCCTAGCTACAAAGCTCCAAGCACAATCTGTTTCTACTTGGCATTTATTTAATTAAACATAATTACAGGTTCTTTTCAGATAAGTGTTGAAGTTCTTCGACTTCTCCACCATGTTTATGTGTTTGTCTTATGCACATTCCCAATATGGAACATGCCCATACATGTTGGGAGCCCACCTTTGTAAAAAATTGCAATAGCATGGGTGCATGTCAGTCCTGTTAGGTGGACCATAGTTCTGCAAAATGAATGAGGCGGATACACCATAAAGTGCTATGGCTTATTTTCCTGGGGATCTCTATGCATTGTACCCCAGGTCAAAACCCAAAATGTTAATTCCGAGAAAGCCTGAGCCAAGAGTGGCATAGCCAATAGACTGTTTGGAAAGGTAAATGTGGTTGGTAACAAAATGAAAGACAATAGAGTGGTCATACCAATAAGATAGCACTTAAAAGGCCTGGCA
Source organism: Ambystoma mexicanum (assembly GCF_040938575.1). NCBI lineage: Eukaryota > Metazoa > Chordata > Amphibia > Caudata > Ambystomatidae > Ambystoma > Ambystoma mexicanum. The sequence goes on from NC_090928.1 coordinate 870,243,486, forward strand.
CCTTGATGTCCCGTGTCAGGGTGAGACAGAGCAGTGCCTTATTTGGGAGTTGGATATCAGAGTACTGTTCTATATAGTCATCTATATTGAGAAAATACAGTCTGAGCTCCTTATGAAGGTTGTGTTCATTAGCCTGTGTGAAAGGTGGAGGTGGATGTATGCTTCAGAGGACAGGCAGGGGGGCAAGTGTTAGATGTCTGTCCTTCTGTCTCCAGTGAAAGTCTGACACCCTTCTGTTATGTTGCTATGATTTGACTCTTAGCATGAGTGTACCGTGTGTTTTGCTGCTTCTACAGTACTTCATGACACAGTAAGGCCATCTCAGAGTATCAAGGAGTAGGGAGCGAATCTTTCAGGTTGCAAGTCAACAACTTGAACACCAGTGCACCCAAAGATCAACACTGAGTGACCTCTGAGACATCCACAATGCCAGAGTGGAGAGAAAGAGTGTGAAACAGAAGTGAATGTGCTCCAAAATGAACTCACAGGAAAGAGAAATGGTGAACTGAGCTGCTTGTACACCTGGAAACCTATCTAATATAATAATTTCATTTTTCTTTTGATTTAAACCCAGGCAGTTCTCTGCCATTCAATGATCAATTTAGTTAAAAATAAGTTGAATATAAGGATATTGGTTCAGAATCATAATGGAGATGAAGAAATATCTTGAGTATTGTCCACAATAATTTTGAAAACCTATTCCCTGGATTAACTAGGAGGTCTTGAAGTGGTTTCAGATAAATTATGAAAACTATTCGAGAAATGCAGGAGTCCCGGGGTACCCCACAATTTACCAGTTCAGGATGGGAAACAATCTTTCATTTTGACCCGCAAAGTTTTATTGCTATTGAGCGAGGCAATCCAACTAGCTGCATTTTCAGAAACCATGGCAGACTCTCTGATCACAATGAAATAGAAGAACATGATGAATGCTATCAAATACTGCCAAAAGGAAAAGGAGCATCAGTAGGCCTACAAGACCCTCGTTGATAATATGTAAAAGAGAATCTTTCATGTCCAGATGTGCCATCTCTATGCCTCTACCAGGACAAAAACCAGACTGGTGATCTTATAGAAGGTGATGTAATTCAACATGGGCTGGAAGGTGTGAGGTAGGTAGGTACTCAATCCAGAATCTTCAAGAGAAAAGGGGGCTCAGTGATTGGTCCATAGCTGGCACAGTCTTCTGGGTAAAGTTGTGTCTTCTTTAATAATTGGATGGCCCAGGCTTGTTTGAGTAGATCTGGAACTAATGCAGTCTCTAAGGGAGGCTTTAATACATGTACCGTTGAAATAATTCAAGGAATAAGCACACTTGTTAACGAGTGCTGAAGAGCAACACAGTTATTCAGCCAATTTGTAGATTTGAGTGTAGCTAAAAAAGATTTATTCTCTGACATGGAGACCGGATGGGATTCAAATAATTCAACAACCAGGGCCTGGACACTTCAAACTAATGGGACAGAGCGCACTAAAGAAAGATCAGACTTTGGAAGTACTTGTGGGAGCACTAATGAGGAAGAGATGCACATTCTGATCTAAAAAACACTTTTAGAAAAAAAGGATCACATTTTATTAGACCGAAGAGGGGACTGCAATGCAGAGCTAACATTTGAGCAAGGCTTTTGCAGGAAATTCAGGACAATTCTTTTGAGGAGTGAGAAACTGCTTCAATTTGTGAGGCATAACACTGTCTCTTCATTTCCACAATGGCTTGCTTAGAACATAGCCTTGTATGTTTTAAGTTCACTGCAATTAAGTTGATTTGTATTTATTTATTTATTGGGTATTTATAATGCACCTATACAGCAAATGGTGTTTCAAGGCACATCAAGACAAAAAAGGGAGCGGGGGGCAGGGACAATTCAAGAACATTCTTACTTGGCCTTGAGACATTCGGAACGTGCAAATGCAGTAACATGAAATCCAGGGGAGAGGGGCGGGGTAGTGCAGGGAGGGGAGGAACATGGATGAAGAAAACAAAACAAAAACCTTCCTACTAGGACTCGAAACAATTTGGATCGGGCTAGTGCTGTAACATGAAATTAAGGGAAGATGGGGAGGAGGAGACGTGCATGACGGGGAGGAAGGAGCAATACTTAAGGAGGGATGGAGGAGAATAGTACATTAAGTGCAAAGTGAAAACACAGCACAAGGCTGGGAATGAAGAGTGGGTGTACAATTTGGGAAAGTCTCAACTGATGGTGTAGGAGCTACATCAAGTATGCAGGTATAAGTAAGTGAAATGCAACATTAGAATGCCTCACCTCATGGTGCAGGGGGCTACATCAAGTATGCAGGTACAAGTACGTGAAATGCAACATTAGAATGACTCACCTCATGGTGCAGGGGCTACATCAAGTATGCAGGTACAAGTACGTGAAATGCAACATTAGAATGCCTCACCTCATGGTCCAGGGGGCTACATCAAGTATGCAGGTACAAGTACGTGAAATGCAACATTAGAATGCCTCACCTCATCGTGCAGGGGCTACATGAAGTATGCAGGTACAAGTAGGTGAAATGCAACAATGGAAAGTCTCACCCTAAGGTGCAGGGTGCTACATCAAGTATCACCTCATGATTAAGATGCAAAACACAGCACAGGACTGAGAGATGTCAAACCAGCAGTTACAAGTAGGTAACATTCAGAACGCAGCACAGGGCTGAGAAATGACACTACAGTGGTTGCAGGTAGGTAAAAAGCAAAACACGGCACAGACTGCGAGATGACAAACCAGTGGTTACAAGTAGGTAAAAAGCAAAATACAACACAGGCTGCCATATGACAAACCAGTGGTTACAGGTAGGTAAAAAGGAAAACACGGCACAGGGCTGATAAATGTCAATCCAGTGGTTCCAGGTAGGTAAAAAGGAAAACACAGCACAGGCTGCGAGATGAGAAACCAGTGGATACAGCTCACTGCATGTTCAGTGTGTAGAAGACAATTGGTTCCTCCTCCCTTTGCGTTCTTTACTATTAACATCGAATTGTAGAGTAGCAAGATTACATGTATATGAGTTTTTATCAGTCACTCAATAATAACTTTATTTCAGTCATCCACATGTTAAGCCTTAATAATTTTAGATTTCAGAAGGGCAATTAAATCTAAATGTTCAGCAATGTGTGCATTGTAAGCTGATGCTATGTGGTCAACTTTATTATTTTTTTATTTTATTGGGCATTTGCAAGGTGCTTTATACAATAGAATTGTGTTTCAAAGCACCACAAAGCTAAATGGGAAGGGAACAGGGCAAATACAAACAATGGCAGACAGTAATATACAGTCATGGTCTTACTGGGCTTTGTGCCATTCGGCCATACAAGTGCATTGAGGAGAAGTGCAGTGGATGGGGATGGAATGGGGAACAGAGGAGTGGACAAGTGCTTGAGGAGGGGCCAGGAGGGAGGTGTTATTGGGAGCCGAGGAAGAGAACCCCAGGCTAAGTGCTGGTACACGTGACTCTCAAGCTGGGATGTGGCACCACCAAGAGGGGGCCACAGGGCAGTGCAGTGAGGGGAAGGGTGCTGGTATTGACTGAGTGGAAGAGCCTGGGATCCTATAAGATTCATGAGGATCAGGCCACCAGTTGCAGCAGCAGTGGGGTGATTAGCAGGGGAGGGAAAGAGGTAGAGAAGAGCAGAGTTTTTAGCAGTTTACGAAACTTAAGGAGGTCCAGTTGAAGTCTGAGGGGCTGGGAGGCTGTTCCAAAGGGAGGCACCAGCCGAGGAGAGAGACCTGACCCCAATCTGCTTGGAGAAGCGTTTGACAGTCATGGAGTTGGAATTAGAAGAGCATAGGGCTTTAGCAGGGGAGTATTTAGGGAGGGAAGTTGGAGATAGCGCGGTCACAGGCCCCAGAAGGTCTTGTGGATGATGCAGAGGGTCTTGAATTGGAGCCTTGCAGCCACTGGGAGCCAGTGGAGATATTTTAGGGCTGGAGAGCTATGGTCCCTGGGCGTGAGGCCAAGGATAAATCTTGCAGCCCTGTTCTGGATAAGCTGGAGGCGTCGAATGGAGGAAAGAGGGAGATTCGGAAAGAGGCTGTTGCAGTAGTCCAGCCTGGAGAGGACCAGAGCTGTGGGGACATTGAGCTTCTGGGGGAAGACGAGGAAAGGAAGAATGCCTCTGTGGAGGTGGAGCTGGAAGTGGGACATCTTGCTAATGTCCATAAAGTGAGAGGTGAACTTGGGCATGACCCTCAAGCCTTACCAAAATATCTTTGAAATGAGCATTACGGGAGCTGGCCGTTAGTTTATATCTCGAGATACTATGTATACAAAGTTAGTATAAACTGAGACTTAGGCAGGTGAAGAAAATAGCAGCATGATTAGACATGGGATGGATGGACCAATATTCCAAGTAATAACCCAAACAAGGTGCGACCCCTGTAGTCCACATATCTTATACAAACATATTCTGCATTTATCTGTAGAATCAATGGATGCAAAGTTCGGAAGGAAAGAAAATAGATTGATAATCTTGTAAAAACCCAGCAACACCAGCAACAAATATGATGCAGATGCCACTTCTTCAGGATCCTGCAATGTACCCTTCTGCAAATCAACCTGGATTTTGTAAATGCTTATGCGATAAACTATTGACCTTGAAAAGAGCACTGAATGCAAATGGCACCAGTCTGCTAAGCTGAAAACCAGACGAGCCAATGTCCACATTTGCTTTCGCAGTCAACATTGGCCAATTTGAACATGGCATCCAGTAGCTTGGGAGCAAGAACTGTGGGGTGCCACAAGCATAGCATTGTTTGTCTATTTAGAAGACTGCAAAGTCTTAATCGGTAACATAAGATGTTTCAGTAACATCCCAATGGTCCAAATTACATCTCTGGCTGGAATCACGTTGTCTGGGATCAAGAGAAGGGGATCCTGATGAAAGTACAATTCCAACTCCTAATGTATGATAGCAGTAATAGGACTCCTACCATAATAGGATAGCTCCCGCCGGTAAGATAGCTCAGCGGGTTGAGCGCTCGCTGCTGCGATCTGAACGTGATCTGCAGGTCGCAGGTTCGAATCCCGGCAAGGCCAACTCAGCCTTTCATCCTTCCGAGGTCGATAAATGAGTACCAATTTCGATTGGGTGACATTGTATGTAAATATGTGCTCTTTAAAGCACTTTGGATCAAGGCGCTATATAAATAACACATCATTATCATAATACTGCTTATATTCTTGATTCAAATGCACTTGAATCTGCACAATTGTATGAGCAGAATGTTTGCTTGTGAATAACTTTGCACACCACATATTCATATCTCTTGCCCATTATCTACTTTTATGGATCTTAAGTGTGGGCCAAGGGGTTGACTGACCCCAAGGAATTGGAGGGGGAAGTATCAGGGCAATCCTTTGAAAGGATCATAAGGATTTTCCTGGGAGAGACCCTATAGATGTTACATTGGACTTTGCCCTTCATTGGGCTTTACTCTTAATGCTGAAACAAGTCAGAATGGTGATACACAGTCAAAGCCATTTGCCATTACCGGAACTAACGCCTTGCTTTATAGGTGCATTTATTTCATCTCTGGAACAGTTTTCATTGATTTCAATGAAAGCCGGGTATTAATGGACTATCAGTGTGCATGCAACCACCAGCAGTCCTGGCCTTTGGCTAAATAGTTTGTGTGATGCTATGGTCAAACCACTTTTAAAGAAACAACCCGAGTCACACTGCCATGAGTAGCTATCAGCCAAATGCAAACTTCTCTGTGGTCACAAATATTTTGGAGCTAGTGCCAGTCAAACAAATGCTTTCTTAGTCAGGGATACTGGCCCCACTGGAGCGTGGGGTCAATTGTGTCCACAACACGAAAACACTTTGTTAAAGGTATTGGATGTCTCCTCTGCAACAGCCATTCCTCCTTTTGGTCTTATTGGATCTCCTTGTGGCCTTAAGTGACACACAGTATTTGACAATGAAGGGGACACATTTTATCACTTGGGGCCTAAGAATTTGCTGGTTTGCATCTGCTTGTCAGCACATGACAAAGGGCAAAGATACATCTATTCTGCTTGTGGATCTCTCTTTCCAACTATAGTTCCTCCATACTCTTCTCCTTCCTTCTTAACATGTATGTCCACTCCTTCTAAATCTTAAAAAAAGCCTGCCATAGAGCAGCAGACTTATGCTGCTGACACACACATCTGTGTGCTGGGTTAGAACATCAAATACCCTCCCTTTTCCAACTGCTTGCAATGAGTTGTAGCATGACTGAATGAGAGCTTACTGAACCTCACTGAGCTTTTGGTCACCAAGCAGAGACTGAGACTCCACAACATCATAGTTTGCATTGTCCAGTCAATCCTTACTGAGGAGAATATTCAACCTTTTCTTTGCCTGCTATCAAAGAATCTTTTTTTTACAACTGTCTGTAAGCTGAGCCTCAATTGACAGTATATGTTTGTTGTACTTAACGCCTATGAGGGCATGGACGCAAAACAGAAAAGGGAACTTTTGCAGAAATAGTGCAACGATGGAGCGATAAGATAAATGAAGTGAAGGGCCAATGTCCAGTCCGTTTCTAATCCACTAAGCTCAGGGAGGGTCCAAACCCTGCAAAGTGCCCTTCAAACAACTCAAAGTCTCAGGGGGTTTGAAGTATCCAAGCACACTTTTCGACTTGGCCTGCATTGAATGATCTTCTCTGTATTGTTGACACACTCCTACCAGGGAATGATCGTTCTAATCACTGCTCTTACCCAAGTGGTCTCCTGGTGGTTTTCACCAAGGCAAGACCTGGTAGGTTTTCCCTCTTGCCCTATGGGTACCTCATACCTTTACTGGAGCAAGCCCTTTCAATCTCCTCCTCTTGCTCTAGGTGTCTCCTGTGACAGAATGTCTTCTGCTGTACATAGATCTTTGTCATTCTGCAGTAAATGTAAACCCCCCAGCCAAGGATAGTATTCTTGAACCCGACACAGGCTCAGCTTTGGTTCTCAAGGATTTGCAACCGTATTTTGTTGGCTACAGAGACATTGCAGCATCAGTATATGAACTAGAGCCCATCACCAGGCTACTCTCTTGCGCTGTTTCATTAAGGCCTGGCTATTACCAGCCTTTGAGTCAAGGCCACCACTAGGATCCTTACTCTGGCCTGCCCGATAAACCATATCCTTTCTACAATGTGGCTTAATTGGCTTAGACACCTCCTGTTCTTCAGCTCTCCTGCAATATCGCCTATCTGGCTTGGTCACCTCAGTTACTTCCTCTCTGTCTCTCCTAATTCTCTCTCTGCTACAAAGCCGACTCTTTGGTGTTCAGCTTCAAAGTGTGGCTGCCCTAACACACACACTGCTAGATTGTAGCTTCCTACTTTTAAATGTTTACCTATGCACTACAGTTGTGATTGGTGGCTCTGTTTCACTCTCATGCTGCAATCTTCTGATATGTGTGGCCCGATAGGTTGCACCTCATCCCCAGTTGTCACTGTGTCTCCATATGGTTCAGGTGTTTTGCTGTTTTTAATAATTTAATTTGGCCACTTCTTATCGTCCAGAGCCCGAGAGCTAAAATAACCTATCTGCCATCTTGAGGTCAGGCATACATGTTATGGCAGCCAAGCCGATCTTTGTTCCAACCATCGAGGCTGTCAGTAAGTGTGGTTGCTTGCAATTTGTGCCTCTGTACAGCCCGCATATGCTCTGACTGTTTCTTTCCCCATTTTCTCCTGATTCTTGTCTGACTATTTTCTGTGAACCTTTGGGGCTTGTGCACTCGATGTGAACTTGGAGAGCATTGCCCTACATTTTGACTCACAAACAGGCCTCAGGTAAAAGTAAAGTCCCTACTTCATTGATAGAAAAACCCTTCATGAGGCTGAGATATACATCCAGTTGGGGTATGCTAAGGATTAGTCATTGGGCCTCATTACACGGAAGGCGGTAATGGTTAACGGCCACCGTTAATGGTAACGGTGACCGTTAACCATTACCGCCTTACTACGAGGTCCCTTAGCGGGTTGGTGCTTTAACGCCTGCTTTTTGCAGGCGTTAAAAACCAACCCGCTAAGGGACCTCGGAGCTAATTACGGCACCGCAAAATTGCGGTGCCGTAATTAGCGCCTTCCCCATTCCCATAGAGCCCTATGGGGCAGAAATGGGAATGGGGAAGGGCAATGGCGGAAGGGGGATTTACCGCCCCTCCAACCTTGGAATGGGGCGGTAAATCCCCTTTCCGCCAAGGCGGTGCCGGTATTTTACCGGCATGAGCCATGGCGCTAATAGCGCCATGGCTCACCGCCTTCCGTGTAATGAGGCCCATTGTCTTTGAAGCTCCATGTGATCCTCCATATACCACCTTCAAGTGTGGCATTACAGATCTGGTGGCTTTCCTTGACCCCCTGAATTACCCAGCCACCCAAATAGTTGCACAAAAGGTGACTTTGTCACAAAACTCATCTCCAAAATGAACATGGTCCTGGCTGTGAGCAGCACAGAAATACACTCTATCCCAGTCGTCACCTAAAACTGGTAGGTTACTGTCAGAATTCCAATATAGACATTAAAGATGCCTTACTGGAAATGAGCCTTAACAGAGAGTCCTTACCTATTTACTCTGGGAGGATATGTAGAGGGCACAGTGTAAAATCTATCAAGTCAACTGGCGTCTCCATACACAGCACCAGAGTATGACCTGAGACATCAAGCGGAGGAGTTGCACCAGACCTCCCAAGCGAGGCAGCTGCAGAGAGTGTGGGCCAAGACACCACCTGTAGTGACATGCAGGCTATTAGAGCACGGAAGAGGCTCTACACCGACATCCCGAGAGCGGGTCCACCATGTTGATCTTTAGCTCTGGTAAGCAGGTTTGGAGATAGGTAAGAGGCAGATCAAGTGTGAAAGTAAGTGACATAAAAGTATGTTGTTGTGCCCATCTACAGCTTTCCCCCATTAAGTGCATATTAAACACCCCCAGCTATATACATCCTTTAGGCCCTTATTGGAAGGCCAGGATAGAAACCACACACTAAGGGTTCACCTATCAACAGTCTTGCGTTCCAACCTGCTGAGGAATAGGGAAGCCTGAGCTCCGGTGGAGGCAAGCAATAAAATAACACCAGGCAGTTCCAGTGTGCTTTGCATAAAGTCAACAGGCATAATTGCAGCATTAAAAAGAACACAGATCATTATTTGACAACTTGGTCTCACACTAAAAATTTAAATGTTTGTAACCTTAAACTAGGAATACCGATTCTGACAGCCTCAGTATTTGTAGGCTAGGGTAGAAAACATGAAGAGTCAATTTCTCCATTGGGGTCCAAGGGAAGCCTGGAGATAATGTTTCCTTTCCTCAAACAGATTTTTAGCTGGGTCTTAAGGTAAAAAGGGCTGCGCACATGCTCAGTTCCCGATGCGCAGACATCCTAAGAGAATTATATATATAGGATAGGCTATACTCTGCATTGGATCTCATAACGCACTGGTCAAATTGTGCAGTGGACTGATGGCGTGCATGCTTTATGTTTCCCAGCAATGACTAACATACATGCATGCTTGTTATTTCTACTACAGAAGGACTTATGCATACCTCATGTCCATGTTCAGAAACCAATTAGGGCCAGTGCTACAAAAAGGCGACCCTAAGTAGCTGATTATTGCGCCACCAGCAGAGCAGCACTAGAGGGTGAATTTTCTGACTGAAAAAAAATGAAACCTGGCCCCATAGTTAGGGCTTTGGGCACTTTGACTAGAACGGCACACATACTTGCATCGTCCCTGGAAACCACACTAGGGTTTAAACTCTAAGCTCACAAACAACCTTCTCCAAACAAGACTTACAATCCGAGGCTTGAACGGTGGCTTGATTTTCTTTTCTTCCAGAAGAACCCAGTCAATCTCCTTGAAAAACGCATGCTGTTTGATGGCATCCTCCGAACCCTGTGCTGGAATGCAGCCGAGTCGCTTATTGGGATTTTTTGTCATAAACTAGGGAAAAAAAGAGAAGTGAGGCATTACAAGCCAACAGCAACACAGACACAAAACCTGCCATTCTCGAGGCAACTGGGACGGACGATACACATTGCTCCGAGCTCATTTACAATCTAACAAATCCAGAGACCTGATAAACAGGTGATACTAGAACACACAATACAAAATAATTCCTCTTTCAAAGTTAATGTAAGGCCCAGGTTAAAAGTCATAAACCAAATAATTAATTTACATGCACAGTCAGATTTTCACATCTGGAAGATGTTGATTGTAACTTTGCTTGTGACATTAATTCATACAGTGACAACACATGACCAATAAACAGACAAAACCTGAAAGGAAAATGTAATCCTAATCTTAATAACACATTGACAGGTCAGAGCAAACACCTGAAATAAAAAATTCGTTTTTACCAAAAACATATACAAAACAATGAACTCAAATGAACAAAGAACATTAAAAACGTGAAAAATAACCAACAAATTAACTATAAGCAACAGAACCGATATAACAGATATAACCTAGAAACTTGAGCACAGAAATTGAAAATGCTAAAATAAGAAAAATGTAATAATACACACAATTATATTTTAGATTGATCTAAGCATCAGATACCATATTGAAAAACTTCAGGGGACCATTTCCCAAACAGATTGTTTGACTGTTTAAGAGAATGGCAATGAGGCCATTCTTCCTTGACTCCAAAATCAATACCAACCCACAGGATTGATGCAGAACTGTTAACTCCTTCACTGTAACTGATGACCGAGGTATATAGAGGCAATATCCTGCCACCACAAAAGTATATTTTGAGCAGGAATCTCAATCCAATCCCAGATACGAACTAAGCCCCATGCTTAATTCAAATAAATATGCTGAAAATCATCGGAATAATACTAAATGTGTTTGACGTAATAGATTCAATTCTGTGATTTCATATGTGTGTGGAGAGCCAACACAGCCAGTCTTTTCAGCCTCTGTGTTAGATTTCGAAGACCAATAGACGTCTTCACCAAATGGTTGTCAGAGAGCTAATGAGTAAAAAAAAAAAAGAAAAACACCAGACAATTCTTTCTCACAGAGAATAAAAAAGATATTGTTTCGCTGAAGCAAGAGTATATATGGAAAGCAAGCACGCAAAGTCCACCTTATCTACATCCGGTAACAAAGGTAGTACCTATTGAAACCAATTCACAATTCTAGCATTGTTGGGGATCACGCTTTCTATCTTGCATTCCGCTGTTCAAAATATGTTCTGTCTAAATCTTTCATTTCATGTGTCTCCTTATCTAGACCAGCTTTGATAAAACTTTTCTTGGTAGGTCCGCGTTTCACTTTCAAACTATCCCTTCTGTGTTCATGCAAAGCAAATCATATTTTTAGATTGTCCAATAAAAGGTAGCCAATCTTGGATTTTGTTGCAATTTCAAAACTGGATTAACCTGGCATCACACCTATGTTTGCACATCCCTTGTTGCAATTTACTGAAATGTTTAACTGGTCTGGAGGGAAAAGTTACAACTTCAAGTACTCGGAAACAGAGCTGATCCATTACTCTTCCAGGTAATCTGCAGATTTCCATTAATATTGCATTATGTGAAACGGCTAACGTGATATAATCCTTAAAATGTCCAGGTGGACTACTTTAATTGGGGATGACTGGTCACACTCACCTAGTAAAATTGGATACCACTGAAACTGATTTAAAGATAGTTTTACAAGTAGGGTGTTTGGAGGTTTCCACCAAGGAATTAATGGGGCAGGTTGTGGCAAATGTAAACTTTTAAGGCACACTTGGCCAGTAGCATTGAAGGATTAACAATTTAAAACAGTGGGTTAAAGCTTGCCCCAACAATTATTTTTGGAACCAATATGCCAAATGTTGTACTTTCAAGTGTGCCTGATAGAATTGTAAACACAATTACAGACTAGTTTACCCCGGCTCATAGAAAGTTTTTGGAAACATTGCAAATAGGGCATTTTGAAGTGCATTTGGTCTAAAGCAACAACAACTACTGCGTGGGGTTTAACAGCAATTCTAAAGTGGCTTGAACTTGATTGTCAATAGTTTTAAACTTGTACATATTAACGCTGACTTCTAGCAGTCGGTCTTGCAATGTATTCTAGCCATCACCTGCTTTTCTGAAAATAACATTGGACAGCCAGTCCTGGTTCTTCAGTGCCCACAATTTCAATGACAATATCTGAAAAGTAGGCAGCATCCCATATCTGCAATTAATAGACCAGATGTTTCCACACAACTGCCCAATATCATAAATACCATATAACAGATTAAAACGTCTGCACATACCTTCCCCAAAACTATCAATGCATATCATTGGCCCTGCCAGAAAACACCCGTAACAAAAACTAGCCCCAACGTCAAAACACAACATGCAGATTTCAGTACATGACTCAGTCTGCATCATGCCATTCTTCATGTGTTGTCAGTTTGCAAAATGCCCCCAAAATCGTACATTGCGCATTTCTAGAAAGCTTCAGCAAACATGAATTACAATTACAATAATTCAGAAGTAATGCACCATAATGCACTTATACCCACAACGCCACTGCAAGACATAATATTGCCCACATTTTAGAAGGCCAGTAAATCCAGCATTCGCTAAGGTTTCACAAAGTTGCAGCACAGCACGCATTTTCCAAGTGTTCTATAAGAAATTATCTGTTTGAAAGTAATGCGTAAAACAACACAAAACTACAATGGCTTTACACTGGAATACCATGCAGTTTATGTTACATATAAGCAGTCCAAATATTTTAATTAAAGAATGAAATTAACTACTGCAAGAGTTTCTGTATGTATGTAGCCATGTTGCACAAATAAAATGGTATACTGTGCATTTGTTTTTTAGTGTGCTGCAAGGAAATGATGGACAGGGTATGAACTGCAAATCATATGAGAGGTTTCAAACATTTATGAACAGAACCATTTCATATTTAAGTATTCCAATAGATTAGGGCAAGATAACTAGCATGGTTCTGTTACATGGGAAAAAATATATCTCATGCATTGTACTGTGAATCTATGCTATGAACTTCATTTCACCTTAACGTTTATGCAGAACTCACCCATCTGGAGACAAGGAATGCACAGGCCTCATTATTCATACCTGTGACTGAACATTAGAGGCTGGTTTGGCAGTAAAGATGTTAATGGACACATATGTGCATACCCAGAACAAAAGCCTGTGCCTAAAATACACGCATTTTAAAATGCATTAAATGCTGGTCCTATTGATTTGAGAGGCAAAGAAGGTCAATAGGTTCGTGGTCTGGTGGATAAGTAAAGTGCATTCCTAATAGCAGTGGTCTTAAATAGACCCTGATCTCCTAATCTGGCAGAACAATCTGCTCCATTAATGCATCTTATTAAAATGATTCCTTTGTTTCATAGAAGATAAGCCTTAGCAGATGGATTCAGGTGATAAAAAGGTTCTATGTGAGTTTTTACCGAAATCTTTTTATTCAAGGCATTTTTTTTGTATTTGGGGGGGGGGCTGACCCCCAAACCTCCTGTTTCCCCATGTTTTAACCCCCACCAATCCCTACCAACCTGTGTTAACTCCTTACCTCTCAAATGTATATATATATTTTTTTTAATCTATTTTTTTGGTAAATTTGTGGCTGCAAAAAAATTCCTCGAATGATACGTTTTTGCTCAAATCACTGGATACCGTCCAACTGCAAAGGAGACTTATGTCCAGCACAACTCATCAAAGATGCCGCACAAGATCTAGCACCATTTATCACTAAGTTAATTAATGCCTCCTTTACCACAGGCATTATCCCCAGTAACTTAAAAGAGTCCTGGGTGCTCCCACTCTTAAAAAAGGCTACTCTAGACCCCACTATACCCACTAATTATAGACCTATTACTACGGTTCCATTCCTCTTGAAGATACTGGACAAGGTGGCATACATCCAAATCCAGAACTTCCTGGAACAAAACCAATTATTAGGCTCCCGACAATCTGGCTTCCGCCCTCTTCACGGCACAGAAACTGCACTGATTGACCTGAAAGCCCAAATAGACAAAGTACGAGATTCTGGAAAACCAGCACTCCTCCTGCTACTAGACCTATCGGCCGCTTTTGATTTAGTGGACCATAAAGTCCTATGTAACCACCTAGATTCAGCAGCACACTTCTCCACTGAGGCTATAGCATGGATACAATCCTTCCTCAGTGACCGCACCATGAGGGTTTTCTCACCTACAGCAGCGGCAGACCCCATCCCTATTACCTGCGGTGTGCCACAGGGATCATGCGTTTCACCAACGCTATATAACATATTCACTAAGCCCCTGTTTGATGATTTGGACCATCTGGGTATCACGTATACTAACTATGCTGACGATACCCAGATCCTCCTCCCACTCACAGGGGTTTACGAAAAAGATCTAGCTATGGTGAACAAAATATACAGTATCGTTCAGGCATGGATGGCAACCCATGGCCTATGCCTGAACGATGATAAAACTGAGCTTCTTATCCTAGGCACCGCACCCCTCATCAATAAACTAAGTACAAATTACTCTTCCTTTACCATAGATGGGAACTGCATACAAGTTGCCAAAGAAGTTAAAACATTAGGGATCTACCTTGATTCTACCTTATCTTTCTCCAAACAGGTAAACTCCCTAGCTTCCTCAACAGCCTACACATGTAAGCTCATTAGAGCAGGGAAACAATTCCTTTCTCAGCACAGTTGTCTAACACTAGCCAGAGCCCTTATCATCTCTAAACTAGATTATTGTAACGCACTATACATAGGAGCCACTAAATCCATCATCAACAAAATCCAGATACAGCAAAATAAGGCCCTCCGAGCGGCATTGAACATCCCCAGGAGAGAACACATTACAGCAATAAGAAGGAAACACAAATGGCTCTCCACCCATGAGAAAATCAGACTCAAAACTGCATCTCTCACACACAAATCTCTACATAACAAAGCCCCTCAATACCTAAAGGACAGGTTCACTAGATCACACCCCACAAGACAAACCAGACTTGCCTACACCAATCGCCTACAAGTACCACGCTTTAAACTGACCACCATAGGCGGAGCTAGCTTCCCAGTCAAAGCTGCTCAATTGTGGAACGAATTACCCACTACCGCAAGGCTAGAATGCTCTTTTTCCAAATTCAGGCAAATTGTAATCAACTGGCTAACGACAGTAACTGCTAATTGAACCTATGATAATGCTTACGCCTGTTTGTTACACAGCATCTGCACCATACGATTGTAAACTTGTATTGTAAACTTGCACCTGTAACTGGTAATTTCTGTAACTTGTAACTGTAACTTGTAACTTATGCTCTAAGCTGTACATATTCTTACTTTCTGCGCCCTTATACCCCAGGGTCCGGTGCGCATAATAAATACTAAACAAACAAACAAACAAACAATAATGGTTGTGGAGTAATCATCAAATTCGAATCCATCAAATTTGATTTTCTTTTATTTCATTTGGCTGTAAATAAATGTGGGGGAGACCCCCCTGCAGGCCTCCCCACCTCCCCCTTAATGATTACCCTTACTCACTCCCCTAAATACATTTGCGGGCACATACATTAAAAAAATAAATCGATGAATTTGAATTTAACTTCTCCTGTTACAAAACCTACCTATCCCATTAAAATGGGTCAAAACGGACACATGAAATTTAAGATTATATTCCAAAAAAGTGCAGAAATATGGATTGAAAAGTGATAACTAGGAAATACCTTTTTGGTTCTAGTTTTGTAAACCTTTGTTTTACAAAGGGTATTTTAAAATGTGTGAATTAGTTATACATTTGCATATTTCAATAACTCTGTTATGCTTGCAGTCGCAAACACATGTGTGATGTCAAGGGTTTTGACCCATGTTGAATCAATAGACTGGGTAGATGTGGGGATGAGCTATCGCCGCCCATTATTCTATCCCAGAACAAAATCAATCAATAGACTGGGTGGATGTGGGGATGAGCTATCGCCGCCCACATTCACGCCAGAATAGGAGAACTGCGCAGTTGGCACGAGACCACTCCAAAGATACAACCTTCTTGTGGGGGGTTCCACATCACCACTCTACTGTAAGGATGCCATCAAAACAATGTTAAGCAAAGGTCCTATACTATCAAGCAAAAGACCACTCTATTGAAATACAGTAATTCAAGACAACTCAAAAAGGGATGCAGTACCGACAAATTCCCCAAGGTGGCGCTAGCGGTCTAACCTCTGACAGGGAAACTGTATTTAGGAGTTGCAAGAGGGGCAGGGACTTCAAAGCTTGTTGGTTAATTGGAAACCTTAGCCACCTGCTGTTCCCAGAGGCCAAGAGGCTGGGAAAACTTAATACCTCAGAGATTCCCACCCCAGGAGGCAGGATATCACATGACCCTGTTGATTGATTGAGGAGAGACTTCCAGGCAGCCTGCTGGAGCCCACACAAAAGGCTCTTTCTGTTGAATGGGATATGTTAATTTTGAGTGTTTCCTGTCAACAGCCCTCTGCCAGCAAGGAGAGACATGTGATCACTGACCCACCCAGACTCCTGGAGGCGGACCCAAACACTTGGGGGAGTTGAATTGCAACAAATATATATTTTATAGAAACAGTGATAATTTTGTTGTAACGAAATGACAGGAATGTACAACTTTGAGAGTCTTAGTTTGAAAAATGCCCTCACGATTTGAGTCCAAACTCCAATTTGTACCATGTTCTGGGGCCAAACCCTGCTAATTATGATTATTGTAGACAATGTGTTTAAGCTAGAGACATGGAAAGTTACTGGGATATATGTGGAAGGGAAATGTACCTTTGTATAATTTTTTATGAAAATCCCATATTGCAAAACCCACTAAAATCGAAAATAAGTTGCCATTTTTTAATGCAAGCTCCTAGAAATGCCAGAGTCGGGACAGGGACTATCTTTAGTAATATATGATGTGTGTATGTGATGTCAAACAACTGTGTACCTGGGAAATATGTATTTGGATCAGGAACAGATTTGTGTGCACATTGACCAGGGGAGTGTCATTTCTGCAGGTCATAAAAATGACATCACTCTGACACACTATCCCTTCCCAAATCAGGGATCAAAGAATCTATTGACCTATCAAATCAAGAGAGGGGCAGGCTCAGTTATGCTAGCCTCTCCACCGACTTTTTAAAACACATAAAAAGAGACTGCTGGGACAGGTAGGGACATTCAATTCCATTTGCTGCGGAGCATGCTGACCAACGACTTCACATCCATCAATCTCCAAAGACCAGAACTTTACTTCAGAACTTAAAGCAAGGGCCTAAACCCACAAACTGAGAACTCTTCTCAGCAGGCCTTAGCATCCTTAAAATCATCTGCAAACTATTCCACAGCCCGGGGAGCTGTCTGAATTGTTTTGCCAAGAACAATTGCCAGAGACCAGACCAGAGATCCAGAGAACCACAGGCCGCTGTATCCAGAGAGCTGACCCAGACCGTTGTGAGCAGATCCAGAGATCCGGATCGCTGTGAGCAGAACCGGTGCCTGATTGACCCGCCGAGCAGAGAGAACCGAAGTCCAGTCCAGTTGACCAGATCCGTGACAAGGCCCATTCATTTAAAAAATAGGAGTGAGTGTCCGCCAGAACTGTGCAGAACCCAATCTCTTAGTTAAAATAATCTAATTCAACCTATTTTAACATAATTAGAACAGCCTCCTAGAAATCGTGTCACCTGTCAATTCTGCAGCTGCAAGCTGTCACCTGTCATTTTGAGTTTTACTTTAAATCCGAAAACCGACCTTTATTAAATCATCCGTATCTCCGGAACCGTTTGTGCTAGGAACGAGATTTAACTTTCATCTGAAATCTTAGAATCTAGGCTTTCCAACGAACCTAGAACCGACTTCCTCTACTTTTTGCGTAATCGCGAGATACGCACTCGCGAAATTTACCGCGATTTGCGATTTGGCCCGATTTCTTCATCTGTAGAAATCAGCAGCTTTTTGCTTCTCTTTGCTAAAATTCGTTTGCAATCTGCTAATCATTCATAGAGTATTGTTAAAGTGAGCCTGCACTAATATAAAGTAGCCATCACCTACCCTGAACCTCTAGAGGGAATTAAAAGCAATTTTAGCACCTTTTCACTTCCTTGCAAACCACATTAAAGTAATTCGCCTGTGTTTAAAACTCATCCCTGTTTTCCCTAAGCTTGCTGGGAGAACTGGAACTGTGTATTGCATTATAAAGTGTGATTTGTTGGGATTCTTGAAGACTGTGTGCTCTCCTTCCATTTCTTGTATTGCATAGGGGGGTGGAAGTGAATTGTCAAAAGAAAAAGTGATCATATTACCTTTTGCTAAAATCATAACAAGTTATTTCTGTACTGCATTTTATTCCACCTTGCGTTTCCTTGAACCATATAAAGCATTCTTTCCCACCTTATTCTTCTATTCCTATTCATAAGTTACCTCTTGCTGACTACTGCTCATATTCACAAGTGTAATATCCATTATCAATTTATTTATAGAAGTGTGATATATATATATATATATATTGTTTAAATTTTCAAATAAAACTTTTAATTTGCAAAACAAACCTACTTCTTGGCTCAGTGGGGTCAGGGGGATTCTAAGAGGGGGGTGTTATACAAGGGTTGTCATCCAGAGTACTGAACTGGATATAAAAATACATCAATAAGGGTTTTCCTCAGCATCCCAGACTAGGCATTGACTTAGCTGTAGTGTTGATTGAATATCGCTTACAAAAGTGGGGGCTCGGAGCCGGGATATTCTGGGTTAGATTTACCACTTGTGCAGATTAATACAGTGTGCCAACTGACCAGATACACATATCCGGTTAGATCACCATGCTGTTTTACACTGTGAAAGCATCCCTCAAAGGAACGCTCTAAGGAAACTGTCTGTTTTGCAAAATAATATACAAACTTCTGTAAGTCAGGAAGGAACTCAAATTCCAGAATGACGACCTTGGTAGATATGAAAATAGCCAGAGAGCACTTCTTACATAAGCTATTTGTGAGGGGTGAGTGGACTCATCAGGACCAAACGGTCTGGTTGCAGGCAATCGCACAACAGGTCACTGAAACAGGGTCAGATATATGAAGAGATCAGGGTCCATTACATGTGGCCCTGAGTGAATTATATGTGGCTTCTAAGGCCAAAGATGAACACAATAAGATTGCCAGGATAGCGGCATATTTGTATCTATATATGGGAGCCATGCAGGACAAATGTGCTGAAGGCCAAGACCTGGCAAATAGGCAACAGATGGCGTTAGAAAAGGCCCAATCTGACCTGGTCTCTTCTGAGCAGAGGCTGCAGAGGAGCCAGGAGTCAGAAAATGATAGTAGGCAGTATATCATTAAAATAAAAGAGGACATGGATATACTGCAACAGGAAAAGACAGACCAGGATACCAGAATTCTGGCTTTGCAGAAGGAGCACCAAGACAGTTTGGACTCCTTACTGCAGAGCCAGAAAAAGCTGGAGCAACAGATCAATTTCAACAGGGCATGCACAGAGCAGGTAGCCACCCTGCAAATCCAACTAGACAGAGAGAAAGAGGAAAGCAATAAATTGATTTTGAAAGACCTGGATACCCGGGCAGAGTTTGATGAAGAACGCCAGAAAGCTGGCGTCACAAATGCAGGCTCTTGGTCAGGAAAGGGATACCTTAGGCCAGGAAGTCTGCCATTTAAAAAGAAAAATTGAAGAAAATCACCTGGCCCTCCAGGGGCTGGGTGACCTCCAAAAAGAGCATAATGGCTTGCTAGATCACACCAGGAGGGTGGAGGAGGCTCTGGCAAGAAAGGAGCAGGCCAGTAGGGATGGGACTGAGGAGGTAACCCTCCTGCAGCAGAGACTGGCCCAGTACTCCAGGACCAATCAGGAGGCACAGAGAGAGAATGACGCTCTCTGCCAGCACAATGATAGGCTCCAGCAACAGGTAGCGATGCAGGAGAGACTGATAGAGTCTAGTAAGGCCTTAACTGAGGAACTGAAAGCGCAGGCTCTTGCTTTGCAACAGGAAGCAGGGGCGGATAGAGATGAGGTTCGCTGGGAAAGAGAAACTCCTGAGCATAACCTCAGGAGCCCTAGTACCAGAGGCCTTCATCTCTCCCAGTCCCTGGACTCTGCCACCCCCATGTCCCCTCGTGCACATGAGCCCAGGGCCACGGGGATGGCAGATTACTATCCAGCTAGAAGTATGGGGCTCATAGGCCAGTACCTCCCAGGAATGGAGGGGCGGGCATCCGGGTATGGGCACCCAAGCACGTGCCATTTAGTGGGGAACCCCAGGAGAGTAGGCCCACTAAGGGCATCCTGAAAACCTCTGCCCAGTTAGGTCAGTGGGGGGGATACCCAGCAAATCCTGGTAGCAAGGAGGGATCTGAAGACTCCTCTGAGCATCCCAGTACACAGGAGACCAGGTCCCCACATTCTGCCAGCCATTCCCAGGCTCGCAGAATCCGGGAAAACCTGGAAGATCACACGGGCACCTCTGGGAGCAGTGCTTCTGAGTCAGAGGATGAATGGACCTGGGTTACCCGAACCAATAAGGCAAAAAGGGCCTTGCTTAAGGACCCATTGAAACAAATAAAGGCAATAAGGAGTGTCATCACGCCTTATCATAAGAACGCCAAGTATTCTGTTTGGGAACACTTGGAGCTCTATGAGCAAATGATGGAGACTTTCCATTTGAAGGACAGCAGTAGCTGCATCCAGTACGTCAAATGGACCTTCTCACCAGAATACTCCAGTTTCTTTGCAGGGCTGGAGGATCAAAACCATTCAAGGTGGTCCACATACAGGGCGGCCATCTTGAAACATTTTTCTGTGCACAGAAATCCTCAAGAGGCTCGCAAGGCAGCCTACAATTTGCAATGTGGGGAGGATCAGGCCTCAAAAGCATTCGTACAAGAATTGAAGCGTGCCTTTATGCAGACCACCAGAAGGGTGCGCACGGACAGCAGAGAATTTGTCAATACTTTTTTTCATGCCTTGCCCAAATACATCATGACCCAGCTAGTGAGAGATTTTCATGAGAAAAGATCTTTAGACTGGGTCATTGAGCAAGCCATCTGAATCTATGAGGTGCAGAAGCCCATCGAAAATAAAAATAATGCGCCGAAAAACCCCAAAACCAACAGCACCCCTGCTGCAGCCAAGGTTGCAGAGGTAAAGGTTGCCCCCGTTTTAGATTTGGAGATGGGAGGACCTAAAAACCTGCCTGCACCAAATAATTCACAGCCCAGAAGGCCCTCGGGCCAGTCACAGACAGGGAGTCAAGGAGGTAGTCCCACAAATGGGGTCCCCCGCTCCCCTGACTATGTAAGTCCCCGCTACAAGGGAAACCGACCAATCCTGGGTTATGTGTGGACTCCTCCAAGCAACTGACCCGGGGAACTTCCCTCCTAACTTCCCCCAGGAGGGCAGAAATTCACCAAATCCTGGGCAGAACTTTTTCCCCAGGTATCCACCCAATTTCCAGCCCCAAAATCATCCATCCTTCTTTCCCAAATTCCCTGAGCCCAGACAACCTAATCCGGGAGAGGGGAGGCCAAGGGTGGAGGGGTCCCAAAATCTTCCCAACCAGGGGTACTACCAGAGAAGGGATAGCTACCCTTCCCGGGATCAGCCCAGGGGAGAAAATAGAGCCCCGTATCAGCCTGAGTGGGTTTCACAACTTGAGCGCCAGGTCCAAAATATGGCACGGGATCTGGGTCACATACTGAGGGCTCAACAGAACCCTCAGATGAGCATGCCACCGCAGAATGCCCCAAACTCTGGACCTGGTGCTCCAGAACAATGACGGGGCAGCACCCCCAATAACCCACCGGTTCCCAGGGAGGAGGCACAAGGGGAAGGGGGGTGTAAAGCCTTGGAGGAAGCTTCCTTCCCAACTTGTAAACAGCCCCTGGAAAACCAGGAACCGGAAACTAAATCTCCTGCCCCTGAAAG
Source organism: Ambystoma mexicanum (assembly GCF_040938575.1). Lineage (NCBI taxonomy): Eukaryota > Metazoa > Chordata > Amphibia > Caudata > Ambystomatidae > Ambystoma > Ambystoma mexicanum. The sequence continues at coordinate 870,265,407 of NC_090928.1, forward strand.
CCTGCCTCCCAAGGAGCAAAGGGGGGGTAGGAGAAACAAAGGACCCAAACAGGCCCAGTTTGTGGAGGAGGTACAGATCTTCCAACTTGAGGGAGAGGGATCCTCAGAGGATCCTGGGGAAAGGATCTTCTCCTTTAGAGATGGGGGAACTCCTCCCAAGGAAAAATGGGTCCCAAGGGATGCCAATTCAGACTGGGGAGATATGGAGACTGAGCTACCGCTGCCCATCATCTCATCCCCGAACCGACAATACCAAAATCCCATGGGTCAAACCCATCCTGATGACTGCCTCCAAAAAGGGGGGGGGGGCGGCCCAGAACCCAAAACCATTTCCAGTTGCCAACTTTTTCTTTCAGATTCCCCAGGCTCTCCACAGAATTCTGCCCAAATCTCTTCGCTAGCAATGTCCAAAACCAGAAAGTTAGCCCACCAGTTGTCCAAAAATGTGCATTATCTGTGCCCCCTTGAGGAGAAGGAGGGAAGATATTATGCCCCGGTACAAGTACAGGGGCAGGGTACAATTTCGGCACTGGTGGACACTGGATCCCAAGCTACCCTTCTGTCCAAAAGGGCCTTTGATGAACTAAATGCAGGAAGGGGGGAGAATTGCCGTATTCCTCTCACCTCTCTTCCTGGACAACTGCAGAACTTTGACGGGAAGGAAATTCCTGTCGAGGGGACTGCAGATTTGGACATCAAAATTGGGCGACACAAGGTGAAACACCCGGTCATAGTAGTGACTCCAGAGGGCACCCCCCTTGTTTACTAGAGAACGACCTCCTGAGAAGGTTGTCACCCCTAATAGATTGTGTAAACAAGGTCCTCTGGACCCAGACTAGCCGACCAATAAAATTAAAACAGAGTGTCAACCATGTTACTTTAAACGCCACCTGCCACATGGTTGAACAAAAATCTGACCAAGTAGAATTTCACTTCCAGAACAACCAAATTCCAGGCGTGACAGTAAAAGCAGTAGGACAACAGACTGGTGATGGGGGGTCCTCTCTATTTCTGAAAATCAACCTTCCTTCCAGTTTAAGGTGGTATTCCACACTAGAAGGAAACACTCTGAAATTCTTTACCAATCCACAATCAGACACTCCCACTCCTATAGTCCAGAAAGAGGTGAAATCAGCTCAGAGCCTGGCTGATATTCAGCAAATTGGAGAGCAGTTGTTCATCCCTGTTCAGTTAAATGATGGGAAGGACTCTGTTCTCGCTCGAGTGTGTGTGAACAACGGTAAGAGCTTCATCAGCGAAGCCATGTTCCGCCAACTCCCACAAGATCCAGCCATTCCCACATTCAAACTGATAGACAAATGGGAAATGGACCTGGAAGCACCTAATTCCAAACATCTCCTGCCAAGCAGGTGTATGCTCAAAATCTCCATTGGCGACAAGAGCATAGTCCATAATTGTTGGGTCGTGCGAGATGTCACTGCCGCCTCTTACTTAGGCAGTGACATTCTCAATTGCTTCGCCATTGGTTTGGACCTAATAAACTTCAAAGCTTGGTCCCGATTAGCAGATAATCCCATGGGCTTTGATGACCCAGAAAAAGCATTTAGGTCAGCTCAATTGCTACCTTATGCAGTTGAAATTCAGATCAAAGAGGAAGTCACCATCCCAGAAAGGAACCGACAATTCTCCCTGGAAGTGAAAGTTAAAAGAGGACAAAAATTGAAAAACCCTGATTCTTATATACATCTAAATGCTTCTCTCCAACAGCAAGGGTTGGGGGTAAACCCAACACCATTAGTCAACATAGAACATGACACCATTCCAATAGAGGTGGATAACAGCGACTTAAAGAGTATTACTCTAGCCGCAGGCACCATTATTGGAATGGCGGTTGATGACCGACATTTTTCCATTGATTTAGGAAATGAACTGTTAGGACCGATCCCTAAGGACTGTTTTGACAGTGACAGTGAGGACAATACAACACCAGACAGGATTTTCACCCGGCATGGGGGGAACTTCCTGGTGTACACTTCTTGCCCTTATGGTAAGGAAGATGTGACTTGTGACTTCAGGAGGGATGGGGTGATTTTCCAGGTCCATGAGGACTGCCTTTCCCACCTGAAGCCTCCAGTCCAAATCAGCAGTCCCAACCAGGGACTTCTCCACCCGCTGAGATAGCAAAACCAGAAGTCTTTCCAGGCTTCAGGCAGATGGTGGAAGAGAGAGTCAACCTGGCTGATGCCTGCGTGACTCTGGAACAGAAGCAAAAGTTGAAACAAGTGTTCTTAGATTTCCAAGATCTCTTTGCGGTAGACTCATATGACTGTGGTCGCACTGACATCCACACCACAACAATTCCCACGGACCCTGGAATGACTCCAGTGTTTGTGAAGCAATATCGTTTGCCTCTCGCATCCATGGAGTCCCTTACTGAAATAATTAAGAACCTTGAGTCCCGGGGAATAATCCGTCCAGTACACAGCACCTTCAATAATCCGGTGCTGGGAATCTTGAAGCCAAACAGCCTGTGGAGACTCTGCGCCGACCTTAGGGAGCTCAACAAACGGGTCCATACTTCCCGATGGCCTCTGCCCTACATTGACCAAGGGCTGGCCCAGATCCAGGGGTCACAGGTATTCACTGCAATAGACCTGACCAATGGATACTGGACCGTGCCTGTCAGTAGGGAGGACCGATACAAACTGGCTTTTACCTTTGGGGGCCAGCAGTACACATGGACCCGGACTCCCTTCGGATACCTCAACTCCGGCAATGAATTCAACATTTTCCTACATAAGGCCATGCCCGACCTGGGTGCGAGGGGTAACCTGGCTTATGTAGATGATGTCCTCATCAAAAGTTCATCTGTGGAAGAACACATAGCGGAGATCCGTTATGTTCTGACACAGTTGAGGGCCACTGGAGCAAAACTTTCCTTCCAGAAAGCACAGTGGTGTACAACCCGTGTTAATTTCTTGGGGCATGAGATTACTCCTCAGGGCATCTGTCCCCAAGAAAAGAAAGTGGAAGCACTTCAGAAGCTGAAAGACCCCACAACTCTGCAGGAACTAAGGAGCCTCCTTGGACTGACTAATTACAGCAGAAAGTTCATTGAAGGCTACGCAGAGATCACTAGACCCCTGATTCATCTCTTGAAGGGTGGGGTCAAGTGGGAATGGGGTCCAGAACAATCCGAGGCGGTAAGACAACTCAAAAGAAGCCTCTCACAAGCGCCTTGCCTAGCTTACCCTGTCAGAAACAAGGAGTTCTTCCTGGAGATAGGGTTCTCTAATACGTGCTTGACGGCAGTATTATACCAAAAGCATGACAAGGTCAATAAAGTAATCTCCTATGCGAGCAAAACTTTATCCTCTGTGGAGGAAAAATTCAACGATTGTGAGAAGGCACTCCTGGCAACGGTGTGGGCATTGAAGAATTACCGCCCATTCATCCAGGGGGAACACATCATAGTGGAGACTCCACACCAGCCTCTGCAATACCTCCAAAGTGACAGAATCCGGGCCGGAAATGTGAGTAATTCCTGAATTACTTCCTGGATTCTGTCAATGCAAGGCTTTCCTGTAGAGGTCAGATATGGCCAAAACAAGAAGAGTCCCCTCGCGCAAGGTCTGGCTGACTTGCATGATTGTGCCAGAGAAAACTGTCTCGAGGACGAAAGTCTAAAAATCAAGGACAACATGGAGGCATACCTTAATTCCCCACACAAAGTCTTTGAAGAAGACAAGTGTGAGGGAATGCCCACTGTCTATGTGGATGGATGCTCTTACCATGTTGACAACAACGGGGAGAAAGAACTGGTGGCCGGCTTAGGGAACGCATGGGTGAATGAGTCCCAGAACCCTCTGCTGGATACAAAATTGGTCCCCGAAGTAGTCAGGCCATCCTTACTGCCGTCCAACATCAACTCCACGAACTGGTCATAATCACAGATTCGGATTATGTACGGAACGGGTTCGTGGAGCACCTGGTAAATTGGAAAACCAGAGGCATGTTATGTGCTAATAACAAACCCCTGAAACATGGGAAGCTAATCCAAAATATTGATGATCTGGTCACATCGAATGGGATGACCATCTACTGGAAAAAGATCAAGGGTCATTCCAAGGTAGAGGGACCAGACAAAACTGGAAATGACTTAGCTGATCAGCTGGCCAAAACCAGGGCCATCCAAGGGGATCTAATTGAAATAGAGTCCCTGTTGGGGGAAATCCAGGTCATTGCTATCACTAGGTCCCAGACAAATGCTCACAATGATCTTTCAACTGCACAATGGAGTAAGGAGACCCCTGATGCTGATTTGATTACAGCTCAGAAGGGGGATCCAATAATTGGTAAGTTTTACCAACACATTGAGGACCCTGAGAACTTTCCCCTGACGGATACCGATTACATTGGGAAAGAGGACCTAAGAGTGTTGATGAAATGTCCAAAAAGGTTCCGAATCCAAGACGGTTTGTTGGTAAGGAAATCCCAAGCTGGCCATGATCAGTGGGTGGTCCCTACCTCATTCCGAAGCCTGATGTTTAGTCACGCCCATGATGCGGCGACCGCCGGTCATAGGGGGTTTCACACGACACTGGAAATCTTAAGAAAGGTTGCATACTGGCCACACATGGGGCAGGACCTCGACCAACACTTGAAGGGGTGTCTTGTGTGTGCACAATTTCAGCCATCATCCCTCACACACCGTGCGCCTCTCCAAAAGAGGGGGATGACACTGCCATGGTCAGATTTGCAAATCGACTTTGTAGGCCCTGTAATCCGCTCGTCTAGAGGAAACAAGTACATGTTGACCGTTACATGCTTGTTTACCAAGTGGGTGGAATGTCTCCCAGCCCCAAATTGCAAGGCAGAAACAGCAGCTGCCCTGATGATTAACCACATCTTTTCCCGTTTTGGTCTACCTCAAAGGATTGAGACAGACAGGGGTAGCCACTTCACCAGTGAAGTAATGACAAAGATGTGGGAGATACTGGGGGTTAAAAGGAAGCTACACATTGCTTACAGGCCAGCTTCTTCTGGAGCAGTAGAGAGATATAACCAAATCATTGTGAGCATCTTAAAAAAGTTTGTGGCAGATTCTGGGCCAAGTTGGGATATCCGATTACCTCTGGTCCTAATGGCCATCAGATCTACCCCTTCATCTGCAACTAAAATGTCACCATTTGAGTTGATGACTGGACGCAAGATGGTGCTTCCCCAGCATTTGCTCTACAGGACCCAAGAGCAGACACTGATAAATGCCTCCACAACTCATGAGTATGTGGAGAATTTAAGGAAACACCTTCAACATGCTTTTGCCTATGCTCAGCGGAATCTAGAAAGATCAGTCGAGAGCATGAAGACCCACTATGATTTAAAAACTACCCGAAATGAATATGAGGTGGGTGATCGGGTCTATCTATAAATTTCCAAAGGAACCAGGCCAAACAGCAAAAATTCTTGCCTACCTGGAAGGGACTGTTTGAAATTATAGACAAGATCTCCCCTGTTGCCTATAAGATCTGCATCCCCAAAGGCAGTTTGGCAGAGGGGGAAGATAAGTGGGTCCATATAAATCAGCTAAAGTGTTGCCATCCCAGGCACACTCTGCAACAACTGGAGGAGGCCTCTGCAATACCAGAGGGGACCGCTCTAGAGTAATTCAATTCCAACCCTAAAATATCCCACATATAGTCTCTAAAATATTATGATTTGGAAAAAAAATTGTCTTATAATTGTATCTTGTTTTTTGTTAAAATAAGAACGCAAATGTTTTGACTATAAAATGTATATGCCACCCCACTATATCAATGGTGGGGAAGAAATGTCTACGAATAGGTATTGCCGCTTTCCTTTGTCATCCTAGGTGAAAGAAAACCTGGAGACTGGCCAAGGAGGACGATCCGGGGACCGGGAGCAGAGACCCGAGGGGCCCGGGGTACCGCCCAATATTCCCATCAGGACCGGCGAGGAGAACCGATCGATCCAACAGGGTGGAGGAAAAGATGCTGAACTGTGCCATTTACAGAATTGGAAGAAGATAATGCTGACATACCAGCGCAAGGGCTCAAAACCTCCTTTGCACCCGACTTCCCCTCGACTTGAATCAAAGTGCAGTCGGGCAGGGGGATTTGTCAAGGGTTTTGACCCATGTTGAATCAATAGACTGGGTAGATGTGGGGATGAGCTATCGCCGCCCATTATTCTATCCCAGAACAAAATAAATCAATAGACTGGGTGGATGTGGGGATGAGCTATCGCCACCCACATTCACGCCAGAATAGAAGAACTGCGCAGTTGGCACGAGACCACTCCAAAGATACAACCTTCTTGTGGGGGGTTCCACATCACCACTCTACTGTAAGGATGCCATCAAAACAATGTTAAGCAAGGGTCCTATACTATCAAGCAAAAGACCACTCTATTGAAATACAGTAATTCAAGACAACTCAAAAATGGATGCAGTACCGACGAATTCCCCAAGGTGGCGCTAGCGGTCTAAACTCTGACAGGGAAACTGTATTTAGGAGTTGCAAGAGGGGCAGGGACTTCAAAGCTTGTTGGTTAATTGGAAACCTTAGCCACCAGCTGTTCCCAGAGGCCAAGAGGCTGGGAAACCTTAACACCTCAGAGATTCCCACCCCAGGAGGCAGGATATCTCATGACCCTGTTGATTGATTGAGGAGAGACTTCCAGGCAGCCTGCTGGAGCCCACACAAAAGGCTCTTTCTGTTGAATGGGATATGTTAATTTTGAGTGTTTCCTGTCAACAGCCCTCTGCCAGCAAGGAGAGACATGTGATCACTGACCCACCCAGACTCCTGGAGGCGGACCCAAACACTTGGGGAGTTGAATTGCAACAAATATATATTTTATAGAAACAGTGATGATTTATTGTAACCAAATGACAGGAATGTACAACTTTGAGAGTCTTAGTTTGAAAAATGCCCTCACGATTTGAGTCCAAACTCCAATTTGTACCATGTTCTAGGGCCAGACCCCGCTAATTATGATTATTGTAGACAATGTGTTTAAGCTAGAGACATGGAAAGTTACTGGGATATATGTGGAAGGGAAATGTACCTTTGTATAATTTTTGATGAAAATCCCATATTGCAAAACCCACTAAAATCGAAAATAAGTTGCCATTTTTTAATGCAAGCTCCTAGAAACGCCAGAGTCGGGACAGGAACTATCTTTAGTAATATATGATGTGTGTATGTGATGTCAAACAACTGTGTACCTGGGACATATGTATTTGGATCAGGAATAGATTTGTGTGCACATTGACCAGGGGAGTGTCATTTCTGCAGGTCATAAAAATGACATCACTCTGACACACTATCTCTTCCCAAATCAGGGACCAAAGAATCTATTGACCTATCAAATCAAGAGAGGGGCAGACTCAGTTATGCTAGCCTCTCCACCGACTTTTTAAAACACATAAAAAGAGACTGCTGGGACAGGTAGGGACATTCAATTCCATTTGCTGCGGAGCATGCTGACCGACGACTTCACATCCATCAATCTCCAAAGACCAGAACTTTACTTCAGAACTTAAAGCAAGGGCCTAAACCCACAAACTGAGAACTCTTCTCAGCAGGCCTCAGCACCCTTAAAATCATCTGCAAACTATTCCACAGCCGGGCAAGCTGTCTGAAATGTTTTGCCAAGAACAATTGCCAGAGACCAGACCAGAGATCCAGAGAACCACAGGCCGCTGTATCCAGAGAGCTGACCCAGACCGCTGTGAGCAGAACCAGAGATCCGGATCGCTGTGAGCAGAACCGGTGCCTGATTGACCCGCCGAGCAGAGAGAACCGAAGTCCAGTCCAGTTGACCAGATCCGTGACGAGGCCCATTCATTTCACAATTAGGAGTGAGTATCCGCCACAACTGTGCAGAACCCAATCTATTAGTTAAAATAATGTAATTCAAGCTATTTTAACCTAATTAGAACAGCCTCTTAGAAATCGTGTCATCTGTCATTTTTAAAGCTGCACAACTGTCACCTGTCAATTCTGCAGCTGCAAGCTGTCACCTGTCATTTTGAGTTTTACTTTAAATCCGAAAATCTACCTTTATTAAATCATCTGTATCTCCGGAACCGTTTGGGCTAGAACCAACTCCCTATACTTATTCCGTAATCGCGAGACACGCACTCGTGAAATTTACCGCGATTTGCGATTTGGCCCGATTTCTTCATCTGTAGAAATCAGCAGCTTTTTGCTTCTCTTTGCTAAAATTCGTTTGCAATCTACTAATCATTCATAGAGTATTGTTAAAGTGAGCCTGAACTAATATAAAGTAGCCATCACCTACCCTGAACCTCTAGAGGGAATTAAAAGCAATTTTAGCACCTTTTCACTTCCTTGCAAACCACATTAAAGTAATTCGCCTGTGTTTAAAACTCATCCCTGTTTTCCCTAAGCTTGCTGGGAGAACTGGAACTGTGTATTGCATTATAAAGTGTGATTTGTTGGGATTCTTGAAGACTGTGTGCTCTCCTTCCATTTCTTGTATTGCATAGGGGGGGAGTGAATTGTCAAAAGAAAAAGTGATCATATTACCTTTTGCTAAAATCATAACAAGTTATTTCTGTACTGCATTTTATTCCACCTTGCGTTTCCTTGAACCATATAAAGCATTCTTTCCCACCTTATTCTTCTGTTCCTATTCATAAGTTACCTCTTGCTGACTACTGCTCATATTCACAAGTGTAATATCCTTTATCAATTTATTGATAGAAGTGTGATATATATATATATATATATATATATATATATATATATATATATATTGTTTACATTTTCAAATAAACCTTTTAATTTGCAAAACAAACCTACTTCTTGGCTCAGTGGGGTCAGGGGGATTCTAAGAGGGGGGTGTTATACAAGGGTTGTCATCCAGAGTACTGAACTGGATATAAAAATACATCAATAAGGGTTTTCCTCAGCATCCCAGACTAGGCATTGACTTAGCTGTAGTGTTGATTGAATATCGCTTACAGTGATGTCTCCACATTCAGAATATTCTTGCAAATCAGAATGTATAATTATTTTTAATGGCACTGGTCCATAACAGCAACTATAAGGCAAAGACATATTTAAATGCAACTTGAGTTTCACATTTCCATATGCTATCGCATAGCTAACACATCCCCTTATGACATAGAGAACTCAATGGGCCAACTGACGCAAAGAGGAGGATCCTTGTGGGTGTGAGTAAGCAAATGGAACCTGTAAAATGCTTGGTCCAGTCCTCCAAAATTACTGCATCAAATAAGATAGGGTTGAGTTTGTTGGGTATTTAAATTCAAATACATAGAAAGGCAGAGAGAGTTTTGGGAAAGCAGCAAAGGAAGAGGGCATTCCTGGCAGGAGAAAAAAGGACTGGGGTTCAAACTGGAAGTAGCTCATGGACATTCTCCTTCAGATGGCCTTTTACAGAGGGAAATTAATGCATATGCCTTTCCCAGGATAGCACCAGATTACCAGAGAGGGATTTTAGAAGCAGCAGGATAGAGTGAAATGAAACATTTTCCCGGTGGAGGTGCATAGAGCTGGTTGATGTCCCAACCTGTCCTCGGCACTTGAAAGACAACCCAGAAGTGAGCACACATTTCTCAAGATTTAAATTCATTCCAGATATGAATTTTACATATTTTGGTGGAACCCTGCTTATAAGCTCTGTCATTGAAAGGGGGAATATAGTACAAGGTGTATGCCCTCTGTTAGGGATAATTAAAAGTGTAACCCTTGACAGTTTAAACTTAATAATGCTTTTGTCCAGTAATTTAGTATCTCTGAAAGCCTTATACATCCTGAGTCAAAATGTGGAATGACAAGCCTTTGTTATTAGTGTCTGATCTAGTCAATAAAGTAACTGACATATTTAACCTAAATGGACATATTGAGCAGGGGTGTTGAGAGACTGGACCTGACTCCACGAGAATAGGAATAGAATGATGTGTAACTGTCCTAGCATCCCGAAAAGAAATACAGTTCCTGAACCGAAATCTTTGGAAAGTGTCCAACAACTTCAAGTTGAATCAATCCTAGAATAAGAATGTTATAGGGTAAGCCAATGGGCCAGATTCACAGAAGCGTTTTATAATGGCGCAATCCCATAGGAAAACGCTCTGTCAATCAAGCCCAATATGTTTCCCTGTTGCCGAAGTGATTTGCTTTGCTTCAAACTTTATTCTGAGAATAGTTTTGTCTTTTTCAATCAAAATAACCTATGACAATGTGTATGTTTATATTGGAGAGGACTTTATTATTTTGTCTAGAATAGTCATTCATATTTGCTTTTATAAATATGGACCTTTGTGAAAAATTGAATAAAAAACATTAGCAAGACAATAGCAGGCAGCTTACATTTCTGCTGCCTGTTTTAATGTGGAATATGGTTGCTGACTTCCCCAAGTGTTTAAAGTTAGCGGGACTGTCTTCAATTTCTTGATTTATTATTTTAAATAAAACTGAGTATTCGGATTAAAAACAGCCTGTTTCTTGTCCCAGATTGTGGGGTGCAATTGTCGTGGTGGGAGCTATTAGATCAGGGTTATTTCTCAATAAAATGTACTTGTTATTAAAAAGTAAATACATACCATAGAGGTCGTTACAGTCCAAAAATGAAACAGTAACACATTTTCTGCAGTCCACATCAGCATACAAATGCACATATTTGTCATGTTTCACAAGGCAGCAGGAATGCATACATTTTCTCAGTTCCGAAAGGTTACCCAATATACACACATTGCTAGTTTCACACATTGCACGTAAAAATGGCTGGAAGAAAGGTCAGCAGTTTTAGGGAGGATTCTCAGAAACATGCTAATTCCCTCCAGCTTAGAGACCCGCAGCAACTTTGTTGGATTTGAGGACTTGATTTATTTTAACCTGGAGAGAGTATGACCCTTTTTCCCACTCTCTCATATTTTAATGTGAATTTTACCTCTGTGTTCCTTTTGGTTGTGGAGTCTGACAAACTCCATAGGCATCATCTTTTACATTTTGTCACACAGTACCTTCAGTGCAGTGGCAAAGGGAAGTCTCCAGATTTCCCAAAGGTTTAAATACCTTCTCTTGGATAAATTACTGTTTCCAAGAGCAGTAAAGTGAAATTGACTTTACTTACCATTGTACCTTTCTAGACCCAGCTATCCCTATCTTAAAATAGAGTGCTGGAGGGGTTACCTAGTATCCCCTTTGTCTAGTTTCTCATGTAACTTGTTTTATGTTACCCATTTCTCATTGAATGGCTGGTGGCAGTGGTTTGTTTGAACTACCATGGTGTGCATTTACCATGGGCTGCCTTCACAGCTACAGTAAAGCACCCACGGGAGCCATCTTTGTCAAAATGGCTCCTGGTCTTCTTTTTTCACCATTTCTTTGTGGAAAGGTCTTTCTTGAGATATACTCTGGGCGCCAAACCAGGTTTGGTCTCTTTGTTCATTTTGCCTTTGGCAGGATTCACGAGTTAAGCCCGCCTCTGGCTCCAGAGTGTCTGGGGTAGGAAGGAAGTGAGGGAGGTGCCCGAAACTCCCTGTGCAAAGTCTTCTAGGAGACCCAAATGCACTCTGTGGTGATTGGCCGGCTGACTGTCCGGCAAGGACAGCCACCCTGCTGGGTGATTGACAGCTAGGCTCGAATGAATGAGAGAGAACTGAATAAAAGGCGAGTCCTTTGGCTTGGAAGGCAGAGTCGACCACTGGACGAAGGAACCAAAGAAGAACTTGAAGAGGATGCCTGCTGCAACTCCTGGACCGTTGGTTTGCCCAGTGAAGCCCTGCTGGAGTGACGAAACACCAAGTTTGCATCGACAGAGAAGCTCCTGAAAGGACGACTTCTCCCATTGAGTTGGTGGGACCAATCAACTCCAAAGTAAGCCACCTGGACATCCATATCGGAGCTGGTTGAATTTCCACAGAGTTGCTGCTGGAAACCGTATTGCCAGGGATAGGAACACCAGATTGTGTGCGTTACTTTTAAGCTGGCCTAGAACTTTTGGAAGATCCTCCGGACTCCCAAGAAGCAGGACTGACCAAGCCTTAGCCCCCTCAACAGAGTGTGGGACCCCGAAACCAAGGAAAGTCCATCTTGACAGACAGGAACCACGGTGTTGCTATTTGCGGTAGACGCGAGGAGCTGAAACACTGAACAGCCACTGAAAGTGAAGTTTGCCGGTTGCGAGTTTTGACCGTCCCAGTGCATTGCAGGAGTCCCCCGACGTCCTCCCTTTTGTCCGCATGACTGAGGCCCAGGAACAGTGAGACCTGCAGAGCTGCACAGGAACAGAAGTCATCTGCTGCATCTTTTCTTCATCTTTAAAGGTACTGCAAAAAGTCTGAGAGAACCTACCTCTTACTGTAGAGTGCTTGTCACTTCTGCAACTCACAAGTCTAATTAGCTTGTGGCCGTACATTTGATTCTTCTTTTCATCAAAGATTCCTAAGAACTTGTGCAAAGACTTTTCCATTTACTTACCAGAAGTGCTTCATCCTATACAAGACTTTTGCCCATTGACTTTGGCTTAGCCTATTGAACTGAATGACTCTTCTAGGAAAATATAAAAGTACTTGCCTGCTTAAGAATATTTGTGGGCTCTTGTTCTAATAACCTTGCCTTTTACCAACTTTTAAAAGAATTCTAAATGCCAACAGTAATATATTAATGTCCCCAGCACCCTAGTTATTGAAGTCACCTGTAGGTGTAGGTTGTGTCTGTGGGCCATCCCAAAAGGGTCTTTACTGATTTAGAAACTCAAAGTGTACCATAATGAAGTATATTTGTGTGTTACTATTCTATAGCTCCCTTGTGAAGAAGGCTTTATAATGGACTGATAAATAAATTAATAATTGTTAAAGCAAGAAACCTTGAGTGGAATCTTTGTGTAACTCCACTACAGCTCACATGTACCCCTCTTGAGATAAGCATGGCTGCTCAACACGCTACCAAAACAGTGTAGTACAAGCTTATACCAAAGGTTGGGTTGCCTATACCTGTAGTTAGAGTTGTGTGTAGTGGTCCCAGAGGGTACTGCATACACACTTTGCCTAACAAGCAGGTAGACAGAGGCAATGGCAGGCACACTGTCACACAGGCAGGGATGAAAGCACACATGAAGCTCAAAACACAAATACATGCAAAAATGCACATGCAAAGACTCATGCCTTCTCTGACACACACATGTGTTTTTGTAACAGAATGTCATATGTGAGGGCGAACTAGCCTGAGCTTTTTTGATTTGTGTAACCCAAAATTACACTGTTAATTCTGGACCTGAAAGTGAGCTTTCCTAATCAGGCTCACTTTTGTAATGCTCCAAGCTGAAAAGTATATTGCAAACATATGACTCTGCTGAGCCCATATACTGACAACCCTCTGCAGCTCTCTTGTGGTTTGGCAACATGGCAGTTGCACAATAATGTGTACATTCCTCCAAACAGCCTGATGAAACCCAATTTCTAACATTCAGGAACTGCCTTTAACCATGGTCAGCCCTGATGCAAAGAATATACTTGTTTTCTGTCATGGCCTGTTGGCAGATTAATTAATAAATATAGGCTATGTCTAGTTTTGACACACTGACCTCTGGGAATCTACAAATAAACTGGGCAAAACCCCTGGATGTCATTTTATTCTCAGCCTCCTTTCTAGTGACTCATTTAGACTGTCAGAATGTGTGTATTTAGCTCTCTGCAATTGAGTTTCACGCAAAACAATCCATATGGAATCAGCCCCTGCAAGTCCTTTGTTTTCTCTGGGAAGACATATCACATTCCAGGAAAACAGGATTTGCTCTCAGGTAGCAGGGAGGGGACAGCTGGATCAAAGGAAAGGCTCTACCAGCAAGAGGGTAGTCACACAAGGGTTGTAATTACTCAAAGGACTTCCCTGGAACGCACCTTTTAGTGGAATCATCTTTGGATATTACAAGAAGAGGTATTTCCCTGGAGTTCTATTGGGGCACATTCTAACCAAAGTCCTCTGTCATAAAAGAGAAGATAGAGACCTCCAGAGTAGAAGAAAGACCTTCCTCTCCCCAGAGAAACATTTGGGGTGAACCTCTGTGTTGACGAGGCCTTCCTGCTACTTGAACAGTGGAACCAGGATCATGCTCACTGAGGGTGACAGCCCCTGCCAGTGCTTTCTAACAACCTTCCTGGCTGGGAAGGACAGAACAGGGACTTGCCTTATTACTGAAGATCCTAGATTGGGCCCACCAGCAACCAGGAAGCAGAAGAACAGTCTTGGCCTTCGCCTCCTGCCTCAATCTGCTCTTCAAGCCGACTTGCCCATGTTCAAGTTATTTTGAGATGCCACAGGACCCCTTGGAGCTGCTTTTGTCACTTTACACACTTTGAGAAGCTGCACAGTACTTTTCGATGCACCATAATACAGATTCGACCAACTGGAAGCAATCATCTTGCCCGTCTCGAATGCTGACCCAACGCAGTGGAAGCAAATGTCTTGCCGGTCTTGATGGCTGGCTTAATTCAATGAAAGCCTTTGACTGACCCCATCTCAAAAGTTGACTCAACCTACTGAAAGCAGTCATTGTGCCCGCCTGAGCATCAATTTGACCCAATGGAGCCAAATGTTTTGCACATCTCATATGCTGACTCAACCCATAGGTAAGCCTGACTCAACTTGACGCGGTCTCAAACTGCAGAAAAGTGCCTAGAAACCTGTCTTGATGCTGTCAAGCCTCAAGAATAAGCCTAAACGATATCTGTAGTGGGTTTGTCCCAATGTTCTGCCCGAAAGGGCCCTTGTCACATTTAAAACACCTCCCCTTACCTTTTTATAGATATCTTCATTGAACTGAAAACTGCTGATGAAAGAAACTGCCTATCTCCCCCCCACGTCTTCATTTGCAGAGTGCCTCCTTTATCTTAAAGTCTGTGTAGTCTGTCTTTTCGCTTACATTATTGGGTTCAAAGGGATTTTAGTATAGGTGTGTCTTTTTAGATTAAAGTCTCTTGTTTTTATAGAATCTTGATTGGACATTTCTTTTATTTTGGTACCACAGTACTATTGCTGTTGGGCTAATTCTTTGCTGGCTCTCACTCCTCCCGAAGACTATAGTCTGCCCTTGGCACGCTTTACAACAAGATGTTAAGGAGCTATATCTTGCTGGTTTGGTAGTAGTGTGGGCCTGAGTAGTTGTTTTACTCATAACTTCTCTCTGTACTTCAGCAAAACAGTAGTCATTTAATCACAGTATTGTGATTTTTTCTACTAAACGAGTTGGTGGTGCAGGTATGCCATGAGGCTGGCATGCTATATGGGAGATGATGGTTGGCCACTACGAGTGTTTCCATGGGAATGCAACACCTGGAGGTCTCCTTAGTGACTTGGCAAGCTTCTATTTTGTAGTGGAAAATCAACAACAAATGGAGACCGATTCAATTTAAAGTGGAGAGGTGCCAGAATAATGCATTGCTTCATTCATAACTTGTGCTTCTCACCAGCTATCACGACATGGCTGCACTTATAGGATGCACATAATTACCTACTCCTTTAAGAGACAGCACTCCACAAATGGTATAGAGTTTCACATGTCTGGAAAACTCATGTGAACTGGGCAAAAGATTGGGTCTTGAAGAATTTAAAATTGGCAGTAGAAAATATTAAATTGAGAACTGTGCCATTCTGCACTGGAACAATGCAATTGACAGCAATCCACAAACCTGAAATATTGTTGAGATACAAAATATCTTTTCATTTCAAAAGATGCTGCTTCATTCCCTACAAATCATGGAACTGCACATCCAAAAATACAAAGTGTCAGAAATGGAATTAAACGAGTAACAGACCATGTGCCTCATGACAAGTCCAGCGGTATCCCTGCCGGTGCTACCGGCTAGTTGCTGCCGGACTTGCAATATTAACGGCACCTGGCTTGCCAGAAACACTGGGGTATTAGGACCCAAGCATTCTGGGAAGTCAGGCGTTGGTAAATGTCAATCCCCATTCCCATTTGAGTCCCATAGGACACAATGGGAATAGGGACCACAGAAGCACCGGCACAGTTATTAATGGTGCCAGTGCTTCCACGAAACTCTGCGGGCGGGTGCCCTTCGCCCGCCAGATCTGATCCTGGCGGACCGGACGGCACCCGCCCGCATAGTCGTACTATGTCTGTCTGGTAACAATAGTACCGGTAGGCTTACCAGCACCGTTGTTACTGGACCAGCATGGTCGTAATGAGGACCATGTCCTTACTACAGAAATGATAAATTACTCACCGTAGTGACTAACATACTCCTAGTCCATACCCTTTCATCCATACTGTATGGGCGTCCCTCGCTAGGGATGGGAAACGGAACCCTTTTCACCGGAAAAAAATGGTCTTCCCCTTTAAATTTAGATGTGCACGTTGGCATGGCCCTCGGAGCATGCGCTCCCCTGACTCCGCCCACTGGCGCCACTCCTCAGTCCCCTTTGACGCGTCCACAATATTATGATTGCTTAATGACACTGAAATGTTACAGGGGAGGATGGTGGGATGTATGGAGGATAGAGGACTATGGACTAGGAGTACGTTAGTTACTACGGTGAGTAATTTAAAATTACTCCTACGTCCCGCCCCCTTCCCTCCATTCTGTATCAGTGATTACAACTGAATGCAGCCCTGGGGAGGAGAGTTGCCCCTCTAAGAAAACAAGTTCTTCAAAACTGCCTGGCCAAATGCTGCATCCGACCTGGTGCAGGCATCCAAACAGCAGTTTTTGCAAAAGGCTGATGGGGAAGCCGAAGTAGTTACCTTGCTGATCATCTGCCACAGGACGTGTTTTCGGAAAGCCATAGCCGTGGCCTTGGCTCTGATGGCGTGGGTGGGCATGTTTGCTGGAAACGCCCTGTGCTGCCCTCATATGCCTCCTTGATAGCCATAACCATCCACCTTGCCATTGAAGCCTTGGAGGCTTGACAGCCTGCAAAAGTGATGGCAAAAGTGATGAACAAGGCATCTGATTTACAGAAGCTCTTTGTCCTGTCCAGATAAAATCTTAGCGCATGCCTGGCATCCAGACAGAGCAGTACCCTCTGAGCCCTATCCTTTGGGTCAGCAAAGAATGTTGAGAGTACTATCTCCTTGTTAATGTGAAAGGAGGAAACAACCTTAGGGAGAAAGGCAGGATGAGTCCTAAACACCACTTTGTCGTGGTGAAATGTGGTATAGGGCTCTGAAGCCACCAGAGCCTGAATTTCACTAATCCAGCATGCTGATGTAAGGCCAACCAGTAGGGCAGTCTTAATAGCAACCAGCCTGATGTCTGCTGACGCCATGGGTTCAAAGGGTTTGTGTGCTATGGCGCACAACATCACATTAAGGTCCCAGAGTGGATGGGGATGTTTGACAGGAGGATATAATCTGCTCAGACCCGCCACGTGTCTTTTAACCACTGTATTGGAGAAGGAAGATATGTCATCTCTCGAGTTCTTGTAGGCCCCTATGGCTGCCAGATACATACTGCAGGTGTCTACCTGCGCACCTGAGTGAGCCAGATGCGCAGAGAAGGAGAACACATCATTCAGTGAGCATGTCAGCAGATTGTTCTTGTTTTGTCTTGGCTCATTGACATAACCTTGTGCACTTGCTCCTGTATTGACTGGTGCACTTGCTCCTGTATTGACTGCTGGTGTAGTCGCTTCTTGCCCTTTGTATGATAGCCAGGTTGTCCTGTGACTAGTGTAGATGCTTCAGGGTGACCAGGAACCACACTGGAAGGGCTAACTTCTGCGAAGCGGGGTGAACCACTGTGTCCCCCTGCTGGGCGAGGAAGTGAGCTAGACCCAACGGTAGGTGTACCGGAGGCTGATCCGACAGCCGTAGGAGTTCTGAGAACCAAGGTTTTGCCAGCCACCATGGCACTATCAAGATGAGTTGAAGGCTCTGTGACTCCATGAACTTGCAGATGACCCTGTGAATCAGTGGAGTGGGGGGGAAAGTGTATGCATTCAAGTCGTTCATAGAATCTGCAACGCATCCCCCAGAGATCCCCTGCCTTGCCCAAGCCAGGAAGCAAACTGGTGGCATCTCCTGTTGCTCATGGTGGCGAATGGGTCTACCTGAGGGTGGCCTCACCTGTCAAAGATCCCCCTCAGGACCTCTTTGTTCAACTGCCACTTGTAGTTGTTGATCCCCAGCCTGCTGAGCCTGTCCGCCTCCAAGTTGGATTTCCCCCGAAGGGGGACTTCTGACAAGTCAATGTTGTTTGATAGTGCCCACTCCCAGATGCCGATGGACAGCCTGCAGAGCGGAGGGGACCAGGTACCTCCATGTTTGTTGATGTAATACATGCAAGTGGAGCTGTCTGTCTGGATGCAGACCGACTTGCTGTTGACAATGGGCAGGAATGCCTTGAGGGCAAGCCAGATGGCCATCATCTCGAGCCAGTTGATGAGTTCCAGCTGTTCGTGCCATTACCATACTCCATGGACACTGTGGCTGTCCAGTGTAGCACACCATCCCTCTATGAACGAGTCTGTGGTAATGGCGATCTCTGTAAAAGGCTACCTGGATGGCCCGCCTGCTAACAGGTTGGTCTCTGCACTCCACCATACCAGGTCCTGGTGGAGGTGCTGTGGTATACTGACTACAGCTGCCTGGGAGTCTGTCTCCTGATTCCAAGAGGGTGAGAAATGTATCTGCAGCCTCCTAATTTTTAGTCTTGTGTGTGGCACAGCCAGGAGACAAGCCACCATTGACCGAAAAGATGCTGGTCCCACCATGCTGTGGTCACGCCACTGCTGAGAAAGGGCTTTGTGGTCTTCCTGATTGCCATGATCTTGTCTGCCAAGGGGAAGATCCTCTCCACCCTCCCTCGTATCCCAAATTAGCTCCAGGAATGTCAAGGACTGGGTGGGTAGTAACTGCGACTTACTGAGGTTGATAGGAACCCCAGATCGTATAGCATGTGCATAAGTGCTGAAAATGTGCAATGTACTGCCTCTGATGACTCCGCTTGAACAAGCCAGTCATCGAGCTATGAATAAAAGTGGTGGCCTTCTGCCCTGAGCAGGGTTGCTATCAAGTTTATTAGCTTTGTAATGACCCTCCGGCCGAATTGATTCCAAAGGGGAGGACCTTATATTGAAAGTGAAAGCCCATGATCCTGAACTTTAGGAAGGAACGATGGGGCTCCCAAATTGGGACATGCAGTTAAGCATCCTTTAGATCCAGGGATCACATCCAGTCTCCCACACACAGTGTCTCCACAATGAGTGCTGGAGTAACCATCTTGAACCTTTGAAGGGGTAGCGAAAGGTTCAAAGAAGAAAGGTCTAGAAGAACTCTCAGGACAGCCTAGTTCTTTTTCTGTATGATGAATATCCAGCAATAGAGGCCCATGCCTCACTGTGAATCTGGAACCCCCAACACTGCCTCACTCGCAATGAGCAAGCGTATTTCCACCAGAAGAGTTGCCATCACAATCTGTGGGACTTGAGGGGAGGAAAGAGTACATGTTGGTATTGGCAGACGGAAGCCAGAGGAAACTACAGAGAAGAACCAGGGGTCCGCAAACCTTGCCTGCCAGGAATGGATGTGAAGGGCAAGCCTGCCCCCCACCAGAGAATTGTGGATCTGGATAGCACTGGCACAGTTTTTTACCCTCTGAAGCTAGTGTATGGAAGGGGGTTTGGAAAAACCCCTTGTGAGAAGATTTGTGCTGCTTGCACCTGTGCTGGCTAGGAGACCTGTCCGGCTGTATAGAGCATCACTCCTGAAAGCCCCTGAAGCCATCAAAGGTACGTCCTCTCTCAGAGCATTGGTGACTTTGGCTACAGGTCTTGGGCGCATATTTTGTCAAGATTGACAAGGACTTAGCTGTTTGAAAGCTATTTTTCTTTTTGTCAAGTTCCTCGTCCGTGGTTGATTGAAACAAGTGCCTGCCCCCCTCAAATGGCAGATCGAGAATGCACTCCTACACATCAGGGTTAAACTTGGTCCCCTTAAACCAAGCCGTTCTTCTCATATCGGTAGCGACACAGAGCGCTCTGCCCGTGTGTCAATGTGCGCCACTGTGGACTCCATGATATCCTGGGCCACTAATTTCGCATCTGCCAACCTTGCCCAGAATCGCACCTGACTATGCTTGGGGAGCTCCGATATTAATATCTGTCCCTGTTAGATGAGTGCAGAATCTGTATGCCACCTGGAAATGTGGGCCTTGTCTGTGAAGGATACTGAACCAACTTAACTTCAGGCAAGCCTGCGTTTCTGACAAAGAGAAGAAGGGACCAGGAGAGACCTGCAAGCTGGGAATTCCCCAGGAACACTTGAGGGTCTGGGCTGGTGCTGTGCCTTAAGTAATAATTTAAAGCGAGCATAAAAAATGCCCTAAATGTAATTAGATACATCTTTTAGAATGATTGCCCTCCCTGGAGTAAGAGGGAATTGGATGGTGGCTACTAGGGGACATTCATTTCAGATAGAATATTCATGATGTCATGTGAAATGCCTTATCACTGTATTTAAAGATATGTGAGATTTCACTGCATGTAGAAAAGAATGCATATTATACGCGCAGAGGCTGATAAAATCATATTGATAGAATGATACTAGAATATTGTAGGGTGCTGGTATGAATTACATCCTGCTTTCATTGATTCTAAAGCTGAGGTAGGTTCTTCTTAAATAAATAAAAATGTGCTTTCTCTGTGGTGTGTGCACTGTGTCAACTGTGTTGGGACCAATGGGGAATTTTTGTTGTGACTACCGTCAACGGTATTATCGTGCGGTAATTGTGCCAAAAATCAGCAAATTTGCGGCAGATTTACACCATTGGTGACATTGATGTGCTTTTTTACAGCTAAAATCTTGCCTCAGTTTGTATATGGTTTAGAGTTATTTCCGGTACGGGCTAGGGCTGAGTCGAATAAATTGGAGGCCCTGATTTGGCAGTCTATCTTGTTTTGTCTACGAAAATCTGTCCCCTTTGCAGCAATTAGGTATGAGCTGGGACTGCAATCCATCGAAAGTATGATAGAATGGAGAAGACTATCTCGGAAATTATACACTACCCCAGATAACACCCTATGTGCATTAATAGTGAAGGGGTTGCGAGAAAGTGTCCCAATGAGTGGATTGTTATCACTGTTAAAGGAAGAAAACGTTCAGTCCATGGCAAAACTGGGCTTATCCTAGCAAACCCTGATAATGCATCCTCAAAGGGTAAAAGGATTCTTACAATACAATGACTGGGCAAGAACCGTGGATGTGGTATTCGCCTCGAAATTATACCTCCAATTGGTCTGTCTACAAAAGAAAATGGGCTGTATGGAACCCTATCTCATTAGATTTCCAGATAAGATTCAGAGACATAATTTTATGAGGTTTAGGTTTAATGTTTTGAGTACTAGAAAGATCAAGGCAATAAGGGGTGAGCTGATTAATGAAATGTCCTTCTGTAGATTTTGTAAGTGTATTAGTTGTAAGGAAACACTGTTCCATTTGCAAATAGAGTGCCCTGCAAGGAGCGAATTGATTGTTGAAACAAATTTAGACAATGTGTACGTGGATGTTTTGTGGTGGGATATGCTCCATAGTAGATCAGTCGCGATAAAGATAGCTGTTTTACGATATCTGTCTGAGGTCTGTAAATTATTCTAGTAAGTAAATTGATTTTTATATGTGTTTGCATACTTCTTACAGAGTTCTTTTGTGCTTATGTATTCAGTTTGGACTGAAGCTAATTTTAGCGTACATTTTTATCATGTAACTTGTTTTAGTAAGTCGACTAATTTGTATATATCTTTTTGTATATTCTATATAGATTTTTTATTATCATTTTTTTCTTCTGTTTTATTTTGAATCAATATATTTTATAAATTCTGTACTTAAAGTTTGAATCTCTATTTTGTAAAAGTTATTTTATGACAAAAACAAAAACAAATAAATAAATGAATAGTCTGTACATTCTAAATTGATAACATTGCTCCCCTAACTCAAACCTGCAAAATTTAGATGAAACTCATTTTACCTTAGATTTGAACTGCATACTAAGGTAGAGCTAGAAACTCTAAAACCACTCACTCCCACTGTACAGGATAATTGAAGTAAATGTGTGTATATAAATGTCATTTTTCTAGTCAACCTTTCTCTCGTGCCAATACTTGATTTTGATATTGGAGAAAATAACATGTGTTGAACTGGTTATCGATTGACTGAAATTGATTTTGTGTAAATGAACCTTGAAAAGAGCTTTAATAAATTGGCTGAAAAGCATTATTATGGTCATAGAATGAAGTGCTGTTTAGAGGTGGTCTTGTCTTATTTAGGAACAGGATTGGAAGAATATTATGACTAGTACTATTGTGAGACTGAATGTGTGCATTAAATTTAGTGAGATTGTCACAGGCAGGCCACGTCTGAGTAAATAAGCCCATGTCATTTATATCTGATGTCTTGTGGTGACTTACCCTGCATACAGTACGTACCATCTTCAATTTCTTTTAAAGCAATACGTGTAAGTTTTAATCAACAAGCTTGTCTTTTGCCCCAGAATTATAGGGTGAACTATATCCCAGGGAGTTTTAAATTAGTGATGGCCGCTTAGGGAAAAGATCAACATACAACAAATATACATTTCCCATTAAGCCTGCATGATGACAACAAACTATGGCGGCCGTGGTGGTTCAGTAGAAGGATGCAGACACACTGAGGACATTTCAAAGATAGTTTTATTAAAGAAGAATAATGCCTAGTTTTCCCTATTGCCATGGAGTTTCCCCTACCTATCAAACTAACTAAGGTGCTACTCAGTGGTTGGTGAATTTCCGAAAGAATAAGTCCATAGCCCAAACCTAACTAACCCTAACTGAGCATACCACTATTCTAACAACTAAAGACAGGATAATGACTTCCTTCTCCTGGCTTTGCTTCTTGCAAATGGTCTTCTTTTGTATTCTTCTCAATAGGTGATTTTTAAATAGTCTGTGACTTTTTTTAAGCGGTTCATGTAACTCTTTCAAGATTTTATGAGGCTTTTGTTCCTTCTTCTAATTTGGTTTCTTTGACCTTGGATCAATACTTTGATCTATATTAATGGGTTTTGTGTAACTTTGGTTCCCCGGTTGGGATTGGCCCTCCTGATGATTATAATTCACTTCTTTCCTTTATAGACTCTACAATTCTGCCTCTTGGGGTTTTCTTCTCTTATTCTTAACTCATAGTGTTCTTTCTCTTCATAGAATTCTCCTGCTAGTGCATAGCCTCTGTCCTTTGACATATATAGACCTCTCCCTTTCTAACCATGCATTTGTCTCTTAGTTTTAGTTTCTCTCTCAATATTTACTATCGATTCGACTGGGACGAATATGAGAAGTCCATAATGATTCCCCAGAGGCCTCCCGGATCTCCTGTTCTCCCCGTTACCTTGGATTCTCTGGGACAACATCTCTGTGGTCTCTGTTTGCTTGGGGTTCATTGTGCTCTTAGCTTCATCGGCTTCTCCGGTTACTCATGTTCCTCTTCTGAACAGATTGACAGTCCTGTGGGTATCCGGATGTCTTTGACCATCTAGTGGTTTTAGTGTTTTGTGGACTGCCGGAACACCATGAAGTACCCATGATCACGCCACCACAATCAGATTCTTGCTCTCTCTTTCTCAAAGGACGCTGCATGTTAAGCGCTCTGCTTTCGGCTCCAAAGCAATTTTCCAAACCTGTGGGCTCAGTCGGTTGCTGAGTCTTCTCCCCTCTGAGGTGTTACATCACCCTTTGGATTCCTGGGCTGACATTCGCATCTCTCTTCCTCCACTTGTTGCAGAGCCCCTATGCTCCAGCCTCCTCAACCCAGTTAAATGGGGATTTCCATTTAAAGTGATATGTTCTCTTTCTTGTTGACAATAACATATGTTAGTTCGCTCTTCATACACGTCTCAGTATTGTATATTCTTTTATAGGTCCTATATTCCCAAGTAGACCACTTCGGTGTATCGTTTAAGGAGTTTCTCACAGGAATGGGAGTTCTTGTCCTTATAGGGGGGAGTCTCTGCAAGTGAGGTGCGGGCTCACCTAACTTTTCTCAAACCGGGGGGCTCTCCGTTGGGGAGACGGGACAAATTCCCTCAATTTGTCACAGTCCCTCCCCCTTATGTTCCTGGCTTCCGCTTCTCTTTTTGGAAGATAAACTTTTGTCTTTGTTGTTCGAGGATGTGATTTGGTTCTCTCTTGGTTTGGAGATTGATCTTTCCCCAGTCCCATATGGTAGTGTTTGAAAGTTCAATGGATGGTTCCCAAGATTATAGAAGAGAAGAGTATGAATGCTTTGGGTTTTGAAAGTCCGTGGCTATAATAAACTATTCTGGTAGACCAGGTACTACTGCTGTTTTAATAGGTGTGAGTTTGTTTCTAATTTTCAAAGACAAAGGTACTTTAGAACAGGTCTCCACATTAAATTTACACAGGTTATTTTTACGGGTTGACTATCTTGTATGTCTTTGGGATAGTTTTCTGGCTTCCTGAAACTATAAGGGCATTAGTCCATACCCCGTTTATTTGCACCTTCTCATGGGTCTGAAATGGTTGGGGTCTGCAATTGCATTTTCAAGAACAATCGGCTCAGATTCTGTTTCATCGTTCCCCTCTTCCCATGGCTCTATTGTCAGCCATCCTATCTCCAAAGGTTCTTCTAAGTTATTCTTGGGACAAAACCTAGTGATGTGTCCCTGTCCTCACATTAGAAACATAAAGGGGGCCCAGGAAGGAAGTTCACCCCACTTCCTCCGAGAGGAATTCAAAGTTTATTTAGGGGTATTAGAGGGCTTCTTTTATGAGCTTTTTCCTTACTTATATTTTCTTGGGAAGGAATGTTCTCATCGCTTGGCCACTTACCTCTCTTTACTTCTGTCAGTTTCCCTATATGTTTCAGATATTTGGCCGCTTCTGAGTGGGCTTGTGCTAACTAAATGGCCATTTCCAATGAGTTTTGATTTTTATTGAAATAATCCCTATTTGTATAGACAGAGGAAGAGCGTTGATGACTTGTTCTAATGCTACGGCTTTGAGGTCCCCTTGTAGGGTTTTTTCCAAGCCATTGGGTAAGCATTGTCTGCACTTGTCCTGCTAATTGTAATGGGCTTTCTTTGGGTGAAAGCTGTATCTCCCAAACTTTTAATCGGTAAAAGCCATCCATCTGTCCCACCCGCTCTAATAATGCTTGTTTAATTTCAGGAAACGAGTAGACCTCAGTGGATTATATTTTGGTAGGATACTTGTAAGTCTCCTTTTAATAAGGGTACCAAATAACATGTTTTTAACAGTTGTCCCAGTTAAATTGGGTTGAAGGTTGTTCAAAATGTACAAAGAACACCCTCAAATCCTCTCCATCCTGGTACGGATGTAATATACCATGTGGGACTATGCGTGTGGCAGGGCTCTTTCTCACTTGCTCCAATCCTTCCTGGAGTCACTGATCCATTTGGAGTTGGTGGGTTACTAAGCGCTCCAGGAGGGACTCTGGGGTACTCAGCGATATCAGGTACAGCCGAGGAGACTGAGGTCTCTGAATATTCACTTCCAGCTTCTTCCCGCTCATTCCAGTTTCCACTATGCTCGGGATTGCCTATGACTTCTACTTTCTGGTCAGAATTATCCTGGGTGTTAAGATTCAACTAAGGGAACATGGGTTTTTATCCCTAGGGAGGGTTTTATGCATAGGAGACCAATTGGTGAAAGGTTGTCTATGGGTGCGGCCATATATTCTTGGAAGGGTGGAAATTGTTTCTATCGCAGAACTTCAAATCCCACATCTGACACCATATGTGACGGATCAAAAGAAGCATGCAGTCACACTGAAGATATTTCAAAGAATTTCTTTTAAAGAATAAGAATTAATGTATGCTATTGCTATGGGGTGTTCCCTACTTCTCTATCTAACTAAGGTGCTCGTTAGTCATCAGTGAATGTCCCAAAGAATAAGTCCACAGTCCAAAATTAATCCCAACTGACCCTACCACTATTCTAACAATTAAAGAAAGGAAAATTGTTCCATTCTCTTGGCTTTGCTTCCTGCAAATGATGTTCTTCCCTGTTCTTCTCAATGGGTGATTTTGAAATAGTCTTTTGTGACTTTTGTAATCAGTTCATGTAAACCTTTCAAGATTTTATGAGGCTTGTGTTCCTTTTCAAAATGTGTTTTGCTTGACCTTGGACGAATACTTTGATCTGTATTAATGGGTTTTACATAATGTTGGTTTCCCAGTTGGGATTGACCCTCTGGGTGATTATAATTCACTTCTTTCTGGTATAGTCTTTCTTGTCTTGTACTATCTCTATTAGTTTCTTTATAGTGCAAGTCATTGCATGCTCTTTCATTTAGGTTCCCTTCTTTCCTTTTCGAATAAAGGGGTACTTTCCTCTTTTCGCAGGTAAGTGATATCCAGACTCTACAATTCTCCCTCTTAAGGTATCCTTCTCTTCTTCTTAATTTATGCTATTCTTTCTCTTCATAGAATTCTCCTGATAGTTCATAGCTTCTATCCTTTGACATATATAGCACTCTGCCTTTCTCCCCAGGTGTTTGTCTCTTAGTTTAAGTTTCTCTCTCAATATTAATTGTCAATTCGACTGGGATGAGTATGAGCAGTCTCTCTCAATATTTAATGAATTTGTGTTTCTTTCATCATCATCATTCCACTTTCTTACTTTCCAGTTATGCTCTTGTCTATTCGACTGGGACGAGTAGGAGCAGTCCCATAACGATTCCCTGGCAGCTTCCAGTATCTCCCTGTTACTTTTGATTTTCTGGGACAACATCTCCAGGGCCTTTGTTTGCTTGGGGTTCGGTGTCCTCTTCACTGCGTCGGCTTCTCCTGTTACTCTGGTGTCCCATGCTCTCCTTCTGGACGGATTGGCAGTCCCACAGGCATCTGGACGCTATACGGTTTTGACCACCTGGTGTTTTCAGCCTTGTTTTGTGGACCACTGGTCCACCACAAAGTCTGTGTGGTCACGCCCCCACCATCAGCTTCTCGCTCTCTCCTTCTCAAAGTGCTGTGCTTTTGGCTCCAGGGCAATTACCAAACTTGCTGGCTCCGAAGGTTGCTGAGTCTCCTCCCCTCTCAGGTGTTACATCGCCCTCCAGCTCTCTCTGGGCTAATGTTGTTGTCTCTCTTCTTCAACTTTTTGCAGCGTCTCTTTTTGCTCCAGTCTCCTCGTCCCAGTTAAATTGGGATTTCCATTCAATGTGATGTTCACTCATTCTTGTTGACAATAACATATGTTAGTTCTTTCTTCATACAAGTCTCAGTATTGTATATTCCTTTCTAGGTCTGATGCTCCCAAGTAGGCTACTTCCGGGTGTCCTTTAGGGAGTGCCTCACAGGAATGGGAGCCATTGTCCCCATAAGGGGAGTCTCTCCCGGTGTGGTCCCACTTCCCTCGGCCCCTATGGACGGTGTTGTGTAGCGGGTTAATCTTCCTAGCCTCACGGGAGAAGGGACGAATTCCCTCAATTCGTCAAAAGGCTCAAGGACGTCTAAGGATGTCGAAAGTATGTGGCACAGGGAGGAAATTAGGGAGCAGTATAAAAATGTGCTATTGGTTCCAGAAACTTCACTAGCACTCAGCATATTGCAACCTGTGCTACTTCCGCAGAACTAAGCATGAGCTAAGCTAATAGGATCACGGTGGAGGTCAGCCCAGTGAGAGAGAAGAGCACGACACATGCCCTATTCTCAGTGTGTGTTTTTGTGACTGCCTAATTGCGGAACCTACTGCACCACCAACAGCTGTTGAGGAATAGTTAGCCACAGAACTACCTTCAATACACTTCCCCAAATTAAAAAACGCTGAATGGACATTGTAAGGAAAGGGGCAAACTTACATTCCAGAAATGAAGGCACAGGAAAATGGGATTTGAAGCAGAGACTTTCTAAGGAAGCATAATGCATATTTCCATGCACACTCTTCAGACTGACATAGTGCTGCATATGAGAAAAAAAGACAGCATCAAAAGTCGTGACAAAGTGTTTATGCTTAACAAGCCGGTATCCCTACACACTTTCGCCAGAGAAAGACTTGAACCCAAAATGTGCAAGGAGTCGGCTCCTTCAGTCCCACCGAAAGGTCAACGTTAGCCAAGCACTCCTGAAAGGATTCGCAAGCCTGGAGTAACTGGAAGCTAAGGCCAATGTCTGGCAGCACAATGTGAGGAAACACTGCTTTCCAAGCCGAATCCCTCGTTAGCATTCTGCTGTGAAAGGCACAGACGCCTGCTTATTTCCTCTGCTTTTCCTGTTCCAGCCCAACAAGGCTGCTGTGTATGATCAAGAGAACACGTTTTTCAAAACAGCAGCCCAGCGCAGGCGTCATTATGCTCAGAATATCAACCTGCCTCCTGACTGTGGCCCGGCTTCTCCCCCATTGTTCGCAGTGGCAGCCCTCGTCCCCCACCCTGCAGCCCTTCATTTTTTCAAATTCTTATGGTTTCCCGTTTCAAGAATAAATATTTTGCATCATTTATACAGTCCACACCCTCCTCCCCGGGCGACGGCGTTCTTGTGTTTATACTTGAGCTGCACTTTTAGCCCAATTTATTAATCGGTCGATCAAGGGTTGCGGGACCAAGAAACACCAGTCAATCTTGCATCAATGGGAACACAAGACAGCCCTTAGAAAATGTACAGTGCGCTCCCCTGTGAAAATGAGCCTACAGTCCAAGTGCATTATGCATTGAACAGGAATGCATATACATAACAGGAATATGGAGAACACACACCCTCAGAGGGGTATAACCGATGTTTATTGTTACCCAACTGAATGGTACTCATTTTAGCGGCCTAGGAAGGATGAAAGGCTGAGTGAGCCTGCCAGGATTCGAACCTGTGCACAGGAGGTCCAACACAGGCCCCTGCAGTGGATGCATTAATCCACTGAGCCACAGACCCAGCGTTATATGTGTATGTGTCTTGGTTAGAGCTTAATGCCACACTGAAGAAAGTTCAAAGCACTACAGGGGAAGAGCAGAAAGGGAGAGAGGGGATAATAGAAAGAGAAAGTTGAGAATAGGAGAGGATGAGAGGGTGAGGTAGGAAGAGAAACCAGGTGTGACTGCGAATATAAAACAGTCTGATCGTGGTGTAGGATACAGTCGGCAAGCAGTGAATGGAAGAACAAGAAACCCTACACCATCTAGTGATGATTTGTCCGATTTTAATACATGTGCACACTTTGCACTTTGGTAAACGTATTCACAATGTTAACTTCATTTGTTCGGATAAATGATGGGAAAATCAGTAGCGGAAAACACAATTTTGCGATTTTTACTTAGACTTGGTGAACTTTTAAACACTGAAATCATGAATGATTGAAATGACTTCGGTCATTTTCCTTAATATTAATTTGGATAAACTCTGAAATATTGATATGACAGCTCGTTTTTTAAAAATACTAATACTGTCCAATTGTAATGCTAAGTGACTGTATATTGTGTGTCTTTTTTTCACTTCTCCTTTGTTTTTGCTTATTCGTTGATTATTTCCTTTGTATATTTTGTAGAAAATAAGCACAGTAAATCAAAATTCAGGAAGCACAGTGAGGCAATCAATTCTCGCCTTCAGCAACAGAGTCCTCCGACAGCCAGATCCTGTTTCCTAGATCGTCTCCTAATGGATACACTTACCTGGACAGCCCAGCGCATAGTTAATTGGAGGGGGGTGAATCCTGGGGTGCTGCCAGACGCCTAGTTTCTGGGAAAAAAAGGAATTCAGGGTTCGAGGGCCACCCTAGGGGCGCTTCACCCAAAGGCATGCTCAAGGCTGCTTGAGTGATTGCACCATAAAGGCGCAACCAAGACTATGGTGGCATTTCTGCATGCTAGGGACGTATGGAAGACCCAGCATGAGTTTCAAATAGTTTGTAATCCTGGTGATAAGATACAAGAGTCTGTGCTTAAGGGAGCAAGTGGGAAGGTGGTTGTAGCTTGATTTGGCATCTGTTGCAAATGTAGGCTCTGCCTCCCATCGCTCCATACTGCTGTTATACGGGACACAATATCAGGGAGATTTCAGCTTTGCACTCCTTCCAGAGTGTATGACATGGGATATATAACAAATGGATTCATTTGATATAGTTAATGTAGCACTTATTCCACTATAATGAAGCTAATTATGCTTGTTGCTATCCAGAGCACGGCAGCAAAGTGTGGGATTTACCATCTCTCGGCGGCGGGGCTGATCAGAGTCAGGGATTTCTGCTGCCAATTTGTCTTGAGTATTCCCTAAGGGACGGGGGAACTGTAGGTTCTATCTAGGAAGCGCTTGCTGTCTTTACACCTTCAAGGGCCTGTAGGGCAATTCAGAATTCAAGAGCAAGTGGCAACCCTGGGCCCCTACGATTTAGAGTGGGGAAAGTGACTCAGACTAACACAACAGGTCCAGTCTAGTACGGAACCGCACCCTGTTCTCTTGCATTTCAGAGACACTTCCTGTAGATCCTGTAAGGGTTCCTGCATTCTGTTTGCAAAGGTAGCGGGAGCCCCTCTCTCGACAGAACAAGGCCTGATAACCTGTTCAGTGGTTATTAACCACTTGAGAGTTCGCAGCCACTGCTTTTACTCACTGTGCCTTTCACAGATGGGAAATATCCATTTGCATATCAGTCTTTGTCCTGCCCAGGGGCAGTCCAGCACCGAAATGCAATGGCAATTCCAACCTGAACGAGAGTACCACCAGCAACCCCATACACGTGTTTCACCCTTGTTGGGGATCATCAGTGAGGTGAAGCTGATGCCTCTCTAAGCACAGTGAGAGGGAGACCACATCTGGTTGCCCCCAGGAGACCTAGGGTTACCAATCCCAGGTTCCTTGAAATTTAGTTTGCAAAGGTAGCGGGCGCCCCTCTCTCGACAGAACAAGGCCTGATAACCTGTTCAGTGGTTATTAACCACTTGAGAGTTCGCAGCCACTGCTTTTACTCACTGTGCCTTTCACAGATGGGAAATATCCATTTGCATATCAGTCTTTGTCCTGCCCAGGGGCAGTCCAGCACCGAAATGCAATGGCAATTCCAATTTTGTAGAAAATAAGCACAGTAAATCAAAATTCAGGAAGCACAGTGAGGCAATCAATTCTCACCTTCAGCAACAGAGTCCTCCGACAGCCAGATCCTGTTTCCTAGATCGTCTCCTAATGGATACACTTACCTGGACAGCCCAGCGCATAGTTAATTGGAGGGGGGTGAATCCTGGGGTGCTGCCAGACGCCTAGTTTCTGGGAAAAAAAGGAATTCAGGGTTCGAGGGCCACCCTAGGGGCGCTTCACCCAAAGGCATGCTCAAGGCTGCTTGAGTGATTGCACCATAAAGGCGCAACCAAGACTGTGGTGGCATTTCTGCATGCTAGGGACGTATGGAAGACC
This sequence comes from Ambystoma mexicanum, assembly GCF_040938575.1. Taxonomy (NCBI): domain Eukaryota; kingdom Metazoa; phylum Chordata; class Amphibia; order Caudata; family Ambystomatidae; genus Ambystoma; species Ambystoma mexicanum. The sequence continues at coordinate 870,296,749 of NC_090928.1, forward strand.
CAGCATGAGTTTCAAATAGTTTGTAATCCTGGTGATAAGATACAAGAGTCTGTGCTTAAGGGAGCAAGTGGGAAGGTGGTTGTAGCTTGATTTGGCATCTGTTGCAAATGTAGGCTCTGCCTCCCATCGCTCCATACTGCTGTTATACGGGACACAATATCAGGGAGATTTCAGCTTTGCACTCCTTCCAGAGTGTATGACATGGGATATATAACAAATGGATTCATTTGATATAGTTAATGTAGCGCTTATTCCACTATAATGAAGCTAATTATGCTTGTTGCTATCCAGAGCACGTCAGCAAAGTGTGGGATTTACCATCTCTCGGCGGCGGGGCTGATCAGAGTCAGGGATTTCTGCTGCCAATTTGTCTTGAGTATTCCCTAAGGGACGGGGGAACTGTAGGTTCTATCTAGGAAGCGCTTGCTGTCTTTACACCTTCAAGGGCCTGTAGGGCAATTCAGAATTCAAGAGCAAGTGGCAACCCTAGGCCCCTACGATTTAGAGTGGGGAAAGTGACTCAGACTAACACAACAGGTCCAGTCTAGTACGGAACCGCACCCTGTTCTCTTGCATTTCAGAGACACTTCCTGTAGATCCTGTAAGGGTTCCTCCATTCTGTAACCTAGAATGCCAAGCTTGGGGAGCGATTACCCCAAGAGAGCATAAGGTCTTTGCTTGGGGGAGATCCTGATAGGTCTAGAAGCTGACGAAGCTGCTATCACACTAGTGATGCGTTTCCTCTTATTCTGTGTACACTCTTCATAGTACACACAAATCGACTATCCTTTTCTGTTGTGAATGTCTTTTCCTCCTATAGACATTCATTCATCCACCATGTCCAGGAACACAAATGAAGCTGTAGCTAACTTCTTCAGCGTCTTCTGTTCCTCCCCCACTGTGATACCTGCCAGAGTGTCCTTCACTTTTATTTTCTGATCCATATATTCCTTTGCATACTATTAAGCATTATAGACATGCATTTTTCATTCAATATTTTCACCAGTTGCAGCATACAAATGAGTCCTAATGCACAAAGATAAAGGTTTGCCGGGTTAAATCTTTGTAAATAAAAATATGATGAGATCTCCAAATTGTGTTTCAGGAACATAAATGGCAACGCTAAATGTTAGGTCTTTAACAACAACCACAAAAAATCAGACAGAAATGCAATGTACCCCTAAATAAGGTTCCAAGATGACTCAATGTCACTGGGGAGCCTCTATTCCAATCCTTTGTTTTCACTTTTGTTTTAGTGACTTATATTGAATTCAGCTGACCCAAGACTAGACCTACTGCCATGCAAAAGATTGAGAAAGGAATGCCTAGTATTCTGGCAAGGCACCCCTGAGGACGCGGAGCACCCCGTAACCTCACCCCAAAGGCAGTATGCCACACTCTATAAAGGTCTCGCACAGCATCTGAGTGACAAAGCAATAGATATTTGCTTTAAGAAGGTGTTTTACACAGCTGTAATGCACCAGAGCCAACATTATTGGTACAAACACCTGTCAAGTCTGTACTTATAAGCATTCAGGGGGGAAGCTCCAGCCAACTGGGACGCTTCTTTGATCACACTGAACGTTCCCATGCTCTCACTGCCCTCTTTGCCTCTTCCTCACGTCTGACATTTCTTTTTCCTATGACCAAGGCCCCAGTTCTCTCCTCCTCCCCATCCCATGAATTGTGCAGCCCCTTCCGCATCCTACAAATTACCCTCTATCTATCTGCAGTTTCCTTTATTCCGAATTTCAGGCACGCAAAGATCTTAGTTTCGAGTAGCTATATTGGGTACATAAGCAAGTTACAGTCTCTCCTTCAGACCGTGGGTCTCAGTCTATCACCCCTCTCTTCTCAATTGAAAAACCACCATGTTGGTGTCCACTGTCACTCTGAAATCGTTGAGATGTTCTTCGCTTGCTCGACTTATTCCATATAATTTCCCTCTTGGCCTTATATCACCCTTGTCAGGGTGTTTGGTCAACCCAGCCTTCTCAGAGTCTCCTTTTTTCACTCTTTTGGACTTTCCTTCCCTGGTAGTTATGCTAAGCTATGTTCTTCCTGGGAGTACATTCCATGACCTTTATTGATGCCTCAAAATGCTCACCCTCCTGGGCCTTTCTTTTTGAGAGCTTGATCATTGTTCTTATGAGAGTTGGTAATTCTGCCATCCAAGGTGTCCAATATAGCCTTTTCTGGTGTCTTGTTAGCCTCACCTTCCCACATCTTTCCCTCTTGTAGTTCACTGAGTGATGTTGCGCAGATTGTTATCTTTGCCCTGGTCTTGTATCTTGTACTGGTCTTGCTGTACAGAGTGGTCTCCTCTTTCTGGTGGGGAATTAGCCACACATTTCAACATCCTCTCAAATGGTGGACTTTCTTGCTTTGGATTGGGTCTCCTCTCAGTATGTTGTGTTAGGTCCACTACACACAATGGATGTGATGCTACCTAGCTGGCCACTTTGTTAACTCTGGGTGATTTCTAGGATTTCCAAGGTCTCTGCAACATTTGTAGAGGTCTGAAGCCCGTGAATTTTCCATGATCCCCCTCTCTATCTTTTGCTTGCACCTATTTTTCTTGTTGAACACGCTTTGCCCTCACAAAGTCTTCTGTTGCCCGCTTCCTCTTCTGGGGTTGGTGCCTTTCTGTGCTGTGCTAATAAGTCTTCCATGCTTTAGATGCAGACTGCTGACCTATTGTTGGGTCTGCTTTCCTTACTCCAGTCTCTTTTCCACTCCTCCCATTTTTTCTCACTTTTCTTCTCAAGCTCATTGTTCCCGGGCACTGCCATGGCTATTTCTGCTTCTCCCCCAAGGCACTGATCATTAGATCTTTCTCCAGACTGTCCAATTTCCACATCCCTTTTTTCTTCCTCTTCATGTTCTTCTTGTTGGGTGAAATCTGTTAGTCTTGCTGTGGCCTCGCACCCCTAGTACTCGCTTTCATCCCATCTGGTTATTTTTCTCATCTTATCTTCCTCAGTTCATTTGAATGGCTGCCTCTGTCCTCTCCTCCTCTTTCTCCTCTTCACCTTCCCTATACTTTGCTAGCCTCGTTTCCTTTCCTCTTTCTGGCCTCCACTGTCCTGCCATTGGTGATTTTTCTTTTTCCTCCTTATAGTACCAATCTATCCCTCCTAATGTTTCACAATGCTCGCTTAATTCTCTTCTTCTTTTGCCTCATTGTCCCATAATCTTTCTTTTTCCCCCATCTTCACTATGATTTGTTTTCTTCTCGCTCTTTTCCCCCCCTTTGACTGCAACACTCTCATTGTGCTCTATCTCCTCTGTTCTTTGGGATCTTTCCTCAACTGTTCCGCCTGGCTCTCTACCCGTTACTCCTTTCCCCTCCTTTCCCCCTTCTATTCTGAAACTGTGCTTCTTTGGTTCGGCAACCATTCAGGTTATCCCCAGGTTTGCTCCTCTCGCCTTGCACAGCTCTATTTGTCTGAGTCCTCACCACAAAACCCATGACTGTCATGGACCTCTTCATCTAGCCATTCCTTTCCATTGAAAACAGGATCACCTTTGTCTGGGTCAACTTTGTCTGCGCCGGGTCTTGGTGTAGGTCATTCTCTAGCCATTCCACCCGCCTCACCAGGCATGAACCTTGCTTCTTTGCTTCTGAGCTGAGCTCCTCAGACTGTGCTACTGGAGTCTGGGACTGGCATATTAACGTCAGACAGTCCTACCCACTTGCCTGCTTTTCCCCTGGTACCATCATCAGGGGCTGAGGCTGCCACAACCATGCACAGCTGCTTACATCTACGGCCATGCTGGAGAAAAAGGTATAGATGGGAGGCCCCGATTATCTGGGCCCATTGTCCTCCATAGGTTCCCCCGTCTCTCTTCCCGGGAGTGACATGCCATGATTTGGGGCTCATAATGAATTAACCTTCCAGTTCAAAGGCCCCTTCCAACTGAACTCCCTTGTTGGGGGGTGGGGTATATCTTGGGCTCCTGGGCTCCTTAGCCTTAATTCCAGCTCTGTCACTTCATCACACCCCCTGCCTTGGAAGTCGTGCCCCTTACAGTCCTAAAGACCTGAACTATTAATTCATTCAATTCAGCCCAGAAACTCTCCCTGTGCCTGGAAGGGCATACCCTCTAGACAGCCCCAAACCTGTGGTTCCCTCCACTTTACATACTGTGACTTTTAAGTGCTTGTGAATAGCTGACTACTTATAGATACTGTATATGATTTATTTTGTCTGTAATTGGGCACGTTATGGGATATCGTTGATGTGATTGCATATATTTTTTTATATATATATTTGGGTTTGTTGCATTTTTTGCATTGGTGAGTGATTAAATGTGCATGTAAAAATAAGGTTTTAAACAGTTCTTGTGTCTGTTTGGTTGTATTGAAATGACGTCTTGACAAGTGAACTGAACAATAATGAACTAAGTAACTCAATGTCACTATTATGAAACATATGTCTATAAGACGATGTTGGAACTAATGGAAATTAAGGTACTTAAATAAAATGTACCACTGATATTTAGTCAGGTGTGTGTCGGATTCTAATAGAGGTGCTGAAAAATTGCATGCTTAAAACATTGTCATAAAAGCTCGTAAATTCATTTATCGAGAGTGTGGATGTATGAGAGGGGGGAAAAAGAAAATTGAAAATGAGTAAATATGAGTTGATTAGTCAAAAAAGGTGGCAGACGTCCCTCTCCAGAAAGAACATGGCATGATAAGTCCACGTAGGATTTGTGTACATTATATGGTGTACCAAGGGAAATACAGGGAACCCTGGTGTAAGGTACAGATACCACACAACTGCAGCCTATGTGTTGCAGGCAGCTCTGGGCTAGCAAGTGCAGGCCTATCTGCCCCCCCCCCCACACCCCCACACCGAATATTCCTCAGCTGTCAAAGTCACACAGGAACTGATGCATTACAGCAAACTAGCTCTCAATTGAGATACAGCTGATAATGTTTGGTCCACTGCCTCCCTTCTTGCTTTCTTTTCAGTGGCCAAAGGATCTTGGCTTACGCTGACAACTGGCCGTGGAGTCCCCAATCTAAGAGTCCCTTTTCTATGGTCAGGTTTCCCTAAGCGACCAGGTCAACCAATACGTCAAATGGTGTAATTACCACCTTATACTGCCCTTAAACATTACCTCTGCCATATAATCCCTGCACACAGCATCACTCATCCGAGCGATCCTACTTCATGGAGGACTGAGTACTCCACTTCCCTAGCAAAGCCTTATGAGGCCACATGGAGTGCCTTGCACCAGCAACACTGGCTGCCTGTCTCATTGCATATCAAGTCCAAGGCCCCTTGGCCTTGCTGAGAGGTCATTAGCAATGCCATCAATGACACCACTCTGATTAACTTTCAACCCATTTCCCTGCTACTTAATTTTCAGCCAAAGCTTTGCAATCAGTGGTGACGCGTCAGCTGCAGGTCAGTGGGTTTGTAGTGGTTGATTTGCTGACCACAGCAGACACTCTGTCGTTTTTGGCATTGTCCAAAGGTTTTAATTTCTGTTTTTAGGCTATTTTCTGATTAGTTAATAAATACCCACGTAGACACAGACACACATGCACACCCACCACATTTTAGGGTTCATGTACATTTGACACACAGCATTCCTGCGCAGTGCCATAACTCGCACATCTCGAAGTGCTGGACAAACCAAAAGCGTGAACCCTGTAAATATCATCGTGTAACTGAGTGTGAATGTTCACTTGTGCACCCACGTTTTGACTCTACTTAACCAAATGGGCCACAGCATTAGCATCATCGGGGAATAGCACGATTTCTGCAGAAATGAAATTCCAATTAGAAAATGGCCGTGTGACAGCGAGCTAAAATGGCCACGCAGGCATACTGTGAGAAGTATGCAGATGCAGTGATAACACATACACTCATTTGTGGGTTCCCTTTTAGTACCTTTCCCCATTTTCTAGACATGCAGTGGGCAACACCAGCTGGAGTACACATCTTAAGTTCCATTCCCACAAGCGTCATTTATCCCAGGCCCCCATACCCTGACATGGGCACTCAGGACGGCATCTGCGCTCCCGGTGCTATTGGCAGCCGGCTTTAGAATGGTTTAAAGCATAAACAAACAATGGCCTGGACCACTCACTGCTTTTAAAATGCTGACAGCTTCTTTGCTCAACCAGACCGGGTAGAGGACATCGTCGTGGAGGATGGACTCAAAGAGATCGTCTTCGTTGTCCGCTTCGAAGGGGGGTTGCCCGGCCATCATTTCGTACATGAGGACACCCAGCGCCCACCAGTCGACAGAGGGGCCATATTCCAGCTCCTGGAGAATCTGCGGGGGGAGGAGAGGTTACAATGAAGACTGAGGACAATAGGTCTCCAAGTGATTTCACTACTTAGTCAGTTACCTGATACCCCATATGCAGCAAGTAACATCAACCACGCGTCATCATAAATGAAAACATTTTACTTTACGTAGACCCTTAAAATACAAACTTAAAAGATCTTGGCGAAGCTCTGCTAACATTATGCAGCTGATGGAAGACTGCGATATCTGAGGGAAAGCCTGTACATATTCGAACATAATAGAAACAAGAAATGACAGTTCCCAATACTCCTAGAATAAAAGGCAGCCTGCCAGGGGTGTTGCTGGGTCTGGAAACGATCAGGGGCTAAGCTAATGTCGGACTGGTGGGATTCGGGGCTAGCTATAGCCTTTATGTTGTAGCCCCTGTGCTTCTATCCGGGTCCACAACTAAAAGACCCGGAGCTATAGCCCTTTACCCCCTCCCCTAGCAACGCCTCTGCGGAGCCTGCCATTTTCCATCTAAAGATTTGTAAGTATTGTTCTTGAGATAGATGGGTGACTACAATAAACATGGCACCTTGAAATATCAGCATACATGCCTATCAATGCATTTCTTATTACGGACTGGTTGTTACATCACTATTGACCTGTAATTAACACAAAACTGCAATTGTAATCAGTTATTACAGCTGCCTTGCAATGTTGCAATGTCTAAAGGTTTAGCCACCAGAGCAGAATTCCAGCTGTCACTAGCTTTTCAGGTTCCTTTCTTCCAATATAGCTTTCTCAGACACCATACAACCATTAATGGAGAAGGAACTGTTTGTGGTAGCATGTTTTTGTGCACTGCTGGTGTTTAAAACAGGAGAGCAATCATTGAAATACAGGTTATCATGTATTGTAAACCACAAAACTTGTTTTAGGCATGCTTTAGGAAAACACTTAATCTTATGTTGGCCTTGCAAGTTGCATACTAAAGATTTTTTTTATACAAAACATATTTTGCACTGATTATGTGTATCAACAACTGGAGGCTCTATTACATTAGATCAAGCAAGAGGCAGTGTATTGAAGCGTATGGCAGTGTGTCGCTATGTATTATAAGGAATAGCATAGACCCTGCCAACTCTCGCTGCCAAAATACCTTTGCTCAGCTACCTCCAATTCCCTGAGGGACAGACACTTCTCTAAGCAGGGAGTGGGGGTAGATATCTCTCCTCTGCAGGTGCCTGCCTCTGGAACGGCCTGCCTGCCCCTCTCAGACTTGTGCCAGACCACATGAAGTTCCGGAAACGGTTTAGGTCGATTTTACTGCGAACAAATGGTCGTAATGACCAAAAGTTCTAAAAATGCTACCACCAAAGGTTCGAACACCAAAAGTTCGTACCTTTGGTGGTAGCATTGCAGGTAAGTATAATTAAAAAAGAAACTGCGGGGGTGTCCCCCGCAACACCCCGCTCTCTATACTGTGTGGTATAGTGAGCGCAGGTTGCAGGGGGACACCCCCTGCAGCCCCCGTAGTACGTGTGTTCACATAAGAAAGTTGCAAACTTTTGGTAGTTCGCACCTTTCTCATGCGAACGTTCCGACCGCGGCCAAATCAGCCACGGACGGATCACTCGGATTCCCGGAAACGGCTCAAAATCTTCCTTCTCTCCTCTTCCTTCTCTCTCTCACTGCGCCGACTGGTTGCTTGGTACCCTCAGAGTTTCACTGTGCACCAGACTTTTCCATGACCAGTCATCTTGACACTGCCTCCTGGCCTACCGTGCACTTGGGGCTGTAACTGTAACCCCTACAGCCCCCATGCCTCCTTGCACTTACCCAGATTCGTGCTGCCCTGGCTGCGCTTACTCAGAGCCATGCTGCCCTGATCACACTTCCCCTTTCCCTCCCCCCTGCACTTCTCCCTCTCCCTTCGCCCTGCACTTCTCATCTCACTTGCACGATCCAAATGGCACAAGGCCTAGTAGACTCATTTGTCTTGTCTTCCCTCTGTCCCCCTTTCCTTGTGCCGCATAGAAACACTTGTGTACAGGCTTGTTATAAATATCATATTATAACATAACAGTTATTCCAGTTATTGAGGAGTTCTGTGAACATATAAGGAAACGGCCTGCAGTTCAGAGTACTGTAAATCATGCGATCCAATATTTATCCTGCGTTATCCCATTATATAATTGGTCAGTTATGACATTAGAACAAAACCTTTATAATATATTCAGCTACTGTTGACATCAGCATATGGTTCAAAAGAAAAGTTGTTTCTCCCCAGCTACAGTTAACCTTACCAAATATTCTTACTAGCCTTGTCCCCACACCTCACCCAAAGACCACCGCTGATTCTTCCCGAAGTCCTATCTCTCCAGAGGGCCTGTCCTTTCACGAGGGCGATGCCAGCTCCAGATCCATCGCACCCTGTGCCCATTCTTGACCTGTGGCCCTTCCTGTCCCGAGGAGCATCCCTGCAACAAGGCCCGTCCTTACCATAAAGTATTGCACTGTGTATTGCACTGTGTCCATCCCTACCCCCAAGACCCATTCCCATCCTGAGTCCTCAACCTCTTTCTGTGGCTTATTCTCCCTTGGGGCCCATCCCTACACCTCACTATGGTCACAACTATGGAATTATGTAAAATGCTGAATTACCTAAAGCATTCCAATCAATGTCATTACTACTACAGTGCTATTTTGGATAATCGCAATATCCAATATGCCTTTTTTTACTTTTTTTTCGTTTGTGTACTATACAAAAAAATATGCCCCAAAAGTATATTATAGGACTATTAGAAGTCATTTGGGAGTTCGGTGCCTTACTTAAGAACGTCTCAGAGAGCTGTATTCTATGCATAGTCTGCTAGTTGTGACATCACAACTGACCGATATTCTGGTCCTCCAGTTATGACATCGTAGCAACTTGATGATGTCATTTAATGTGCAAGTACACTCTGAGGAACACAGAGCACCGCTCATGGCACCAGACCTGCCTGATTTCATCGCGAAGGCGGTGCACGCGTAAAGTCAACAGCTCTGCCCCAAGAAGTGCAGACCTGTGTCATGTAACGTGCTTCAGCTGCTCGCGCTCGGCATACCGCGCATAACTGTCTGGTTTGCCGAGTTCCCACTATTGTTAGAAATATATTTATACCCCAAATACTGTCATTGTGAATTTTAGCAGCAGGATCCCATTTGTCAGGAAATGCCTTCCCATTTGAAGAAAAGGTCATAAAGGACGTCTGGCGATGAAAATCTCCAGAGCAGATTGGCGAATTTCTCGCATTTTCCGTCACATCTTTTAGTGAATGAAGAAACGAACGACTGAAGGAGCACCTATGAAGAGTCGCCCATAGCAGATAGGTGCCTCCTGGCCAATGAGGAGACGCAGGGAATTCATGGGCGCTGAATACCCAAAGCAGTAGAGCTCATTTGCATTGATTTAAATGAGTTATGCAGCCTTCCTCTGGCGCTGGAACCCTCCTGCCAGGTCTCAGAGCCGGGGCAGGGTGTTATCGGGCACTGCCACGCATAATGCGTGACGTTATCTTTTTCTGCATGGTCTTCGTTGGTTGGGGACAACTCAAAGTCTGCCCGTTAGGCGGACCTGCAGGGGAACCCAAAGATATGATATGATAGGATAGGATAGGTTATTTATAACGTCCAGAGGTGTGTAAGTGCGGACCCGGGGATCGAACCCGTGTTGCTCGTGTTGTCTAGCTTCCAAGGAGAGCACGTTGCCCCTGAACTATCCTCCCGAGATAGGGTCATATACCACTATCTTCCCGGTGGTGGAACAATCAATCCCTAGCATTATGTCGGGGGGATAGCTCAGGGGCAATGCGTTTCTCTTGGAAGCAGGATAACGCAGAGCAACACAGGTTCGAATCGCGGTCCCATTGAATGGATGAATTAATTAATGAATTATGTACCTGCCCACCAGTGGCAAAGTCAGCTTACTTTCTGTAATCCAGCTTCACTGCGGCACAGGGCCCCATCTTACTCCTTTTGAGCTATTCGTGATATTGCGAATGGCCCCCTACACTGCTGCATTTTACTAACACCACTCAGATGCTGTTTCGCTTTCTTCCCCAAAGTGTAAGGATAGCTGTTTCTTAACCTATAATTCATAATTGCACAAATATATCTGTACATGTAGAAGCATTTAAGACAGAATTGGCACTTTATCGGGATGACACTATCTCCAGGCCACATGGAGGCTCTTCAAACATTCCACAGCTGAGTCACTAGCATATGTTCATGCACTACACAAACCCATAAAGAGTGATCCAAAAAATTATAAAGCCCAGAATACCTCCGTGTGAGTTCATGATCAAATTAAGGAGTGGAATCAGAACTAAGGCCTGGAGAGAAGATACGAGTACAGAGGTCTGTCTCCTGTTGCTGGTGGGGGGTCATGTGAGCTCAGGAATGCAAGAGCAATTAAACTTGGGGAAAGGGATCTAGGACGGGGACAGCCAAGTCCACATTATGGGGAAGGAAGAAAGAGAAAATACTGGAGCATTGGCGTGTGGAAGGAGACACACAGGTGTCCCTGGGGTGTGAGCGCAGAAAGCATGAAAGGGTGAAAAGTAAAAAATGCTGGGCCTTGTAGGCTAAGGAAGGGCTTGAATAAAAGCAAGATTAAGGCAAAACAGGTTTTGGATGAAAAGATGAACCAGAAAAAATGGCAAGATTTATGGGCTCCTGGTAGATGTTGGTGTGAAGCCAACCAGGCTATTCTTGACTACACGCTGAAGCTAAGTAGTCCCAACTCCTGGCAATATAAAAGCCTGCATAAACTTTACTGGAAAATGGCTCCCAAGTCACCACAATCTATGAGCCATATTACCGTCGGCATCTGTCACACTTGATACTGGCGTCTCTAACTAAATTAATGGGTGCTCGTGATGCCACTTGCAAATATTTGAAAATGAGGGTTCAAGCAGCTGGTACCAACACCATGTGTCTGTTTAGGCCCTCATATGCAACACTCACAGCACCAAACCTAAGGTATCCTTGGTGATAGGGAGTAGCTATGCCATGTTCGGAGTTTTGGCAAGCGTGTGTAAACACATGGGCAGCCCACATTATGCACACATACCTTGACCATGTTCCTGTCTGTCAGAAAGCTTAATGGGTGAAAGAGATGCGTTGACAGAGAGTGGCAGATGGAGCCGGGGAGATGTGATGACTGAAGAGGGGGTTAGCACCAGATCCCAGCTCTCTCCACTCTGTGGGTGTCCTGACAAATCCCTTTGGTTCACTCAAGAAAGTAACAGTTATCCCAGTGAAGGTAACTGTCATTGGAGGTTGGGGTAGGTACTTATAGAGAGAAATATTATTCCAAGTTAAGTGAGTCAGAGACAAACCATCCAGTTATCAGCTTCAAATGTCACAGAACATCAAATAGTCCTTCCAGAAAGACTGACGTACGCCCAACATTTCATCTTGTGGAGGCAGCATTTCAGCCCTGTTGGACTAAGAGGGTCCTGCAAACTTTGATAGAGAATACATGAAATTTGGGGATTCTCCCACTACCATAAAAGAAAAGGCCAAATGTGATTTTTGTTTTTATTTTCATGCATATTGTGCCCGTGGCGTATTCCACAATTGATATGGCACAGTACTCCCGTCACCTGATGACTAAGCACAGTGCAATGTCAAAATATGGGAGTGGAATACGCCACAGGCACAATAAGCCCCACCAAACAGTTAATCAAGCTAAGATGCCGACAGAGGCACACTGTCCCAGCTAAGCAATAAGAGGTGGCTTAGACACACAGTTTTCTGATGTAGAAGCAGATGTATTTTGACACTTTCTTAAACAGAACTAATCTCAGCAGGAACCTCATCTACAGGTTCCAAGTGCATCTAGCATATTGGAGAATGTGACAGTTGAATACAATCAATTTTTGAGGACAGTAAATCACGAGAGGCCATTTTTTGTGGTCCAGATGAAGGCCATTTGTAACACTGAGAAGGTTCTGGATGGTTATTGGAGACCTTCTATTAAGGTCGAAACACACTGGTGTTGACATGTTTTTGTTATTGTAATGTACATGTATTCTGAAATGGTCTATGTTAAGAGTGTGTACAGTGAAACAACACTTCGATTCAAAGAAAAAGTGAAGATATCGAAATTGTAAAGTCCTGTGAGCCAAAGGTAGTGACCCTGAGATATCTTCTTGTTTTTTGTTGATCTTGACCGGTACATGAACTGTGGTACAATAATGGCTCAGTGAATTTAAGAAGTCAGAGGATTCAAGCACTATTTTAACTAACCCCAATATGTTCTTTCGTCATGTCACTGTAATTTTGAGAAGCATGTTTCACACATTTGGTGAAATTATGTGCTAGTTAGGTGTAAACAATTTGAAACATTTGTCATTTTAAAAGAATTAAAGGTTGATGTAATTTTCTTTAATTGTAAAGGAAATTAAACCATTAAAAATGCATATGTGATCCATTCGAAAAGTATGTGATTGTTTAAGTATACTGTTAGTACTGTAATTTATCTCGATAAAGATGGAGCACACAATTGTTTACAAATACCTCTTTGAGGAACTGTGTATAAATAAGACGTTCCCATATAATCCACAAGTAGGTGCACAGGTAGAAAGATTTACCTGGGTGTTTTTTGGAAATGATGTTGGATATTCTGCCTATACAGCCAAAATGGGGCAACTCTGATTCATGCCTGCATTTATCCCAGGAATTATGCCACTGGAGTTCTTTGAACTTACCTTTTGATGTTCTGAAGCAAATCACAGTGATGAGGATCTTAGGTACCTGGTCAAAGATAAAGAGATGGTATGCCACAGAAAAGATAACTTGGAATCAATCCTGGCAAATAAGACAATGTATTGGATTGTTACCCTTAGAGGTATCAAGGAGTTATTCAATGATTTTCTGGACCTTCACATTTGTTGGACCATATTGCTAATGATGAGATCGCCACTTTATGCCTTTGTCACTTTGGATTTATCAAAATCTGTACAGCTAAATATTCCTTGATTTATATTTCTTGTTACTTTATGTGTGACAAGTGATAGTAAAGTAAGACTTTAATTACAGTACCTATGATACTTCTGTGTCTTTCCGATAGATTGGTTTCCATGTGGTGATGTATTTGAAATACAGTTCCCTACAACGCGCACATTACAACTCACAGAGATTGGCTGTCCTGCACCCAAAATTTGCTTTTGCAGCCACAAACTATATGTACTATGTACAACAATTGCATACCGACAAATTATATCATCACGGTATACTACACAATCGTATCTCCGAGTTCTAAATCTTTCCTGGATCCCTGAAGTACGCAGGTTTTCACTTTGACCTGTCCTCCAAATTGTCACGGTTTATTACACAGCACACGCCAGCCAGGGACCTCCTTCCCCTACAATGAATGTGGCGCACAATAATATGCTTTTTATTTTGAGTATACTACGTATTCTTTTTGAGTAGGCCTCCAACCCGTCTGGCACCCAACCTCCACCAACACCCCGTGTCACAATGGACTAGGAACCAGGTTGGTGTGTTGTCAATGAATACTTTATTAATATATTATTTTAATATCAAATCAGAACAAATAGATGACAGCAGCCACTAATGTGGTGGCAACACAAACGCACAGACTTCTAGAAAGTAACCAGGTTAAGAGATACTGTGATGCCACTCCTAATTTGTTTTATGAAAAGCAGTACAAAATAATTTCACTCAAATGATTGCAGGAAGGTTAAGCACTCCCCCCGTGACGTTCCAGCCCCCAAACAACAATTGAATTTAATCCCTTTGAATGGAGGCAGTGGTAGGGGTAAGAATACAATGAATAAATAGGTTTTGGGGTGGTTCCACCTACACAAGATGCAGAACCAGTAAAGAGGGGGAAATACCATTTTGGAGTACAATGGGAAAATGGGGTTTCAATGATTTAATACTACTGTTATGGGACAGCACACAGGAGAACTTCAGGCTGCTTACACTAGAAGATAAACACGGCTTCAAAACAGACTAGCTAGCACACTTATGAAATTCGATTTTAATATAGGCAAAACATGAGAAAATAAAAAAAATAAAAGAGAAGGCAATTCAAAATCTGTGATCAGAGTACAGTAGGGGAAGAGATATAAAGTAGGCAAAACGGGTTTAAACAGGTGAAGTGAAATTTTTAGAAAAACGAAAATGGAAATCACCCTAATTTTTGGTGGGGCTGGAAATGACAGGCAAGCTCTAAGCCATGAAAAACCAAGGAAATGCAATTCAAAATCCACGTGCAGAATATGATAGGGGAATACTCTAGGAAGAACACTTTTTCAAAGGTGAAGCAAATTATTTTAGAAAAATGAAAATGCAAATCACACTAATTCTGCTGGGGCTGAAAATGACAGGCAGTGAGAAAGGCACATAGGAACCACGGTCTTCAGTGAAAATGACATAGGCAACTAACAGGTAGGCTTTGGGCAAAGAGATTACTCACAACAGGAACAACAGTTTGGGTTTGATAGGACAGATGCAAATAGGAATGACACTGGCAACTAAAAATTCATTTAGCAGTGCATAATTTAGACACAGGGACAAATTCGGTTTTCAGCTCACAAGGGTATTCATTCTTTTGGGCAACTATTTAATGACTATAACAATTAACAACAACACTGGGAAAAAATTGTTGGTTTTGAATGCCAACAATCACAGTCCTGTGAAATTTAATGGGGGAATTAATTGATTTACTTACAAAAATACTAAGGATTTACACAGCCAAATGAGAGGTTTTTCAATGGGGAAATGCAAACATACACAGGCAAACAAGAGATTCTTCCATGGGGAGATGACTGAACTACACTGGCAATTTGGGGTTTTCAATGCGGAAATATTGGATGTACTGCTACAAAAAATGAAGGGCTCATGTAATTTAGGGCTGGGGTGATTGCAACTTACATAGCAAACCTTTGTTTAAGTTCCAGGAGAGCCTACTGGATCTCAGGACACTCTGGAAAGATAGGTCAGGGCGTCTGGTCACTCCACTCTCAAAGAGGGTAAGTTTCAGCAGCATTCTCTCCTCTCCGTCCTCCTCTTTCTGTCTTCCCCGGTTTTTGTGTGTCCTGAGTCCTAGTACAGTCCCCTTTATATAGCAGAAATGACATCACTAATTTTGCAATCTAGGGGAAGTACCCTGCAATAATCCCTGCTGCCAGGATTCTACAGTTATCCTCTCTCTCTCCGCCCACAGTCCGTATTGGTTTAGGAATTTTGGAGCACCATCTGTCTTTTCCCATTTATCACCAACCATCCTTTGTTCTACTTTCAACTTTTTGGGCAAAGACTGGTTTGTACTAGCAACTGCCACATGACACATATCTTCTGTTTTAGCTGATCATGGGGAATTAGATAAGCCGACCGCCAAATCTGTACGATGTAGCATGGCCATGCGTCACATTTTTGTTATTTTCATAAAATGTACCACAGTTATGAATATGTAAGTTATCCAGCATATTCCTAGTTTCATTTTCCATCATTTCACCAACTCTCACAATAGTCACACGTTCAAATCAGCCAGAAATCTAGTCTAACTGGCCATTACAGTTCCCAGAGTCACAGGTAGATGCATTTTATATCCACAAAACTGCCTGGAAGTTACATGAAAAATGGCATAAAAATGAAAGCAATCCCCAGTCTGATTGCTGCACAAAATGCCTAAAATGAAAATAGTCTTTTAAATTAATTTGGAGTGCCTGTTCAGCAAATGGGAGGGCAGCTTCATCCCCCACAGCCATCTGTCTCCCTGGGCTCGCTGTGACCAGAGTTTTTTTTACTGAGTCTCTTTGAAGTCAGTGGGGCTCTTTTCAAGTTTGTGCAAAAAGGACTCACACCTTTTTGTCATGCTTCAGCCAGGGAGGACTTTTCCTTGAAGTCCCTGCTTTAACTGCCTTCAACGCCACCCAGTCTGGGGAATAGTGGGCTTTCAACACCTTCAGCAGCAGATTCTATAGCAGGGTGTCATTAGATGGGAGGTGTGACATCCAGGGCTCGAAGTGGGGCTTTTCATTGTTTAGTTTTGACCTCAGCCAGATTTCCTGAAGTAAGTGTCTCTTCACGTGTTACTGGAGTTTTTTGGGTGAAACATAATATACATTTGCTTTGGTCACCCCACACATCTTGTTTTGCTTTCCTGACATTTTTCTATGAGCTGTGAAATCACTTTCTATTGTGGCTTTTTAAAGCCGTTTTTATTTGTAAATACATGTGCAGGCCGTTTTTGCTATTCATGTTCAAAAATCCTGTTTTCCTTGTCACAGGAATCTTTGATACCTCCTTTTAGGGTGAATTATACTGATGCGTGTCCATTGATAATGATAGGTAGGCCCCTTTCCACATGGTTCTCAAACTTTACATGAAACAAAAGAAAAAGCCAGGCTGTTTTAATTGCAATGTTTAAATGCCTGCCATTAATGTGACAGGGAAAGGAAAGGGACTTCCGCTTGGGGCCTTTAAATGCACCTCAAAACGTGGTGTGGTTTGGGTCATGCATGCAGTGTAATTACAAAGAGCGAGATTTAACACCACAAACCGGTATGACAACTCATGAAAGTATGCATTGCTCCAAAACATTTTGAGGGTAATTCATAGAAATTCGCACAAAAGTGGCGCACGCGGATGGCGCACAGTGTCCCCGTGCGATACACTGCGCCAGCCGCATGCGAAAAAATCCTTTTCATCGCACAGCGTATTCATGGATTTTAGCCTCCAAAACCAGCCGTGGCGCAGAGTGGCGCAGCGACCCTGCAGCAGCGCCAGTTACGCCCCCAAGAACGCCCTTGCGCAAGGAAAAGCTTCAAAATTCCCAAATCATCGCAAAGGGCTGTGCTAACCCTGGACCAGTTCACAGGGCTGCCAAACAGCAAACGCCAAGCGGGGAACGTGTATTTCATTGGTTCTCGGGAAGTTTCACATGCGATTGTCCTGGGTACGTGTACATCAGGGGTGCGCGGGAAGTAACACACGCGATTCCACCCTCCACGGCCCCTGCAGGCGGCCCACACCACAGGGGACTACCCTGCACATGTCCCGCAAGCAGCCCATCCACCATGCACATGCCCCCCAGCCAACCCACATGTCACCTTGCACTACTGCCCAACAACGCATGTCTCCCTGCACCCCCACCCCCCAGCAGCCAGGGGAACCCTCCACCAGGCACCCACTCATGTCCCCCTGCACCCCCACCCCCCAGCATCCAGGGGCACCCTCCACCAGGCCCCCACTCATGTCCCCCTGCACTCCCACCCCCCAGCAGTGCAGGGCACCCTCCACCAGGCCCCACTCATGTCCCCCTGCACCCCCATCCCCCAGCAGCCAGGGGCACCCTCCACCAGGCCCCCACTCATGTCCCCCTGCACCCCCACCCCCCAGCATCCAGGGGCACCCTCCACCAGGCCCCCACTCATGTCCAACTCATGTCTCCCAGCACACCCACCCCCCAGCAGTCAGGGCACCCTCCACCAGGCCCCCACTCATGTCTGCCAGGACCCCCACTCCCCAGCATCCAGGGGCACCCTCCACCAGGCCCCCACTCATGTCCAACTCATGTCTCCCAGCACCCCCACCCCTCAGCAGTGCAGGGCACCCTCCACCAGGCCCCCACTCATGTCTCTCAGCACCCCCACCCCCCGCATCCAGGGGCACCCTCCACCGGTCCCCCACTCATGTCCAACTCATGTCTTCCAGCACTCCCACCCCCCAGCAGTGCAGGGCACCCTCCACCAGGCCCCCATTCATGTCCCCCTGCACCACCACCCACCAGCAGCCAGGGGCACCCTCAACCAGGCCCCCACTCATGTCCAACTCATGTCCCCCTGCACCCCCACCCCCCAGCAGTGTAGGGCATCCTCCACCAGGCCCCCACTCATGTCCAACTCATGTCCCCCTGCACCCCCACCCCCAGCAGTGTAGGGCACCCTCCACCAGGCCCCCACTCATCTCGAACTCATGTCTCCCAGCACCCCCACCCCCCAGCAGTGCAGGGCACCCTCCACCAGGCCCCCACTCATGTCCAACTCATGTCTCCCAGCACCCCCACCCCCCAACATCCAGGGGCACCCTCCACCAGGCCCCCACTCATGTCCAGCTCATGTCTCCCAGCACCCCCACCCCCCAGCAGTGCAGGGCACCCTCCACCAGGCCCCCACTCATGTCTCCCAGCACCCCCACCCCCAGCATCCAGGGGCACCCTCCACCAGGCCCCCACTCATGTCCAACTCATGTCTCCCAGCACCCCCACCCCCCAGCAGTGCAGGGCACCCTCCACCAGGCCCCCACTCATGTCCCCCTGCACCGCCACCCACCAGCAGCCAGGGGCACCCTCCACCAGGCCCCCATTCATGTCCCCCTGCACCACCACCCACCAGCAGCCAGGGGCACCCTCAACCAGGCCCCCACTCATGTCCAACTCATGTCCCCCTGCACCCCCACCCCCCAGCAGTGTAGGGCACCCTCCACCAGGCCCCCACTCATGTCCAACTCATGTCCCCCTGCACCCCCACCCCCTAGCAGTGTAGGGCACCCTCCACCAGGCCCCCACTCATGTCGAACTCATGTCTCCCAGCACCCCCACCCCCCAGCAGTGCAGGGCACCCTCCACCAGGCCCCCACTCATGTCCAACTCATGTGTCCCAGCACCCCCACCCCCCAACATCCAGGGGCACCCTCCACCAGGCCCCCACTCATGTCCAGCTCATGTCTCCCAGCACCCCCACCCCCCAGCAGTGCAGGGCACCCTCCACCAGGCCCCCACTCATGTCTCCCAGCACCCCCACCCCCAGCATCCAGGGGCACCCTCCACCAGGCCCCCACTCATGTCCAACTCATGTCTCCCAGCACCCCCACCCCCCAGCAGTGCAGGGCACCCTCCACCAGGCCCCCACTCATGTCCCCCTGCACCCCCACCCCCAGCATCCAGGGGCACCCTCCACCAGGCCCCCACTCATGTCCAACTCATGTCTCCCAGCACCCCCACCCCCCAGCAGTGCAGGGCACCCTCCACCAGGCCCCAGCTCATGTCTCCCAGCACCCCCACCCCCCAGCATCCAGGGGCACCCTCCACCAGGCCCCCACTCATGTGCAAATCATGTCTCCCAGCACCCCCACCCTCCAGCAGTACAGGGCACCCTCCACCAGGCCCCCACTCATGTCCAACTCATGTCTCCCAGCACCCCCACCCCCCAGCATCCAGGGGCACCATCCACCAGGCCGCCACTCATGTGCAAATCATGTCTCCCAGCACCCCCACCCTCCAGCAGTGCAGGGCACCCTCCACCAGGCCCCCACTCATGTCCAACTCATGTCTCCCAGCACCCCCACCCCACAGCAGTGCAGGGCACCCTCCACCAGGCCCCCACTCATGTCTCCCAGCACCCCCACCCCCCAGCAGTGCAGGGCACCCTCCACCAGGCCCCCACTCATGTCTCCCAGCACCCCCACCCCCAGCATCCAGGGGCACCCTCCACCAGGCCCCCACTCATGTCCAACTCATGTCTCCCAGCACCCCCACCCCCCAGCAGTGCAGGGCACCCTCCACCAGGCCCCCACTCATGTCCCCCTGCACCGCCACCCACCAGCAGCCAGGGGCACCATCCACCAGGCCCCCATTCATGTCCCCCTGCACCACCACCCACCAGCAGCCAGGGGCACCCTCAACCAGGCCCCCACTCATGTCCAACTCATGTCCCCCTGCACCCCCACCCCCCAGCAGTGTAGGGCACCCTCCACCAGGCCCCCACTCATGTCCAACTCATGTCCCCCTGCACCCCCACCCCCCAGCAGTGTAGGGCACCCTCCACCAGGCCCCCACTCATGTCCAACTCATGTCTCCCAGCACCCCCACCCCCCAACATCCAGGGGCACCCTCCACCAGGCCCCCACTCATGTCCAGCTCATGTCTCCCAGCACCCCCACCCCCCAGCAGTGCAGGGCACCCTCCACCAGGCCCCCACTCATGTCTCCCAGCACCCCCACCCCCAGCATCCAGGGGCACCCTCCACCAGGCCCCCACTCATGTCCAACTCATGTCTCCCAGCACCCCCACCCCCCAGCAGTGCAGGGCATCCTCCACCAGGCCCCCACTCATGTCCCCCTGCACCCCCACCCCCAGCATCCAGGGGCACCCTCCACCAGGCCCCCACTCATGTCCAACTCATGTCTCCCAGCACCCCCACCCCCCAGCAGTGCAGGGCACCCTCCACCAGGCCCCAGCTCATGTCTCCCAGCACCCCCACCCCCCAGCATCCAGGGGCACCCTCCACCAGGCCCCCACTCATGTGCAACTCATGTCTCCCAGCACCCCCACCCTCCAGCAGTGCAGGGCACCCTCCACCAGGCCCCCACTCATGTCCAACTCATGTCTTCCAGCACCCCCACCCCACAGCAGTGCAGGGCACCCTCCACCAGGCCCCCACTCATGTCTCCCCGCACCCCCAACCCCCAGCATCCAGGGGCACCCTCTACCAGGCCCCCACTCATGTCTCCCAGCACCCCCACCGCCCAGCATCCAGGGGCACCCTCCACCAGGCCCCCACTCATGTCCAACTCATGTCTCCCAGGACCCCCACCCCCCAGCAGTGCAGGGCACCCTCCACCAGGCCCCCACTCATGTCCCCCTGCACCCCCACCCACCAGCAGCCAGGGGCACCCTCCACCAGGCCCCCACTCATGTCCCCCTGCACCCCCACCCCCCAGCATTCAGGGGCACCCTCCACCAGGCCCCCACTAATGTCCAACTCATGTCTCCCAGCACCCCCACCCCCCAGCAGTGCAGGGCACCCTCCACCAGGCCCCCGCTCATGTCTCCCAGCATCCCCACCCCCCAGCATCCAGGGGCACCCTCCACCAGGCCCCCACTCATGTCCAACTCATGTCTCCCAGCACCCCCACCCCCACCCCCCAGCAGTGCAGGGCACGCTCCACCAGGCCCCCACTCATGTCTCCAGGCACCCCCACCCCCCAGCATCCAGGGGCACCCTCCACCAGGCCCCCATTCATGTCCCCCTGCACCACCACCCACCAGCAGCCAGGGGCACCCTCAACCAGGCCCCCACTCATGTCCAACTCATGTCCCCCTGCACCCCCACCCCCCAGCAGTGTAGGGCACCCTCCACCAGGCCCCCACTCATGTCCAACTCATGTCCCCCTGCACCCCCACCCCCCAGCAGTGTAGGGCACCCTCCACCAGGCCCCCACTCATGTCGAACTCATGTCTCCCAGCACCCCCACCCCCCAGCAGTGCAGGGCACCCTCCACCAGGCCCCCACTCATGTCCAACTCATGTCTCCCAGCACCCCCACCCCCCAACATCCAGGGGCACCCTCCACCAGGCCCCCACTCATGTCCAGCTCATGTCTCCCAGCACCCCCACCCCCCAGCAGTGCAGGGCACCCTCCACCAGGCCCCCACTCATGTCTCCCAGCACCCCCACCCCCAGCATCCAGGGGCACCCTCCACCAGGCCCCCACTCATGTCCAACTCATGTCTCCCAGCACCCCCACCCCCCAGCAGTGCAGGGCACCCTCCACCAGGCCCCCATTCATGTCCCCCTGCACCCCCACCCCCAGCATCCAGGGGCACCCTCCACCAGGCCCCCACTCATGTCCAACTCATGTCTCCCAGCACCCCCACCCCCCAGCAGTGCAGGGCACCCTCCACCAGGCCCCAGCTCATGTCTCCCAGCACCCCCACCCCCCAGCATCCAGGGGCACCCTCCACCAGGCCCCCACTCATGTCTCCCAGCACCCCCACCCCCCAGCAGTGCAGGGCACCCTCCACCAGGCCCCCACTCATGTCTCCCAGCACCCCCACCCCCAGCATCCAGGGGCACCCTCCACCAGGCCCCCACTCATGTCCAACTCATGTCTCCCAGCACCCCCACCCCCCAGCAGTGCAGGGCACCCTCCACCAGGCCCCCACTCATGTCCCCCTGCACCGCCACCCACCAGCAACCAGGGGCACCCTCCACCAGGCCCCCATTCATGTCCCCCTGCACCACCACCCACCAGCAGCCAGGGGCACCCTCAACCAGGCCCCCACTCATGTCCAACTCATGTCCCCCTGCACCCCCACCCCCCAGCAGTGTAGGGCACCCTCCACCAGGCCCCCACTCATGTCCAACTCATGTCCCCCTGCACCCCCACCCCCCAGCAGTGTAGGGCACCCTCCACCAGGCCCCCACTCATGTCGAACTCATGTCTCCCAGCACCCCCACCCCCCAGCAGTGCAGGGCACCCTCCACCAGGCCCCCACTCATGTCCAATTCATGTCTCCCAGCACCCCCACCCCCCAACATCCAGGGGCACCCTCCACCAGGCCCCCACTCATGTCCAGCTCATGTCTCCCAGCAGCCCCACCCCCCAGCAGTGCAGGGCACCCTCCACCAGGCCCCCACTCATGTCTCCCAGCACCCCCACCCCCAGCATCCAGGGGCACCCTCCACCAGGCCCCCACTCATGTCCAACTCATGTCTCCCAGCACCCCCACCCCCCAGCAGTGCAGGGCACCCTCCACCAGGCCCCCACTCATGTCCCCCTGCACCCCCACCCCCAGCATCCAGGGGCACCCTCCACCAGGCCCCCACTCATGTCCAACTCATGTCTCCCAGCACCCCCACCCCCCAGCAGTGCAGGGCACCCTCCACCAGGCCCCAGCTCATGTCTCCCAGCACCCCCACCCCCCAGCATCCAGGGGCACCCTCCACCAGGCCCCCACTCATGTGCAACTCATGTCTCCCAGCACCCCCACCCTCCAGCAGTGCAGGGCACCCTCCACCAGGCCCCCACTCATGTCCAACTCATGTCTCCCAGCACCCCCACCCCACAGCAGTGCAGGGCACCCTCCACCAGGCCCCCACTCATGTCTCCCCGCACCCCCAACCCCCAGCATCCAGGGGCACCCTCTACCAGGCCCCCACTCATGTCTCCCAGCACCCCCACCGCCCAGCATCCAGGGGCACCCTCCACCAGGCCCCCACTCATGTCCAACTCATGTCTCCCAGGACCCCCACCCCCCAGCAGTGCAGGGCACCCTCCACCAGGCCCCCACTCATGTCCCCCTGCACCCCCACCCACCAGCAGCCAGGGGCACCCTCCACCTGGCCCCCACTCATGTCCCCCTGCACCCCCACCCCCCAGAATTCAGGGGCACCCTCCACCAGGCCCCCACTCATGTCCAACTCATGTCTCCCAGCACCCCCACCCCCCAGCAGTGCAGGGCACCCTCCACCAGGCCCCCGCTCATGTCTCCCAGCATCCCCACCCCCCAGCATCCAGGGGCACCCTCCACCAGGCCCCCACTCATGTCCAACTCATGTCTCCCAGCACCCCCACCCCCACCCCCCAGCAGTGTAGGGCACCCTCCACCAGGCTCCCACTCATGTCTCCAGGCACCCCCACCCCCAGCATCCAGGGGCACCCTCCACCAGGCCCCCACTCATGTCCAACTCATGTCTCCCAGCACCCCCACTCCCAGCAGTGCAGGGCACCCACCACCAGGCCCCCACTCATGTCTCCCAGCACCCCCACCCCCCAGCATCCAGGGGCACCCTCCACCAGGCCCCCACTCATGTCCAACTCATGTCTCCCAGCACCCCCACCCCCCAGCAGTGCAGAGCACCCTCCACCAGGCCCCCACTCATGTCCCCCTGCACCCCCACCCACCAGCAGCCAGGGGCACCCTCCAAACACTTGTGTATAGGCGCGTTACAAATATCATATCATATCATATCACCAGGTCCCTACTCACGTCCAACTCATGTCCCCCTGCACCCCCACTCCCCAGCAGTGCAGGGCACCCTCCACCAGACCCCCACTCATGTCCAACTCATGTCCCCTGCACCCCCACCCCCCAGCAGTGCAGGGCACCCTGCCCCAGACCCCCACTCATGTCCAACTCATGTCTCCCTGCACCCCCACCCCCCAGCAGTGCAGGGCACCCTCCACCAGGCCCCCACTCATGTCCCCCTTCACCCCCACCCGCCAGCAGTGCGGGGCACCTGCCAGCAGGCCCCCACACATGTCCCCCAGCCAACACGTCATCACAATCCAGATCCCAGGCTCCTATGCCCACCCAAATCACACCCCACACCACCTCAGTCCAAACACCCAACCAAGCTTTACATCCATTCAAAATTGAAATACCCATTACATGATAGATAACAAATAAGCAGTATGCGCATGAGTACAAGTCGGTCAGACCCACACAATGGCAACACATGACTGAAAACCCACATTGTGGCAGGCATGAAACCAATGAGAGAAGTCCCCACATTGAAGTAAGAAACAAAAATGTATTACAGTGTAAATGAAGTGAATGAAATCAAAAGAAACAATAATGGCAACAAAAATCAAAATGCTGCATGTCCGCCAAAATAATAAATAATGAAAATGGGAATCCAAAATAACCGTAATGAAATTGTGTCCAAAGTCACCGTCCAACAAAGCAAATCCAAAGGGAAAGTAAAGTGAAAATCCATTGCTCCATGGTGAGAAAATAATAAAAGATGAAGGCCACAAATCCACTGTCAAACTATGTACAAAGAGCAAATCCAGGGTCCATGATCCCAGCGATGTAAATGAAACCTACAATAAAACCCACCTAACTAATAACTATATACAAAAAAGTGGGGCATAGTCCAAGTGCCCCAAATTAAAAAAAAAAAATAAAACCTAACACTAATTAACTATATACAATGGCAGCGGGCTAGGCCAACGGCTCACTTCTGGATGTTGCGGGCCAGGGCATCATCGAACTCCTGCTCAATGTCCCGGAGGCGGTCCTGTTCCATGGCCCCGAGGGTCCGCAGGGACGACGACATGTTCTCCTCCAACTCCCTGCGGATTGCTTCGAGGCACTCGGCCCGCCTCAGGGCCCTCCGCATGGAGTTCTCCGCCCTGACCATCGTGAGCCGTGCCTCTTCTGCCCGCTGCCGCTCCGCATCTATGGCGTGGCCCAACCGCTGCCACACGGAAGACACTTCCCGTCCTGGGTCCTCCTGCCCTCCGGCCGATGCCTGCCCCTCCGATGTCGAAGGCCCCGAGCCATCATGGCTCCCACCTACAGCCTCCTGCTGCTGCTGCTGCTGTCCATGTGCCCTTTCCGATGGTGCCTGCACATCCTCCTCCAGCTGGGGTGCAGTTGTTGATGTGGCCACCCCTGCTGGACGTCCGACTCCCGACTGTGGCAGGGATCTGTTGTCCACCAGCCTGGCCGCATGGTCAGAGGCAGCTCCACAGGGCACCCAGGTGATACATGGGTGGGAAGATGGCATGGAGGACGACTGGGGCATAGGGGGTTCCGTTGAGGAGGGGGTCAGAACAAGGTCCAGGAAACGGAGGAATCCGGCCATGGTGAGCTGTCCCAGTGGGTCAACGCGGTCAACGAGCCATGCGAGAAGACGTGCAGTCTCATCATGGAAAGACTGCAGGTCAGCTTGCATGGCCGTTGACGCAACGCCACTCCACCCTGGACAGGCTCAACCTGTTGCAGGATAGCCACATCCGCAGGGAGAGGAATGCCAGTTGGTGTAAGCCAATCCCCTCCATGAGAACGGGTCTGGAGGTAGGCATCCCTGCTGGTGCAAGATGATGCAGTGACAGGAGCAGGGACAGGATTGCACACAGGCACCTCCGCGGCGACCTGTGCTGCCAACTGTCCCTGGTCCTGCACTGCACCACTAGCACCAGTGGAATCCCCACCTCCAGACCCCGCCTCTGTTGCTTGCACGGCCTCCTCCTCCACCAAACCCCCACCAACCTGGATGACTCCGTGCCATCTTCCACCGTTGGGCCCTGTGGGGTCCCAGCTGCCCCTTCTGCTGCCGAGGTGTCCAACTCCAACCTCTGCCTCCTGCACCTCCCCTCTGCAGCTGCGGCCTCGGACACGGCACCGGACTCCTCACTCCCCGACGAGATCAGAACCTGGGAGGGGAGCCAGGCCTTGCATCTCCGGCTGGTGGTGCGACCCCTGCCGCTGTGCTCCACAGCACCTTCTCCGCCTTCTTCATCAGTTGACGCTGCAGACAGGGAGAAATAAAACACAGGCATCAGGGCACTGTATAATGGACTCATAAACACATGACAGTTGTACATGAGTGGCATTGGCAAACCTCAGACATGCCATCACAATCCCCAACACACATGTCATTTCAACTTGCACACATGAGCTATACCACAGCCATATCGCAACAGCCAGCACCATCCATACACATACAACAGCATGAGCAGGCAAAGGTGAGCCAGACATCACATGTGACACAGGGAGTGCACTAAACATGCACACACACCACCACACTTGCATGCATGTGTACACCTCCGCCAACTGTCGCAGTGTTCAGATCAGCATCCATGTCACACCTGCCAATCATTCTTCCACAACCTTTGCCATGCAAGCCTACACACACAAGCACCATCCATGTGTCACACATGAGAGCCCTCGCATGTGTCAGCCTCACGGCCCTGTACCCCCCCATACTTGGCCACATAAAACCACATGTGCAACCTGCACACTCCTGCCACACCACCACACGCACAGATTACAATCAGTATGCATGTCCACTTACCGCTCGACTCCAGACGGGTCTGCCTCTCAAGGACCTGGACGTGGAGCGCTGGGGATATGCGTTCCAGGACCCTCATTTGACCTTCCGACAAGTGGCCCCGGCGCCCCTTAGCGTCCGCTGCTTTCAGGAGGCGCCGGGCCTTCTTGAGGGTCCTGGACCTGAAGTCCTCCCAGCGCTTCTTCACATGATGGAATAGTCAGACTGCCACCCCTCCTCGTTGATGGCAGTCATGATGTCCGTCCAGATCCGAGTCCGTCCTTCCTTGTCGGCATGCAATCTTCCAAAGAGGGCATCATACTGCCCCAGGACATGCTCCACCAGGACACCAACTTCGGTGGCAGTGAAGCTGGTGCCCCTCTGCCTCTCTGGCCGGCGGTTGCCACTGGTGCCAGATGTTGCAGTGCCCGACATGGCAACCCCAGAGGCAGGAGTGGGTGGGCAACTGGGTCCTGGGGCTGGGCTGTGGAGCGATGGTATCCCAGTCGGGAGTCTTCGGTTCCAGCAGGGGTGGTCACAGCAACAGCACCCCTGGCTGATGTGCAGGCAGCAAATGGCAGGACACGTGGGCAGCAGGCAGTCAGGCAGCAGCAGATGGCAGGTGGGAGCGTGCTCGGGGCTCTGGTGGGCAGTAATTCGGCCTTCTGGGTAGGAGCGTGGTCTTCCGTGTGCTTACGCGTGGCCAGCTTGATACGGAGTGATTTGGCACGTGAAAATCCAGCACGTCTGCGTGTAATTCGAGGAAACGCCCTTAGCGCGTAAGCGCGTCAGCACATGTACGTTAATTCATTGGCCCAAAGGCCCCCAGGCGCGTCTATGATGTCACACGCATGGCTGTAGAGAATGGCGCGTGTACAAAAAAAAATAGACGTCCGAGTGTCAAAGCGTGTAATTGGTGGAAATGGCCTCAGCGCGTATGCGCGTCTGTGACGTGTGTATAAAAGGTACGTGTAGAACACCATTTCCTTGTATGTGCTTTTCGTGGAGAGCGAGTGGGTGAAATCTGTACTTCTTGTCGGTTCACACGCAATTTATTTCACAGAGTTTCAAGTTCGTACTCCCTGTTACCTCTGACAGCTTTTTCTCTTTTCCTCTTTTTCCTGGGCCTGTTAACTCAAACAGCGTTCCCTTCTACTGTTGTCCTGTCTCCTCAGACAGCGTACAATTCTTCTTTTGGCGGGGGTGTTGCCAACGTGCACACGCGTGTCTTTTTCACGCTTCTTTTCCTGGCAGACGGTGAGTCGCACACGTATTTAACATCTGTGCTTGCCCCGTGTGTCTCGTACCTCTTCAGAGGTCATTCTAGGCTGCGTGTGACATGCATATGTTCATTCTTGTGTTTCTGGGTGCCACAGCGTAGTGCAGGGTTTTTTTCCACACACGTGGTCTAGGAGGGGTTGCGTGCACCTTACTTCCCTTTTTTGGGGTGCCTGTGCGTTGTGTGACCCGTCATCTTTCCCCAGGGGTGACATACGGCCTTGCTAGAGCACTAGGGTACGATTACCATCTGGTACCCAAGCCCCTGGCTGCTGGTGGGTGGGGGTTCAGGGGGACATGAGTGGGGGCCTGGTGGAGGGTGGCCCTGACTGCTGGGGGGTGGGGGTGCAGGTGGACATGAGTTGGACATGAGTGGGGGCCTGGTGGAGGCTGCCCCTGACTGCTGGGGGTTGGGGGTGCAGGGAGACATGAGTGGGGGCCTGGTGGAGGGTGCCCCTGACTGCTGGGGGGTGGCGGTGCAGGGGGACATGAGTTGGACATGAGTGGGGGCCTGGTGGAGGCTGCCCCTGACTGCTGGGGGGTGGGGGTGCAGGGAGACATGTGTGGGGGCCTGGTGGAGGCTGCCCCTGACTGCTGGGGGGTGTGGGTGCAGGGGGACATGAGCTGGACATGAGTGGGGGCCTGGTGGAGGCTGCCCCTGACTGCTGGGGGGTGGGAGTGCAGGGGGACATGAGTGGGGGCCTGGTGGAGGGTGCCCCTGACTGCTGGGGGGTGGGGGTGCAGGGCGACATGAGTTGTACATGAGTGGGGGCCTGGTGGAGGCTGCCCCTGACTGCTGGGAGGTGGGGGTGCAGGGAGACATGAGTGGGGCCTGGTGGAGGGTGCCCCTGACTGCTGGTGGGTGGGGGTGAAGGGGGACATGAGTGGGGGCCTGGTGGAGGCTGCCCCTGACTGCTGGGGGGTGTGGGTGCAGGGGGACATGAGCTGGACATGAGTGGGGGCCTGGTGGAGGCTGCCCCTGACTGCTGGGGGGTGGGAGTGCAGGGGGACATGAGTGGGGGCCTGGTGGAGGGTGCCCCTGACTGCTGGGGGGTGGGGGTGCAGGGCGACAAGAGTTGTACATGAGTGGGGGCCTGGTGGAGGCTGCCCCTGACTGCTGGGAGGTGGGGGTGCAGGGAGACATGAGTGGGGCCTGGTGGAGGGTGCCCCTGACTGCTGGTGGGTGGGGGTGAAGGGGGACATGAGTGGGGGCCTGGTGGAGGGTGCCCCTGACTGCTGGGGGGTGGGGGTGCAGGGGGACATGAGTGGGGGCCTGGTGGAGGCTGCCCCTGACTGCTGGGGGGTGGGGGTGATGGGAGACATGTGTGGGGGCCTGGTGGAGGGTGCCCCTGGCTGCTGGTGGGTGGGGGTGCAGGGGGACATGAGTGGGGGCCTGGTGGAGGGTGCCCCTGACTGCTGGGGGTTGGGGGTGCAGGGGGACATGAGTTGGACATGAGTGGGGGCCTGGTGGAGGGTGCCCCTGACTGCTGTGGGGTGGGGGTGCAGGGGGACATGAGTTGGACATGAGTGGGGGCCTGGTGGAGGCTGCCCCTGACAGCTGGTGGGTGGGGGTGCAGGGAGACATGTGTGGGGGCCTGGTGGAGGCTGCCCCTGACTGCTGGGGGGTGGGGGGCAGGGGGACAGGAGGTGGACATGAGTGGGGGCCTGGTGGAGGCTGCCCCTGACTGCTGGTGGGTGGGGGTGCAGGGAGACATGTGTGGGGGCCTGGTGGAGGCTGCGCCTGACTGCTGGGGAGTGGGGGGCAGGGGGACATGAGTGGGGGCCTGGTGGAGGCTTCCCCTGACTGCTGGGGGGTAGGGGTGCAGGGAGACATGAGTGGGGGCCAGATGGAGGGTGCCCCTGACTGGTGGGGGTGGGGGTGCAGGGAGACATGAGTGGGGGCCTGGTGGAGGGTGCCCCTTACTGCTGGGGGGTGGGGGTGCAGGGGGACATGAGTTGGACATGAGTGGGGGCCTGGTGGAGGCTGCCCCTGACTGCTGGGGGGTGGGGGTGCAGGGAGACATGAGTGGGGGCCTGGTGGAGGGTGCCCCTGACTGCTGGGGGGTGGGGGTGCAGGGGGACATGAGTTGGACATGAGTGGGGGCCTGGTGGAGGCTGCCCCTGACTGCTGGGGGTGGGGGTGCAGGGAGACATGTGTGGGGGCCTGGTGGAGGCTGCCCCTAACTGCTGGGGGGTGGGGGTGCAGGGGGACATGAGTTGGACATGAGTGGGGGCCTGGTGGAGGCTGCCCCTGACTGCTGGGGGGTGGGGGCGCAGGGGGACATGAGTGGGGGCCTGGTGGAGGGTGCCCCTGACTGCTGGGGGGTGGGGGTGCAGGGGGACATGAGTTGGACATGAGTGGGGGCCTGGTGGAGGCTGCCCCTGACTGCTGGGGGGGGGGTGCAGGGAGACATGTGTGGGGGCCTGGTGGAGGGTGCCCCTGACTGCTGGTGGGTGGGGGTGCAGGGGGACATGAGTGGGGTCCTGGTGGAGGGTGCCCCTGACTGCTGGTGGGCAGGGGTGCAGGGGGACATGAGTGGGGGCCTGGTGGAGGGTGCCCCTGACTGCTGGGGGGTGGGGGTGCAGGGGGACATGAGTGGGGGCCAGGTGGAGGCTGCCCCTGACTGCTGGGGGGTGGGAATGATGGGAGACATGTGTGGGGGCCTGGTGGAGGGTGCCCCTGGCTGCTGGTGGGTGGGGGTGCAGGGGGACATGAGTGGGGGCCTGGTGGAGGGTGCCCCTGACTGCTGGGGGGTGGGGGTGCAGGGGGATATGAGTTGGACATAAGTGGGGGCCTGGTGGAGGGTGCCCCTGACTGCTGGGGGTGCAGGGGGACATGAGTTGGACATGAGTGGGGGCCTGGTGGATGCTGCCCCTGACTGCTGGTGGGTGGGGGTGCAAGGAGACATGTGTGGGGGCCTGGTGGAGGCTGCCCCTGACTGCTGGGGGTGGGGGGACAGGGGGACAGGAGTTGGACATGAGTGGGGGCCTGGTGGAGGCTGCCCCTGACTGCTGGGGGGTGGGGGTGCAGGGGGTCATGAGTTG
Source organism: Ambystoma mexicanum (assembly GCF_040938575.1). Classification (NCBI taxonomy): domain Eukaryota; kingdom Metazoa; phylum Chordata; class Amphibia; order Caudata; family Ambystomatidae; genus Ambystoma; species Ambystoma mexicanum. Next base: position 870,327,911 of record NC_090928.1, read on the forward strand.
GACATGAGTGGGGGCCTGGTGGAGGCTGCCCCTGACTGCTGGGGGGTGGGGGTGCAGGGAGACATGTGTGGGGGCCTGGTGGAGGCTGCCCCTGACTGCTGGGGGGTGGGGGTGCAGGGACACATGAGTGGGGGCCTGGTGGAGGGTGCCCCTGACTGCTGGGGGGTGGGGGTGCAGGGAGACATGAGTGGGGGCCTGGCGGAGGGTGCCCCTGACTGCTGGGGGGTGGGGGTGCAGGGGGACATGAGTTGGACATGAGTGGGGGCCTGGTGGAGGGTGCCCCTGACTGCTGGGGGGTGCAGGGGGACATGAGTTGGACTTGAGTGGGGGCCTGGTGGAGGCTGCCCCTGACTGCTGGGGGGTGGGGGTGCAGGGAGACATGAGTGGGGGCCTTGTGGAGGCTGCCCCTGACTGCTGGGGGGTGGGGGTGCAGGGGGACATGAGTTGGACATGAGTGGGGGCCTGGTGGAGGCTGCCCCTGACTGCTGGGAGTGGGGGTGCAGGGAGACATGTGTGGGGGCCTGGTGGAGGCTGCCCCTAACTGCTGGGGGGTGGGGGTGCAGGGGGACATGAGTTGGACATGAGTGGGGGCCTGGTGGAGGCTGCCCCTGACTGCTGGGGGGTGGGGGCGCAGGGGGACATGAGTGGGGGCCTGGTGGAGGGTGCCCCTGACTGCTGGGGGGTGGGGGTGCAGGGGGACATGAGTTGGACATGAGTGGGGGCCTGGTGGAGGCTGCCCCTGACTGCTGGGGGGGGGGGTGCAGGGAGACATGTGTGGGGGCCTGGTGGAGGGTGCCCCTGACTGCTGGTGGGTGGGGGTGCAGGGGGACATGAGTGGGGTCCTGGTGGAGGGTGCCCCTGACTGCTGGTGGGCAGGGGTGCAGGGGGACATGAGTGGGGGCCTGGTGGAGGGTGCCCCTGACTGCTGGGGGGTGGGGGTGCAGGGGGACATGAGTGGGGGCCAGGTGGAGGCTGCCCCTGACTGCTGGGGGGTGGGAATGATGGGAGACATGTGTGGGGGCCTGGTGGAGGGTGCCCCTGGCTGCTGGTGGGTGGGGGTGCAGGTGGACATGAGTGGGGGCCTGGTGTAGGGTGCCCCTGACTGCTGGGGGGTGGGGGTGCAGGGGGATATGAGTTGGACATAAGTGGGGGCCTGGTGGAGGGTGCCCCTGACTGCTGGGGGTGCAGGGGGACATGAGTTGGACATGAGTGGGGGCCTGGTGGAGGCTGCCCCTGACTGCTGGTGGGTGGGGGTGCAAGGAGACATGTGTGGGGGCCTGGTGGAGGCTGCCCCTGACTGCTGGGGGTGGGGGGACAGGGGGACAGGAGTTGGACATGAGTGGGGGCCTGGTGGAGGCTGCCCCTGACTGCTGGGGGGTGGGGGTGCAGGGGGACATGAGTTGGACATGAGTGGGGGCCTGGTGGAGGCTGCCCCTGACTGCTGGGGGGTGGGGGTGCAGGGAGACATGTGTGGGGGCCTGGTGGAGGCTGCCCCTGACTGCTGGGGGGTGGGGGTGCAGGGACACATGAGTGGGGGCCTGGTGGAGGGTGCCCCTGACTGCTGGGGGGTGGGGGTGCAGGGAGACATGAGTGGGGGCCTGGCGGAGGGTGCCCCTGACTGCTGGGGGGTGGGGGTGCAGGGGGACATGAGTTGGACATGAGTGGGGGCCTGGTGGAGGGTGCCCCTGACTGCTGGGGGGTGCAGGGGGACATGAGTTGGACTTGAGTGGGGGCCTGGTGGAGGCTGCCCCTGACTGCTGGGGGGTGGGGGTGCAGGGGAACATGAGTGGGGGCCTGTTGGAGGGTGCCCCTGACTGCTGGGGGGTGGGGGTGCAGGGGGACATGAGTTGGACATGAGTGGGGGCCTGGTGGAGGCTTCCCCTGACTGCTGGGGGGTAGGGGTCCAGGGAGACATGAGTGGGGGCCTGATGGAGGGTGCCCCTGACTGCTGGGGGGTGGGGGTGCAGGGAGACATGAGTGGGGGCCTGGCGGAGGGTGCCCCTGACTGCTGGGGGGTGGGGGTGCAGGGGGACATGAGTTGGACATGAGTGGGGGCCTGGTGGAGGGTGCCCCTGACTGCTGGGGGGTGGGGGTGCAGGGGGACATGAGTTGGACATGAGTGGGGGCCTGGTGGAGGCTGCCCCTAACTGCTGGGGGGTGGGGGTGCAGGGAGACATGTGTGGGGGCCTGGTGGAGGCTGCCCCTGACTGCTGGGGGGTGGGGGTGCAGGGGGACATGAGTTGGACATGAGTGGGGGCCTGGTGGAGGCTGCCCCTGACTGCTGGGGGGTGGGGGTGCAGGGGGACATGAGTGGGGGCCTGGTGGAGGGTGCCCCTGACTGCTGGGGGGTGGGGGTGCAGGGGGGCATGAGTTGGACATGAGTGGGGGCCTGGTGGAGGCTGCCCCTGACTGCTGGGGGTGCAGGGAGACATGAGTGGGGGCCTGGTGGAGGGTGCCCCTGACTGCTGGGGGTGGGGGTGCAGGGAGACATGAGTGGGGGCCTGGTGGAGGCTGCCCCTGACTGCTGGGGGGTGGGGGTGCAGGGACACATGAGTGGGGGCCTGGTGGAGGGTGCCCCTGACTGCTGGGGGGTGGGGGTGCAGGGAGACATGAGTGGGGGCCTGGTGGAGGGTGCCCCTGACTGCTGGGGGGTGGGGGTGCAGGGGGACATGAGTTGGACATGAGTGGGGGCCTGGTGGAGGCTGCCCCTGACTGCTGGGGGGTGGGGGTGCAGGGAGACATGTGTGGGGGCCTGGTGGAGGCTGCCCCTGACTGCTGGGGGGTGGGGGTGCAGGGACACATGAGTGGGGGCCTGGTGGAGGGTGCCCCTGACTGCTGGGGGGTGGGGGTGCAGGGAGACATGAGTGGGGGCCTGGTGGAGGGTGCCCCTGACTGCTGGGGGGTGGGGGTGCAGGGAGACATGAGTTGGACATGAGTGGGGGCCTGGTCGAGGCTGCCCCTGACTGCTGGGGGGTGGGGGTGCAGGGAGACATGAGTGGGGGCCTGGTGGAGGGTGTCCCTGACTGCTGGGGGGTGGGGGTGCAGGGGGACATGAGATGGACATGAGTGGGGGCCTGGTGGAGGGTGCCCCTGACTGCTGGGGGGTGGGGGTGCAGGGAGACATGTGTGGGGGACTGGTGGAGGCTGCCCCTGACTGCTGGGGGGTGGGGGTGCAGGGGGACATGAGTTGGACATGAGTGGGGGCCTGGTGGAGGCTGCCCCTGACTGCTGGGGGGTGCGGGTGCAGGGGAACATGAGTGGGGGCCTGTTGGAGGGTGCCCCTGACTGCTGGGGGGTGGGGGTGCAGGGGGACATGAGTTGGACATGAGTGGGGGCCTGGTGGAGGCTTCCCCTGACTGCTGGGGGGTGGGGGTCCAGGGAGACATGAGTGGGGGCCTGATAGAGGGTGCCCCTGACTGCTGGGGTGTGGGGGTGCAGGGAGACATGAGTGGGGGCCTGGTGGAGGGTGCCCCTGACTGCTGGGGGGTGGGGGTGCAGGGGGACATGAGTTGGACATGAGTGGGGGCCTGGTGGAGGGTGCCCCTGACTGCTGGGGGGTGGGGGTGCAGGGGTACATGAGTTGGACATGAGTGGGGGCCTGGTGGAGGGTGCCCCTAACTGCTGGGGGGTGGGGGTGCAGGGAGACATGTGTGGGGGCCTGGTGGAGGCTGCCCCTGACTGCTGGGGGGTGGGGGTGCAGGGGGACATGAGTTGGACATGAGTGGGGGCCTGGTGGAGGCTGCCCCTGACTGCTGGGGGGTGGGGGTGCAGGGGGACATGAGTGGGGGCCTGGTGGAGGGTGCCCCTGACTGCTGGGGGGTGGGGGTGCAGGGGGGCATGAGTTGGACATGAGTGGGGGCCTGGTGGAGGCTGCCCCTGACTGCTGGGGGGTGGGGGTGCAGGGGGACATGAGTGGGGGCCTGGTGGAGGCTGCCCCTGACTGCTGGGGGGTGGGGGTGCAGGGAGACATGAGTGGGGGCCTGGTGGAGGGTGCCCCTGACTGCTGCGGGGTGGGGGTGCAGGGGGACATGAGTTGGACATGAGTGAGGACCTGGTGGAGGCTGCCCCTGACTGTAGGGGGGTGGCGGTGGTGGGAGACATGTGTGGGGGCCTGGTGGAGGGTGCCCCTGGCTGCTGGTGGGTGGGGGTGCAGGGGGACATGAGTGGGGGCCTGGTGGAGGGTGCCCCTGACTGCTGGGGGTGGGGGTGCAGGTGGGCATGAGTTGGACATGAGTGGGGGCCTGGTGGAGGCTGCCCCTGACTGCTGGGGGGTGGGGGTGCAGGGAGACATGAGTGGGGGCCTGGTGGAGGGTGCCCCTGACTGCTGGGGGTGGGGGTGCAGGGGGACATGAGTTGGACATGAGTGGGGGCCTGGTGGAGGCTGCCCCTGACTGCTGGGGGGTGGGGGTGCAGGGAGACATGTGTGGGGGCCTGGTGGAGGGTGCCCCTGACTGCTGGGGGGTGGGGGCGCAGGGGGACATGAATGGGGGCCTGGTGGAGGGTGCCCCTGACTGCTCGGGGGTGGGGGTGCAGGGGGACATGAGTTGGACATGAGTGGGGGCCTGGTGGAGGCTGCTCCTGACTGCTGGGGTGTAGGGGTGCAGGGAGACATGAGTAGGGGCCTGGTGGAGGCTGCCCCTGACTGCTGGGGGGTGGGGGTGCAGGGAGACGTGAGTGGGAGCCTGGTGGAGGGTGCCCCTGACTGCTGGGGGCTGGGGGTGCAGGTGGACATGAGTTGGACATGAGTGGGGGCCTGGTGGAGGCTGCCCCTGACTGCTGGGGGGTGGGGGTGCAGGGGGACATGAGTTGGACATGAGTGGGGGCCTGGTGGAGGCTGCCCCTGACTGCTGGGGGGTGGGGGTGCAGGGAGACATGTGTGGGGGCCTGGTGGAGGCTGCCCCTAACTGCTGGTGGGTGGGGGTGCAGGGTTACATGAGTGGGGGCAATGGTGGAGGCTGCTCCTGACTGCTGGGGGGTGGGGGGCAGGGAGATATGAGTGGGGGCCTGGTGGAGGGTGCCCCTGACTGCTGGGGGGTGGGGGTGCAGGAGGACATGAGTTGGATATGAGTGGGGGCCTGGTGGAGGCTGCCCCTGACTGTTGGGGGGTGGGGGTGCAGGGAGACATGTGTGGGGTCCTGGTGGAGGCTGCCCTTGACTGCTGGGGGGGTGAGGGTGCAGGGGGACATGAGTTGGACATGAGTGGGGGCCTGGTGGAGGCTGTCCCTGACTGCTGGGGGTGGAGGTGCAGGGGGACATGTGTGGGGGCCTGGTGGAGGGTGCCCCTGACTGCTGGGGGTGGGGGTGCAGGTGGACATGAGTTGGACATGAGTGGGGGCCTGGTGGAGGCTGCCCCTGACTGCTGGGGGGTGGGGGTGCAGGGAGACATGTGTTGGGTCCTGGTGGAGGCTGCCCTTGACTGCTGGGGGGTGATGGTGCAGGGGGACATGAGTGGGGGCAATGGTGGAGGCTGCTCCTGACTGCTGGGGGGGGGGGGCAGGGAGATATGAGTGGGGGCCTGGTGGAGGGTGCCCCTGACTGCTGGGGGGTGGGGGTGCAGGAGGACACGAGTTGGATATGAGTGGGGGCCTGGTGGAGGCTGCCCCTGACTGCTGGGGGGTGGGGGTGCAGGGAGACATGTGTGAGGTCCTGGTGGAGGCTGCCCTTGACTGCTGGGGGGTGAGGGTGCAGGGGGACATGAGTGGGGGCCTGGTGGAGGGTGCCCCTGACTGCTGGGGGGTGGGGGTGCAGGGGGACATGAGTTGGACATGAGTGGGGGCCTGGTGGAGGGTGCCCCTGACTGCTGGGGGGTGGGGGTGCAGGGGTACATGAGTTGGACATGAGTGGGGGCCTGGTGGAGGCTGCCCCTAACTGCTGGGGGGTGGGGGTGCAGGGAGACATGTGTGGGGGCCTGGTGGAGGCTGTCCCTGACTGCTGGGGGTGGGGTGCAGGGGGACATGTGTGGGGGCCTGGTGGAGGGTGCCCCTGACTGCTGGGGGTGGGGTGAGGGGGACATGCGTTGGACATGAGTGGGGGCCTGGTGGAGGCTGCACCTGACTGCTGGGAGGTGGGGGTGCAGGGAGACATGAGTGGGGGCCTGGTGGAGGGTGCCCCTGACTGCTGGTGGGTGGGGGTGCAGGGGGACATGAGTGGGGGTCTGGTGGAGTGCCCCTGACTGCTGGTGGGTGGGGGTGCAGGGGGACATGAGTGGGGGCCTGGTGGAGGGTGCCCCTGACTGCTGGGGGGTGGGGGTGCAGGGGGACATGAGTGGGGGCCTGGTGGAGGCTGCCCCTGACTGCTGGGGGGTAGGGGTGGTGGGAGACTTGTGTGGGGGCCTGGTGGAGGGTGCCCCTGGCTGCTGGTGGGTGGGGGTACAGGGGGACATGAGTTGGACATGAGTGGGGGCCTGGTGGAGGGTGCCCCTGACTGCTGGGGGTGGGGGTGCAGGGGGACATGAGTGGGAGCCTGGTGGAGGCTGCCCCTGACTGCTGGTGGGTGGGGGTGCAGGGAGACATGAGTGGGGGCCTGATGGAGGGTGCCCCTGACTGCTGGGGGTGGGGGTGCAGGGAGACATGAGTGGGGGCCTGGTGGAGGGTGCCCCTGACTGCTGGGGGGTGGGGGTGGAGGGAGACATGAGTGGGGGCCTGGTGGAGGCTGCCCCTGACTGCTGGGGGGTGGGGGTGCAGGGAGACGTGAGTGGGAGCCTGGTGGAGGGTGCCCCTGACTGCTGGGGGCTGGGGGTGCAGGTGGACATGAGTTGGACATGAGTGGGGGCCTGGTGGAGGCTGCCCCTGACTGCTGGGGGGTGGGGGTGCAGGGGGACATGAGTTGGACATGAGTGGGGGCCTGGTGGAGGCTGCCCCTGACTGCTGGGGGGTGGGGGTGCAGGGAGACATGTGTGGGGGCCTGGTGGAGGCTGCCCCTAACTGCTGGTGGGTGGGGGTGCAGGGTTACATGAGTGGGGGCAATGGTGGAGGCTGCTCCTGACTGCTGGGGGGTGGGGGGCAGGGAGATATGAGTGGGGGCCTGGTGGAGGGTGCCCCTGACTGCTGGGGGGTGGGGGTGCAGGAGGACATGAGTTGGATATGAGTGGGGGCCTGGTGGAGGCTGCCCCTGACTGTTGGGGGGTGGGGGTGCAGGGAGACATGTGTGGGGTCCTGGTGGAGGCTGCCCTTGACTGCTGGGGGGGTGAGGGTGCAGGGGGACATGAGTTGGACATGAGTGGGGGCCTGGTGGAGGCTGTCCCTGACTGCTGGGGGTGGAGGTGCAGGGGGACATGTGTGGGGGCCTGGTGGAGGGTGCCCCTGACTGCTGGGGGTGGGGGTGCAGGTGGACATGAGTTGGACATGAGTGGGGGCCTGGTGGAGGCTGCCCCTGACTGCTGGGGGGTGGGGGTGCAGGGAGACATGTGTTGGGTCCTGGTGGAGGCTGCCCTTGACTGCTGGGGGGTGATGGTGCAGGGGGACATGAGTGGGGGCAATGGTGGAGGCTGCTCCTGACTGCTGGGGGGGGGGCAGGGAGATATGAGTGGGGGCCTGGTGGAGGGTGCCCCTGACTGCTGGGGGGTGGGGGTGCAGGAGGACACGAGTTGGATATGAGTGGGGGCCTGGTGGAGGCTGCCCCTGACTGCTGGGGGGTGGGGGTGCAGGGAGACATGTGTGAGGTCCTGGTGGAGGCTGCCCTTGACTGCTGGGGGGTGAGGGTGCAGGGGGACATGAGTGGGGGCCTGGTGGAGGCTGCCCCTGACTGTTGGGGGGTGGGGGTGCAGGGAGACATGTGTGGGGTCCTGGTGGAGGCTGCCCTTGACTGCTGGGGGGGTGAGGGTGCAGGGGGACATGAGTTGGACATGAGTGGGGGCCTGGTGGAGGCTGTCCCTGACTGCTGGGGGTGGAGGTGCAGGGGGACATGTGTGGGGGCCTGGTGGAGGGTGCCCCTGACTGCTGGGGGTGGGGGTGCAGGTGGACATGAGTTGGACATGAGTGGGGGCCTGGTGGAGGCTGCCCCTGACTGCTGGGGGGTGGGGGTGCAGGGAGACATGTGTTGGGTCCTGGTGGAGGCTGCCCTTGACTGCTGGGGGGTGATGGTGCAGGGGGACATGAGTGGGGGCAATGGTGGAGGCTGCTCCTGACTGCTGGGGGGGGGGGCAGGGAGATATGAGTGGGGGCCTGGTGGAGGGTGCCCCTGACTGCTGGGGGGTGGGGGTGCAGGGGGACATGAGTTGGACATGAGTGGGGGCCTGGTGGAGGGTGCCCCTGACTGCTGGGGGGTGGGGGTGCAGGGGTACATGAGTTGGACATGAGTGGGGGCCTGGTGGAGGCTGCCCCTAACTGCTGGGGGGTGGGGGTGCAGGGAGACATGTGTGGGGGCCTGGTGGAGGCTGTCCCTGACTGCTGGGGGTGGGGTGCAGGGGGACATGTGTGGGGGCCTGGTGGAGGGTGCCCCTGACTGCTGGGGGTGGGGTGAGGGGGACATGCGTTGGACATGAGTGGGGGCCTGGTGGAGGCTGCCCCTGACTGCTGGGGGGTGGGGGTGCAGGGAGACATGTGTGAGGTCCTGGTGGAGGCTGCCCTTGACTGCTGGGGGGTGAGGGTGCAGGGGGACATGAGTGGGGGCCTGGTGGAGGCTGCCCCTGACTGTTGGGGGGTGGGGGTGCAGGGAGACATGTGTGGGGTCCTGGTGGAGGCTGCCCTTGACTGCTGGGGGGGTGAGGGTGCAGGGGGACATGAGTTGGACATGAGTGGGGGCCTGGTGGAGGCTGTCCCTGACTGCTGGGGGTGGAGGTGCAGGGGGACATGTGTGGGGGCCTGGTGGAGGGTGCCCCTGACTGCTGGGGGTGGGGGTGCAGGTGGACATGAGTTGGACATGAGTGGGGGCCTGGTGGAGGCTGCCCCTGACTGCTGGGGGGTGGGGGTGCAGGGAGACATGTGTTGGGTCCTGGTGGAGGCTGCCCTTGACTGCTGGGGGGTGATGGTGCAGGGGGACATGAGTGGGGGCAATGGTGGAGGCTGCTCCTGACTGCTGGGGGGGGGGCAGGGAGATATGAGTGGGGGCCTGGTGGAGGGTGCCCCTGACTGCTGGGGGGTGGGGGTGCAGGAGGACACGAGTTGGATATGAGTGGGGGCCTGGTGGAGGCTGCCCCTGACTGCTGGGGGGTGGGGGTGCAGGGAGACATGTGTGAGGTCCTGGTGGAGGCTGCCCTTGACTGCTGGGGGGTGAGGGTGCAGGGGGACATGAGTGGGGGCCTGGTGGAGGGTGCCCCTGACTGCTGGGGGGTGGGGGTGCAGGGGGACATGAGTTGGACATGAGTGGGGGCCTGGTGGAGGGTGCCCCTGACTGCTGGGGGGTGGGGGTGCAGGGGTACATGAGTTGGACATGAGTGGGGGCCTGGTGGAGGCTGCCCCTAACTGCTGGGGGGTGGGGGTGCAGGGAGACATGTGTGGGGGCCTGGTGGAGGCTGTCCCTGACTGCTGGGGGTGGGGTGCAGGGGGACATGTGTGGGGGCCTGGTGGAGGGTGCCCCTGACTGCTGGGGGTGGGGTGAGGGGGACATGCGTTGGACATGAGTGGGGGCCTGGTGGAGGCTGCACCTGACTGCTGGGAGGTGGGGGTGCAGGGAGACATGAGTGGGGGCCTGGTGGAGGGTGCCCCTGACTGCTGGTGGGTGGGGGTGCAGGGGGACATGAGTGGGGGTCTGGTGGAGTGCCCCTGACTGCTGGTGGGTGGGGGTGCAGGGGGACATGAGTGGGGGCCTGGTGGAGGGTGCCCCTGACTGCTGGGGGGTGGGGGTGCAGGGGGACATGAGTGGGGGCCTGGTGGAGGCTGCCCCTGACTGCTGGGGGGTAGGGGTGGTGGGAGACTTGTGTGGGGGCCTGGTGGAGGGTGCCCCTGGCTGCTGGTGGGTGGGGGTACAGGGGGACATGAGTTGGACATGAGTGGGGGCCTGGTGGAGGGTGCCCCTGACTGCTGGGGGTGGGGGTGCAGGGGGACATGAGTGGGAGCCTGGTGGAGGCTGCCCCTGACTGCTGGTGGGTGGGGGTGCAGGGAGACATGAGTGGGGGCCTGATGGAGGGTGCCCCTGACTGCTGGGGGTGGGGGTGCAGGGAGACATGAGTGGGGGCCTGGTGGAGGGTGCCCCTGACTGCTGGGGGGTGGGGGTGGAGGGAGACATGAGTGGGGGCCTGGTGGAGGCTGCCCCTGACTGCTGGGGGGTGGGGGTGCAGGGAGACGTGAGTGGGAGCCTGGTGGAGGGTGCCCCTGACTGCTGGGGGCTGGGGGTGCAGGTGGACATGAGTTGGACATGAGTGGGGGCCTGGTGGAGGCTGCCCCTGACTGCTGGGGGGTGGGGGTGCAGGGGGACATGAGTTGGACATGAGTGGGGGCCTGGTGGAGGCTGCCCCTGACTGCTGGGGGGTGGGGGTGCAGGGAGACATGTGTGGGGGCCTGGTGGAGGCTGCCCCTAACTGCTGGTGGGTGGGGGTGCAGGGTTACATGAGTGGGGGCAATGGTGGAGGCTGCTCCTGACTGCTGGGGGGTGGGGGGCAGGGAGATATGAGTGGGGGCCTGGTGGAGGGTGCCCCTGACTGCTGGGGGGTGGGGGTGCAGGAGGACATGAGTTGGATATGAGTGGGGGCCTGGTGGAGGCTGCCCCTGACTGTTGGGGGGTGGGGGTGCAGGGAGACATGTGTGGGGTCCTGGTGGAGGCTGCCCTTGACTGCTGGGGGGGTGAGGGTGCAGGGGGACATGAGTTGGACATGAGTGGGGGCCTGGTGGAGGCTGTCCCTGACTGCTGGGGGTGGAGGTGCAGGGGGACATGTGTGGGGGCCTGGTGGAGGGTGCCCCTGACTGCTGGGGGTGGGGGTGCAGGTGGACATGAGTTGGACATGAGTGGGGGCCTGGTGGAGGCTGCCCCTGACTGCTGGGGGGTGGGGGTGCAGGGAGACATGTGTTGGGTCCTGGTGGAGGCTGCCCTTGACTGCTGGGGGGTGATGGTGCAGGGGGACATGAGTGGGGGCAATGGTGGAGGCTGCTCCTGACTGCTGGGGGGGGGGCAGGGAGATATGAGTGGGGGCCTGGTGGAGGGTGCCCCTGACTGCTGGGGGGTGGGGGTGCAGGAGGACACGAGTTGGATATGAGTGGGGGCCTGGTGGAGGCTGCCCCTGACTGCTGGGGGGTGGGGGTGCAGGGAGACATGTGTGAGGTCCTGGTGGAGGCTGCCCTTGACTGCTGGGGGGTGAGGGTGCAGGGGGACATGAGTGGGGGCCTGGTGGAGGGTGCCCCTGACTGCTGGGGGGTGGGGGTGCAGGGGGACATGAGTTGGACATGAGTGGGGGCCTGGTGGAGGGTGCCCCTGACTGCTGGGGGGTGGGGGTGCAGGGGTACATGAGTTGGACATGAGTGGGGGCCTGGTGGAGGCTGCCCCTAACTGCTGGGGGGTGGGGGTGCAGGGAGACATGTGTGGGGGCCTGGTGGAGGCTGTCCCTGACTGCTGGGGGTGGGGTGCAGGGGGACATGTGTGGGGGCCTGGTGGAGGGTGCCCCTGACTGCTGGGGGTGGGGTGAGGGGGACATGCGTTGGACATGAGTGGGGGCCTGGTGGAGGCTGCACCTGACTGCTGGGAGGTGGGGGTGCAGGGAGACATGAGTGGGGGCCTGGTGGAGGGTGCCCCTGACTGCTGGTGTGTGGGGGTGCAGGGGGACATGAGTGGGGGTCTGGTGGAGTGCCCCTGACTGCTGGTGGGTGGGGGTGCAGGGGGACATGAGTGGGGGCCTGGTGGAGGGTGCCCCTGACTGCTGGGGGGTGGGGGTGCAGGGGGACATGAGTGGGGGCCTGGTGGAGGCTGCCCCTGACTGCTGGGGGGTAGGGGTGGTGGGAGACTTGTGTGGGGGCCTGGTGGAGGGTGCCCCTGGCTGCTGGTGGGTGGGGGTACAGGGGGACATGAGTTGGACATGAGTGGGGGCCTGGTGGAGGGTGCCCCTGACTGCTGGGGGTGGGGGTGCAGGGGGACATGAGTGGGAGCCTGGTGGAGGCTGCCCCTGACTGCTGGTGGGTGGGGGTGCAGGGAGACATGAGTGGGGGCCTGATGGAGGGTGCCCCTGACTGCTGGGGGTGGGGGTGCAGGGAGACATGAGTGGGGGCCTGGTGGAGGGTGCCCCTGACTGCTGGGGGGTGGGGGTGGAGGGAGACATGAGTGGGGGCCTGGTGGAGGCTGCCCCTGACTGCTGGGGGGTGGGGGTGCAGGGAGACATGTGTGGGGGCCTGGTGGAGGCTCCCCCTGACTGATGGGGGGTGGGGGTGCAGGGAGACATGAGTGGGGGCCTGGTGGAGGGTGCCCCTGACTGCTGGGGGGTGGGGGTGCAGGGAGACATGTGTGGGGTCCTGGTGGAGGCTGCCCTTGACTGCTGGGGGGTGAGGGTGCAGGGGGACATAAGTTGGACATGAGTGGGGGCCTGGTGGAGGCTGTCCCTGACTGCTGGGGGGTGGGGGTGCAGGGGGACATGTGTGGGGGCCTGGTGGAGGGTGCCCCTGACTGCTGGGGGGTGGGGGTGCAGGAGGACATAAGTTGGATATGAGTGGGGGCCTGGTGGAGGCTGCCCCTGACTGCTGGGGGGTGGGGTGCAGGGAGACATGTGTGGGGTCCTGGTGGAGGCTGCCCTTGACTGCTGGGGGGTGAGGGTGCAGGGGGACATGAGTTGGACATGAGTGGGGGCCTGGTGGAGGCTGTCCCTGACTGCTGGGGGGTGGGGGTGCAGGGGGACATGTGTGGGGGCCTGGTGGAGGGTGCCCCTGACTGCTGGGGGTGGGGGTGAGGGGGACATGCGTTGGACATGAGTGGGGGCCTGGTGGAGGCTGCACCTGACTGCTGGGGGGTGGGGGTGCAGGGAGACATGAGTGGGGGAATGGTGGAGGGTGCCCCTGACTGCTGGTGGGTGGGGGTGCAGGGGGACCTGAGTGGGGGCCTGGTGGAGGGTGCCCCTGACTGCTGGTGGGTGGGGGTGCAGGGGGACATGAGCGGGGGCCTGGTGGAGGGTGCCCCTGACTGCTGGGGATTGGGGGTGCAGGGGGACATGAGTGGGGGCCTGGTGGAGGCTGCCCCTGACTGCTGGGGGGTAGGGGTGGTGGGAGACTTGTGTGGGGGCCTGGTGGAGGGTGCCCCTGGCTGCTGGTGGGTGGGGGTGCAGGGGGACATGAGTTGGACATGAGTGGGGGCCTGGTGGAGGGTGCCCCTGACTGCTGGGGGTGGGGGTGCAGGGGGACATGAGTGGGAGCCTGGTGGAGGCTGCCCCTGACTGCTGGGGGGGGGTGGTGGGAGACATGTGTGGGGGCCTGGTGGAGGGTGCCCCTGGCTGCTGGTGGGTGGGGGTGCAGGGAGACATGAATGGGGGCCTGGTGGAGGGTGCCCCTGACTGCTGGGGGGTGGGGGTGGTGGGAGACATGTGTGGGGGCCTGGTGGAGGCTGCCCCTGACTTCTGGGGGGTGGGGGTGCAGGGAGACATGAGTGGGGGCCTGGTGGAGGGTGCCCCTGACTGCTGGGGGGTGGGGGTGCAGGGAGACATTGGTGGGGGCCTATTGGAGGGTGCCCCTGACTGCTGGGGGGTGGGGGTGCAGGGAGGCATGAGTGGGGGCCTGATGGAGGGTGCCCCTGACTGCTGGGGGTGGGGGTGCAGGGAAACATGAGTGGGGGCCTGATGGAGGGTGCCCCTGACTGCTGGGGGTGGGGGTGCAGGGAGACATGAGTGGGGGCCTGGTGGAGGGTGCCCCTGACTGCTGGGGGGTGGGGGTGCAGGGAGACATGAGTGGGGGCCTGATGGAGGGTGCCCCTGACTGCTGGGGGTAGGGGTGCATGGAAACATGAGTGGGGGCCTGCTGGAGGGTGCCCCTGACTGCTGGGGGTGGGGGTGCAGGGGGGCATGAGTTGGACATGAGTGGGGGCCTGGTGGAGGCTGCCCCTGACTGCTGGGGGTGGGGGTGCAGGGAGACATGAGTGGGGGCCTGATGGAGGGTGCCCCTGACTGGTGGGGGTGCAGGGAGACATGAGTCGGGGCCTGGTGGAGGGTGCCCTTGACTGCTGGGGGTGGGGGTGCAGGGAGACATGAGTGGGGGCCTGGTGGAGGGTGCCCCTGACTGCTGGGGGCTGGGGGTGCAGGGGGACATGAGTTGGACATGAGTGGGGGCCTGGTGGAGGCTGCCCCTGACTGCTGGGGGGTGGGGGTGCAGGGAGACATGTGTGGGGGCCTGGTGGAGGCTGCCCCTGACTGCTGGGGGGTGGGGGTGCAGGGGGACATGAGTGGGGGCCTGGTGGAGGGTGCCCCTGACTGCTGGGGGGTGGGGGTGCAGGGGGACATGAGTTGGACATGAGTGGGGGCCTGGTGGAGGCTGCCCCTGACTGCTGGGGGGTGGGGGTGCAGGGAGACATGAGTGGGGGCCTGGTGGAGGGTGCCCCTGCCTGCTGGTGGGTGGGGGTGCAGGGGGACATGAGTGGGGGCCTGGTGGAGGGTGCCCCTGACTGCTGGTGGGTGGGGGTGCAGGGGGACATGAGTGGGGGCCTGGTGGAGGGTGCCCCTGACTGCTGGGGGGTGGGGGTGCAGGGGGACATGAGTTGGACATGAGTGGGGGCCTGGTGGAGGCTGCCCCTGACTGCTGGGGGGTGGGGGTGCAGGGAGACATGTGTGGGGGCCTGGTGGAGGCTGCCCCTGACTGCTGGTGGGTGGGGGTGCAGGGTTACATGAGTGGGGGCAATGGTGGAGGCTGCTCCTGACTGCTGGGGGGTGGGGGGGCAGGGAGATATGAGTGGGGGCCTGGTGGAGGGTGCCCCTGACTGCTGGGAGGTGGGGGTGCAGGAGGACATGAGTTGGATATGAGTGGGGGCCTGGTGGAGGCTGCCCCTGACTGCTGGGGGCTGGGGGTGCAGGGAGACATGTGTGGGGTCCTGGTGGAGGCTGCCCTTGACTGCTGGGGGGTGAGGGTGCAGGGGGACATGAGTTGGACATGAGTGGGGGCCTGGTGGAGGCTGTCCCTGACTGCTGGGGGGTGGGGGTGCAGGGGGACATGTGTGGGGGCCTGGTGGAGGGTGCCCCTGACTGCTGGGGGTGGGGGTGAGGGGGACATGAGTTGGACATGAGTGGGGGCCTGGTGGAGGCTGCACCTGACTGCTGGGGGGTGGGGGTGCAGGGAGACATGAGTGGGGGAATGGTGGAGGGTGCCCCTGACTGCTGGTGGGTGGGGGTGCAGGGGGACATGAGTGGGGGCCTGGTGGAGGGTGCCCCTGACTGCTGGTGGGTGGGGGTGCAGGGGGACATGAGTGGGGGCCTGGTGGAGGGTGCCCCTGACTGCTGGGGATTGGGGGTGCAGGGGGGCATGAGTGGGGGCCTGGTGGAGGCTGCCCCTGACTGCTGGGGGGTAGGGGTGGTGGGAGACTTGTGTGGGGGCCTGGTGGAGGGTGCCCCTGGCTGCTGGTGGGTGGGGGTGCAGGGGGACATGAGTTGGACATGAGTGGGGGCCTGGTGGAGGGTGCCCCTGACTGCTGGGGGTGGGGGTGCAGGGGGACATGAGTGGTAGCCTGGTGGAGGCTGCCCCTGACTGCTGGGGGGGGGGGTGGTGGGAGACATGTGTGGGGGCCTGGTGGAGGGTGCCCCTGGCTGCTGGTGGGTGGGGGTGCAGGGAGACATGAATGGGGGCCTGGTGGAGGGTGCCCCTGACTGCTGGGGGGTGGGGGTGGTGGGAGACATGTGTGGGGGCCTGGTGGAGGCTGCCCCTGACTTCTGGGCGGTGGGGGTGCAGGGAGACATGAGTGGGGGCCTGGTGGAGGGTGCCCCTGACTGCTGGGGGGTGGGGGTGCAGGGAGACATTGGTGGGGGCCTATTGGAGGGTGCCCCTGACTGCTGGGGGGTGGGGGTGCAGGGAGGCATGAGTGGGGGCCTGATGGAGGGTGCCCCTGACTGCTGGGGGTGGGGGTGCAGGGAGACATGAGTGGGGGCCTGATGGAGGGTGCCCCTGACTGCTGGGGGTGGGGGTGCATGGAAACATGAGTGGGGGCCTGCTGGAGGGTGCCCCTGACTGCTGGGGGTGGGGGTGCAGGGGGGCATGAGTTGGACATGAGTGGGGGCCTGGTGGAGGCTGCCCCTGACTGCTGGGGGTGGGGGTGCAGGGAGACATGAGTGGGGGCCTGATGGAGGGTGCCCCTGACTGGTGGGGGTGCAGGGAGACATGAGTCGGGGCCTGGTGGAGGGTGCCCTTGACTGCTGGGGGTGGGGGTGCAGGGAGACATGAGTGGGGGCCTGGTGGAGGGTGCCCCTGACTGCTGGGGGCTGGGGGTGCAGGGGGACATGAGTTGGACATGAGTGGGGGCCTGGTGGAGGCTGCCCCTGACTGCTGGGGGGTGGGGGTGCAGGGAGACATGTGTGGGGGCCTGGTGGAGGCTGCCCCTAACTGCTGGGGGGTGGGGGTGCAGGGGGACATGAGTTGGACATGAGTGGGGGCCTGGTGGAGGCTGCCCCTGACTGCTGGGGGGTGGGGGCGCAGGGGGACATGAGTGGGGGCCTGGTGGAGGGTGCCCCTGACTGCTGGGGGGTGGGGGTGCAGGGGGACATGAGTTGGACATGAGTGGGGGCCTGGTGGAGGCTGCCCCTGACTGCTGGGGGGTGGGGGTGCAGGGAGACATGAGTGGGGGCCTGGTGGAGGGTGCCCCTGCCTGCTGGTGGGTGGGGGTGCAGGGGGACATGAGTGGGGGCCTGGTGGAGGGTGCCCCTGACTGCTGGTGGGTGGGGGTGCAGGGGGACATGAGTGGGGGCCTGGTGGAGGGTGCCCCTGACTGCTGGGGGGTGGGGGTGCAGGGGGACATGAGTTGGACATGAGTGGGGGCCTGGTGGAGGCTGCCCCTGACTGCTGGGGGGTGGGGGTGCAGGGAGACATGTGTGGGGGCCTGGTGGAGGCTGCCCCTGACTGCTGGTGGGTGGGGGTGCTGGGTTACATGAGTGGGGGCAATGGTGGAGGCTGCTCCTGACTGCTGGGGGGTGGGGGGGCAGGGAGATATGAGTGGGGGCCTGGTGGAGGGTGCCCCTGACTGCTGGGAGGTGGGGGTGCAGGAGGACATGAGTTGGATATGAGTGGGGGCCTGGTGGAGGCTGCCCCTGACTGCTGGGGGCTGGGGGTGCAGGGAGACATGTGTGGGGTCCTGGTGGAGGCTGCCCTTGACTGCTGGGGGGTGAGGGTGCAGGGGGACATGAGTTGGACATGAGTGGGGGCCTGGTGGAGGCTGTCCCTGACTGCTGGGGGGTGGGGGTGCAGGGGGACATGTGTGGGGGCCTGGTGGAGGGTGCCCCTGACTGCTGGGGGTGGGGGTGAGGGGGACATGAGTTGGACATGAGTGGGGGCCTGGTGGAGGCTGCACCTGACTGCTGGGGGGTGGGGGTGCAGGGAGACATGAGTGGGGGAATGGTGGAGGGTGCCCCTGACTGCTGGTGGGTGGGGGTGCAGGGGGACATGAGTGGGGGCCTGGTGGAGGGTGCCCCTGACTGCTGGTGGGTGGGGCTGCAGGGGGACATGAGTGGGGGCCTGGTGGAGGGTGCCCCTGACTGCTGGGGATTGGGGGTGCAGGGGGACATGAGTGGGGGCCTGGTGGAGGCTGCCCCTGACTGCTGGGGGGTAGGGGTGGTGGGAGACTTGTGTGGGGGCCTGGTGGAGGGTGCCCCTGGCTGCTGGTGGGTGGGGGTGCAGGGGGACATGAGTTGGACATGAGTGGGGGCCTGGTGGAGGGTGCCCCTGACTGCTGGGGGTGGGGGTGCAGGGGGACATGAGTGGGAGCCTGGTGGAGGCTGCCCCTGACTGCTGGGGGGGGGTGGTGGGAGACATGTGTGGGGGCCTGGTGGAGGGTGCCCCTGGCTGCTGGTGGGTGGGGGTGCAGGGAGACATGAATGGGGGCCTGGTGGAGGGTGCCCCTGACTGCTGGGGGGTGGGGGTGGTGGGAGACATGTGTGGGGGCCTGGTGGAGGCTGCCCCTGACTTCTGGGGGGTGGGGGTGCAGGGAGACATGAGTGGGGGCCTGGTGGAGGGTGCCCCTGACTGCTGGGGGGTGGGGGTGCAGGGAGACATTGGTGGGGGCCTATTGGAGGGTGCCCCTGACTGCTGGGGGGTGGGGGTGCAGGGAGGCATGAGTGGGGGCCTGATGGAGGGTGCCCCTGACTGCTGGGGGTGGGGGTGCAGGGAGACATGAGTGGGGGCCTGATGGAGGGTGCCCCTGACTGCTGGGGGTGGGGGTGCAGGGAGACATGAGTGGGGGCCTGGTGGAGGGTGCCCCTGACTGCTGGGGGGTGGGGGTGCAGGGAGACATGAGTGGGGGCCTGATGGAGGGTGCCCCTGACTGCTGGGGGTAGGGGTGCATGGAAACATGAGTGGGGGCCTGTTGGAGGGTGCCCCTGACTGCTGGGGGTGGGGGTGCAGGGGGGCATGAGTTGGACATGAGTGGGGGCCTGGTGGAGGCTGCCCCTGACTGCTGGGGGTGGGGGTGCAGGGAGACATGAGTGGGGGCCTGATGGAGGGTGCCCCTGACTGGTGGGGGTGCAGGGAGACATGAGTCGGGGCCTGGTGGAGGGTGCCCTTGACTGCTGGGGGTGGGGGTGCAGGGAGACATGAGTGGGGGCCTGGTGGAGGGTGCCCCTGACTGCTGGGGGCTGGGGGTGCAGGGGGACATGAGTTGGACATGAGTGGGGGCCTGGTGGAGGCTGCCCCTGACTGCTGGGGGGTGGGGGTGCAGGGAGACATGTGTGGGGGCCTGGTGGAGGCTGCCCCTAACTGCTGGGGGGTGGGGGTGCAGGGGGACATGAGTTGGACATGAGTGGGGGCCTGGTGGAGGCTGCCCCTGACTGCTGGGGGGTGGGGGCGCAGGGGGACATGAGTGGGGGCCTGGTGGAGGGTGCCCCTGACTGCTGGGGGGTGGGGGTGCAGGGGGACATGAGTTGGACATGAGTGGGGGCCTGGTGGAGGCTGCCCCTGACTGCTGGGGGGTGGGGGTGCAGGGAGACATGAGTGGGGGCCTGGTGGAGGGTGCCCCTGCCTGCTGGTGGGTGGGGGTGCAGGGGGACATGAGTGGGGGCCTGGTGGAGGGTGCCCCTGACTGCTGGTGGGTGGGGGTGCAGGGGGACATGAGTGGGGGCCTGGTGGAGGGTGCCCCTGACTGCTGGGGGGTGGGGGTGCAGGGGGACATGAGTTGGACATGAGTGGGGGCCTGGTGGAGGCTGCCCCTGACTGCTGGGGGGTGGGGGTGCAGGGAGACATGTGTGGGGGCCTGGTGGAGGCTGCCCCTGACTGCTGGTGGGTGGGGGTGCAGGGTTACATGAGTGGGGGCAATGGTGGAGGCTGCTCCTGACTGCTGGGGGGTGGGGGGGCAGGGAGATATGAGTGGGGGCCTGGTGGAGGGTGCCCCTGACTGCTGGGAGGTGGGGGTGCAGGAGGACATGAGTTGGATATGAGTGGGGGCCTGGTGGAGGCTGCCCCTGACTGCTGGGGGCTGGGGGTGCAGGGAGACATGTGTGGGGTCCTGGTGGAGGCTGCCCTTGACTGCTGGGGGGTGAGGGTGCAGGGGGACATGAGTTGGACATGAGTGGGGGCCTGGTGGAGGCTGTCCCTGACTGCTGGGGGGTGGGGGTGCAGGGGGACATGTGTGGGGGCCTGGTGGAGGGTGCCCCAGACTGCTGGGGGTGGGGGTGAGGGGGACATGAGTTGGACATGAGTGGGGGCCTGGTGGAGGCTGCACCTGACTGCTGGGGGGTGGGGGTGCAGGGGGACATGAGTTGGACATGAGTGGGGGCCTGGTGGAGGCTGCCCCTGACTGCTGGGGGGTGCGGGTGCAGGGGAACATGAGTGGGGGCCTGTTGGAGGGTGCCCCTGACTGCTGGGGGGTGGGGGTGCAGGGGGACATGAGTTGGACATGAGTGGGGGCCTGGTGGAGGCTTCCCCTGACTGCTGGGGGGTGGGGGTCCAGGGAGACATGAGTGGGGGCCTGATGGAGGGTGCCCCTGACTGCTGGGGGGTGGGGGTGCAGGGAGACATGAGTGGGGGCCTGGTGGAGGGTGCCCCTGACTGCTGGGGGGTGGGGGTGAAGGGGGACATGAGTTGGACATGAGTGGGGGCCTGGTGGAGGGTGCCCCTGACTGCTGGGGGGTGGGGGTGCAGGGGTACATGAGTTGGACATGAGTGGGGGCCTGGTGGAGGCTGCCCCTAACTGCTGGGGGGTGGGGGTGCAGGGAGACATGTGTGGGGGCCTGGTGGAGGCTGCCCCTGACTGCTGGGGGGTGGGGGTGCAGGGGGACATGAGTTGGACATGAGTGGGGGCCTGGTGGAGGCTGCCCCTGACTGCTGGGGGGTGGGGGTGCAGGGGGACATGAGTGGGGGCCTGGTGGAGGGTGCCCCTGACTGCTGGGGGGTGGGGGTGCAGGGGGGCATGAGTTGGACATGAGTGGGGGCCTGGTGGAGGCTGCCCCTGACTGCTGGGGGTGCAGGGAGACATGAGTGGGGGCCTGGTAGAGGGTGCCCCTGACTGCTGGGGGTGGGGGTGCAGGGAGACATGAGTGGGGGCCTGGTGGAGGGTGCCCCTGACTGCTGGGGGGTGGGGGTGCAGGGGGACATGAGTTGGACATGAGTGAGGGCCTGGTGGAGGCTGCCCCTGACTGCAGGGGGGTGGCGGTGGTGGGAGACATGTGTGGGGGCCTGGTGGAGGGTGCCCCTGGCTGCTGGCGGGTGGGGGTGCAGGGGGACATGAGTGGGGGCCTGGTGGAGGGTGCCCCTGACTGCTGGGGGGTGGGGGTGCAGGTGGGCATGAGTTGGACATGAGTGGGGGCCTGGTGGAGGCTGCCCCTGACTGCTGGGGGGTGGGGGTGCAGGGAGACATGAGTGGGGGCCTGGTGGAGGGTGCCCCTGACTGCTGAGGGTGGGGGTGCAGGGGGACATGAGTTGGACATGAGTGGGGGCCTGGTGGAGGCTGCCCCTGACTGCTGGGGGGTGGGGGTGCAGGGAGACATGTGTGGGGGCCTGGTGGAGGGTGCCCCTGACTGCTGGGGGGTGGGGGCGCAGGGGGACATGAATGGGGGCCTGGTGGAGGGTGCCCCTGACTGCTCGGGGGTGGGGGTGCAGGGGGACATGAGTTGGACATGAGTGGGGGCCTGGTGGAGGCTGCTCCTGACTGCTGGGGTGTAGGGGTGCAGGGAGACATGAGTAGGGGCCTGGTGGAGGCTGCCCCTGACTGCTGG
The DNA here is from genome assembly GCF_040938575.1 of Ambystoma mexicanum. Classification (NCBI taxonomy): domain Eukaryota; kingdom Metazoa; phylum Chordata; class Amphibia; order Caudata; family Ambystomatidae; genus Ambystoma; species Ambystoma mexicanum. The sequence goes on from NC_090928.1 coordinate 870,349,146, forward strand.
GGGGTGGGGGTGCAGGGAGACATGAGTGGGGGCCTGGTGGAGGGTGCCCCTGACTGCTGGGGGCTGGGGGTGTAGGTGGACATGAGTTGGACATGAGTGGGGGCCTGGTGGAGGCTGCCCCTGACTGCTGGGGGCTGGGGGTGTAGGTGGACATGAGTTGGACATGAGTGGGGGCCTGGTGGAGGCTGTCCCTGACTGCTGGGGGGTGGGGGTGCAGGGAGACATGTGTGGGGGCCTGGTGGAGGCTGCCCCTAACTGCTGGTGGGTGGGGGTGCAGGGTTACATGAGTGGGGGCAATGGTGGAGGCTGCTCCTGACTGCTGGGGGGTGGGGGGCAGGGAGATATGAGTGGGGGCCTGGTGGAGGCTGTCCCTGACTGCTGGGGGGTGGAGGTGCAGGGGGACATGTGTGGGGGCCTGGTGGAGGGTGCCCCTGACTGCTGGGGGTGGGGGTGCAGGTGGACATGAGTTGGACATGAGTGGGGGCCTGGTGGAGGCTGCCCCTGACTGCGGGGGGGTGGGGGTGCAGGGAGACATGTGTGGGGTCCTGGTGGAGGCTGCCCTTGACTGCTGGGGGGTGATGGTGCAGGGGGACATGAGTGGGGGCAATGGTGGAGGCTGCTCCTGACTGCTGGGGGGGGGCAGGGAGATATGAGTGGGGGCCTGGTGGAGGGTGCCCCTGACTGCTGGGGGGTGGGGGTGCAGGAGGACATGAGTTGGATATGAGTGGGGGCCTGGTGGAGGCTGCCCCTGACTGCTGGGGGGTGGGGGTGCAGGGAGACATGTGTGAGGTCCTGGTGGAGGCTGCCCTTGACTGCTGGGGGGTGAGGGTGCAGGGGGACATGAGTTGGACATGAGTGGGGGCCTGGTGGAGGCTGTCCCTGACTGCTGGGGGGTGGGGGTGCAGGGGGACATGTGTGGGGGCCTGGTGGAGGGTGCCCCTGACTGCTGGGGGTGGGGGTGAGGGGGACATGCGTTGGACATGAGTGGGGGCCTGGTGGAGGCTGCACCTGACTGCTGGGGGGTGGGGGTGCAGGGAGACATGAGTGGGGGCCTGGTGGAGGGTGCCCCTGACTGCTGGTGGGTGGGGGTGCAGGGGGACATGAGTGGGGGCCTGGTGGAGTGCCCCTGACTGCTGGTGGGTGGGGGTGCAGGGGGACATGAGTGGGGGCCTGGTGGAGGGTGCCCCTGACTGCTGGGGGGTGGGGGTGCAGGGGGACATGAGTGGGGGCCTGGTGGAGGCTGCCCCTGACTGCTGGGGGGTAGGGGTGGTGGGAGACTTGTGTGGGGGCCTGGTGGAGGGTGCCCCTGGCTGCTGGTGGGTGGGGGTGCAGGGGGACATGAGTTGGACATGAGTGGGGGCCTGGTGGAGGGTGCCCCTGACTGCTGGGGGTGGGGGTGCAGGGGGACATGAGTGGGAGCCTGGTGGAGGCTGCCCCTGACTGCTGGGGGGTGGGGGTGGTGGGAGACATGTGTGGGGGCCTGGTGGAGGGTGCCCCTGGCTGCTGGTGGGTGGGGGTGCAGGGAGACATGAATGGGGGCCTGGTGGAGGGTGCCCCTGACTGCTGGGGGGTGGGGGCGCAGGGGGACATGAGTTGGACATGAGTGGGGGCCTGGTGGAGGCTGCCCCTGACTGCTGGGGGGTGGGGGTGCAGGGAGACATGTGTGGGGGCCTGGTGGAGGCTGCCCCTGACTGCTGGGGGGTGGGGGTGCAGGGAGACATGAGTGGGGGCCTGGTGGAGGGTGCCCCTGACTGCTGGGGGGTGGGGGTGCAGGGAGACGTGTGTGGGGTCCTGGTGGAGGCTGCCCTTGACTGCTGGGGGGTGAGGGTGCAGTGGGACATGAGTTGGACATGAGTGGGGGCCTGGTGGAGGCTGTCCCTGACTGCTGGGGGGTGGGGGTGCAGGGGGACATGTGTGGGGGCCTGGTGGAGGGTGCCCCTGACTGCTGGGGGGTGGGGGTGCAGGAGGACATAAGTTGGATATGAGTGGGGGCCTGGTGGAGGCTGCCCCTGACTGCTGGGGGGTGGGGTGCAGGGAGACATGTGTGGGGTCCTGGTGGAGGCTGCCCTTGACTGCTGGGGGGTGAGGGTGCAGGGGGACATGAGTTGGACATGAGTGGGGGCCTGGTGGAGGCTGTCCCTGACTGCTGGGGGGTGGGGGTGCAGGGGGACATGTGTGGGGGCCTGGTGGAGGGTGCCCCTGACTGCTGGGGGTGGGGGTGAGGGGGACATGCGTTGGACATGAGTGGGGGCCTGGTGGAGGCTGCACCTGACTGCTGGGGGGTGGGGGTGCAGGGAGACATGAGTGGGGGAATGGTGGAGGGTGCCCCTGACTGCTGGTGGGTGGGGCTGCAGGGGGACATGAGTGGGGGCCTGGTGGAGGGTGCCCCTGACTGCTGGGGATTGGGGGTGCAGGGGGACATGAGTGGGGGCCTGGTGGAGGCTGCCCCTGACTGCTGGGGGGTAGGGGTGGTGGGAGACTTGTGTGGGGGCCTGGTGGAGGGTGCCCCTGGCTGCTGGTGGGTGGGGGTGCAGGGGGACATGAGTTGGACATGAGTGGGGGCCTGGTGGAGGGTGCCCCTGACTGCTGGGGGTGGGGGTGCAGGGGGACATGAGTGGGAGCCTGGTGGAGGCTGCCCCTGACTGCTGGGGGGGGGTGGTGGGAGACATGTGTGGGGGCCTGGTGGAGGGTGCCCCTGGCTGCTGGTGGGTGGGGGTGCAGGGAGACATGAATGGGGGCCTGGTGGAGGGTGCCCCTGACTGCTGGGGGGTGGGGGTGGTGGGAGACATGTGTGGGGGCCTGGTGGAGGCTGCCCCTGACTTCTGGGGGGTGGGGGTGCAGGGAGACATGAGTGGGGGCCTGGTGGAGGGTGCCCCTGACTGCTGGGGGGTGGGGGTGCAGGGAGACATTGGTGGGGGCCTATTGGAGGGTGCCCCTGACTGCTGGGGGGTGGGGGTGCAGGGAGGCATGAGTGGGGGCCTGATGGAGGGTGCCCCTGACTGCTGGGGGTGGGGGTGCAGGGAGACATGAGTGGGGGCCTGATGGAGGGTGCCCCTGACTGCTGGGGGTGGGGGTGCAGGGAGACATGAGTGGGGGCCTGGTGGAGGGTGCCCCTGACTGCTGGGGGGTGGGGGTGCAGGGAGACATGAGTGGGGGCCTGATGGAGGGTGCCCCTGACTGCTGGGGGTAGGGGTGCATGGAAACATGAGTGGGGGCCTGTTGGAGGGTGCCCCTGACTGCTGGGGGTGGGGGTGCAGGGGGGCATGAGTTGGACATGAGTGGGGGCCTGGTGGAGGCTGCCCCTGACTGCTGGGGGTGGGGGTGCAGGGAGACATGAGTGGGGGCCTGATGGAGGGTGCCCCTGACTGGTGGGGGTGCAGGGAGACATGAGTCGGGGCCTGGTGGAGGGTGCCCTTGACTGCTGGGGGTGGGGGTGCAGGGAGACATGAGTGGGGGCCTGGTGGAGGGTGCCCCTGACTGCTGGGGGCTGGGGGTGCAGGGGGACATGAGTTGGACATGAGTGGGGGCCTGGTGGAGGCTGCCCCTGACTGCTGGGGGGTGGGGGTGCAGGGAGACATGTGTGGGGGCCTGGTGGAGGCTGCCCCTAACTGCTGGGGGGTGGGGGTGCAGGGGGACATGAGTTGGACATGAGTGGGGGCCTGGTGGAGGCTGCCCCTGACTGCTGGGGGGTGGGGGCGCAGGGGGACATGAGTGGGGGCCTGGTGGAGGGTGCCCCTGACTGCTGGGGGGTGGGGGTGCAGGGGGACATGAGTTGGACATGAGTGGGGGCCTGGTGGAGGCTGCCCCTGACTGCTGGGGGGTGGGGGTGCAGGGAGACATGAGTGGGGGCCTGGTGGAGGGTGCCCCTGCCTGCTGGTGGGTGGGGGTGCAGGGGGACATGAGTGGGGGCCTGGTGGAGGGTGCCCCTGACTGCTGGTGGGTGGGGGTGCAGGGGGACATGAGTGGGGGCCTGGTGGAGGGTGCCCCTGACTGCTGGGGGGTGGGGGTGCAGGGGGACATGAGTTGGACATGAGTGGGGGCCTGGTGGAGGCTGCCCCTGACTGCTGGGGGGTGGGGGTGCAGGGAGACATGTGTGGGGGCCTGGTGGAGGCTGCCCCTGACTGCTGGTGGGTGGGGGTGCAGGGTTACATGAGTGGGGGCAATGGTGGAGGCTGCTCCTGACTGCTGGGGGGTGGGGGGGCAGGGAGATATGAGTGGGGGCCTGGTGGAGGGTGCCCCTGACTGCTGGGAGGTGGGGGTGCAGGAGGACATGAGTTGGATATGAGTGGGGGCCTGGTGGAGGCTGCCCCTGACTGCTGGGGGCTGGGGGTGCAGGGAGACATGTGTGGGGTCCTGGTGGAGGCTGCCCTTGACTGCTGGGGGGTGAGGGTGCAGGGGGACATGAGTTGGACATGAGTGGGGGCATGGTGGAGGCTGTCCCTGACTGCTGGGGGGTGGGGGTGCAGGGGGACATGTGTGGGGGCCTGGTGGAGGGTGCCCCAGACTGCTGGGGGTGGGGGTGAGGGGGACATGAGTTGGACATGAGTGGGGGCCTGGTGGAGGCTGCACCTGACTGCTGGGGGGTGGGGGTGCAGGGGGACATGAGTTGGACATGAGTGGGGGCCTGGTGGAGGCTGCCCCTGACTGCTGGGGGGTGCGGGTGCAGGGGAACATGAGTGGGGGCCTGTTGGAGGGTGCCCCTGACTGCTGGGGGGTGGGGGTGCAGGGGGACATGAGTTGGACATGAGTGGGGGCCTGGTGGAGGCTTCCCCTGACTGCTGGGGGGTGGGGGTCCAGGGAGACATGAGTGGGGGCCTGATGGAGGGTGCCCCTGACTGCTGGGGGGTGGGGGTGCAGGGAGACATGAGTGGGGGCCTGGTGGAGGGTGCCCCTGACTGCTGGGGGGTGGGGGTGAAGGGGGACATGAGTTGGACATGAGTGGGGGCCTGGTGGAGGGTGCCCCTGACTGCTGGGGGGTGGGGGTGCAGGGGTACATGAGTTGGACATGAGTGGGGGCCTGGTGGAGGCTGCCCCTAACTGCTGGGGGGTGGGGGTGCAGGGAGACATGTGTGGGGGCCTGGTGGAGGCTGCCCCTGACTGCTGGGGGGTGGGGGTGCAGGGGGACATGAGTTGGACATGAGTGGGGGCCTGGTGGAGGCTGCCCCTGACTGCTGGGGGGTGGGGGTGCAGGGGGACATGAGTGGGGGCCTGGTGGAGGGTGCCCCTGACTGCTGGGGGGTGGGGGTGCAGGGGGGCATGAGTTGGACATGAGTGGGGGCCTGGTGGAGGCTGCCCCTGACTGCTGGGGGTGCAGGGAGACATGAGTGGGGGCCTGGTAGAGGGTGCCCCTGACTGCTGGGGGTGGGGGTGCAGGGAGACATGAGTGGGGGCCTGGTGGAGGGTGCCCCTGACTGCTGGGGGGTGGGGGTGCAGGGGGACATGAGTTGGACATGAGTGAGGGCCTGGTGGAGGCTGCCCCTGACTGCAGGGGGGTGGCGGTGGTGGGAGACATGTGTGGGGGCCTGGTGGAGGGTGCCCCTGGCTGCTGGCGGGTGGGGGTGCAGGGGGACATGAGTGGGGGCCTGGTGGAGGGTGCCCCTGACTGCTGGGGGGTGGGGGTGCAGGTGGGCATGAGTTGGACATGAGTGGGGGCCTGGTGGAGGCTGCCCCTGACTGCTGGGGGTGCAGGGAGACATGAGTGGGGGCCTGGTGGAGGGTGCCCCTGACTGCTGAGGGTGGGGGTGCAGGGGGACATGAGTTGGACATGAGTGGGGGCCTGGTGGAGGCTGCCCCTGACTGCTGGGGGGTGGGGGTGCAGGGAGACATGTGTGGGGGCCTGGTGGAGGGTGCCCCTGACTGCTGGGGGGTGGGGGCGCAGGGGGACATGAATGGGGGCCTGGTGGAGGGTGCCCCTGACTGCTCGGGGGTGGGGGTGCAGGGGGACATGAGTTGGACATGAGTGGGGGCCTGGTGGAGGCTGCTCCTGACTGCTGGGGTGTAGGGGTGCAGGGAGACATGAGTAGGGGCCTGGTGGAGGCTGCCCCTGACTGCTGGGGGGTGGGGGTGCAGGGAGACATGAGTGGGGGCCTGGTGGAGGGTGCCCCTGACTGCTGGGGGCTGGGGGTGTAGGTGGACATGAGTTGGACATGAGTGGGGGCCTGGTGGAGGCTGCCCCTGACTGCTGGGGGGTGGGGGTGCAGGGGGACATGAGTTGGACATGAGTGGGGGCCTGGTGGAGGCTGCCCCTGACTGCTGGGGGGTGGGGGTGCAGGGAGACATGTGTGGGGGCCTGGTGGAGGCTGCCCCTAACTGCTGGTGGGTGGGGGTGCAGGGTTACATGAGTGGGGGCAATGGTGGAGGCTGCTCCTGACTGCTGGGGGGTGGGGGGCAGGGAGATATGAGTGGGGGCCTGGTGGAGGCTGTCCCTGACTGCTGGGGGGTGGAGGTGCAGGGGGACATGTGTGGGGGCCTGGTGGAGGGTGCCCCTGACTGCTGGGGGTGGGGGTGCAGGTGGACATGAGTTGGACATGAGTGGGGGCCTGGTGGAGGCTGCCCCTGACTGCGGGGGGGTGGGGGTGCAGGGAGACATGTGTGGGGTCCTGGTGGAGGCTGCCCTTGACTGCTGGGGGGTGATGGTGCAGGGGGACATGAGTTGGATATGAGTGGGGGCCTGGTGGAGGCTGCCCCTGACTGCTGGGGGGTGGGGGTGCAGGGAGACATGTGTGAGGTCCTGGTGGAGGCTGCCCTTGACTGCTGGGGGGTGAGGGTGCAGGGGGACATGAGTTGGATATGAGTGGGGGCCTGGTGGAGGCTGCCCCTGACTGCTGGGGGGTGGGGGTGCAGGGAGACATGTGTGAGGTCCTGGTGGAGGCTGCCCTTGACTGCTGGGGGGTGAGGGTGCAGGGGGACATGAGTTGGACATGAGTGGGGGCCTGGTGGAGGCTGTCCCTGACTGCTGGGGGGTGGGGGTGCAGGGGGACATGTGTGGGGGCCTGGTGGAGGGTGCCCCTGACTGCTGGGGGTGGGGGTGAGGGGGACATGCGTTGGACATGAGTGGGGGCCTGGTGGAGGCTGCACCTGACTGCTGGGGGGTGGGGGTGCAGGGAGACATGAGTGGGGGCCTGGTGGAGGGTGCCCCTGACTGCTGGTGGGTGGGGGTGCAGGGGGACATGAGTGGGGGCCTGGTGGAGTGCCCCTGACTGCTGGTGGGTGGGGGTGCAGGGGGACATGAGTGGGGGCCTGGTGGAGGGTGCCCCTGACTGCTGGGGGGTGGGGGTGCAGGGGGACATGAGTGGGGGCCTGGTGGAGGCTGCCCCTGACTGCTGGGGGGTAGGGGTGGTGGGAGACTTGTGTGGGGGCCTGGTGGAGGGTGCCCCTGGCTGCTGGTGGGTGGGGGTGCAGGGGGACATGAGTTGGACATGAGTGGGGGCCTGGTGGAGGGTGCCCCTGACTGCTGGGGGTGGGGGTGCAGGGGGACATGAGTGGGAGCCTGGTGGAGGCTGCCCCTGACTGCTGGGGGGTGGGGGTGGTGGGAGACATGTGTGGGGGCCTGGTGGAGGGTGCCCCTGGCTGCTGGTGGGTGGGGGTGCAGGGAGACATGAATGGGGGCCTGGTGGAGGGTGCCCCTGACTGCTGGGGGGTGGGGGCGCAGGGGGACATGAGTTGGACATGAGTGGGGGCCTGGTGGAGGCTGCCCCTGACTGCTGGGGGGTGGGGGTGCAGGGAGACATGTGTGGGGGCCTGGTGGAGGCTGCCCCTGACTGCTGGGGGGTGGGGGTGCAGGGAGACATGAGTGGGGGCCTGGTGGAGGGTGCCCCTGACTGCTGGGGGGTGGGGGTGCAGGGAGACGTGTGTGGGGTCCTGGTGGAGGCTGCCCTTGACTGCTGGGGGGTGAGGGTGCAGGGGGACATGAGTTGGACATGAGTGGGGGCCTGGTGGAGGCTGTCCCTGACTGCTGGGGGGTGGGGGTGCAGGGGGACATGTGTGGGGGCCTGGTGGAGGGTGCCCCTGACTGCTGGGGGGTGGGGGTGCAGGAGGACATAAGTTGGATATGAGTGGGGGCCTGGTGGAGGCTGCCCCTGACTGCTGGGGGGTGGGGTGCAGGGAGACATGTGTGGGGTCCTGGTGGAGGCTGCCCTTGACTGCTGGGGGGTGAGGGTGCAGGGGGACATGAGTTGGACATGAGTGGGGGCCTGGTGGAGGCTGTCCCTGACTGCTGGGGGGTGGGGGTGCAGGGGGACATGTGTGGGGGCCTGGTGGAGGGGTGCCCCTGACTGCTGGGGGTGGGGGTGAGGGGGACATGCGTTGGACATGAGTGGGGGCCTGGTGGAGGCTGCACCTGACTGCTGGGGGGTGGGGGTGCAGGGAGACATGAGTGGGGGAATGGTGGAGGGTGCCCTGACTGCTGGTGGGTGGGGGTGCAGGGGGACATGAGTGGGGGCCTGGTGGAGGGTGCCCCTGACTGCTGGTGGGTGGGGGTGCAGGGGGACATGAGTGGGGGCCTGGTGGAGGGTGCCCCTGACTGCTGGGATTGGGGTGCAGGGGGACATGAGTGGGGCCTGGTGGAGGCTGCCCCTGACTGCTGGGGGTAGGGGTGGTGGGAGACTTGTGTGGGGGCCTGGTGGAGGGTGCCCCTGGCTGCTGGTGGGTGGGGGTGCAGGGGGACATGAGTTGGACATGAGTGGGGGCCTGGTGGAGGGTGCCCCCTGACTGCTGGGGGTGGGGGTGCAGGGGACATGAGTGGGAGCCTGGTGGAGGCTGCCCCTGACTGCTGGGGCGGGGGGGTGGTGGGAGACATGTGTGGGGGCCTGGTGGAGGGTGCCCCTGGCTGCTGGTGGGTGGGGGTGCAGGGAGACATGAATGGGGGCCTGGTGGAGGGTGCCCCTGACTGCTGGGGGGTGGGGGTGGTGGGAGACATGTGTGGGGGCCTGGTGGAGGCTGCCCCTGACTTCTGGGGGGTGGGGGTGCAGGGAGACATGAGTGGGGGCCTGGTGGAGGGTGCCCCTGACTGCTGGGGGGTGGGGGTGCAGGGAGACATTGGTGGGGGCCTATTGGAGGGTGCCCCTGACTGATGGGGGGTGGGGGTGCAGGGAGGCATGAGTAGGGGCCTGATGGAGGGTGCCCCTGACTGCTGGGGGTGGGGGTGCAGGGAGACATGAGTGGGGGCCTGATGGAGGGGTGCCCCTGACTGCTGGGGGTGGGGGTGCAGGGAGACATGAGTGGGGGCCTGGTGGAGGGTGCCCCTGACTGCTGGGGGGTGGGGGTGCAGGGAGACATGAGTGGGGGCCTGATGGAGGGTGCCCCTGACTGCTGGGGGTAGGGGTGCATGGAAACATGAGTGGGGGCCTGCTGGAGGGTGCCCCTGACTGCTGGGGGTGGGGGTGCAGGGGGCATGAGTTGGACATGAGTGGGGGCCTGGTGGAGGCTGCCCCTGACTGCTGGGGGTGGGGGTGCAGGGAGACATGAGTGGGGGCCTGATGGAGGGTGCCCCTGACTGGTGGGGGTGCAGGGAGACATGAGTCGGGGCCTGGTGGAGGGTGCCCTTGACTGCTGGGGGTGGGGGTGCAGGGAGACATGAGTGGGGGCCTGGTGGAAGGTGCCCCTGACTGCTGGGGGCTGGGGGTGCAGGGGGACATGAGTTGGACATGAGTGGGGGCCTGGTGGAGGCTGCCCCTGACTGCTGGGGGGTGGGGGTGCAGGGAGACATGTGTGGGGGCCTGGTGGAGGCTGCCCCTAATTGCTGGGGGGTGGGGGTGCAGGGGGACATGAGTTGGACATGAGTGGGGGCCTGGTGGAGGCTGCCCCTGACTGCTGGGGGTGGGGGCGCAGGGGGACATGAGTGGGGGCCTGGTGGAGGGTGCCCCTGACTGCTGGGGGGTGGGGGTGCAGGGGGACATGAGTTGGACATGAGTGGGGGCCTGGTGGAGGCTGCCCTGACTGCTGGGGGGTGGGGGCGCAGGGGGACATGAGTGGGGGCCTGGTGGAGGCTGCCCCTGACTGCTGGGGGGTGGGGGTGCAGGGAGACATGAGTGGGGGCCTGGTGGAGGGTGCCCCTGCCTGCTGGTGGGTGGGGGTGCAGGGGGACATGAGTGGGGGCCTGGTGGAGGGTGCCCCTGACTGCTGGTGGGTGGGGGTGCAGGGGGACATGAGTGGGGGCCTGGTGGAGGGTGCCCCTGACTGCTGGGGGGTGGGGGTGCAGGGGACATGAGTTGGACATGAGTGGGGGCCTGGTGGAGGCTGCCCCTGACTGCTGGGGGGTGGGGGTGCAGGGAGACATGTGTGGGGGCCTGGTGGAGGCTGCCCCTGACTGCTGGTGGGTGGGGGTGCAGGGTTACATGAGTGGGGGCAATGGTGGAGGCTGCTCCTGACTGCTGGGGGGTGGGGGGGCAGGGAGATATGAGTGGGGGCCTGGTGGAGGGTGCCCCTGACTGCTGGGAGGTGGGGGTGCAGGAGGACATGAGTTGGATATGAGTGGGGGCCTGGTGGAGGCTGCCCCTGACTGCTGGGGGCTGGGGGTGCAGGGAGACATGTGTGGGGTCCTGGTGGAGGCTGCCCTTGACTGCTGGGGGGTGAGGGTGCAGGGGGACATGAGTTGGACATGAGTGGGGGCCTGGTGGAGGCTGTCCTGACTGCTGGGGGGTGGGGGTGCAGGGGGACATGTGTGGGGGCCTGGTGGAGGGTGCCCCAGACTGCTGGGGGTGGGGGTGAGGGGGACATGAGTTGGACATGAGTGGGGGCCTGGTGGAGGCTGCACCTGACTGCTGGGGGGTGGGGGTGCAGGGAGACATGAGTGGGGGCCTGGTGGAGGGTGCCCCTGACTGCTGGTGGGTGGGGGGTGCAGGGGGACATGAGTGGGGGCCTGGTGGAGGGTGCCCCTGACTGCTGGTGGGTGGGGGTGCAGGGGGACATGAGAGGGGGCCTGGTGGAGGGTGCCCCTGACTGCTGGGGGTGGGGGTGCAGGGGGACATGAGTGGGGGCCTGGTGGAGGCTGCCCCTGACTGCTGGGGGGTAGGGGTGGTGGGAGACTTGTGTGGGGGCCTGGTGGGAGGGTGCCCCTGGCTGCTGGTGGGTGGGGGGTGCAGGGGGACATGAGTTGGACATGAGTGGGGGCCTGGTGGAGGGTGCCCCTGACTGCTGGGGGTGGGGGTACAGGGGGACATGAGTGGGAGCCTGGTGGAGGCTGCCCCTGACTGCTGGGGTGGGGGTGGTGGGAGACATGGTGTGGGGGCCTGGTGGAGGGTGCCCCTGGCTGCTGGTGGGTGGGGGTGCAGGGAGACATGAATGGGGCCTGGTGGAGGGTGCTACTGACTGCTGGGGGGTGGGGGCGCAGGGGGACATGAGTTGGACATGAGTGGGGGCCTGGTGGAGGGTGCCCCTGACTGCTGGGGGGTGGGGGTGCAGGGAGACATGTGTGGGGGGCCTGGTAGAGGCTGCCCCTGACTGCTGGGGGTGGGGGTGCAGGGAGACATGAGTGGGGCCTGGTGGAGGGTGCCCCTGACTGCTGGGGGGAGGGGGTGCAGGGAGACATGAGTGGGGACCTATGGAGGGTGCCCCTGACTGCTGGGGGGTGGGGGTGCAGGGAGACATGAGTGGGGGCCTGATGGAGGGTGCCCCTGACTGCTGGGGGTGGGGTGCAGGGAGACATGAGTGGGGGCTTGATGGAGGGCGCCCCTGACTGATGGGGGTGGGGGTGCAGGGAGACATGAGTGGGGGGCCCTGGTGGAGGGTGCCCCTGACTGCTGGGGGCTGGGGGTGCAGGGAGACATGAGTGAGGGCCTGATGGAGGGTGCCCCTGACTGCTGGGGGTGGGGGTGCAGGGAGACATGAGTGGGGGCCTGCTGGAGGGTGCCCCTGACTGCCGGGGGTGGGGGTGCATGAGTTGGACATGAGTGGGGGCCTGGTGGAGGCTGCCCCTGACTGCTGGGGGTGGGGGTGCAGGGAGACATGAGTGGGGGCCTGGTGGAGGCTGCACCTGACTGCTGGGGGGTGGGGGTGCAGGGAGACATGAGTGGGGGAATGGTGGAGGGTGCCCCTGACTGCTGGTGGGTGGGGGTGCAGGGGGACATGAGTGGGGGCCTGGTGGAGGGTGCCCCTGACTGCTGGTGGGTGGGGGTGCAGGGGGACATGAGTGGGGGCCTGGTGGAGGGTGCCCCTGACTGCTGGGGATTGGGGGTGCAGGGGGACATGAGTGGGGGCCTGGTGGAGGCTGCCCTGACTGCTGGGGGGTAGGGGTGGTGGGAGACTTGTGTGGGGGCCTGGTGGAGGGTGCCCCTGGCTGCTGGTGGGGTGGGGGTGCAGGGGGACATGAGTTGGACATGAGTGGGGGCCTGGTGGAGGGTGCCCCTGACTGCTGGGGGTGGGGGTGCAGGGGGACATGAGTGGGAGCCTGGTGGAGGCTGCCCTGACTGCTGGGGCGGGGGGGTGGTGGGAGACATGTGTGGGGGCCTGGTGGAGGGTGCCCCTGGCTGCTGGTGGGTGGGGGTGCAGGGAGACATGAATGGGGGCCTGGTGGAGGGTGCCCCTGACTGCTGGGGGGTGGGGGTGGTGGGAGACATGTGTGGGGGCCTGGTGGAGGCTGCCCCTGACTTCTGGGGGGTGGGGGTGCAGGGGGACATGAGTGGGGGCCTGGTGGAGGGTGCCCCTGACTGCTGGGGGGTGGGGGTGCAGGGAGACATTGGTGGGGGCCTATTGGAGGGTGCCCCTGACTGATGGGGGGTGGGGGTGCAGGGAGGCATGAGTGGGGGCCTGATGGAGGGTGCCCCTGACTGCTGGGGGTGGGGGTGCAGGGAGACATGAGTGGGGGCCTGATGGAGGGTGCCCCTGACTGCTGGGGGTGGGGGTGCAGGGAGACATGAGTGGGGGCCTGGTGGAGGGTGCCCCTGACTGCTGGGGGGTGGGGGTGCAGGGAGACATGAGTGGGGGCCTGATGGAGGGTGCCCCTGACTGCTGGGGGTAGGGGTGCATGGAAACTGAGTGGGGGCCTGCTGGAGGGTGCCCCTGACTGCTGGGGGGAGGGGGTGCAGGGAGACATGAGTGGGGACCTATTGGAGGGTGCCCCTGACTGCTGGGGGGTGGGGGTGCAGGGAGACATGAGTGGGGGCCTGATGGAGGGTGCCCCTGACTGCTGGGGGTGGGGGTGCAGGGAGACATGAGTGGGGGCTTGATGGAGGGCGCCCCTGACTGATGGGGGGGTGGGGGTGCAGGGAGACATGAGTGGGGGCCTGGTGGAGGGTGCCCCTGACTGCTGGGGGCTGGGGTGCAGGGAGACATGAGTGAGGGCCTGATGGAGGGTGCCCCTGACTGCTGGGGGTGGGGGTGCAGGGAGACATGAGTGGGGGCCTGCTGGAGGGTGCCCCTGACTGCCGGGGGTGGGGGTGCATGAGTTGGACATGAGTGGGGGCCTGGTGGAGGCTGCCCCTGACTGCTGGGGGTGGGGGTGCAGGGAGACATGAGTGGGGGCCTGGTGGAGGCTGCACCTGACTGCTGGGGGGTGGGGGTGCAGGGAGACATGAGTGGGGGAATGGTGGAGGGTGCCCCTGACTGCTGGTGGGTGGGGGTGCAGGGGGACATGAGTGGGGGCCTGGTGGAGGGTGCCCCTGACTGCTGGTGGGTGGGGGTGCAGGGGGACATGAGTGGGGGCCTGGTGGAGGGTGCCCCTGACTGCTGGGGATTGGGGGTGCAGGGGGACATGAGTGGGGGCCTGGTGGAGGCTGCCCCTGACTGCTGGGGGGTAGGGGTGGTGGGAGACTTGTGTGGGGGCCTGGTGGAGGGTGCCCCTGGCTGCTGGTGGGTGGGGGTGCAGGGGGACATGAGTTGGACATGAGTGGGGGCCTGGTGGAGGGTGCCCCTGACTGCTGGGGGTGGGGGTGCAGGGGGACATGAGTGGGAGCCTGGTGGAGGCTGCCCCTGACTGCTGGGGCGGGGGGGTGGTGGGAGACATGTGTGGGGGCCTGGTGGAGGGTGCCCCTGGCTGCTGGTGGGTGGGGGTGCAGGGAGACATGAATGGGGGCCTGGTGGAGGGTGCCCCTGACTGCTGGGGGGTGGGGGTGGTGGGAGACATGTGTGGGGGCCTGGTGGAGGCTGCCCCTGACTTCTGGGGGGTGGGGGTGCAGGGGGACATGAGTGGGGGCCTGGTGGAGGGTGCCCCTGACTGCTGGGGGGTGGGGGGTGCAGGGAGACATTGGTGGGGGCCTATTGGAGGGTGCCCCTGACTGATGGGGGGTGGGGGTGCAGGGAGGCATGAGTGGGGGCCTGATGGAGGGTGCCCCTGACTGCTGGGGGTGGGGGTGCAGGGAGACATGAGTGGGGGCCTGATGGAGGGTGCCCCTGACTGCTGGGGGTGGGGGTGCAGGGAGACATGAGTGGGGGCCTGGTGGAGGGTGCCCCTGACTGCTGGGGGGTGGGGGTGCAGGGAGACATGAGTGGGGGCCTGATGGAGGGTGCCCCTGACTGCTGGGGGTAGGGGTGCATGGAAACATGAGTGGGGGCCTGCTGGAGGGTGCCCCTGACTGCTGGGGGTGGGGGTGCAGGGGGGCATGAGTTGGACATGAGTGGGGGCCTGGTGGAGGCTGCCCCTGACTGCTGGGGGTGGGGGTGCAGGGAGACATGAGTGGGGGCCTGATGGAGGGTGCCCCTGACTGGTGGGGGTGCAGGGAGACATGAGTCGGGGCCTGGTGGAGGGTGCCCTTGACTGCTGGGGGTGGGGGTGCAGGGAGACATGAGTGGGGGCCTGGTGGAAGGTGCCCCTGACTGCTGGGGGCTGGGGGTGCAGGGGGACATGAGTTGGACATGAGTGGGGGCCTGGTGGAGGCTGCCCCTGACTGCTGGGGGGTGGGGGTGCAGGGAGACATGTGTGGGGGCCTGGTGGAGGCTGCCCCTAATTGCTGGGGGGTGGGGGTGCAGGGGGACATGAGTTGGACATGAGTGGGGGCCTGGTGGAGGCTGCCCCTGACTGCTGGGGGGTGGGGGCGCAGGGGGACATGAGTGGGGGCCTGGTGGAGGGTGCCCCTGACTGCTGGGGGGTGGGGGTGCAGGGGGACATGAGTTGGACATGAGTGGGGGCCTGGTGGAGGCTGCCCCTGACTGCTGGGGGGTGGGGGCGCAGGGGGACATGAGTGGGGGCCTGGTGGAGGCTGCCCCTGACTGCTGGGGGGTGGGGGTGCAGGGAGACATGAGTGGGGGCCTGGTGGAGGGTGCCCCTGCCTGCTGGTGGGTGGGGGTGCAGGGGGACATGAGTGGGGGCCTGGTGGAGGGTGCCCCTGACTGCTGGTGGGTGGGGGTGCAGGGGGACATGAGTGGGGGCCTGGTGGAGGGTGCCCCTGACTGCTGGGGGGTGGGGGTGCAGGGGGACATGAGTTGGACATGAGTGGGGGCCTGGTGGAGGCTGCCCCTGACTGCTGGGGGGTGGGGGTGCAGGGAGACATGTGTGGGGGCCTGGTGGAGGCTGCCCCTGACTGCTGGTGGGTGGGGGTGCAGGGTTACATGAGTGGGGGCAATGGTGGAGGCTGCTCCTGACTGCTGGGGGGTGGGGGGGCAGGGAGATATGAGTGGGGGCCTGGTGGAGGGTGCCCCTGACTGCTGGGAGGTGGGGGTGCAGGAGGACATGAGTTGGATATGAGTGGGGGCCTGGTGGAGGCTGCCCCTGACTGCTGGGGGCTGGGGGTGCAGGGAGACATGTGTGGGGTCCTGGTGGAGGCTGCCCTTGACTGCTGGGGGGTGAGGGTGCAGGGGGACATGAGTTGGACATGAGTGGGGGCCTGGTGGAGGCTGTCCCTGACTGCTGGGGGGTGGGGGTGCAGGGGGACATGTGTGGGGGCCTGGTGGAGGGTGCCCCAGACTGCTGGGGGTGGGGGTGAGGGGGACATGAGTTGGACATGAGTGGGGGCCTGGTGGAGGCTGCACCTGACTGCTGGGGGGTGGGGGTGCAGGGAGACATGAGTGGGGGCCTGGTGGAGGGTGCCCCTGACTGCTGGTGGGCGGGGGTGCAGGGGGACATGAGTGGGGGCCTGGTGGAGGGTGCCCCTGACTGCTGGTGGGTGGGGGTGCAGGGGGACATGAGAGGGGGCCTGGTGGAGGGTGCCCCTGACTGCTGGGGGGTGGGGGTGCAGGGGGACATGAGTGGGGGCCTGGTGGAGGCTGCCCCTGACTGCTGGGGGGTAGGGGTGGTGGGAGACTTGTGTGGGGGCCTGGTGGAGGGTGCCCCTGGCTGCTGGTGGGTGGGGGTGCAGGGGGACATGAGTTGGACATGAGTGGGGGCCTGGTGGAGGGTGCCCCTGACTGCTGGGGGTGGGGGTACAGGGGGACATGAGTGCGAGCCTGGTGGAGGCTGCCCCTGACTGCTGGGGGGTGGGGGTGGTGGGAGACATGTGTGGGGGCCTGGTGGAGGGTGCCCCTGGCTGCTGGTGGGTGGGGGTGCAGGGAGACATGAATGGGGGCCTGGTGGAGGGTGCTACTGACTGCTGGGGGGTGGGGCGCAGGGGGACATGAGTTGGACATGAGTGGGGGCCTGGTGGAGGGTGCCCCTGACTGCTGGGGGGTGGGGGTGCAGGGAGACATGTGTGGGGGGCCTGGTAGAGGCTGCCCCTGACTGCTGGGGGGTGGGGGTGCAGGGAGACATGAGTGGGGGCCTGGTGGAGGGTGCCCCTGACTGCTGGGGGGAGGGGGTGCAGGGAGACATGAGTGGGGACCTATTGGAGGGTGCCCCTGACTGCTGGGGGGTGGGGGTGCAGGGAGACATGAGTGGGGGCCTGATGGAGGGTGCCCCTGACTGCTGGGGGTGGGGGTGCAGGGAGACATGAGTGGGGGCTTGATGGAGGGCGCCCCTGACTGATGGGGGTGGGGGTGCAGGGAGACATGAGTGGGGGCCTGGTGGAGGGTGCCCCTGACTGCTGGGGGCTGGGGGTGCAGGGAGACATGAGTGAGGGCCTGATGGAGGGTGCCCCTGACTGCTGGGGGTGGGGGTGCAGGGAGACATGAGTGGGGGCCTGCTGGAGGGTGCCCCTGACTGCCGGGGGTGGGGGTGCATGAGTTGGACATGAGTGGGGGCCTGGTGGAGGCTGCCCCTGACTGCTGGGGGTGGGGGTGCAGGGAGACATGAGTGGGGGCCTGATGGAGGGTGCCCCTGACTGCTGGGGGTGGGGGTGCATGGAGACATGAGTCGGGGCCTGGTGGAGGGTGCCCCTGACTGCTGGGGGTGGGGGTGCAGGGAGACATGAGTGGGGGCCTGGTGGAGGGTGCCCCTGACTGCTGAGGGGTGGGGGTGCAGGGGGACATGAGTTGGACATGAGTGGGGGCCTGGTGGAGGCTGCCCCTGACTGCTGGGGGGTGGGGGTGCAGGGAGACATGTGTGGGGGCCTGGTGGAGGCTGCCCCTAACTGCTGGGGGGTGGGGGTGCAGGGGGACATGAGTTGGACATGAGTGGGGGCCTGGTGGAGGCTGCCCCTGACTGCTGGGGGGTGGGGGTGCAGGGAGACATGTGTGGGGTCCTGGTGGAGGCTGCCCTTGACTGCTGGGGGGTGGGGGTGCAGGGGGACATGAGTGGGGGCCTGGTGGAGGCTGTCCCTGACTGCTGGGGGGTGGGGGTGCAGGGGGACATGTGTGGGGGCCTGGTGGAGGGTGCCCCTGACTGCTGGGGGGTGGGGGTGCAGGAGGACATAAGTTGGATATGAGTGGGGGCCTGGTGGAGGCTGCCCCTGACTGCTGGGGGGTGGGGTGCAGGGAGACATGTGTGGGGTCCTGGTGGAGGCTACCCTTGACTGCTGGGGGGTGAGGGTGCAGGGGGACATGAGTTGGACATGAGTGGGGGCCTGGTGGAGGCTGTCCCTGACTGCTGGGGGGTGGGGGTGCAGGGGGACATGTGTGGGGGCCTGGTGGAGGGTGCCCCTGACTGCTGGGGGTGGGGGTGAGGGGGACATGCGTTGGACATGAGTGGGGGCCTGGTGGAGGCTGCACCTGACTGCTGCGGGGTGGGGGTGCAGGGAGACATGAGTGGGGGAATGGTGGAGGGTGCCCCTGACTGCTGGTGGGTGGGGGTGCAGGGGGACATGAGTGGGGGCCTGGTGGAGGGTGCCCCTGACTGCTGGTGGGTGGGGGTGCAGGGGGACATGAGTGGGGGCCTGGTGGAGGGTGCCCCTGACTGCTGGGGATTGGGGGTGCAGGGGGACATGAGTGGGGGCCTGGTGGAGGCTGCCCCTGACTGCTGGGGGGTAGGGGTGGTGGGAGACTTGTGTGGGGGCCTGGTGGAGGGTGCCCCTGGCTGCTGGTGGGTGGGGGTGCAGGGGGACATGAGTTGGACATGAGTGGGGGCCTGGTGGAGGGTGCCCCTGACTGCTGGGGGTGGGGGTGCAGGGGGACATGAGTGGGAGCCTGGTGGAGGCTGCCCCTGACTGCTGGGGGGGGTGGTGGGAGACATGTGTGGGGGCCTGGTGGAGGGTGCCCCTGGCTGCTGGTGGGTGGGGGTGCAGGGAGACATGAATGGGGGCCTGGTGGAGGGTGCCCCTGACTGCTGGGGGGTGGGGGTGGTGGGAGACATGTGTGGGGGCCTGGTGGAGGCTGCCCCTGACTTCTGGGGGGTGGGGGTGCAGGGAGACATGAGTGGGGGCCTGGTGGAGGGTGCCCCTGACTGCTGGGGGGTGGGGGTGCAGGGAGACATTGGTGGGGGCCTATTGGAGGGTGCCCCTGACTGCTGGGGGGTGGGGGTGCAGGGAGGCATGAGTGGGGGCCTGATGGAGGGTGCCCCTGACTGCTGGGGGTAGGGGTGCAGGGAGACATGAGTGGGGGCCTGATGGAGGGTGCCCCTGACTGCTGGGGGTGGGGGTGCAGGGAGACATGAGTGGGGGCCTGGTGGAGGGTGCCCCTGACTGCTGGGGGGTGGGGGTGCAGGGAGACATGAGTGGGGGCCTGATGGAGGGTGCCCCTGACTGCTGGGGGTAGGGGTGCATGGAAACATGAGTGGGGGCCTGCTGGAGGGTGCCCCTGACTGCTGGGGGTGGGGGTGCAGGGGGGCATGAGTTGGACCTGAGTGGGGGCCTGGTGGAGGCTGCCCCTGACTGCTGGGGGTGGGGGTGCAGGGAGACATGAGTGGGGGCCTGATGGAGGGTGCCCCTGACTGGTGGGGGTGCAGGGAGACATGAGTCGGGGCCTGGTGGAGGGTGCCCTTGACTGCTGGGGGTGGGGGTGCAGGGAGACATGAGTGGGGGCCTGGTGGAGGGTGCCCCTGACTGCTGGGGGCTGGGGGTGCAGGGGGACATGAGTTGGACATGAGTGGGGGCCTGGTGGAGGCTGCCCCTGACTGCTGGGGGGTGGGGGTGCAGGGAGACATGTGTGGGGGCCTGGTGGAGGCTGCCCCTAACTGCTGGGGGGTGGGGGTGCAGGGGGACATGAGTTGGACATGAGTGGGGGCCTGGTGGAGGCTGCCCCTGACTGCTGGGGGGTGGGGGCGCAGGGGGACATGAGTGGGGGCCTGGTGGAGGGTGCCCCTGACTGCTGGGGGGTGGGGGTGCAGGGGGACATGAGTTGGACATGAGTGGGGGCCTGGTGGAGGCTGCCCCTGACTGCTGGGGGGTGGGGGCGCAGGGGGACATGAGTGGGGGCCTGGTGGAGGCTGCCCCTGACTGCTGGGGGGTGGGGGTGCAGGGAGACATGAGTGGGGGCCTGGTGGAGGGTGCCCCTGCCTGCTGGTGGGTGGGGGTGCAGTGGGGCATGAGTGGGGGCCTGGTGGAGGGTGCCCCTGACTGCTGGTGGGTGGGGGTGCAGGGGGACATGAGTGGGGGCCTGGTGGAGGGTGCCCCTGACTGCTGGGGGGTGGGGGTGCAGGGGGACATGAGTTGGACATGAGTGGGGGCCTGGTGGAGGCTGCCCCTGACTACTGGGGGGTGGGGGTGCAGGGAGACATGTGTGGGGGCCTGGTGGAGGCTGCCCCTGACTGCTGGTGGGTGGGGGTGCAGGGTTACATGAGTGGGGGCAATGGTGGAGGCTGCTCCTGACTGCTGGGGGGTGGGGGGGCAGGGAGATATGAGTGGGGGCCTGGTGGAGGGTGCCCCTGACTGCTGGGAGGTGGGGGTGCAGGAGGACATGAGTTGGATATGAGTGGGGGCCTGGTGGAGGCTGCCCCTGACTGCTGGGGGCTGGGGGTGCAGGGAGACATGTGTGGGGTCCTGGTGGAGGCTGCCCTTGACTGCTGGGGGGTGAGGGTGCAGGGGGACATGAGTTGGACATGAGTGGGGGCCTGGTGGAGGCTGTCCCTGACTGCTGGGGGGTGGGGGTGCAGGGGGACATGTGTGGGGGCCTGGTGGAGGGTGCCCCAGACTGCTGGGGGTGGGGGTGAGGGGGACATGAGTTGGACATGAGTGGGGGCCTGGTGGAGGCTGCACCTGACTGCTGGGGGGTGGGGGTGCAGGGAGACATGAGTGGGGGCCTGGTGGAGGGTGCCCCTGACTGCTGGGGGGTGGGGGTGCAGGGGGACATGAGTGGGGGCCTGGTGGAGGGTGCCCCTGACTGCTGGTGGGTGGGGGTGCAGGGGGACATGAGTGGGGGCCTGGTGGAGGGTGTCCCTGACTGCTGGGGGGTGGGGGTGCAGGGGGACATGAGTGGGGGCCTGGTGGAGGCTGCCCCTGACTGCTGGGGGGTAGGGGTGGTGGGAGACTTGTGTGGGGGCCTGGTGGAGGGTGCCCCTGGCTGCTGGTGGGTGGGGGTGCAGGGGGACATGAGTTGGACATGAGTGGGGGCCTGGTGGAGGGTGCCCCTGACTGCTGGGGGTGGGGGTACAGGGGGACATGAGTGGGAGCCTGGTGGAGGCTGCCCCTGACTGCTGGGGGGTGGGGGTGGTGGGAGACATGTGTGGGGGCCTGGTGGAGGGTGCCCCTGGCTGCTGGTGGGTGGGGGTGCAGGGAGACATGAATGGGGGCCTGGTGGAGGGTGCCCCTGACTGCTGGGGGGTGGGGGCGCAGGGGGACATGAGTTGGACATGAGTGGGGGCCTGGTGGAGGGTGCCCCTGACTGCTGGGGGGTGGGGGTGCAGGGAGACATGTGTGGGGGGCCTGGTAGAGGCTGCCCCTGACTGCTGGGGGGTGGGGGTGCAGGTAGACATGAGTGGGGGCCTGGTGGAGGGTGCCCCTGACTGCTGGGGGGAGGGGGTGCAGGGAGACATGAGTGGGGACCTATTGGAGGGTGCCCCTGACTGCTGGGGGGTGGGGGTGCAGGGAGACATGAGTGGGGGCCTGATGGAGGGTGCCCCTGACTGCTGGGGGTGGGGGTGCAGGGAGACATGAGTGGGGGCTTGATGGAGGGCGCCCCTGACTGCTGGGGGTGGGGGTGCAGGGAGACATGAGTGGGGGCCTGGTGGAGGGTGCCCCTGACTGCTGGGGGCTGGGGGTGCAGGGAGACATGAGTGAGGGCCTGATGGAGGGTGCCCCTGACTGCTGGGGGTGGGGGTGCAGGGAGACATGAGTGGGGGCCTGCTGGAGGGTGCCCCTGACTGCCGGGGGTGGGGGTGCAGGGGGGCATGAGTTGGACATGAGTGGGGGCCTGGTGGAGGCTGCCCCTGACTGCTGGGGGTGGGGGTGCAGGGAGACATGAGTGGGGGCCTGATGGAGGGTGCCCCTGACTGCTGGGGGTGGGGGTGCATGGAGACATGAGTCGGGGCCTGGTGGAGGGTGCCCCTGACTGCTGGGGGTGGGGGTGCAGGGAGACATGAGTGGGGGCCTGGTGGAGGGTGCCCCTGACTGCTGAGGGGTGGGGGTGCAGGGGGACATGAGTTGGACATGAGTGGGGGCCAGGTGGAGGCTGCCCCTGACTGCTGGGGGGTGAGGGTGATGGGAGACATGTGTGGGGGCCTGGTGGAGGGTGCCCCTGGCTGCTGGTGGGTGGGGGTGCAGGGGGACATGAGTGGGGGCCTGGTGGAGGGTGCCCCTGACTGCTGGGGGGAGAGGGTGCAGGGGGACATGATTTGGACATGAGTGGGGGCCTGGTGGAGGGTGCCCCTGACTGCTGGGGGGTGGGGGTGCAGGGGGACATGAGTTGGACATGAGTGGGGGCCTGATGGAGGCTGCCCCTGACTGCTGGTGGGTGGGGGTGCAGGGAGACATGTGTGGGGGCCTGGTGGAGGGTGCCCCTGGCTGCTGGTGGGTGGGGGTGCAGGGAGACATTAGTGGGGGCCTGGTGGAGGGTGCCCCTGACTGCTGGGGGGTGGGGGTGCAGGGGGACATGGTTGGACATGAGTGGGGGCCTGGTGGATGCTGCCCCTGACTGCTGGGGGGTGGGGGTGCAGGGAGACATGTGTGGGGGCCTGGTGGAGGCTGCCCCTGACTGCTGGGGGGTGGGGGTGCAGGGAGACCTGAGTGGGGGCCTGGTGGAGGGTGCCCCTGACTGCTGGGGGGTGGGGGTGCAGGGAGACATGAGTGGGGGCCTGGTGGAGGGTGCCCCTAACTGCTGGGGGGTGGGGGTGCAGGGGGACATGAGTTGGACATGAGTGGGGGCCTGGTGGAGGCTGCCCCTGACTGCTGGGGGGTGGGGGTGCAGGGAGACATGAGTGGGGGCCTGGTGGAGGGTGCCCCTGACTGCTGGGGGGTGGGGGTGCAGGGGGACATGAGATGGACATGAGTGGGGGCCTGGTGGAGGCTGCCCCTGACTGCTGGGGTGTGGGGGTGCAGGGGGACATGAGTTGGACATGAGTGGGGGCCTGGTGGAGGCTGCCCCTGACTGCTGGGGGGTGGGGGTGCAGGGGGACATGAGTGGGGGCCTGGTGGAGGGTGCCCCTGACTGCTGGGGGGTGGGGGTGCAGGGGGACATGACTGGGGGCCTGATGGAGGGTGCCCCTGACTGCTGGGGGGTGGCGGTGCAGGGAGACATGAGTGGGGGCCTGGAGGAGGGTTCCCCTGACTGCTGGGGGGTGGGGGTGAAGGGGGACATGAGTTGGATATGAGTGGGGGCCTGGTGGAGGCTGCCCCTGACTGCTGGGGGGTGGGGTGCAGGGAGACATGTGTGGGGTCCTGGTGGAGGCTGCCCTTGACTGCTGGGGGGTGAGGGTGCAGGGGGACATGAGTTGGACATGAGTGGGGGCCTGGTGGAGGCTGTCCCTGACTGCTGGGGGGTGGGGGTGCAGGGGGACATGTGTGGGGGCCTGGTGGAGGGTGCCCCTGACTGCTGGGGGTGGGGGTGAGGGGGACATGCGTTGGACATGAGTGGGGGCCTGGTGGAGGCTGCACCTGACTGCTGGGGGGTGGGGGTGCAGGGAGACATGAGTGGGGGCCTGGTGGAGGGTGCCCCTGACTGCTGGTGGGTGGGGGTACAGGGGGACATGAGTGGGGGCCTGGTGGAGGGTGCCCCTGACTGCTGGTGGGTGGGGGTGCAGGGGGACATGAGTGGGGGCCTGGTGGAGGGTGCCCGTGACTGCTGGGGGGTGGGGGTGCAGGGCGACATGAGTGGGGGCCTGGTGGAGGCTGCCCCTGACTGCTGGGGGGCAGGGGTGGTGGGAGACTTGTGTGGGGGCCTGGTGGAGGGTGCCCCTGGCTGCTGGTGGGTGGGGGTGCAGGGGGACATGAGTTGGACATGAGTGGGGGCCTGGTGGAGGGTGCCCCTGACTGCTGGGGGTGGGGGTGCAGGGGGACATGAGTGGGAGCCTGGTGGAGGCTGCCCCTGACTGCTGGGGGGTGGGGGTGGTGGGAGACATGTGTGGGGGCCTGGTGGAGGGTGCCCCTGGCTGCTGGTGGGTGGGGGTGCAGGGAGACATGAATGGGGGCCTGGTGGAGGGTGCCCCTGACTGCTGGGGGGTGGGGGCGCAGGGGGACATGAGTTGGACATGAGTGGGGGCCTGGTGGAGGCTGCCCCTGACTGCTGGGGGGTGGGGGTGCAGGGAGACATGTGTGGGGGCCTGGTGGAGGCTGCCCCTGACTGCTGGGGGGTGGGGGTGCAGGGAGACATGAGTGGGGGCCTGGTGGAGGGTGCCCCTGACTGCTGGGGGGTGGGGGTGCAGGGAGACATTGGTGGGGGCCTATTGGAGGGAGCCCCTGACTGCTGGGGGGTGGGGGTGCAGGGAGACATGAGTGGGGGCCTGATGGAGGGTGCCCCTGACTGCTGGGGGTGGGGGTGCAGGGAGACATGAGTGGGGGCCTGATGGAGGGTGCCCCTGACTGCTGGGGGTGGGGGTGCAGGGAGACATGAGTGGGGGCCTGGTGGAGGGTGCCCCTGACTGCTGGGGGGTGGGGGTGCAGGGAGACATGAGTGGGGGCCTGATGGAGGGTGCCCCTGACTGCTGGGGGTGGGGGTGCAGGGAGACATGAGTGGGGGTGCAGGGGGGCATGAGTTGGACATGAGTGGGGGCCTGGTGGAGGCTGCCCCTGACTGCTGGGGGTGGGGGTGCAGGGAGACATGAGTGGGGGCCTGATGGAGGGTGCCCCTGACTGCTGGGGGTGGGGGTGCAGGGAGACATGAGTGGGGGCCTGGTGGAGGGTGCCCCTGACTGCTGGTGGGTGGGGCTGCAGGGGGACATGATTGGGGGCCAGGTGGAGGCTGCCCCTGACTGCTGGGGGGTGAGGGTGATGGGAGACATGTGTGGGGGCCTGGTGGAGGGTGCCCCTGGCTGCTGGTGGGTGGGGGTGCAGGGGGACATGAGTGGGGGCCTGGTAGGGGTACCCCTGACTGCTGGGGGGTGGGGGTGCAGGGGGACATGAGTTGGACATGAGTGGGGGCCTGGTGGAGGGTGCCCCTGACTGCTGGGGGGTGGGGGTGCATGGGGACATGGTTGGACATGAGCGGGGCCTGGTGGAGGCTGCCCCTGACTGCTGGGGTTGGGGGTGCAGGGAGACATGTGTGGGGGCCTGGTGGAGGCTGCCCCTGACTGCTGGGGGGTGGGGGGACAGGGGGACAGGAGTTGGACATGAGTGGGGGCCTGGTGGAGGCTGCCCCTGACTGCTGGGGGGTGGGGGTGGTGGGAGACATGTGTGGGGGCCTGGTGGAGGGTGCCCCTGGCTGCTGGTGGGTGGGGGTGCAGGGAGACATTAGTGGGGGCCTGGTGGAGGGTGCTCCTGACTGCTGGGGGGTGGGGGTGCATGGGGACATGGTTGGACATGAGCGGGGCCTGGTGGAGGCTGCCCCTGACTGCTGGGGGGTGGGGGTGCAGGGAGACATGTGTGGGGGCCTGGTGGAGGCTGCCCCTGACTGCTGGGGGGTGGGGGTGCAGGGAGACATGAGTGGGGGCCTGGTGGAGGGTGCCCCTGACTGCTGGGGGGTGGGGGTGCAGGGAGACATGAGTGGGGGCCTGGTGGAGGGTGCCCCTAACTGCTGGGGGGTGGGGGTGCAGGGGGACATGAGTTGGACATGAGTGGGGGCCTGGTGGAGGCTGCCCCTGACTGCTGGGGGGTGGGGGTGCAGGGAGACATGAGTGGGGGCCTGGTGGAGGGTGCCCCTGACTGCTGGGGGGTGGCGGTGCAGGGGGACATGAGATGGACATGAGTGGGGGCCTGGTGGAGGCTGCCCCTGACTGCTGGGGGTGCAGGGAGACATGTGTGGGGGCCTGGTGGAGGCTGCCCCTGACTGCTGGGGTGTGGGGGTGCAGGGGGACATGAGTTGGACATGAGTGGGGGCCTGGTGGAGGCTGCCCCTGACTGCTGGGGGGTGGGGGTGCAGGGGGACATGAGTGGGGGCCTGGTGGAGGGTGCCCCTGACTGCTGGGGGGTGGGGGTGCAGGGGGACATGAGTTGGACATGAGTGGGGGCCTGGTGGAGGCTTCCCCTGACTGCTGGGGGCTGGGGGTCAAGGGAGACATGAGTGGGGGCCTGATGGAGGGTGCCCCTGACTGCTGGGGGGTGGGGTGCAGGGAGACATGAGTGGGGGCCTGGTGGAGGGTGCCCCTGACTGCTGGGGGGTGGGGGTGCAGGGGGACATGAGTTGGACATGAGTGGGGGCCTGGTGGAGGCTGCCCCTAACTGCTGGGGGGTGGGGGTGCAGGGAGACATGTGTGGGGGCCTGGTGGAGGCTGCCCCTGACTTCTGGGGGGTGGGGGTGCAGGGGGACATGAGTTGGACATGAGTGGGGGCCTGGTGGAGGCTGCCCCTTACTACTGGGGGGTGGGGGTGCAGGGAGACATGAGTGGGGGCCTGGTGGAGGGTGCCCCTGACTGCTGGGGGTGGGGGTGCAGGGAGACATGAGTGGGGGCCTGGTGGAGGGTGCCCCTGACTGCTGGGGGGTGGGGGTGCAGGGGGACATGAGTTGGACATGAGTGGGGGCCTGGTGGAGGCTGCCCCTGACTGCGGGGGGGTGGGGTTGGTGGGAGACATGTGTGGGGACCTGGTGGAGGGTGCCCCTGGCTGCTGGTGGGTGGGGGTGCAGGGGGACATGAGTGGGGGCCTGGTGGAGGGTGCCCCTGACTGCTGGGGGGTGGGGGTGCAGGTGGACATGAGTTGGACATGAGTGGGGGCCTGGTGGAGGCTGCCCCTGACTGCTGGGGGGTGGGGGTGCAGGGGGACATGAGTTGGACATGAGTGGGGGCCTGGTGGAGGCTGCCCCTGACTGCTGGGGGGTGGGGGTGCAGGGAGACATGTGTGGGGGCCTGGTGGAGGCTGCCCCTGACTGCTGGGGGGTGGGGGCGCAGGGGGACATGAGTGGGGGCCTGGTGGAGGCTGCCCCTGACTGCTGGGGGGTGGGGGCGCAGGGGGACATGAATGGGGGCCTGGTGGAGGGTGCCCCTGACTGCTCGGGGGTGGGGGTGCAGGGGGACATGAGTTGGACATGAGTGGGGGCCTGGTGGAGGCTGCTCCTGACTGCTGGGGTGTGGGGGTGCAGGGAGACATGAGTGGGGGCCTGGTGGAGGCTGCCCCTGACTGCTGGGGGGCGGGGTGCAGGGAGACATGAGTGGGGACCTGGTGGAGGGTGCCCCTGGCTGCTGGTGGGTGGGGGTGCAGGGGGACATGAGTGGGGGCCTGGTGGAGGGTGCCCCTGACTGCTGGGGGGTGGGGGTGCAGGTCAACATGAGTTGGACATGAGTGGGGGCCTGGTGGAGGCTGCCCCTGACTGCTGGGGGGTGGGGGTGCAGGGAGACATGAGTGGGGGCCTGGTGGAGGGTGCCCCTGACTGCTGGGGGTGGGGGTGCAGGGGGACATGAGTTGGACATGAGTGGGGGCCTGGTGGAGGCTGCCCCTGACTGCTGGGGGGTGGGGGTGCAGGGAGACATGTGTGGGGGCCTGGTGGAGGCTGCCCCTGACTGCTGGGGGGTGGGGGCGCAGGGGGACATGAGTGGGGGCCTGGTGGAGGCTGCCCCTGACTGCTGGGGGCGCAGGGGGACATGAATGGGGGCCTGGTGGAGGGGGCCCCTGACTGCTCGGGGGTGGGGGTGCAGGGGGACATGAGTTGGACATGAGTGGGGGCCTGGTGGAGGCTGCTCCTGACTGCTGGGGTGTGGGGGTGCAGGGAGACATGAGTGGGGGCCTGGTGGAGGCTGCCCCTGACTGCTGGGGGGCGGGGTGCAGGGAGACATGAGTGGGGGCCTGGTGGAGGGTGCCCCTGACTGCTGGTGGGTGGGGGTGCAGGGGGACATGAGTGGGGGCCTGGTGGAGGGTGCCCCTGACTGCTGGTGGGTGGGGGTGCAGGGAGACATGAGTGGGGGCCTGGTGGAGGGTGCCCCTGACTGCTGGGGGGTGGGGGTGCAGGGAGACATGAGTGGGGGCATGGTGGAGGGTGCCCCTAATTGCTGGGGGTGGGGGTGCAGGGTTACATGAGTGGGGGCAATGGTGGAGGCTGCTCCTGACTGCTGGGGGATGGGGGTGCAGGAGGACATGAGTTGGATATGAGTGGGGGCCTGGTGGAGTCTGCCCCTGACTGCTGGGGGGTGGGGATGCAGGGAGATATGTGTGGGGTCCTGGTGGAGGCTGCCCTTGACTGCTGGGGGGTGAGGGTGCAGGGGGACATGAGTTGGACATGAGTGGGGGCCTGGTGGAGGCTGTCCCTGACTGCTGAGGGGTGGGGGTGCAGGGGGACATGTGTGGGGGCCTGGTGGAGGGTGCCCATGACTGCTGGGGGGTGGGGGTGAGGGGGACATGAGTTGGACATGAGTGGGGGCCTGGTGGAGGCTGCCCCTGACTGCTGGGGGGTGGGGGTGCAGGGAGACATGAGTGGGGGCCTGGTGGAGGGTGCCCCTGACTGCTGGTGGGTGGGGGTGCAGGGGGACATGAGTGGGGGCCTGGTGGAGGGTGCCCCTGACTGCTGGTGGGTGGGGGTGCAGGGGGACATGAGTGGGGGCCTGGTGGAGGGTGCCCCTGACTGCTGGGGGATGTGGGGGTGCAGGGGGACATGAGTGGGGGCCTGGTGGAGGGTGCCCCTGACTGCTGGTGGGTGGGGGTGCAGGGGGACATGAGTGGGGGCCTGGTGGAGGCTGCCCCTGACTGCTGGGGGGTAGGGGTGGTGGGAGACATGAGTGGGGGCCTGGTGGAGGGTGCCCCTGACTGCTGGGGGTGGGGGTGCAGGGGGACATGAGTTGGACATGAGTGGGGGCCTGGTGGAGGCTGCCCCTGACTGCTGGGGGGTGGGGGTGCAGGGAGACATGTGTGGGGGCCTGGTGGAGGCTGCCCCTGACTGCTGGGGGGTGGGGGCGCAGGGGGACATGAGTGGGGGCCTGGTGGAGGCTGCCCCTGACTGCTGGGGGCGCAGGGGGACATGAATGGGGGCCTGGTGGAGGGGGCCCCTGACGGCTCGGGGGTGGGGGTGCAGGGGGACATGAGTTGGACATGAGTGGGGGCCTGGTGGAGGCTGCTCCTGACTGCTGGGGTGTGGGGGTGCAGGGAGACATGAGTGGGGGCCTGGTGGAGGCTGCCCCTGACTGCTGGGGGGCGGGGTGCAGGGAGACATGAGTGGGGGCCTGGTGGAGGGTGCCCCTGACTGCTGGTGGGTGGGGGTGCAGGGGGACATGAGTGGGGGCCTGGTGGAGGGTGCCCCTGACTGCTGGTGGGTGGGGGTGCAGGGAGACATGAGTGGGGGCCTGGTGGAGGGTGCCCCTGACTGCTGGGGGGTGGGGGTGCAGGGAGACATGAGTGGGGGCCTGGTGGAGGGTGCCCCTAATTGCTGGGGGTGGGGGTGCAGGGTTACATGAGTGGGGGCAATGGTGGAGGCTGCTCCTGACTGCTGGGGGATGGGGGTGCAGGAGGACATGAGTTGGATATGAGTGGGGGCCTGGTGGAGTCTGCCCCTGACTGCTGGGGGGTGGGGATGCAGGGAGATATGTGTGGGGTCCTGGTGGAGGCTGCCCTTGACTGCTGGGGGGTGAGGGTGCAGGGGGACATGAGTTGGACATGAGTGGGGGCCTGGTGGAGGCTGTCCCTGACTGCTGAGGGGTGGGGGTGCAGGGGGACATGTGTGGGGGCCTGGTGGAGGGTGCCCATGACTGCTGGGGGGTGGGGGTGAGGGGGACATGAGTTGGACATGAGTGGGGGCCTGGTGGAGGCTGCCCCTGACTGCTGGGGGGTGGGGGTGCAGGGAGACATGAGTGGGGGCCTGGTGGAGGGTGCCCCTGACTGCTGGTGGGTGGGGGTGCAGGGGGACATGAGTGGGGGCCTGGTGGAGGGTGCCCCTGACTGCTGGTGGGTGGGGGTGCAGGGGGACATGAGTGGGGGCCTGGTGGAGGGTGCCCCTGACTGCTGGGGGGTGGGGGTGCAGGGGGACATGAGTGGGGGCCTGGTGGAGGCTGCCCCTGACTGCTGGGGGGTAGGGGTGGTGGGAGACCTGTGTGGGGGCCTGGTGGAGGGTGCCCCTGGCTGCTGGTGGGTGGGGGTGCAGGGGGACATGAGTTGGACATGAGTGGGGGCCTGGTGGCGGGTGCCCCTGACTGCTGGGGGGTGGGGGTGCAGGGGGACATGAGTGGGAGCCTGGTGGAGGCTGCCCCTGACTGCTGGGGGGTGGGGGTGGTGGGAGACATGCGTGGGGGCCTGGTGGAGGGTGCCCCTGGCTGCTGGTGGGTGGGGGTGCAGGGGGACATGAGTGGGGGCCTGGTGGAGGGTGCCCCTGACTGCTGGGGGACATGAGTGGGGGCCTGGTGGAGGCTGCCCCTGACTGCTGGGGGTGCAGGGGAACATGAGTGGGGGCCTGGTGGAGGCTGCCCCTGACTGCTGGGGGGTGGGGGTGGTGGGAGACATGTGTGGGGGCCTGCTGGAGGGTGCCCCTGGCTGCTGGTGGGTGGGGGTGTAGGGGGACATGAGTGAGGGCCTGGTGGAGGGTGACCCTGACTGATGGGGGGTGGGGGTGCAGGGGGACATGAGTTGGACATGAGTGTGGGCCAGGTGGAGGGTGCCCCTGACTGCTGGGGGGTGGGGGTGCAGGGGGACATGAGTTGGACATGAGTGGGGGCCTGGTGGAGGCTGCCCCTGACTGCTGGTGGGTGGGGGTGCGGGGAGACATGTGTGGGGGCCTGGTGGAGGCTGCCCCTTACTGCTGGGGTGTGGGGGTGCAGGGGGACAGGAGTTGGACATGAGTGGGGGCCTGGTGGAGGCTGCCCCTGACTGCTGGGCGGTGGGGGTGGTGGGAGACATGTGTGGGGGCCTGGCGGAGGGTGCCCCTGGCTGCTGGTGGGTGGGGGTGCAGGGGGACATGAGTGGGGGCCTGGTGGAGGGTGCCCCTGACTGCTGGGGTGTGGGGGTGCAGGGGGACATGAGTGGGGGCCTGGTGGAAGCTGCCCCTGACTGATGGGAGTGCGGGTGGTGTGAGACATGTGTGGGGGCCTGGTGGAGGGTGCCCCGGCTGCTGGTGGGGGTGCAGGGGGACATGAGTGGGGGCCTGGTGGAGGGTGCCCCTGACTGCTGGGGGGTCGGGGTGCAGGGGGACATGAGTTGGACATGAGTGGGGGCCTGGTGGAGGCTGCCCCTGACTGCTGGGGGGTGGGGGTGCTGGGAGACATACGTTGGTTATCAGTAGTGCAAGGTGACATGTGGGTTGGCTGGGGGGCATGGCCATGGTGGATGGGCTACCTGCGGGACATGAGCAGGGGTGCAGGGTAGTCCCCTGTGGTGTGGGCTGCCTGCAGGGGCCGTGGAGGGTGTAGAGGGAACACCTGGGAGGACCCACACGGTCAATTCAAGTGTATTACTAACCCGGCACCCCCGAAATACACGTACCCTGCTGAAACCGTGTGTCGAACTTCCCGCGCACCACGGAATACACGTACCCTGCAGGATTAGCGTGTGGAACTTCATGTGCACCCCGGAATCCACGTACCCTGCAGAATTAGCGTGTGGAACTGCACGTGCACCCCGGAATACACGTACCCTGCAGAATTAGCGTGTGGACCTTCCCGCGCACCCCGGAATACACGTACCCAGGCCAATCGCGTGTGGGACTTCCCGCGCACCCCGGAATACACAGACCCAGGCAATTCACGTGTGGGACTTCCCGCGCACCCCGGAATACACGGACCCAGGCAATTTGCCTGTGGAATTTCCCGCGCACCCCGGAATACACCTACCCAGCCAATCGCGTGTGGGACTTCCCGCGCACCCCGGAATACACGTACCCAGGCAAATCACATGTGGGACTTTTCGCGCACCCCAGAAAACACGTACCCAGGCAAATCGCGTGTGGGACTTTCTGCGCAGCTCAGAATACACGCACACGCTATTTTTCACACAGCGGGTGTCCGTGTTTGTCGCGTACCCCTTTGCACATCATTTGTCTTAGAGGGCCACAGTATGTGACATTCATCATAGCTGTATATAGGTGCTTTTTGTTGGCGCACATTTTGGCGCACATTTATTTCAGGGGCAGGGACACTACCGCCTGCTTTCTTGTGGCAGACGTGTTTGGGCCTGTGCGCTGGTTTGACCGTGTGCTGGTTTGCCCTATTGGATTCCATGAATACGTTTTTTAGGCGAGCGTGTGGGCGTTCCGCGCACTTGCCTCCTGTACTTCCCCCGTGACGCCCACATTTTGACGAGTTGTTCCCCATTCCGAGTGTTACGCCCCGTGTTACGCCTACTTTTGTTGTGTGCACCGCGCTATGTGCGATTTCGCTGTGGCCGTGGTGCACGCCGTTAGATATCCTGTGCGCCGGCGTGCGCCACGCACTTTTTCAGCGCACATCCGATATTTTTCTCGTGCACGGCCTTCCATGAATCGATGTGCGCTGGTTTCCCTGCAATTTTCGCACTTGCACTGCGATTTTCGCACTTTTACTGCGAATCGCACGTTTTGACACCTCTGCGCGGGAATTTTCGGCGCACATTAATTCCATGAATCGACACCTTTATTTTGGCAGTCTGAAGCTGCAGGGCGGTCTTTTTAATAAACTTTTTACCACCCAGATTTTGTTACATCTGATCCTTGGAGAAACCTCTATTTGTACCCCCTGCCAGCAAAGCAGCAGCCCCCATTAATAGAATTGTTTGGGGACAGTACAAATTATCTCTGAGAGTATTAGTCAACCCAATGTTTGCTCATTATTCAGATAAGAACCAACTTATGTTCTACTGCAGTGTATGCTGTACGCCGCTCTGTGTTTTTTCTAATTCTTACCTGAGTGAGTGGTTGTATGATTTTATCATAAGAATGCATCATTTATTTATTTTTCAAGTTTTCCTGAGGGGCCAAAGTACATGACGTGGAGGCAACATAAATGCATGCATTATTGGGTATTATAGTTGATGTTGTGTTGTCAATCTCCTCTGTATATTGGGAAATGCTTAGCCCAAAACAGGTTTGTGCCACTACCCAAACTTATTTTATTCTCATTTAGTGCCCAGAACCATAAGATCGGATCAGTCAGATCACCGTGATAGGGTGTGGAAACAAATTAAGAGACATGAAGGATGCTTGAATTTAAAGTTAGAGGCACCAGAATAATACATTGTTTCATTAATGTTTCTTACAAGTTACCACGAAAAGGGTGCACCTACGGGATGCAGCTTGTTTTTTGCTTTCATTAGAGACAGCACCCGACATATGACATTATTTTGCCATACATAAGGAACATTACTGAATTGTAAGGCAAGAATCCACACTAAGCCCACAAACTAGGTTCTCCAGAATTGCAAATATCACAGCAAAGAATGTCAGAAAGGTTTTATATAAATAATATTTTTGACATTTATCAGAAGGATGGCAATCTGTTTTGAATGGTGCACTTTCCTGCAACACATGACGAGAAAACTTAATTTGCAATGTGTAAATGTATTCGAACTGTAATCAACCAGGAACACAATGCATCTTTAATTTGATAAGAATTGCTTGCACACAGTCATTACAACAGAAGAGAATAAGCCTTTCATGCATATACAATCATATGGGGTCTAGCCAATACTTGTTATATTTCTCTTGCTGACATGACCACAAGTTAAAACTCCACTTCAGCCCTACTTTCAGGTTTAAATGGGGGAGGTTTAGGTTTCCCACTAGATTTTGGCTGGGCCACATGGAGTGAGTAAGGTCTGTATGATTTTAATCACGAAAACACTTTAGGTTCACATAAATACAAAGGATGTGGACAAGGCCTCTGGGTTAATGAGACAGAGCCCACTCATTTCAATGAAGTATTTATAATAAATACAGCTTAAAATTCCATCAAGCTGAATCCAATGTGTACTGATCTGGTAGGAATCATGACTGTTCTACTGCTGAGCTTCAGAGATGCATTACTTTATTTAAAGCATCACCTTTAACATTGGGTAAGGAACAAGTTACTTACCTGTAACTATTGTTCTACAGCATGGATCTGGCATGGATTCAAATGCGAACCCTCCCTCTGTCCTCTCAGTGGCTCTTCTCATTCATACAGCCACTTTGAACTTTGCTGTGAATAATGAATACACAGCAGTACAACATTACACAACCACGGGAGGTGGCAAGGCTCAACAGAAGCAATTAACTCTTACTTCAAGAACAGACTCACCTCAAGCGGACAGTTACGTAGCACTGCTTGGCCGACTCTGGACTCCTCCCTGGAATCCCTGTTGAAACAGTAGAACCTTGTGAAGGTGTGAAGGGACCTCCACGTGGCAGCTCTGAAGATGTCTAGCAGGGGCACACCAGCCAGGAACGCCTTCGGTGCAGCGATTGCTTTGTTGGAGTTGGCTCTCGGACGGCTGGGCAGTGTTAGGGAGAATTCTCTGTTTAGGCTGAATGTCCTAACCTAGTGAGTCCCCCAGCAGCTTTGCTGGATTTCTGGAGTTTGTTTTTTTCCATCCTGCCAAGAGTGAGACTCTTGTTCTCCCACTCTTGGACATGCATGTGTGTAATTCCTTTGAATGCCAATGTGTTCTATGGGCTATGGGGTCTTTTACTCCATAGGGTCTCATATGTTTTTCTATGTGTGTTACACCGCACCCTACGTGCCGTAACACTGGGGCGTCCTAGCGGACCTCCACCATAGACTCCATACCCGGGGACTGACTACTGTCTCCCTGGGCATGTAAAGTCACCATTGGCTTTACTAGACCTAAATTTACTAACAGAACTAGTACCAACCATCTTATTGTGGACGTAGGGGTAATTCGATTACTCCTGGATCTGTTACTCGAGGGGGCACTGTCCCGCCCCCCCTCGTCGAGTTTTGGCTGGTGGCAGTGGAAACTACTTGTTATGTCCGACCCCGAACATAACCCTATGGGATTCGTCCCATTGTTGGAGATTAATACTTTTTCTCGTTAATCTCTAACGTACCACCGGTCTACTTATCTTAAATAAGTTTATCGGATGGTATTTTCTGCCAGAACTCGGTTTGTAAAATGGCGTCTGTGTTCGTCTCTGTGACTCCTAAACCAAAGGTTGAGCCCTTTGTTCCACTTTTGGCGGGCCTCTGTACAGAGACCCTCCAAAGTGGTGCCATTCTGTCTGGGTTACTACAGGGGTGTGGGACGGGGTTTAGGCACCCTGGACCGAGTTGCCTTGCCAACTCCGGTCGCACTCTGGAGTGATTGGCCCAAGTGGTGAGCCTTCCCGCTGTGTTGATTGACAGCTAGGCTGAATGAATGGGGGTTTTCTGCATAAAAGCAGGGCTTTTGGGACTGGATCTTCAGAAGTCGCCACAGGACCTAAGAATCCGGATGAGGGTAACGCTGAGCCGACCTGCACGACGACACCTCCGGTGGAGCCCTGCAGAACCGACTCACCACTTCCCTACGACAGAGGAGATCTCCCTGCCGGAGAGTCTCTTCCCCTGACTGGTGGGAACAACCAGTCTCCTTTGCTTTTTATTCGCCTCAGGAGGCAGTGGTCGAATTGCCCGTGCAGAGCACCTCGGCAACCGGATAGCCACTACCCCTGTACCACGACCAAAAGGTGGTGCCTTGTGACGGAGCACTCCGCGGCTGGTCTCTTCCCTGGTGGTGCACCGGACTTCACTTTTCTTCGACGGCGAGATCATCTCTACTCTTGACAAAGACCCGACGTGCATCCACCACCAGGAACAACTGCCCCCGCGGGAGCTGCCCTCCACAACAAGGTACCGTGTCCGCCTGGCTTCCTGTCATGATACCTGCCCCCGGAGCACCAGGACCGGCCCAGCACCCCCGGAAGCAGGCATCATGCCCTCGGGAGGAGTCTCAGCAGCCCCAAGTAGGGGCCCTGTGGACTCAGTCCTGGCGCCTTTGGCGCCAGGCTCATATTGGACAACAGTCCTGGCGCCGAAGGTGCCAGGCTCATAAAAGATGACTTTGTGTTTAAAGGTGCTTGGTGTAAACTTACCTGATCCAGACCATGCTGCAACAGCCGGGCCATCTTAAGGCCAGAACTACTTTTCCTGTGGGACTCTTTTACCACCGGGTGTGGTCGGGGAAGGATACATACCTGATTGGAGGAAGGACACATTCCAGGAACTTCTTCCAAGGCTATTTAAACCACACCCGATCAGCCACACGTGCTTCGCGTTGTTCTGCATCTAGCAGCTGGACGCTCACCGTGTCTGCTCCTGCATCTTGACTTCTTCCACGCCTGCCAGCATCCTGATCACCTGCAGAGGAATAGAACAAGAGAACAGAAGAAGGAAAAGACCTTACCTGTTAAATCTGCAACCTGGAGACATTTCGCCAACGATCCTGAAAAGGAAGACATTTATTTTAAAAACTCATCGCATTGACTGCTGCAGCGCTGCATTTACTCACCTTTACAGGGCGCCTCCATCAGCAGCGACCATCCGGATCCACAGTCGCTCCCCAGCACCTAGGGAGAAAAAGACAAGAACAAAGGTGAGAGAAAGAAGGGAGAAGGGAAGCTAAGACTCCATGTTAAGACTTACCTGTTGGGTCATTCCCTTTTCATTTCGGGTCCGCGCCGCATCCAGGCAGTTCCAGACCCCGGCCCCTAAGGGGAAAAAGACATCAGCGTTAATGGGCAAATGAAAAGACATTATCAAAACGCTCATTAAAGACTTACCTGATTTCCACAAGGATTTCACCTTTCATCTCGGGTCGGTGCCTGTTCCCCGGCATTCCGTACCCCGGCCCCTATGGGGAAAAAGACATTAGCGTTAGAACATTAACGCATGGACACAAGGGGAACCATTAATCAAAAAAGGATGGAGAGCTCGCCCTTCCAGACCCTAAGGTGAGCTGTTGCGCTGAATCACAGAGGGGTGTCAAGGAGAGTGAGAGGGGAAAGAGGGAGACCGATTACTTACCCTGCACACCCTTAATCCCCTATTTTCGCCTACAGAAGGGTACTTCAGCGAGCCAGGCAAGCAAGAGTTGGGGGGCCTGGTCCAGTCCATCTTCCGAGTCCTGCGCACCACCCTGGAAGAGGCCACCGCAGCGCAAACCAGGCCGGCGCCTCCGTGGGAGTCAGGTGAGCGTTACAGAACGCGAAGCCTTCCTACAAAATCCCACCCAGGCGCTATGGACTATGGACATGTCTGAGACTGATCAGTTGGCCCAATTACTGGGGGAATTACGGGCCGAAGTACATGCCTCTCGGCAGGAGACTAATGCCCTCAGAAGGGAACTAATAGTATCAAAAGAAAGAACTGATGACCTGGCCAGACAGCTTTTGCAGAGTCAAGCTGGACAGACTCCTCTACCCGGTTCCGGAGGGAACCCCGCTCCTGTGGTTTCCAGTAATCCTGTGCAGATAAATCTACCTGGAAACATGCCGCTGGCCCCACCCGAACGCTTTGCTGGGGACCCTAAACGATTCGCCGTATTCATGAATCAGTGTCGTTTGCACTTCCTGTGCAAACCTGGGGCCTTCCCTAATGATCAGACCAAGGTAGCCTTTGTTTTGTCATATCTCAGCGGCTGCGCTGCCGACTGGTCAGTTCCACTGGTTACTCGAGATGACCCAATTCTCCGTGATTTTCAGGGATTTCAAGCAAGCATGGAAAGGTTATTTGCTCGACACTTACAGGGGCAGGCCCTGGATGACGAACTTCTCTCCCTGCGACAGGGCAATCAGGACCTCCTATCCTATATTGCAACCTTTAATAGACTGATTGTGGAATCGGGATGGCCTGAGGATAAAAGGGTCACGTTATTTTATCGAGGTCTACGTGGAGAACTTAAAGATGTCTTGGCCCAAGTTGTAAATCCGCCTCAAGAGTGCACAGAGTATATAGACTTAGTGGTCCAATTGGATCACAGACTTCAAAACAGGAAAGCAGATCGGTCCAGGTTAGAAAACCGGGTGTTGGTCAAGACCCACGCTAACCCCAAGGGTGTTGATGTCTCTGAGCCTATGCAAATTGGAGGGGTTAAAGGACCTTTAACTCAAAAGGAACGTGAAAGGAGGCGACAGTTAAAATTATGTCTTTATTGTGGGAACTCAGAACACTTCCTACGAGACTGCCCGGCAAAACCGTCCAGAAAGGCGGTGGGAGCCGCTGATAAAAACCTCGAAGACTCTGTTTCGGGAAACGCCTCTGCCCGACAAGCGTAGGGGTCCGCTTGCCGAGCTTGAAAACTAACTCTCAGACCTCGCATTTCATCGTGCCAATGGTCCTCGTAGATCCGGAACAGCCTAAGCGCATGCATGCAATTAAGGCATACATCGATAGTGGGGCTATTGGAAACTATGTGGATCGAGAATTGGTCTCTAGGATAAACCTCCCACTCCGTCCTAAAACCAGCAAAGATGTCATCACCACAGTCGATGGAACTGAAATTGCCTCTGGACCGGTAACTCACTCCACTACTGAGGTGACTCTTATTGGTCCTGACGGCCATCGGGAGGCAGTTGTGTTTGATGTAATCAAGGCTCCACAGTTTCAGGTTATTCTTGGAATCCCTTGGTTAGAGACACATAATCCTCGAATTGATTGGCGAGCTAAGAGAATAACTTTCCCGGAGTGTGCACAAACCTGTTACCCAGAAAACCCGAAGATTCATTTAGCATCTATAACCTCTGCCTCCATGCAATTACCTCCGGAATACCAGGACTTTCAGGACGTCTTCCAAAAGGAACAGGCAAATACTTTACCTCCTCACCGATCGTACGATTGCCAAATCGATCTGGTGCCAGGTGCACAGCCCCCTTGTAGCAGGATTTATGCCCTTACCGAACCTGAGAACCTGCATTTGAGACAATATTTGGATCAATACCTAGCCAATGGTTTTATTCGCCCGTCAAAGTCCCCGGCATCCTCGTCTTTGTTCTTCGTGCCGAAAAAAGAAGGCGACCTTAGAACTTGCATCGACTACCGCGCATTAAACCAGATAACGGTCAAAAACCGTTACCCTTTGCCTCTGATCCCTGAACTCCTTGACCAAGTGAAGGACGCCTGCATATACTCCAAGTTAGATCTCCGGGGGGCTTACCATCTGGTACGAGTAAAGGAAGGCGACGAATGGAAAACCGCCTTCCGCACAAAATACGGACTATTCGAATACCAGGTGATGCCTTTCGGGTTGTGCAACGCGCCTGCAGCTTTCCAGTTCTTCATGAACGATGTCCTCCGGGAACTCATCGATGTTTGTGTTGTCGTATATATCGATGACATTCTGGTGTACTCCTCTTCGGAATCTGATCACAAAAAGCATGTCCGGGCCGTCCTTGAGAAATTACGCCAGCATAAACTGTTTGCTAAGCTGGAAAAGTGTGTTTTCCATACCACCGAGGTTGAGTTTCTCGGATTCATCCTGACGCCAAAAGGGGTCCAAATGGACTCAAGAAAGGTGGAGGCCATCCTTAAATGGCCATCTCCTAGTTCGGTGAAAGGGGTCCAAAGCATGCTTGGTTTTGCCAATTTTTATCGCAGATTTATCCCGGAATTTTCGCGTGTGGTACAACCCATCACAACACTCTTACGGAAAAATAAACGTTTCGAATGGACCAAGGAAGCGGAACAGGCCTTCCAGGAATTAAAACAAAATTCACCTCTGCACCTATTTTGAAGCACCCGCGTCCCGATCTCCCATACATAGTGGAAACTGATGCATCCAGTTTAGTCATGGGAGCTGTACTGTCTCAGAGAGACCCTGAAACCAACCAACTACATCCTGTAGCATTCTGGTCCAGAAAGTTCTCACCGCCTGAGGTAAATTATGCAATTACCGATAAGGAATTATTGCCCATTAAGTCCGCCTTTAAGGCTTGGCGGCATTATCTTCTTGGCGCCAGGCACACCATCACTGTGATCACTGATCACCGGAACTTACAATACTTGAAGACTGCCAAAGCACAATCGTCACGTCAGCTCCGATGGGCGTTGTTCTTTGCTGAGTTTGATTTCGTAATCACTTACCGTCCCGGCAGTAAGAATGGCAAAGCGGATGCTCTATCTCGAATTGGAATGGGAGAATTGGACACTACTTCAGAACCTGTACCAATCATTCCCGAGCAAAGAATTTTGGGATTAACCTCACTACAAACCTTCGAGGACATTCAAGCACGTGTAAAAGAACTCATGGACGCTACCACAGTACAGGATTGGATCCAAAAGGGGTCTTACTTTTCGGTCAACAATGGCCTACCTTACTTCCAAGGACGTTTATTTCTACCAGAAAAAGAATTGCAAGACCTCGTTATTTCCCGTCACCATGATGCCCTGATGGAAGGACACCCTGGCATTGCCAAGACGGAGGAAAAAATTAAACGACAATTTTGGTGGCCTTCCTGGCGCAAGGATATTAAGTCTTTTGTGATGTCCTGTGGAGTTTGTGCCCAAAACAAAGGCCAAAAGACAAAACCCGCCGGCCTTCTTCAGCCTTTAGACATTCCACCAGCGCCTTGGCACACTTTATCACTAGATTTTATCACGGACCTGCCCCCTTGTAACGGATACAATACCATTCTGGTT
Source organism: Ambystoma mexicanum (assembly GCF_040938575.1). Lineage (NCBI taxonomy): Eukaryota > Metazoa > Chordata > Amphibia > Caudata > Ambystomatidae > Ambystoma > Ambystoma mexicanum. The sequence continues at coordinate 870,389,332 of NC_090928.1, forward strand.
GTGGTGGACCTATTTTCAAAAATGGCTCATTTTATCCCGTTGAGAGGGTTACCTTCAGCTGCGGTCCTTGCCAAAGAATTCCTCGAAAATGTTATCCGTTTGCATGGATTCCCGTCCATATTAGTCTCCGACCGGGGAAGCCAGTTTATTTCCCATTTTTGGAAAAAGTGTTGTCAACTAGCACAAATCGACGTGAGACTCTCAACCAGCCACCACCCACAGACCGATGGTCAAACGGAGAGAACGAACCAGACCCTTGAACAATACCTACGGTGTATGTTGCACCAATCAGAGGGTAACTGGAAGGATTTGTTATGGGTGGCTGAATATGCGTACAATAACTCGGTGCACTCTGGAACTGGGCAAAGCCCCTTTTACACACTATATGGACACCACCCTCGTACTTCAGACCTGGACTCTCCTTCGAGTCTTGAAATGCCTGCAGTAGACTACTTGCATTCTACTATAACTCAAGCCTTCAAGAATGCAACTGCTCATTTGCAACACGCAAAAGAGAAATACAAGAAAAATGCTGATCTGCATCGAAAAGAGGCGCCTTCATACCAAATTGGAGATCAGGTATGGTTGGCCACAAAACATTTATCGCTAAAGGGACCTCGAACTTTTAATCCAAGATACCTAGGCCCTTATTCGATCAAAGCTATCATTAATCCAGTGGCAGTCAAGCTCGAGTTACCAGCTAACATGCGGATTCATCCTGTTTTTCATGTGTCACTTTTGAAACCAGTGCAACCAGGAACCAGATTAATAAAGCCACCAGAACCAATTCAGGTAGATGGGGAGCCTGAATTCGAGATAAAGAACATTTTGGACTCCAAAATCTCTAAGTCAAAACTTTTCTATCTAATAGACTGGAAAGGGTATGGGCCTCAGGAAAGGTCTTGGGAACCCAGCAACCACGTTCATGCACCTCGGCTGGTGAAAAGGTTTCATCGGAATTTCCCAAATAAACCTAAGCCTCCAGAAAGAACAACCTTGGGAGGGGCCTTGGGGGGGAGTGCTGTCATGATACCTGCCCCCGGAGCACCAGGACCGGCCCAGCACCCCCAGAAGCAGGCATCATGCCCTCGGGAGGAGTCTCAGCAGCCCCAAGTAGGGGCCCTGTGGACTCAGTCCTGGCGCCTTTGGCGCCAGGCTCATATTGGACAACAGTCCTGGCGCCGAAGGCGCCAGGCTCATAAAAGATGACTTTGTGTTTAAAGGTGCTTGGTGTAAACTTACCTGATCCAGACCATGCTGCAACAGCCGGGCCATCTTGAGGCCAGAACTACTTTTCCTGTGGGACTCTTTTACCACCGGGTGTGGTCGGGGAAGGATACATACCTGATTGGGGGAAGGACACATTCCAGGAACTTCTTCCAAGGCTATTTAAACCACACCCGATCAGCCACACGTGCTTCTCGTTGTTCTGCATCTAGCAGCTGGACGCTCACCGTGTCTGCTCCTGCATCTTGACTTCTTCCACGCCTGCCAGCATCCTGATCACCTGCAGAGGAATAGAACAAGAGAACAGAAGAAGGAAAAGACCTTACCTGTTAAATCTGCAACCTGGAGACATTTCGCCAACGATCCTGAAAAGGAAGACATTTATTTTAAAAACTCATCGCATTGACTGCTGCAGCGCTGCATTTACTCACCTTTACAGGGCGCCTCCATCAGCAGCGACCATCCGGATCCACAGTCGCTCCCCAGCACCTAGGGAGAAAAAGACAAGAACAAAGGTGAGAGAAAGAAGGGAGAAGGGAAGCTAAGACTCCATGTTAAGACTTACCTGTTGGGTCATTCCCTTTTCATTTCGGGTCCGCGCCGCATCCAGGCAGTTCCAGACCCCGGCCCCTAAGGGGAAAAAGACATCAGCGTTAATGGGCAAATGAAAAGACATTATCAAAACGCTCATTAAAGACTTACCTGATTTCCACAAGGATTTCACCTTTCATCTCGGGTCGGTGCCTGTTCCCCGGCATTCCGTACCCCGGCCCCTATGGGGAAAAAGACATTAGCGTTAGAACATTAACGCATGGACACAAGGGGAACCATTAATCAAAAAACTTACCTGGAAGCCAAGCAAGTTTGCTTCTCACCAATCCGAAAATCCAGTGAAGCAACTGGATATCTACGCGCCCCTGCATCAGAGGCAGGATGGAGAGCTCGCCCTTCCAGACCCTAAGGTGAGCTGTTGCGCTGAATCACAGAGGGGTGTCAAGGAGAGTGAGAGGGGAAAGAGGGAGACCGATTACTTACCCTGCACACCCTTAATCCCCTATTTTCGCCTACAGAAGGGTACTTCAGCGAGCCAGGCAAGCAAGAGTTGGGGGGCCTGGTCCAGTTCATCTTCCGAGTCCTGCGCACCACCCTGGAAGAGGCCACCGCAGCGCAAACCAGGCCGGCGCCTCCGTGGGAGTCAGGTGAGCGTTACACTTCCCTTTCGATCGGTTTGAGTGAGGTGTCTTAATCCTCTCCGTTCCGTTGGGTCGCCTCCAAGCTTTTCTCATTTATTGTTCTGAACTAGTTCAATCTGCCGATAACAATTTGCTACAAAGACTTGAAGGCCTCTCCACTAGAGACTTTTTGGGACATATCGCCTTGCCTCTCTCCGAGTGGGCCTGGCCTCTGAACTTTACACTCTATTGTGATTCCTGCCTTCTTGCCTTGCATTTTTGCCCGTGAAGTATTGAACTGTGTTGATTTCGTAACCTGCCTATCTTTTTCTCTCCCGTCCTAACTAATATTAGAGTGCCATCTAGGTTGAGGTACACACCTCTGTCTGTAAATAAGTGGTGCCGGTAGAACCTAGACTTGTCGAAATATTACTAGGGGGATTGATCGTTTCTTCTTCGTAGAGTAAATGTGTTTGATTTGTTGGCCGTGAAAGTGCCATAGTGTTTTTGATAGATGTTTCCTTATAAATCAATGCCTTAATATCTTTACACTAAGCCTCGTTGAGTGTTTGCTTGTCTTGCTGTGAAGAATTGCCCTATTTTGTATACTCCACATACTGCTCAACTCTTCTTGAGGGAAGTCTGACTGCTCAGCCACAGCTACCAAGTGAATCTGTGTGGTACAGACTGCTACCAAGTTGGTTCACCGCCAAACACCTGTAGTCCTAAATCTTTTGCAGTGGTCCCAGAGGGAACTGCACAGGTTTCCGCCTAACAGGCAGCAGTCAGCTCACCAACCGATGACAGTGCATGATGCAGTCAGAGAGCCACCTTGAGATGGTAGATTTGGTCAAGGGCTTCCCATGGTTCACAGGACCAAAGTTCACAAACAGCTGTGAAGTCTTTCGAAAACTCTTTGTGCGTGCCACATAGACCTTCAGGGCATGCGCAGTGTACAGCGAGTGCAAGGTCCTTTCAGCCAGTGACAAAGGTTTCAGACAAAAACGGGCAACAATAAACTTTCATTGAGGTGGAATTCCAACAGAACCTTCGGCATGAAAGAGGGGGTGCATCCACAGCACCACCCTCGATTTGTGGAAAGGCAGGCATGGCAGCTTGCAGGATAGGGCCTGTATCTCACCCACCCTCCTGGCGGAGGTGATGGCCACCAGGAATGCAGTTTTCCACGAGAGGAACTTGAGAAGTGCCTGATTCATATGCTCGAAGGGGGCCCCCATGAGCCTTGTCAGCACCACGTTGAGTTCCCACGCCAGGGCAGGAGCATTCGCCGTTGGGAAAGAACTAAAAAGTCCTTTGAGGAATGCCTTGATGAGTCGATGAGACCAAAGTGATGACCTTCCTGGAGACCTGGTGTAGCCAGAGTTAGCCGCCAGATGTACCTTTATCGAGGAGTGTGCCAGTCTGGCCTTGGCCAAGGATAGCAAATATGGAAGATTCTGCGTGGCCGTGACCCTGAGAGGGATAATCTGTTGCGACCAGCACCAAGAAATAAAACGCGTCCACTTGTGACCGTAGCACTTCAAAGTCGACAACACCCTGGCCCTGATGAGGACCTCCCTGCAGCCCGCAGGCAACTCATCCTACAGACTCTAGGGCTGTAGAAGCCAATCACCTCAGCTTGAGCGATGATGGTCGTAATGCAGGATTGCACCTCCTTCTCTGGTGAGAAGATCCAAGACCACTGGTAGCTTGATCGGAGGCGACGCTGACAGGCTGAGAAGGTCAGAATACCAAATCTGCCTCAGCCACACTGGGGCGATGAGTATTATCCTGCACTGACACTGTCTGAGTGTATTGATGACTTGTAGCAGGAGTGGCAACAGAGGAAACATGTACAGCATCATCCCTTCACACGGAAAGGATAACACATCCCCCAGGCTCCTCGGTTGGTGGAATCTGCTGGCAAACCTCTGGCATTTGGAGTTTGCTGCCGGTGAAAACAGATCGATCTGGGGCCTGCCCCACTTGGCGAAGATGTGGTCCACCTGGTCCTGCTGCAGTTCCCACTCGTGGCAGTAGCATAATTCCCTGCTGAGGGAATACGCAATGGTGTTCTTGACTCCTGCTACGTGAAGAGGGACGAGGAACTTTTCTTGCCTGACGGCCAAGCGCCATAAGTCCTGCGCCTCCATGGAGAGCACTGGGGACAGAGTGCACCCTTTTTTCCTAATGTAGAACATTGTGGTGGTGTTGTCCGTGAAGATCCTCACCACCTTGTCCTTCAGAGACGGAAGGAATAACTTGAGGACACTCCTTCAGAACACTCCTTCAGAACACTGCCCGTAGCTCCAGGATATTGATATGGAGATCCTTCTCCTCCGCCAGCCACATGCATTTGGTGTTCAGACGTCCGGTGTGGGCTCCCCAGCCTTTCAGGGAACCATCCGTGGTGACCGTTTCCTGGAATGGAGGTTTCTGAAACCCAGCGCCCAGGGTGATGTTGGAGCAGACGTCCGCTCACCTTATCGCCCGATGGAACTCATCATCCAGAGTGATCTTGTCTGTGAAGTTTCCGGACACTTGTACCGAGCGAGCATCCAGGAACTCCTGAAGAGGTCGCATCTGTAACCTGCTGAGCCGGATGATGGAGATGCAGGATGACATTGTGCCGAGCAATTAATTGATGGTCCGCACCATGTCCGTCTTCATCGACAACAGCTACTGCACCTTCCCCTGAATAGCCGCTACCTTTTCCTCAGAGGGCGAAGCTTGGCAGGACACTGTGCTGAGTCTGGCCCCCAGGAATAGCGTGTTCTGCGATGGTGTCATGCAGGACTTTGGATAATTGATGCAGAATCCCAGATCCGTCAGCAGCTTGACAGCCGTCTCCGTGTGCCCGACAGCCAACTCTCGTGAGTGGGCCCAGATGAGCCAGTCACCGAGGTACGGGTATACGTGAATCCCTCGTAGACACAGATGGGCCACCACTGGTGCCAGGCAGTTGGAGCTGACTTCAAGCCAAAGGGTAGGGCCTTGAACTGGTAGTGCTGTCCCTGCACTATGAAGCGTAGAACCTTCTGGTGTTTCCTGTGAATGGGGATGTGGAACTAGGCATCCTCCAGGTGCAGCAACATCAAGAAATCCCCTCTTACCAGTTGGCCGAGCACGTGCTGCAATGTGACTATCCTGAATTTCTGAGACTTGAGGTACTAATTCAGATATCACAGGTCTAAAATGGGCCTACAGCCCCCGCCTTCTTTCTTGCCAAGTAGTATCTGGGATAGACTCCAGAGCCCTAAGTCACTGAGAAGCCAGCTCTATGACCCCTTTTCGTAGCATGGCCCATACCTCCACCAAAAGCTGTGGGATGTGCTGCTCCTGACGGGCCACCGGAGGAATCCGCGGACACCTGTGCTGAAATTCCAGGGTATGTCCTTGGGCGAGAGCGTCGAGCACCCATCCGTCTTTTCCCACTCGCTGACGAATCTCGTCAGCTCGCCTCCCACCGGGGTCAACGGGTGGAGGCCCGATGTCTTGGCCAGTTCAAACTTGCTTCGGTGCTGGCGCCCTGCCCTGCTGGCGACAGCAATGCTGTCCTCCTCCACCGTAGGCCTGGGAACGGCCTCTGTGGGCTTCCTAGGACAGGGATCTGGAAGGCTGATGGTACGAGGAGGAGAAACCTTTCGAAGACCTGCCTGACTTTTCTCTGGAGGAGTGAAAGGAACAGCGCTGCTGCTGGAGGGTGCCCAGGGAACGGGCCATCTCTGTATCCGCCTTGATGGCCTGTAAGGAGTCGTCAATGACCTTACCGAAAAGGTTATCTCTGTCAAAAGGCATGTCCAGTACCTTCGTTTGGACCTCCTGGCAGATATTTGTGGCCTTCATCCAGCCTTGGCGATGAAGGCAGACACTGTTCCCCATCTGCCGGAACCCCGTGTCGGCAAAGTCCAGCGCCACTGTGATGGTGTGATCCGATGCTACCTCTCCCTCCTGGAAGAGGGTGATCGCCTACATCCTATTGTTGTCCGGGAGGAACTCCAAAATCAGACCCAGCTTGTACCACAGCTCCCTGTCATACCTGGCTAGGATCGCCAGTGCATTGGCCACCTTGATGGTGGACGTCGTGGTGTAAATCACTTTCCACCCCATGGTGTCCATCTTCTTACCCGCGCTGTCCGGTGGGACTGAAGATGACGAAGACGGGTTAGATGACTCTTTCATTGTGGGCTCTGAAACCCATCCAGCGATGCTGGAGACCTCAGGCACTTGGGTGCGGATTCCAGTACCCGTTACTTCTTCTCCAGCCTATCCCGCTTGGCTGGAACCATGCAAGAGAGCCCCTTTAGCTTTTGAGAGAGCAGCTGCCACCAACTCTATTGTCGACGAAGACTTATCCTGTCCCACCTGGGCCTTCTTGGGCAGCTCGCCCTTCTTTTTCTCCATCTATGGCTTCTCTGGCTTCTCCCGCAGATTGGGCGAGTTTCTCTCCGAGGAGGAGCTTGATTGCCGGTGATGTCAATCGTGCCCTGTCTGCCAGGGACCCACTTCCGCTGTGACCCCGGTGGACCTGGACTTGCAGTACTTGGCCTTATCTTGGGTTCCCTGGATGAGGTGCCCTCACAGCCCTCACAGGGCTTAAAAGACCGCTCCTCGGAACGACCGGCCTTGGGTGAGACATGCCCCTGCTCAGAGCACGGGGCAGAGGCCTTGGCATTCAGCCACACCGCCAGCCTACTATGCCTGTCATTTTTCGTCTTCTTAGAGAAGCCGTGGCATATCTCGCAATCTCCTTCCTCGTGGTCCGGAGGCAGGCAGTAGAGGCATAGAAGGTGCTTGTCCTCCACAAGCCCACACTTGCAGGACTTGAAGAGAGACCCTCCTTCCTTCTTCTCCTCCGTCATAGTTGGAGGGCGCAAAGTAGGCCCAATGGCGTTCTGGAAACTTTGACAATCTTCACACTTGAGCGGCACTGAACTTGACCGACAACGGATCCCCACTGTTGGCAGATGCAGAGAAGAGCGCACAGGCACTTTCGGAACAAAAATAGAACCTTTTTCATGAAAAACACTAAAAAAGTTGAAGTAGCTCGCAGAGCAAACTCGAGGACCCCCAACACTGAAGCGTGTGGTAAAAATCTGAAGATGGCTGCCAGAGGAGTGGCTTAGGGGGAGGACTGTCATTGGATGGGGGCAGTATGACCCAGAGGACAGTGATTGGTTTAGAAGAGAAATACAGTTTGTAATTGAAAGTGAAACATTTTTCTTTTTACTGAGGATTCCCAGCCTGACAACAGGGAATATTCATGAGCATGTGAATCCATACCAGACCCCATGCTGGAGAAAGCAATACAGCCAGCTAGATGTATTGTAATGGAAAACAGACAATGAGGACTCTCAGAGCTCTTTGCATGATGGAGAAATGTAACATATGGCTGAAACTCAGTTCCACTAACATAATGAACTTTTTGAATCGACACTTCTTATGCACTTTTAAATGATTTTTGCTTAGAAATGTGCATGGGTAACAATACATTTTTAAATAATTTTTACAATTATGAAGATAAATAACTTCACAAAGAATTATGGCACACATTCATGCCACACATCCAGATGACCATTTAAGCTGGGGATCACAGAAATCCATATTTCATTGAAGTGGCATGTTGCTACGATGAAATATGGAATAAAAATGATGTTTTCATTCAAATGTATGAGAGCAAGCATCCCCACCTACTTTTTCTTTTCACATGAGTAGAAATGATGATCAAACTATGAAGACTGGGGGTTGGAGTGTTCTTTGGCAGTGTCTGGCTATTAAGCAAGCCAATAGAAGGACTTGACCAATCAAAATGTGTGTGGTCAGCAATGACAAAACGTGGGAATATCAGCCATTACAAAAACAGAAACACAGAGAGGAGAAGAATCTTAGTCTGGAATCAAAAGCTGCATCCAAGAGATGAAACCTGTCAAAATGGATGACCACGGTGCATGTTATTACCTTGGGAATTGGGACATATACATGTGGAGACTATTAACTGGACCAAGCCTGCTATATAACAGGGAGAAGAGGCTTACTTGGAATTTCTTGAAAACTCATCAGGGCTCACCCTGGTTTAGGGCCGTAAAGAATGATTCCATAGTAAGTACAACAATTCCCCAAATTTAAATAAATAAGCCCTAGAATCATTCCTACTAGGTTCCTGGAGTGGGAGGGAACAAGGGAGCTAATGTCACTGGGGAGCACCCATTTCCAATAGTCACCAGCAGAATGGCTGCACTGGCGCTGTTGAGCACTATCGCCTTACCTTAAAAACAGAGTTTTGCAGTCACCAAAATAATGGCTGTGCTGTCTTTGCCAAGCACATATTGGGCAAGATGGAACATGGAACACACAGAGAAAGGCTGCCAGTGTGTTCCTTTTGCGCACCAAAGAAAAGAATTGAAAAGTATTGCTGCTCTGCTGCTAGCTCAAAATTTCACATTGGAAAAGGAAATATTTTGCATTTAAAATGATGTCGCCTAATGCCTTTTTGCCCAGTTTCAGCAGTACATAGTTGGTTCCAGTGAGACTCAGATATGCCCAGCCATATTCAGGTTGTGCTCCAGCAAAAGAAAACATTTCTCACTGAATGATAGGCTGTGTCAGGGAAGATCTGTGAAATCACAAAGAACTTTAATCCCAGCCGTATGGAAAAATATGTTACTTTGCAACAAAATATCACAGCTGAACTCTTCAAAAGAAGCCTTATTTCTCTGTGCTTATGATAGTGTCAGTGGACCTTTGCCTTGATCAGATTGCTGTGTATGAGAAATCGACTAGGGCTGCAAAGAATATACAGAATCTAGATGGAAGAGAAAACTGCATTGGAAGTGACAGCAAAAGTAAAATTCACCACGTGTAAAAAGGGTTGCTTTTTACAAACAAGAAATATGTCTGTTTAAAAAGAGTAAATGGTTGAGTTAAGGCCCTGTCCCTGCCTAGAAATGTAAGGGGGGGGGGGTTGTTTGAAAACATATATAGGATGTTTTATTTCAACAGACTTGTTTCTGATTCCGAAAAAAAAGTAAATAAATAAGTGCATTTACTGTGGAGTCACAGAACAGGTTTCCCTGCCCTGGGTTCAAAGGACATTTGCTTTCTGGGAACAGGATTTGCCTTCCCCCAAAGGGCCAGCCCCTTGGAAACTATGAATGGACCAAGAGGAAGCTTCTCACACGCTCGTCAGACTTTGTGACTGGGGTCTAGTCTGGTACAAAAGATTTCTCTGACACTTAGGGGTGAAGTCCGAGTAACACCTCTCCTCTACTGTAAACTGCAAGGATCAAAGAAATCATCATGACAACCTCTGTGCTATTGGGCCAGGGGAAGACAATTGGCTTAGAGGATTGGAAGACTGCCCCTCTTTGGGGTGGAGCTGGCCCACTTGGTTTTAGAGACATTTCTTTTTAAAACGTGTATTTTTATAACCTGAGAATGTAGGAATGTGAAATTTTGACAGTATGAATGTAGATTGTATGCTTTTAAATTAAGATGATGTAGACCTTTCTGACAGCTTGTAGACTCAAATGCCAGAAAAGGGACATTTCTGGAAAAAGTAGAAAGGACCAGGTTATGAAAGTTGGATGAAAATATGACCCGCATTAACATGCTTCAGTGTACCGAATTGTACAATTATAGGTTAACTATTTTCCATGGAGATGGTGAAAGATTGCTCGAATGACTAAATAGCATTGAACCGTCTTGGGTTTTGGATCAGCATGTGTATTATAAGATATGTAATCTGCTTGTATAAGTTTCCTGATGATGACATGTGTGAATATGAGTGTTTTGCTCCAAAACCGATTTTGGCAAAAAGTAACTTTGATAGAACAAAGCATATTGTAAAAACACCCCACAAAACGGAGTAATCTCCTTCCAAATCCAATCTGCTTCCAGGGAGGAGGCGACATATATTGGCTGACCTATCCAATTCTTGGAGGGTAGATCTAGCCAAAGCCTGCCCCCATTGTATAATCCTGTGATGTCACGCGCCTTATAAAAGGGGGAAGCTCACAATGACAAAGGACACTCTCCTGAAGTTTCCAGCTCCTGTGTATCCTGACTTTTCATCCTGCAAAGATTGCAGATTCCACTGCCAGGAAAGAGCATAGCTGATCCTACCCAGGCAGAACCCCCCTTCAGAACTAAACCCCATAACAAAATCCCACTAACTCAGGGAGAGTATCCTGTGACCAGACCAGCTTTTTGCCCAACTACCTGCATGCCGCTGTGCCGTGACCAGACTGGCCCAGCTGTTTTCTGCTGGGAGAGCCCCACCGTGGTGCCGTGACCAGATCCTTTGAGTCTAGAAACCCGGTTGGCTGTCCCAAATCCCAAACTCCAGTGCTGTTTGTGAGTATCTACCCATCCCATAACAACACATAGTATACCCCCTCTTGATACTGTGTCTTTATTTCACTCTCTAAGTAATCCCATTAATACCCTGATAGCTTGCTTAAATTTGTCAGAATTCTCTGTGAATCCTGTTTTTGTTTTCCTAGTGTTAGCACTATTCATCCACTCATTTCTGTCATTTGTAAGTCCTTAGTCCTATTTTGATTAGATTAATTAATTTCCCTGAAAAGAGGCACATTACGTCAACTGCAGTGTAACTTTTCTATTCACTGGTGGCATTTCTCTTTTCTAGCCATTAAAATATAGTTTCTGTCACAATTGTTCTTTCCTTATTAAACCGATTTTCTCTGTCAACTGCTTTTATTTTTAAAACCGAATTTCCTTTCACATTGAAAATCCCATCCAGTTATTCCGTTAGAGCCACTCTTTCACTTTCATATTATCCCCCAGCCTAAAAACCGAATTCCGTTTGCGTCTATTTCACCCGTTTTTCAAACCGTTTTGACATTTAAACCTGTAAAAAGGAGAAAAATGCAATTTCTATGCGTGTGATTTTGGCTCCACTGTGTTCTTACTTCAAAGTTGATTTTTGAATTGTATGCCCTTTGTTGATACTTTGCCTTGTAGTTGCTAGAGTTCTTACATCCCTGGCACTGTTAGAACGCATATTTACCTCATTTATTCAACAGCACATTAAATTAAATATTTAGTAATTTAAGTGCTATTTCTACAATTGCAAAGGTTTTGAAAGCCGATCATGACTCATTTTTTGTGGAAGAAGATCGGATTTCAATTCTGTTTGCTGCCTTAGTATCCTGGCCCCTTGCTGCTCCTTTCTATCCACTCAAAATTCGATTGATAGGGGTTTGAGGGAGCATTGCAGGGGGAAATCATAACTCTGGTGCTAGCTACCCAAACGGTAAAATTGCTCCCATTCATTTGTGCTTTGGATATGTTATAGTAGAAGGTCAACCAAGTGTATTTCATCATTTTACATTGTAATTATCACCCCATTGGAGATTGCTGCCCAATATTAAAATTGTGTGATTTTCTTTCAATTTAAAATAAATAAATATTGTATTTCCACCCACCGGCCTGGTTCATGGTCCATTGTGACCCGGGGCATTTGTAAAAGGGGGTGTGAGACAGGTTGGGTGCAGCTCAATCGAATTCTAGGAAATAAAGAAAAGGTATTTTAATTGTGCGCTACATCCTAGGGTAAGGGCAAGAGTCCTGGTTTGGTGTGTGACGCCCGATTGGAATCCTTAACACTTGTGTGAGTTATATCCAGTTTTCATTGTACTACATCTGAGGGAGACTATAGTTGATAAGAACAAAAATGCTCTCTCTGCTCTGCGTGTGCTCTGTAAATCAGGGTACACTTCCCAGCACAGAGAGTGCAGCATTTTTTAAATGATAGCTAAAATAAACTGAATCATGTGGTATTCACGGGTGTAGTAAAAAAGGTGGGCTGTGAATCGATGACTATGCTTTATAGCTTCAATGAGAATTGCTTGTTAATTCGTGACCCATGAAAGTAATCGATTTTTGAAAAAGTGAATGGGGAGGTGAAAGGGCATTTACACTTCCTAATTTCATTCCCATTAAAAATGATAACAATATAAATAAATCCGCTCCTCCCTCATTATGTTGCACAGTGTTAGGCGGAAACCTTTGCTGTTCCCTCTGGGACCACTGCAAAAGATTTAGGACTACAGGTGTTTGGCGGTGAACCCACTTGGTAGCAGTCTGTACCACACAGATTCACTTGGTAGCTGTGGCTGAGCAGTCAGACTTCCCTCAAGAAGAGTTGAGCAGTATGTGGAGTATACAAAATAGGGCAATTCTTCACAGCAAGACAAGCAAACACGCAACGAGGCTTAGTGTAAAGATATTAAGGCATTTATTTATAACGAAACATCTATCAAAAACACTATGGCAAATTCATGGCAAACAAATCAAACACAATTACTCTACGAAGAAGAAAACGATCAATCCCCCTAGCAATATTTTGACAAGTCTAGGTTCTACCGGTATCACTTATTTTCAGACAGAGGTGTATACCTCAACCTAGATGGCACTCTAATATTAGTTAGGACGGGAGAGAAAAAGATAGGCAGGTTATGAAATCAACACAGTTCAATCCTGCGCGGATAAAATGCAAGGCAGGAAGGCAAGAATCACAATAGATCGTAAAGTTCAGAGGCCAGGCCCACTCGGAGAGAGGCAAGGCGCGATGTCCCAAAAAGTCTCTAGTGGAGGTGCATTCAAGTCTTTGTAGCAAATTGTTATCAGCAGATTGAACCAGTTCAGAACAATAAATGAGAAAAGCTTGGAGGCGACCCAACGGAAAGGAGAGGATTAAGACACCTCACTCGAACCGATCGAAAAGGGAAGCCAGGCTGACACGGTACCTTGTTGTGGAGGGCAGCTCCGGCGGGGGTAGTTGTTCCTGGTGGTGGATGCACGTCGGGTCTTTGCCAAGAGTAGAGATGATCTTGTCGTCGAAAAAAAGTGAAGTCCGGTGCACCACCAGGGAAGAGACCAGCCACGGAGTGCACCGTCACAAGGCACCACCTTTTGGTCGCGGTACAGGGGTAGTGGCTATCCGGTTGCCGAGGTGCTCTGCACGGGCAATTCGACCACTGCGTCCTGAGGTGAATAAAAAGCAAAGGGGACTGGTTGTTCCCACCAGTCAGGGGAAGAGACTCTCCGGCAGGGAGATCTCCTCTGTCGTCGGGAAGTGGTGAGTCGGTTCTGCAGGGCTCCACCGGAGGTGTCGTCGTGCAGGTCGGCTCAGCATTACCCTCGTCGGATGCTTAGGTCCTGTGGCGACTTCTGAACATCCAGTCCCAAAAGCCCTGCTTTTATGCAGAAAATCCCCATTCATTCAGCCTAGCTGTCAATCAACACATGCTAAGTGGTGAGCGGGAAGGCTCACCACTTGGGCCAATCACTCCAGAGTGCGACCGGAGTTGGCAAGGCAACTCGGTCCAGGGTGCCTAAACCCCCTCCCACACCCCTGTGGTAACCCAGACAGAATGGCACCACTTTGGAGGGTCTCTGTACAGAGGCCCGCCAAAAATGGAACAAAGGGCTCAACCTTTGGTTTAGGAGTCACAGAGACGAACACAGACGCCATTTTACAAACCGAGTTCTGGCAGAAAATACCATCCGATAAACTTATTTAAGATAAGTAGACCGGTGGTACGTTAGAGATTAACGAGAAAAAGTATTAATCTCCAACAATGGGACGAATCCCATAGGGTTATGTTCGGGATCGGACATAACAAGTAGTTTCCACTGCCACCCGCCAAAACTCGATGAGGGGGGACGGGACAATGCCCCCTCGAGTAACAGATCCAGGAGTAATCGAATTACCCCTACTAGTACGTCCACAATAAGATGGTTTGTACTAGTTCTGTTAGTAAATTTAGGTCTAGTAAAGCCAATGGTGACTTTACATGCCCGGGGAGACAGTAGTCAGTCCCCGGGTATGGAGTCTATTGTGGAGGTCCGCTAGGACACCCCAGCGTTACGGCACGTAGGGTGTGGTGTAACACACATAGAAAAACATATGAGACCCTATGGAGTAAAAGACCCCATAGCCCATAGAACACATTGGTATTCAAAGGAAGTACACACACATACATGTCCAAGAGTGGGAGAAAAAGAGTCTCACTCTTGGCAGGATGGAAAAAACAAACTCCAGAAATCCAGCAAAGCTGCTGGGGGACTCACTAGGTTAGGAAATTCAGCCTAAACAGAGAATTCTCCCTAACACACAGTAAGGGAAAGGCTCTACAACTGTGGGTCATGATTTGTAAAGTCAAGTGGTACTCATCCTTGTATTCAAAAACCATAAAACCGTTTTCCTATATTGGATGAGGGAACCAATATCCTGTGCATAGCACACGTTCAAATTGAATGCACATGCTAGAAACCCACAATCCCACATTCACACAGGGAGGCAAACAAATGTCAATATGTGTACATAAATGTCATTTTTCTATGCAATGTTTATCTGGTATAAATACTTGTAATAACATGTTCTGCTGATTGATTATAAAGAATCTACTTTAATTTAAATATTAACTGAAGAGAGTTTGAATAGTCTGACTGATAAGTGGCAAGGTTGTCATAGAATTCAGAATATGGCTTACAGGTGAATTGTATTATTCAGGATTAGAAGTCTTAGAAATATATTTCATTGGTATATGGTGTGAATGTATATGTGCCACCTCACAGCAGAAATGTCACATGCAGTCCAACTCCAACTGTGTTTATACGTTCTTAACATTTATGTATCTGATTGTGGTGGCATCCCCTGCATAAAGTAAGGGGATCACCATTGATTTTATTTTATTTAAATACATTTGAGTTTCAATGATACACACAGCTTGGTTCCTATCCCAGAATTGTGAGGTGGGATTACATACCAGGGAACAATACATCAGAGATTGTCACTTAGTGACAAGATCAACATATTAACAAATATCTCAACAAGTGCAAGTAGGTGTAGTCTATGCTTTGGTGTCTTCAGATCTGGTTATGGAATTACTTATATGAATAGCTCTATTTTTTCTAGTTAGTTTACTGAATTTTAGGAAGTCTTTTTGCAGTCTCAGATGCTGGGGGAGATTGTTCTATAGTTGAGGTCCTGGGATGGAGACCATCATCTTGCTCATCTGAGGTATCCTAGTGACATAGAACTGTTTGAGTGGTCACTGGGCAACTGAACCTTCAAATACCCAGGAAATATATAGTGCACTGCTTTATAGCAGTGGAACACATGTTAAGCAATAAAATGGACAATGGTAGACATAGAAAGTGAATAACCAGTACATTTTCCTCCAGAGTCAACAAATAATTGTCAAATATGTTGTCTCATTTTCTTAATTATCTTAACCATACTTGAAAAGAGGTTTATCCTGAATACTTCTGCACCAGGAAAAATTGAACAAACGACTACTAATTCCAGAAGGAAGAAACATACATTCTCAAATACAATTCTCATGGAAAACCAAAGGACTTACAATACTACGGGTAAACTTAGCTATGTGCTATTGATGGAACCCAAGTATCTAACACCATCTTACAATCAATGTTCCAATCCATGAGAAACATCTTATAAACAGCAGGCAGAATGGCCCTTGGCTTATTGGAAACACCTTTTTAATTTACTTTTTTGTTGCTGTCATTTTGAAATATTCAATATGTCCAAAAGCAAAACTTTATTAATAAGAAACTGTTGTACACATTTAAAAAAAAGACCCACCCTGGATCCACTATACAGGCAACCATTCTGTGACTTACCCAGGTCCAAATAACAAAATACCTCTTCAATGTTTCAAAGACCGTTTCCAGTTGAAATTCACTCTTCCTAGGTCTCTGGTTCACAATGTGCCCAGTGTAAGACACACTCACAGTGGCTGCACACGAGAACGGTACCATACACTACTTGGTGTCCTTGTCTCTATGTACGCGCCCTGATGCCTGCGGGCTTCGGCGCGATACAAGTGAATAAAAATAAAATAAAAAATAATAATACCTTCAACAGATGCCAAAAAGTCCAGCCTTCTTCAGGAGAGTTTACATATATTCGTTAGGAAGTACTTGCATGATCTTATCACAATGTCAGTGTCATGTAAACAAGCAAACAAGTCACTCCGACCGGTCACCTTCCTCAAATTCATCATGTCTTCTCGTGGTTTTGGAATTAGTAGTCTGGTACCCTGGCTCTGAAACTCACAGTGACTCATATTACAAGTGCTTATTTTCTTCATTACGTTTCTAGTTGCAATTCCCTCATTACTTACATAACTAATGAAACGAGTGCTCAACCGACGATTTGGACGCCTTCTCCGAGCAGTTTGAAACAAAACACATTATGGAAAAAAACATCCTTATTGCTTTGTGTGCAAAGCAAATTTCTTTCTTTAGCATTGATGGCTGTTCCTCAATGTTGCTTTGTAATCTGATATGTTCTTGTAAATGTGTACGTGGTTTTATCATATTCATATTGTGTTATGCGTTATACACCATTAAAACACTTTACAGATAGGCCTTTTATCAAAAGAAAAGATGAAAATAGGTTTAACCAAAACATATGCCATTCTGTTATTTCAAACTAAATGGACTAAAAAGTAGCGACAAAAATCGTGAAAAAGAGTTTTTTTTCCATTTGTTTTGTAGCTAGTTTGAGACAAGTCTGGATTCAGTTTGTTTCCTAGGAATCTCAGAGAAAGTTTCCTTTCCAAGCAATATATATTCAGACTCTTTTAGAGTCCAAAAGCAATCAGCTAAAATGGGGAAACAGACTCTGAATGAAAGCAGGGATTCATTCCTCAGACATAATGTTAGTGGCATCTGTATATTCCCACACTACTTTCTCCAATGGACCAATTAGAATATAGCAGTAACACCCATGGCAGCGGCCTGGATTGGCCGGTAACTGCCCAGGGATCAAGTTCGTGAGGTCCTCAATGCTGGGCCCTGGTGCTGTTACCAACTGATCCAACCCACTGCTACGGATGGTATTGCTATTTGTACCCCAAGTTCAGAAAATGTGGTGCAGACAGCAATGTATTTGTCTCAATGAACGGGTGGTATGTTGATGCGACCCCTTAATTGAAAGAAGTATACATTCACTATGGCTGCCATGGAAATGGAAGGCAGGGCTCTGTGTGGAACCCCTTTTCCATTTCCATAGTGATGAAGGAGCAGCGTTGCAACCCGGGAAAAAAAGTAAGTGGGGGCAAGGGGGAGCTAACGGTAGATGGTGAGTGGACGGGGGGGGCCTGCACAAGTGGGTGGCAAGATGGCAGAGGAGGGCGGATGTGAGAATCTTACCAAGTTGCTCGGAAAGCAGGATTTGATCGTATGATTCAGCCTGTGATCCAAGCAAACAAATTGGCAGCTGTCCTTACGCTGGTTGCTAATCCATAGAAGCACTACAGCCATTCTAGCATAGGGGTTTGCAACCTGTGACTCTCCAAATATTCTGGACTATGATTCCCATGATCCCTCACTATTGGTTATGCTGGTTAGAGCCGAATGGGGTTGCAGCTCAAAACATTGGGAGTTCCAAAGGTTGCCGACCCCTGAGAGTATTCCTTAGTGTGCCATTGAATTGCAATACTGTCATATATAAATGAGAGAATGCCTGAAACCTCTCGCACAGGGCTGGGTAACAGGTAAAGTGGGCCACCATACAGAATCAGTGCAGATAAAGGAAGGGTTAAAAACCTGCACTTCAAACGAGCCGCAATTGTCCTAATCTGCCATCAAATTTCCGACTTAAGAAAAAGATGGCTCCTAGGAGCAAACTAGTAGAATAGCTATTCTTTGATAGAGAAAGTGTAATTAAATAGAGAGGGAACCCAAAAACAGAAACGTTTGATCTTCAACACAGCTCTACAACCAACACGCACCAGGCAGGCCCTGAAAAGAATCCTCAGCGTCTGAAATATCTGCATGGTGCTTTTTTTTCTTTTTTTGGTAAAGCCCACATTATGAGTCAGCGAAACATTCCTGGAGATCTACTGCTTGGAAACCTCCATATTACTGTTCAAAACCTGATGAGATCTGCTCGTAGAAGCTACACATTGTTGGCAGCGCCATCAGAATGGGTGGGCAAGCCATACTACAGGATAAGCAGCAAAGCTTCTGCAGACACGAATGTCTCAGACCCTGACAGGCAACGATGTCAATGGGGAAAGCTCTGCCTTGGATGATACAGTAATACATATTGTTGCATCGTTGACCTCCCCAATTAACATTTGCCAATGCACTGCTCAGTGGACACTGGAAAAGGCGGTGAGCAGCCTTTCTTTGAACTCCTGTCTCCTCATAGAACATAAGGGGCCAAGTTCAGTATTAAACTGCATTATCCACCCAAGGCTATCCCAGCTGTGGATCCATTGCAACATGTGGATCGAGTTTACAAACTCTACTAGGACTTCTGAAAAATGCGAAGGGCTGCACAAAACACAGAGTGCTCGAGAAGATCGACGGGTACATTTTATTTTACTATATTTCTATTGGGGGTGAGGAAATTGCGGCTAAAATTCACATTTTCTGTGATTCACTCCCTTATTAGCCAGATTAAGACTGCCTGCAGGAAATGGCAATAATAATTTGTGAGGAAAACTAATAGGTTAGACTGTATTAGTTATGTTACCCCACAATTGTTGTAAAATGCACCTTCTGTCGTTTTCATTGCCTTCTGCTTCCAAAATAAAATATGAAGAACAAAAAATACACATGAAAAGATTCATGTAATTGCTACGCATCTGTTGTTGCAAAAATAACCTGACTTGTGAAGAAAGTAAATGTTAACCTGAAAACAGTAATGATTCAGAAATGTAAATTCTGTGTTTAGAAAAGCCTACTACGTTTTCCATTTGATTCACAATGATCTTGGGGAAGTAGTATGCTGCCTGCTGCCCAGGCCCCTGGAGAGCCTCTGGATGCAGCCAGCGCTGAGGCACGCTGAGGCACGCTGTTGGTACAGATGAATGCTGTGCGTTAGCCCCTGAGGCTCCAATTCAGCAAATAACTATCTCTTTCAAGAGAGTGATTCAGCCAGATCAGTGGCATAGGAGCAGAAGGAGGGCGAGGAAACCGGCATATCAGTGGCATAGGAGCAGAAGGCGAGCGAGAAACCAGCATATCAGTGGCATAGGAGCAGAAGGCAAGCGAGGAAACCAGCATATCAGTGGCATAGGAGCAGAAGGAGAGCGAGAAAACCAGCATATCAGTGGCATAGGAGCAGAAAGCGAGCGAGGAAACCAGCACGTCAGTGGCATAGGAGCAGAAGGCAAGCGAGGAATCCAGCACATCAGTGGCATAGGAGCAGAAGGAGAGCGAGGAAACCAGCATATCAGTGGCATAGGAGCAGAAGGCGAGCGAGGAAACCAGCATATCAGTGGCATAGGAGCAGAAGGCGAGCGAGGAAACCAGCATATCAGTGGCATAGGAGCAGAAGGAGAGCGAGGAAACCAGCATATCAGTGGTATAGGAGCAGAAGGAGAGCGAGAAAACCAGCATATCAGTGGCATAGGAGAAGAAAGCGAGCGAGGAAACCAGCATATCAGTGGCATTGGAGCAGAAGGCAAGCGAGGAATCCAGCATATCAGTGGCATAGGAGCAGAAGAGAGCGAGGAAACCAGCATATCAGTGGCATAGGAGCAGAAGGAGAGCGAGAAAACCAGAATATCAGTGGCATAGGAGCAGAAGGCGAGCGAGGAAACCAGCATATCAGTGGCATAGGAGCTGAAGGCGAGCGAGGAAACCAGCATATCAGTGGCATAGGAGCAGAAGGCAAGCGAGGAAACCAGCATATCAGTGGCATAGGAGCAGAAGGAGAGCGAGGAAACCAGCATATCAGTGGCATAGGAGCAGAAAGCGAGCGAGGAAACCAGCACATCAGTGGCATAGGAGCAGAAGGCAAGCGAGGAATCCAGCACATCAGTGGCATAGGAGCAGAAGGAGAGCGAGGAAACCAGCATATCAGTGGCATAGGAGCAGAAGGCGAGCGAGGAAACCAGCATATCAGTGGCATAGGAGCAGAAGGCGAGCGAGGAAACCAGCATATCAGTGGCATAGGAGCAGAAGGAGAGCGAGGAAACCAGCATATCAGTGGTATAGGAGCAGAAGGAGAGCGAGAAAACCAGCATATCAGTGGCATAGGAGAAGAAAGCGAGCGAGGAAACCAGCATATCAGTGGCATTGGAGCAGAAGGCAAGCGAGGAATCCAGCATATCAGTGGCATAGGAGCAGAAGAGAGCGAGGAAACCAGCATATCAGTGGCATAGGAGCAGAAGGAGAGCGAGGAAACCAGAATATCAGTGGCATAGGAGCAGAAGGCGAGCGAGGAAACCAGCATATCAGTGGCATAGGAGCTGAAGGCGAGCGAGGAAACCAGCATATCAGTGGCATAGGTACAGAAGGAGAGCAAGGAAACCCGCATATCAGTGGCATAGCAGCAGAAGGAGAGTGAGGAAACCAGCATATCAGTGGCATAGGAGCAGAAGGAGAGCGAGGAAACCAGCATATCAGTGGCATAGGAGCAGAAGGCGAGCGAGGAAACCAGCATATCAGTGGCATAGGAGCAGAAGGAGAGCGAGGAAACCAGCATATCAGTGGCATAGGAGCAGAAGGAGAGCGAGGAAACCAGCATATCAGTGGCATAGGAGCAGAAGGAAGGCGAGGAAACATGAACGCGTGCTCCAGCAGAGGACTATACATATACTTTGACTTGTGGATGGGTCTGGCTGATATGTTCCCAAAACAGTGCCTGCTTCAGGCCTGAACCCCTCGCCCCAATCATCAGAATGTGGGAAAATCCGTCAAAGGGTTAACAATTACTACGGGTAGGAAACAAAGCCGTTTTCAGACCAATCCAAAATCATTTTCAAATAGAAAAAAATGGGACAACCTATAGCCGTTCAGAGTGAAAAGCGCTGAACAGATTTGCACCAAATGAGAAACAAGTTGGACAATGTGTCTTTTGGTGGTTTGGTGTAAATCCTGCCAGCATTTTTTAAAAAAAAATTCTAAAAAAAAGGGGGTTGCTCCGTCCCCAAAAAGCGTTTGCATATTTCCCATGGTGCACTGCTTAAACCTGAGCAGTGATTTCTCATAAGCAAAATCACAGTGGCATTTTTGATGTTCATGAACATTTGCTTTGAAAAGAAGGGAAAAAGGAAATACTGCAGACAATGGGGGTCATTACGACCTGGGCGCAAAGGGATACCGGGCACCGGTAATGACACCGGTGCCGGTAATCCCTTTGCGCCCTATTCCGAGGTCCCTTTGCGGGTCCCTCCCTTAACGCCTGGTTTTACCAGGTGTTATGGACGGGACCCGCAAAGGGATACCGGGGTCAATAACGGTACCGCAATTTGCGGTACCGTTATTGACGCCTTCCCATTGAGCCCTAGGGGGGCTCAAATGGGAATGTAGAATGGCTTTTCAAATGGGGATTTACCGGTCCCGCAAAGGTCGGAATAGACCGGTAAATCCCCATGCCACCAAGTCGGTGGCGGCACCGGTATTGGTGCTAGTCATGGCACTAATAGCGCCATGACTAGCACCAACCTCGGAATGAAGGCCAATGTATGTTATTTTTGAAAAATAAAAATAAATGGAGGGCTGTGTAGAAGTGGCAGGCAGCTGGGTATTTCAGAGAGCATCTAAAACTACATATACAATACCATTTCTTAGTGAAGTATAAAAAAGGCTACACAATCACAAAGTTGTATATGAACTAGTAAACCAGCACATGTGAAGGAGAGATTATGCTGCCCTTTGACATTCTGTAGTTATTTCATTTTGAACATTGTATCTATTGCATGATTGAAACAACTGTATCTGCGATAGTCACAATGGGGTGCTACTTGCAGTGGAATGAAATCAGTGATGTTCAGTCCACAAGAGGTGTCATGGGCAGGTCCCCATTACTCGTTCCTCTCGCCACCCATTATTCCTGCCTCACTCCTTCTCATCCTCATACCCCAATTACCCAACTCACTCCTCCTCATATCACCCCGCTACACAATTCTGCTTTCCAGTACCACACATCCCCACCTCACTGTTCCTCATCCCAGTACCTCAGGAGTACCAAATTGCCACTACTCACTTGTCCCGGTCCCCCATTGCCTCACCTCAAACTTCCTTGCCCAGGTTCCCCAATTAGTAATGCATTCACCCTCCCTCCCGATTCCTCCTCCCAGTACCCAATTAGTAATCGATAACTTCCTATTATTTGTCCCAGTTGCTCTTTAGAATGAAGACAAGGAAGAGGGAGATCGGGGAGAAAGAAGTGTTCACAAAAATGATATGTCAGGAGGTTCAAGCCGTTGGCCTCCCTTCCTCACGTTTTCAGCATGGGACAAAGTGGTTCACTCGAGCATAGCACACTGTTGGGCTTCTTCAGAACAAGGATACAGTTCTGTTACCAGCATCAGAGACTTCCGCGCCCAAGTCTCTTTACTTATCAAAGTCTCTTGATTCAGAGGGCCTGATGTATCACAGCAACAAAACGTTCCTTTCCTCTTACAGGTACTCGTGTTAGGTGATTCACTCTTCTCCCTGGATCCCCCTCAGTCAGGCTCAGATCCCTTTTATACTACAATCGTTACTTTGGATCCCCCTCTTCCGTGCTCAGATCCCTTTGTCTAATGTTCAGAGAATATCCTTTCTCAGGTGACTCACAGTTCAACCTGGATCCCCCTCAGCTGGGCTCAGATCCTTCCTTTTACACAACCAGTCTCCCTCAGCCGGGCTCGGACCAATTGCAGTTCCTATTAGCTATGGAAGACTTTCGAATGTGGAGAAAACAAAAATGCTCAAAAGCCTACCATTCAGTCAAATGTTAAGATTGAAGAGAATTATCTCAGACCCAGCAGGCCTTGACTCAGAATGTTCATTTCTAGTTGAACGATTTGGATCTAGGGGGTATCCAGATACTATCACAGGAGAAGCCCGCAACAGATCAGAGACCTTCACGAAGGAACAACTATGCATCCCTAAAGTCAAGGATAAGTCCACACCGCTACTCTACATTTCAAAGTACTCACGACAGAGTTTCCAAATCAGCAAAACTCTGCGTAAAAATTGGACCATACTACACAATGATCCCTCTCTCCTGAAATTATTTCCCAAAGCACCAATGATGGCCTTTAAACGTGGACATAATCTCAAAGATAAACTAGTGAGAGCGGAAAGACCTCCTAAAGACAAACAACTTGTACTGAGTACCATAAAGAAGGGTACCTTTCCCTGCTTGAACTGTACGAACTGTAACAATGTTATAAAAGGTGAAACGATATCTCACCCACAAACTGGGAAGAAATTCAAAATCAGAGACTTTTCCACCTGCCTCTCCGCAGGTGTCATCTACTCATTGAAATGTCCCTGTGGTAAATTATACATAGGACAAACCACAAGACCCGTCAAAGAAAGATGGTCAGAACACAAATCCACCATCAGATGTAAGAATCTCAGATCCCCAGTGGCAAGGCACTTCATCGAATTCCAACATACGATTGCACAAATTAAATTTCAAGTCATAGAAATTGTCAAACGTCCACACAGAGGTGGCAATTACCAATCCCTGTTGTCACAGCGAGAGAAGTACTGGATCCACACACTTGACACTTTGCAACCTAAGGGTCTGAATGATGAATTCTCTTTGAGTTGCTTTCTATAGTGAATTGTGAAACTCACATGTTACATCGCCAACTACTATACACAAGTGTCAGTATCCCGGACCTTAAAAAAAATTTTTTTTCTTTGTCATTACAAGTGTTGTGACTTTGATGTTTTCTTCAAGGGAACTGTATTTTCCTATGTTTGACTTGCCTATATTCACTTAAATGTTTGCACCTGTTCACGAATGACCAATTGAACCATCTCTCCATTCGTTCGAACCTTGTATGAGTAATAGGCTACATCGCAATCTTTTATCCCCTTGCCATTGAATTATACTTGTCTCACTATATAATGAGTAGCCTCATGACTCTACATGATTTGTTTTGGACTATTAAGAGTAAACTGCATGTACCATTTGTGTTATCTATCATGACTGTAACGATTATTGTACTATTCACAAATTTCTGTTCCATTAGAACCAAAATTATAAAATGCGTTGCGATGGTGAACACCAGAATTCTTATGTTTCATTATGGAACATATTAACTCTACTTTTCTTATTTATCCTGATCTCTGGTCAGTCCCTATGAGTACGCTTGCACTATGCGCCATTGCATGATGGCCTCCATATTCCTCACTCACCGGCTTCTATGCCCTTTTCTATGTTTATTATTTAGTTTCCTTTCTACGTCTGACGGCGTGTCCCCAGCACAGCTCGTTACCTAGGTTACGACCGCGCGGAGCCACTGCCTGCCGGTTTCAGTTTCCACTAACAGTGTTCCCCGCACTGTACAGGTAAGCTACCGCTACTTGGGTCCCTTTGCCCGGTTGGGAGACCCCAGGTTTATTTTTCTCCAGTATAACAGAAATGTATATGTCCCCACTTAGGTGCCAGCAGTACGTGTCTCTTTGCAGATGCCCTGCATCGTATAATTGTTTCGAATACTTGTTGACCACACGGATGCCCCTGTTGCCTTGGCTACTCGTCCCGCAACTCGAGTGAGTGCATTCTTTAAAACCAATTCCGGTTTATTTTAAGTATTATTTATTTTATTCAGTAGCGCTCTTTTGGAGTTATTCTTTCTCCGTCCACAGGAGGGGTATGGTTTTTTCTTAAACACGCTCCCCATATTGACTCAGCTTTTTCACTATTCAAGGGTGGTCCTTGCTATTTAGAACCCACTACCGCTTTTGGCTTATCTCGATCTGTCTGACTCTTCATCACGCCATTTTCTAGATCCCACCATGTAGGTGGATCTCACACAATACATCTCCTTTGTTATGTGTTTAGCTATTAGTATAGAGTGTTTCTCTTTGATCTGTTAGTTCACTCTTTTCACCATACTAGATCTCCAGTATTCTGCTCTTCACCATCTCGCTAGCATCCCGAGTTATGTACAGCTTGTCAGTCAGTCCTTGACTGTTATGGAAATAAAATAAAAGATTTTACTTTTTGTCTCCTTGAAATGTTGTCAACAGTTCAATTGGGCCCTTATGAAGAAGAGGTTACCCTCGAAACGCGTCGGCCACTCCACAATTGGACAGCATCACCTCTCCATCATTTATTGCTTCTTCGCAATTTGTTGTAATATGTTAAACGTCACGAATTACTTTGTACAACAGAATGTGCCTTTTGGCAAATTTTGTTTTCCTCTTTGCCAAATAAATTGTTATATGCTCAACTAACAAACTGCTGTTATATATCTATATCCATATATTTGAAGGCCCTATGTGGCATCAGTAAACAGTGTGCAGGGGACGGGAGGGCCCCACTTTTTGGGTCCTCTTCTATTTTCTCTTTAGACTTTCGAATGTGCACAGGATTTAGCTTGACCCGTTGCAGGACCCCTTTGATTTCACAATTCACATTTGCCACCTCTCAGTTTGATACCTAACAGAGACCTTCGAATGAGCACCCACAGGGTGCCAGACCACTCTGTATATGGTATCTATCTTGGTTTCAAGAGTTCAGTCACTCCTTGGATGTTCAATGATATTTGCGTCACTCATCACATACACTCCACAGACTGTTTCTTCAGATTGCTTGATACAAAGTTGCCACTTGCAACCATGGTTCTAACACAGACCGGTCTACTATCAGTCTCCCCGACTCACTGGCTGTGCTGACTTTACTGACTCCGCTTTGTTGCAGGAGCCAAGGACAGTACCACAGTGGCAATCGCTCCTCCCCACCTTGGCTATCGAAGCAGGAGAGCCGCGGGTACTCCCGACACACAATGCACCTTTCTTCAGCTTTAATTCCAGGTCTTATGTTTCTTATTCTTGAGGGCTTGTGAAAGTAGTGGGTTTCCTCTGAAAAGGTCAAGGACACTTCCCTCCTTGCAACCCTCTCAGGTCTTGCCGTCTTTTTCCTTGTATCAAACTGTCATCTCAGAACTGCTGCTTCCTCGTGTGTTTTGCCTTGCTCAGAGTGTGCTTTCGTGCTGCGCCTTTTATCCATGTGGGGAAGTGTGATGGAAGTCAGGTGTGTGTAATTATCAGTAATTGCCTGACTCTGCCTGATCCTTGTGTTGGGACATGTCAGGTATACGGCTGGGGTGTTAGTCAGTTTCTCTCCCAGTGAGCTGTCCATGAGAAAGTGTGTCGGGAAAGGGGGTCGGGAGGGGTTGAGTTCCTAAGTATCCTACCTGGTAGGATGGGGAAAAGGTGTTACATGGAAGGGGATACCGCGTCTCACCATCTGGTGTCCTTGTCCCTCACCCCGAAGACCCCCACATCAAGGTGATCCTTCTGCACTGGCCCACCCCAAGGAACTGGATCCAAAATCGATGACTATGTCCTGGCCGCCTGGATGACAGATCCCCGGGGACTAGTGGGTGAGAAACCTTCTGGGAGACAGTGGTAATGGATTACTCTAATACACACTCTTTCAGCATCCTCATCCTGGGACCACATTAGTACGCCATTACCCTGTCAACCTCTTCCTGATGTCCCTTTATCCATTACACCTACTTCCTTTTCCTTGTTCTAGCCGCCCCTTAATAATCCATTGCCCCTGCTTCCCTCATCCTCTTCCTAGTACCACATTTGCACTCCATTAACCCCACCTCCTGCAACGTTGTCAGTGTACCCACTTAATATGCCATTACAATGCCTTG
The DNA here is from genome assembly GCF_040938575.1 of Ambystoma mexicanum. Taxonomy (NCBI): domain Eukaryota; kingdom Metazoa; phylum Chordata; class Amphibia; order Caudata; family Ambystomatidae; genus Ambystoma; species Ambystoma mexicanum. Next base: position 870,416,363 of record NC_090928.1, read on the forward strand.
TGTGCATCTCCCATCAAAGACTGCTTGCGTGACTCCCCCGCCACAGCCCAAGTGATGCCCCAGCCACAGCCCCTCTCACGCAGCTCTCCCGCTACAGCACCTTGCCACAACTCCTCTGCCACAGCCCCTCACTGGGACTCTCCCGCAACAGCCCCTCGCCACAGCCTCTTGCCGCGACGCCCCCGACACAGTCACTCCTCCACTTCCTATTCCTTAATTCTGAGCCGCCCCATTGCACAGACCATGAGCACACTGATGTCATCAACATTAACATCACTGGAAACTAGAACACTCTGATGACAGCAAAAATTAATTTATTTATGAAATCATTGGAAAGTAAATGTCCTGTTATATTTCAAGACATTTGAGAAACATTTTACAGCTATACATTTTGGGACATATTCATGGAAGTGTTTTATAATGGGGCAATCCCATAGTAAAACGGTCTGTGAATCAGACCCTTAATGTATGCTACCAAAGGAGAAATAGTCCCTTCTTGTATGCCAAGCTGTTCAAAACGTAGGACATGTTCCTGAATGACTACATTTTCTTATACTATTAGAAAGGTCGCTAGTTTTAGTACATGACTTCATCATCGTCCTGTCCTAATATTGCACCGAAAAACATGGAACTATAATTCCTCAAGATGGACCTTTACCTGTCATCTTTCCAGAGCATTACCATGCTGCATGGTACACGCCTATGTTCTGCTTGGAGGAACAGACAGTTGGGGTACGAAAGATGAAGGGATTTTGTGAACTGCTCCCTCGCTTTTACGTTACCATCCTTCTGTTGAATGCTGAAGAGGCCTAGCTACACTACACACATCTAGTCATTTCCTCCCCATGCTTTGAAAGAGATTGGTGACGACATTTTAACATGTGACTAGTTCCGTGAAGACGATTTTTCACATATCCTTATGCCCGAAATTACTATTTGCCGCTTAGTGGAAATGGCTTTCATGCTAAGTCTGTGACTTTAAAGACAGAGATTCAAATCAAATAATTGCACTGGGATTTCTCTGATTAGGGCTACTCCTCTTTCACTATCTGACTCCGGACTGATCGTATCTGATGGCTAAACATTTACATAAGTATGAGAGTGCAGATGTGAAATTAGGCTAAAATAAGCATGAAAGTCCCTAAAATTAATTTAAGTTTGTAGATGCATTTTATGGCATTTCCCTCACTTGAAGTTCTAATTTGATCAATGATGCCGTCATCCATGTGCCCGTGGGCTGCGCAAGAGGGGAGCTTGGAGTTAAGATGGCATAGCTTCCAGAACTGCTGAATTTCAGGGATTTTCTTGCCATAAACTGGAACCTTAACGTCACTTCAACTAAAATTGTTCTTCACTGAACATATATATGAATGAAAATATATATACATATGATGTCATGTAGCAAACTGCAAATCAAAAGTAAAGCATGATGACAGAAAGCAAAATATTTTGAGAAAATTGAACAGAAAACTCAGAAGTCCTGATGCTGCCGTTATGCATTTTAAAACCATTTCAAGGTCGTTCTAGGAAACACAGAATAACGAAAATGGAGCACAGACATTAAATTGTGCCGGATGTATGAGGCTTCTGTCGCAAACTTAGCAAACATGTCTCTTGCTGTAAGAGCTCATAATGGTGTTTATAGGTCGCGTGCCCTCTGAATTCCTTCTTCCGTGCTGTGATTGTAGGATGATGGGAATGATTTTCTAAAATCACGCTCCATTGTTTTGACATTGGAACACATTTGTCTGTGGCTGTCTTCCATTTCTATTTCCCTGAACACCTGTTTTTTCCTACTGTATTTTTTTCAGCCAGTGAAAGCATGTGATTCAGAGGTCAACCCCTGATTGTTCCCAAGCCCCTCTCCTTAAAACCTGCCCCCACCACCTACACATAAGCTCTGAGAGATACGATCATATTAAGCCACTGCAATAACAGGTGTGACAAAAATGTTTAACTTACAGCATTGACATGAGCCCATTCGCAATAAACAGGAACGCCGCCGTCGGACGATGGAAGTACAGCACGTACACAGTCATGGTTGTTCACTAACTCATGCCACCACTCGCAGACGTGGGTCCAAACCGTAGCTGCCAACAGTGGAGGTTGCGCACACAGCCTCGTCCACGGCAAAGAAGACAGTGGCTAACAAGTACCTTCATAAAATGTTTGCCTAGTGATATCAATACATTAGTAGCTTAGAAGACGGTCCTGATGAAGATGGCCATTCTGCAAATAGACCATTGAAACCGGTCGACAGTTTCAGTTTGGGAAACACACTGGAAATTAATAAATACCAGACTGTTTGATCATAGAGAGTGTGGGCCTCCTGATCCCATTAGGTCTTTGTAGGAATAGTGCCTAGAATGTAATTTAAGATTCTTATGCACATTTTCTTTTTAGTAATAATGACATATGATCCAGGCAGAATAGAACTCAGAAGAGCTGAGACGTTGATACTTTTTTAGTTCGCTTTGTCCATGGCATTTTGTTGGGTGCCAAGACTTGTTCAAAAGAACCATGGAAATAATAGTGAATGGTTGAAGTCACTGCTTTGTACCAAGTCACTGCATATAATCTGAGGATTGGTCGCAGATTTGGAGAAGGTCGCTTCTCTCTTATTATATCCTTTCATAGATAAGCGGCCCATCAACGGCTCCTACGGTCAGGGTTGGTGTGTTGAGGGACAGATAGAGGTGTGTGGTGTCCCTTCTCTGCTCACTTACACAGACGTCAGTGTCTTGGTACATAGACTAAGATTTCATTGAAGGGTGTCTGTGTTATGTGTGAATAATGTGTAGGTAGTTCTGTCCTATATGGGTGGTATAATATATATACAGCGTCGACATAAGCCCATTCACAATATATTGAACAACCTGTAACCACAAAAATGGGAGTTGCTGGGAGTATCACGTGGGCCACGTGACAGTTGGTTTACCATCCATTTGATTTGCGGGTTTCTCTTCCAGAAAAGGAGAATAGCAGACGGTGTTAGACAAGGGATTCCATTGCAGCTCAGGAACTGATGTCATTACCCCAGCAAGCGGATAGGCAGCAGTCTGGTCTGTTTCTGAATGGGTTTGGAGTGATGCAGCCCAGGGTAGTGCCCTGATCTGAAAAGGAGATGAGAGCTGGAATGCAGCGGGAGAAAGAGCATGGAGTTCCAGATCTCCTTCCAAGATGCAAGCAGAAAGAAAAGGGCCCATGCTAAGCCTGTGACAGATGGCCCATTCATGACGGAGAACCCGATCCCCCTCTCTGCTAATGGAGGAAGAAGTCCCCTCCGTCGTGCAACCAATACATTGTGCCATTGTCATGAGTCACTGCAGAGCCAATTGCGAGAGACAGGCAGTCGGGTGTTAGCGCTGCCTGAGCTTCTGGAGGGGATATTAGGCTCAGAAGTGGGAGAGGACAGAGACCTGACTAAGGACTGACAACTGAGCATTAAGAAAGCGAGACCCCATTGTGCGTTTCCGAGGCCAGAACACTAGCAGCTATGCCTGGTTTCCTTCTTAAGACATGTCCATTATAGTTCCACCGTGGGTGGTGTCTAAATTGCTTTTCTCAAGACCAGTCAGCCCAGTACTTCCTGGATCCAGACATGGCTGGATCCATGACCATGATTAATAATTCAGTGTGACTCTACCACGAAGGTCAGGTAAAATGTCTGGGCTGGCCTCCAAGCTGTCATCAGCAAAGACACAAATAAAAGGACAGATCTCCCAAGAGATTCTAAGCAATCCGTGGTTAAGAAATGTATGGTAACAATAATATGATAGCTCTTGGTTAGAGATACAAGATCCAGGAAACGGTTATTGACAGTGAAATAATGTGTCAAATAAAGTGTGTGATATAGTTCCTTTGTGGTCATTATTTATTGAGGGCCAGGTTAGTAGTGTTTGTAGATATGTACAGACCTGTAACCTTCTTGATTTGATTCCCCATTGTTGGGGAGAAGCCTGCTTATGGTGAGATTTCAGCACCAGGTCCTAGAGCTGGAGTTTACATGGATTGAAAAGGCAACTCAGCAGACTCTTGTCTCTGCTTAGAACCAGATCTGGCCAGCCACCCAAATGAAAAGAAAGTGCAACCCCCGCGGGTATAGCGAGCTACCTTCTATAGAGCTCCAGCTGCAAAACACCAAGACCTGACTTATCAGGCGGCCAAGGAAGTGAGACTGCAAGTTAAAGATACTCTCATTGATGCACAAATACTGTCCAACAACACACCCCGCTAGCTCTCCAGTCAAATAACCAAAGCTCAAACATTAAGACCCACCAGATCACCATATCTCGGTCAGCTTGCCATCCAAAGATTCAAAAGACAAAAAGCAGGAGGTGCTAGATTCCCAGTTATTGCCACCAACTACTAGAATGCCATGCCTCTAGAGCTCAGGACTGACCCCTCACTCTGGTCGTTTCGAAAAAATCTCAAAACCTGGCTTTTCAAACAAGACCTAAAAAATGACCACTAATCCTACTATCTCGCGCATTCAGTCCTACTAGATTGTGCGAGCAAATCCTTGAATTCAAAGTCTGTCAGCCTGATTGTATCAGAAGGCAACCAATTCTTATGTATCTAATTAAGATTATGACTAAGATAAAAGTAACTGGTAGCAACCAATTTCCTTAAACACGCACGCATGCTGCAGGTATGTACAAGATTATTACTAAATTGTAAGTAACCGGATGTAATCTAATCATGAAGCAATTTCTTATGAGAAAGCTTGAGACTAACTGGATGTAACCAATGCCCTAAGCACACATGCATGCTCCAAGTATGTATAAGGTTATGACTAAATTGCAAGTAACTGGATGTAACCTACTCACAAAGCAATTTCTTATGAGTAACCAATCTCATGATGCCCAAGGCTGTCTTTTTTCACCTATAACCATATTCCTAAAACAAGCGCCCAGGTGCCCCAGGGTTAGGTGCGCTGTATAAATGTAATACATAAATAAATAAAGAATTCACTACAATAGATCCAGCAATACTATGAGAAGACTAATGTAAAGTTACATAAAACTGTCCAAAAAAAACTGGACACAGTGCTAGCCAGAGAACAATAAAATATCCAACATCATGAGCCTTAAGAACTCCAAAGTAAAACCCAATATTTCACCAGCCAACTCAAAAGACTCAAGCCCTAATCTGGCCATCAATCACCAAAAAAAGACCATCCACTCGGATAAGGCAATATCCTGGCGGATAGGTCACAATTAAAGTACGGGTCCAGATATGAGGGCAGTCTGCACTTTGCAAGGCCTAACCCCGTGGGAGGGTTGACTGAGCCTTTTAGTCTTTCCATGGTCAGTACTATTCAAACAGGATAATAATGGAACCTTACATTACAGAACATTGAAGCTGGATGAGTCTGAGATGAAGCAGGATACAAAAAGAGAAATGATTATTATTATCACTGTTATCATCACTTCCAATACAGTACAGCACTGGTGGAAATGATAACAGCACGTGATATAGACATATGAAAAAAGGAAACCGATCAGACAATACTGCAGAATACTGCCATTCCTAGGTAAATATGCTCTGTTGCAGACCGCCGTTCCGGTGTGAACTGCTCATAGCTTGTTCAACTGTGAGCGCAAAGTTAGATCACTTCGATGACGTGTGCACGAATCAGCCCAAATACCAGACGTGTAAAAGTAGTCACAAAAAAGCAAGAGCATGTACTTTGGGGTGCTGGGTCTAGCTTCTGCTGCAATCTGGATCACTTTCAACATCTCCCCCATCAAAATCGCCCTAAACTATTCCACCATGAACCAATGCTTCAACACATAGACATTCCATAGTATCCAAGATGATAGCATCATGTTGATCATCTCATCATCTGGCAGCGCATCTATAGTTCCTAAAACAGCATAGCTCCTAGCTTTAAAGAGGCAACTGTGGCAGCACTATACCAGAACCAGTCTGCTCCCACCCCAGCAAGTAGGTCCTGAATCATGTGTCACATGGTATGGCTTAGGAAGCCATTTAAGTGGTCCCACAAACAGCTATCAGACACCTTCAGGATCTCATGGTCCACAAGGACTCGCCAATATGATTCTGTAGAAAGTATGTACCTTACAATAAAATAGTCTAGTTCTTGAAACCATTAAGAACTGTGCATGCGTGATACCAAGAAGCCAAAGCAGGTGTACCTCTGGCGCAATGTAATCCGGCGTTCCGCAGAAGGTGGTCGTTGTCACGCCGTTTAAGATGCCTTCTTTACACATTCCGAAGTCGGCAAGTTTGCAGTGCCCTTCTGCGTCCAGAAGAATGTTGTCCAGTTTAAGATCCCTACATGACAACATAAACAAGTGAGACATCATCAGTATTATATTCTCAGCAAAATCGCGTAGACCTTTAATGAACTGGAATAGAAACACAGTCACTTAATGACGTGCACTTTTCTAAACACTCTTGATGTTCTAATCCCACATCAATTCCTCAGTAGCTGATTTAAGGTCATTAATCTATGCACAGAGAACGTACATGTTCCTAAACTGTGTTTTAAAATTCTAATTTTCTTGGTTAAAATGATCTATTCGTCCAAGAATTTGCCAAACACATACTGAACTATAATTTCAAACTATGCGTAATCCTAGGATTACAATTCCTTAAAGAGATGCTGTGGGAATAGTTGCCAGTTGGTTGTTTGTGTCACTTTAGTAAGCGTAATACTAAAGTCCCCCAGGATCATGGAGACTTTGAGCAGAGCAATGGAGGATTGCCCGGCTATCTTCTTTGCCGAGGAAACCATCCAACCCTCTGTCCCGAATCAGATGTGCAGCACAGGAGTCTTGCGTTCAGGTCAGTATAAAGGGTACTGCTTTACCACTTTTCCCAGCAAGGGGTGTCGCTACCATCTGGAGAGGAGGTCAGCTCCAGAACCCGTTAAATCCTTGATAGCACAGAACGGAGCTCCCAATAATGGAAGCGACAACTTTGAGGAAATGTTTGGAAAGACCTATTATGTCAGAGTCTGACAGTTTCTCCCCTTCCCCTGGACTGGCGTATCCACAGGCCTAACTAACTCTGACTCTCCTTCGTCAGGACAACCTAACAAACAGCCACATTTGAGTTCATCCTTGCCAAAGTGAGCATCTAGCCTGCATAGGTATTTAGGTTTTATGTTGCATAGTCTAGAAACTGCTATGAAATATCTTATCCCACCCATCTCCATCTGCATCCCAAAAATGTGAAGGTAAATAGTCTTTAAACCTTTTTGGTGGAAAACATTTTGTGCCCAACCGAACCTTCAAAGGGCCTGGTCATATGGGACCAATTCCACTTCTCTTTTGTCCAACTCGATGCTAGACTACAAGTAGTATGGCAAATATTTCCTCTGAGGCATGCTTAATTGGTTCTATGTGCCCAGATTGGCAGGTGTGTTTTTGCCGAATATGTTTGGCCGAAAAAACTCATCAACATCTTTTACTTTTTATTTGGGGGGATTCCCCGAATCCCCTCCTTCCCTATTAGCTAGTCCCTATTCCCCGCCCCCCTGTATCCCTAGTATCCCCTTACCCCCCTCCCATATTTTTCAATGATTTCTTGGGCTGAAAAGTTTAGGCAAAAACCTCAGCAAAAAAAAGCCTGGCGATGTAACAACCTTGTACTGCTTAATGTGCATGATAATTGTCTTAAAACAAGCGAAGAACAAATACACGTTTATAGTTATTAACAATTGTACGACTTTATATAAAGTTGTGACAGAATGCCCTTATCTGGCCTAAGCTTTCCATTTTAGAACCAGGGTCGAAGATCTTTATTTTATCCTGGAAATCACACGGCCAATAGATCCACCACTCTCATCTATGCCACTTACCCAAGCTCATTACCAGCCTCAACATCGGGGACCCCAAAAAGAACCATGACCCGAAACAACATACACATAGAAATATCAAAACCTAATAGATGTCACAGGACGCACATATAGCATCTGATGCCAGGTCTGACCTGGCGGGCGGAACGGCACCCGCTCGCAGACATTGACGGATGCACCGGCACCATTTGTGAATGGAGCCGGTGCATCCGTCCTCCCCATGCCCATTGAGCCCAATGGGACTCGAATGGGAATGTGGAGAAATATTTTTCGGCGCCCGGCAATGAGGAATTACCGGGACCACTGGGGCCGTAATGCCCCGCTAAGTCCCCATTGCCAGGCGCGGGAAAACAAATGACCCGGCAGCAGCCGTACCTTTATTATCGGCGCGGCTACCGCTGGACTCATAACGAGGCCCAATGTCATTGGATGAAGACTTTTTCAATCACAGCTTCGTCACTCTTCAAGTCACCAGGTTGCCAACCCGGCCTAAAGTGCAGGTGAAAAATAGAACAGACCGAAATCAGAGGAGGTGTCGCTCTCCTTTACCCATATTGCATAAGCATTGAAGTGAAATGTGCAGTGTTTCTTCCGAGACTATGGGTCTAAAAAGTGCACTTTCCAGTTTCACCTAACCAGATGTGTGGAAGGATGTGGCGCATTGTTCTCTTCATCGTGTGTATAAAGCTGGCATATTTTGTTCTTTCCCGAAGGCCAAAAATTACTGGAACGACTTTTCTGTGGTGTTCTCCAATAATATTCATGTTCTACCTCCTAACACTTACATTGATTTTAAACTGTTCAAATGGTGCAAAACATAAGTGGAAAAGTGCCTCCTTTTCCCAGGCAGCTTGTTTAGATTCTCTTGCACAGAGCAGTGTGTGCATCTTATTTCCAACCTACTCATGCTGTTCTCTTTCGCGCCTTTTTTATAAAGTGCAAGTGCGCACTAGGTCTGTTGTACGTTATTTATCTTTTCAATATCATTACAGGTAGCCCCTAAACAGAATGTTCCGGCATTTGGTTCAAAGTAACGCAGTACGGGTGTAGCCACCTTGCGTTACAAAGTCTCTGGCCGGTCCCTTGGGGTAGAAAGTGTGAAGGCCAAGGGGGCTTTGTACCACCGCCTGCTATGCCATGCTAGGTCCGGGGTAGTGTGGGGAGGTTACCAGTCCCATCCCACAATTTCCCAGTTAAGGGCAGGAGCTCTTCGCAGTGAGAACACAGACATCCCTTTCTCTTTAAGGGAGACCTATGATAGAATCAAACCCTTCAGAATACTAACCCTATTGCCAGGCAGTGGGTTTTAAAATAATCTTTAAAAACTGGCATTTATAAATAAATAACACTCATAGGAAGAAACCTGCATTTCAAATCACGTTCTCAGAGATTTCAGAGTAGAGCTGTGGCATTCCAAGATGGCGGTCGGCCTTGATAAAGGTTTGCACCCTGTTTTGGAGCCAGGGTATGCAGAGAAGAGGGGGTTGTGCGAGGGTTACCCTGTTGGCCAAATGAACCAATCCCTTTACATGTACACCTCAACATGCTAATCCCCAGGAGGCCCATAGTGGGGCAGGACAAGTACCCGATATACGCTGGGTGCTTGTAGGCAGAGCGTGAGCATAAGTAGTCAATGGCGGGACAGTACTGGAGCAGGTTGGAGGCAAGAGTAGAGGAAGAGACTGTTGGATCAGGAGGGAGGAAGTTGGAGAGAGAATACTGAGCTGGAGGAGGTGGCGGAAAAACAAGGATGGGAAAGAGATGGTGAAGAAAGAAGAGAATGAGGTGGTGAAGGACAAGGAAAGTGGGAAGCTGACAGAGACAGGGAAAAACAAGGACACTTACGTTCTAAGTGGGTTTGGTGGAGAAGAAGGAAGGTTAGGGGTGAGCATGAAAAGCAGATAACACACAAGGGCATGAACTAGTGGAGTAGTGATTAATATGAGAGGGAGAAAACAGAAGAAGAAAGGAGGTTGGTGGTAAAAGAAAGCAGAGAGGAGATAAGAACTCTATAGTAGAGGTGGAGGGGGGAGAAAAGACAAGCAGAAGGTGTGTTACAAGACTTAAGGTGTGGAATTATGAAACTATGGCAGAGCATTGAGGAGTTAAAAGAGGAGCATACAGAGGAATACGGTGGGGAGGAATGCAGAGGAGGGGGAAGGGACGTCAACTTAGCAATCAGTGGGGAAGGCAGATAAGGATAAGGTGCTGGGGACTACAATCATGCCAACAAAGAAGAAGGAAAAGAGAACTGGTGTCAGCCTGTAAAGCAGCATCATTAGCCAGCCTCCTGGTTGAAGCTTGGAGGCTTTGCAAGGTGTTACTAAACTCTACATGTTATAGCTACCATGGCCCAAAGAAAAGTCCACATGGGGCCGGGAGCCAAGGGAAGGGGATAGCCACGAACTCAGGATGTGGAGCCGAGGACCTGAATCAATGGACCCAAGAGACAAGAAAGAAGTGTGGCGACACCCAAAATGCCCGGAATTCGAGTTACTCAGAATGAATGATAAATCCAGAGACTGAACCCTGGATTGAGGATAACAGAACACACAGACTTTTGTGTTGATCCCAGAGACTGTAGCTGTCACCTTAAGGAGAAGCAATCCTGTTTTTGTGCACTTTATTAAGTTGGCTCATCTTTGTAAAAACATATCTAATAAACCCATATACATTAAAAACCACAACATCCTGAGTCTGAGTGTCACTGATTCTGCTCGGCTTTATAATTGATAGTTTAAGAAGTGGGATCGATGGGGGATGACCCTGGAGTTCCGCCACAGCAAGCGCCGAAGGTTGTAAGGGACACCAAGAGAGGACCAAGCTCCCCTTTAATGAAACACCTGGTTCAGCTGGCCTTGACTTCTATAGTGCTGATGATGTAGACATTGTGGCTGGGGCCTGGGACCTCGTTCCCAATGGCCTAAGGCTCCAGCTCCCCAGAAGAACCTATGGAAGGAAAGCAGCATAATCAGGGCCAGCCTTAAAAAAAGGTAGATGTTGGGCCCAGGCTGGTACATGAGTATTACCAGGGCATAATCAGAGTGCTGCTCTCTAACCAAGGGGAACATATATACATGATGCAGGAAGGGTACCCAATAGCTCAATTTGCAAGTGATTCTTGTCCATACTAGACTTAGAGGAAGCCACAGAGTTGGGGTGGAAGGGATTTTGGCTCATCCGACTCCATAACCGCCGCTAGCCCAGTAAAAGAGTCCACAGGCAAGGCATTTCTTTCCAGTGAAATGCACACCTATGACTGAAGCACAAATGGATGGTAACAGCCCATACCTCTAGTTGATAGGCTGGAGCAAAGGTGGCAGCAAAAGAGTAATCGAGAGATTTAAAAATCTTTTAAAACATAGCGGCCATGGGAATGGAAGCAGGGTCACCGAGAAGAGTCTCTTACATTTGTATGGCATGTCGGATTGAGGCAGGAGCCCAGACGTTGAAGACAGTGCTTGCAGAGTGCAGTGTCAGCGAAGACCAGATAAAAAGGTGCACTAGAGAGCTGGGGGCAACTGGAGGAAACAGGAAAGCAGTGATGTGGAGAATACACACATCGACAGGAGTGAATAAAATGCTTTGATCAAAAATTAAACCTGCATTCTAGCACTAATGGTTGACTGGTGCCTGAACCTCGGTTATTAATTTACCATAAGGGCTGCATACCAGTCACTTATTAAATGTCAAGCCACAGTAAGAAATGGCTAGACTGACTGCACTAAAATGCTGGTCTAGCCATGCAATAACACTTATGATGCTTACTTTATTATAGATGCCCAGTAAAAAATGTCATGTCACAGTAGGAAATGACTACACTGGCTGTACTAAAGTGCCAGTCTAGCCACGTATAACACATGTCCTCCTTGATTTATCGTGTATGCCCATTAAAAAATATGTTTTAGTGCACACCCTCCTCACCAACCCACTATACTCCCCACCCATCCTCCCTCCTGACCCCTTTTAGCCTCAAGCACACACACATTCATACCCCATTCACTTGCTCATTTACCCACACCATTTACTTATGCGCGTGCGCCTTGCTGTGACCCTGTGGAACAAGCGCCCACGTTCCCTTTATGCCATTGACAATCATTTTTTGTTTCACCGCCATCTTAAGACTCTCCTATTTTAGCCTCTTTTTTCTTTCATGTCCTCTTAGCGTTGCTCTCTCCCATTAACGCCACGAAGCCTTCGGGTGATAGTGTGCTCTACAAGTAGAGTTGACATAACATAACAAACATTCACTCACTCATTCATTATACACTCACTTATACACACGAGCACCCAGCCAACCATACATCATACACTCACTCATTTACACACACATAACATAATGCATATACACACTTGGAAGCACGCACACATACATACATACATACAAACATACATCATGAACAAAAAAAGACACTCTTGCAGACATATTTACAAAATAAAATGTTCTTACTTTTTTGCCGAATCCGTTGCTCCATTAGCCTCACCTGCAGGCAGGCTTCCAGCTACCGTGCTGGACGCAGATAGGAACCAGGAAGCAGAGAGAGGTTTTGGTTCCTGTCATGTTTAGAACAAGGTAGTCTGAGGCCTCCATCTAGCCCCAACCGGAATGGTAACACATTTTTCTGAAGTCACTCTGACTTCAGAAAGAAATGATTTATTTTCTTGCTAAAAAAAAACAAAAAAACATTTGCAACAGAAATAACTTCTTTCTGAAGTCGTTGGTGGCCCCCACCTAGGACATGGTGCGGAGGGGACCCCACACCACGTGTGTTGCAAGGGCCCCCACTATTCCAATGCATGCTTCATGCAAAGCTTCACACATTAAAACTTTTTCAGAAGGGTCAGATGCGGCACCTCTCGAAGTGGATCCAAAAAGAAATCGCCCCTATTATGACCTCAATAGCCCATAAGTGCTTTGTGAATCAATATTTGTATCTCTACATTTCTGAGGTCAACAATTTCAAGTGAATATTTTCTATGAATAGTAGCACACTATGCAATGATGAAACATAAATACACTATCGGCCTCATTACGAGGGAGGAGACAGCCATGGTGCTACTAGCACCATGGCTACCCACTTAAAGCATTTCGGGTCTGGGACTTACCGGGTCATTCCAACCCTGGAGGACCTGGTAAGTCCCCATTCTGAGAACCTTTCCCCATTCGAGTCCCCATAGGTCTCAATGGGAATGGGGATGGAGCTAATAACGGCCCCGCTAATAGCAGGTCCGTTATTAGCTCCCTGGTCCCTTAGCGGCTCCCGCTAAAGGACCTCGTAATGCGGCGTAAGGGGTTAACGGCAACGGCACCCTTACCGTTGCCGTTAACCCCTTACCACCGACCTTGTAATGAGGCCCTATGTATTTAAAGTAATTTTTGAATGGTTGAAGGACCCCAGCTCATAAAATGGACTTGCTCAGGGAAATTCCTAAAATATGCTACACTGTGAAAGGCACTGGCATGCAACTGTCAATCTCACTATCTAAAGATTTGCTGCATTTAACCCTTCAACAAAACGGTATTATTTATCCGGATCCAACTACACTTCTGAAACTATTGAAAACTTAAAATGAAAACAACAAAAAATATTGTTGCAATTGATCAAACAAAAGATGAATAGTCTCATCGTGACCTGGCCGGGCAGAGCCGACCAGGACGGATTACTGTGAAATGATCGAAATAAAATTACCTACTGAGAAATGACTACATTTGTTTTGATCTAATTTTTTTTAATCATGCAGGGGGTGACCCCTGCTCCCCCCACTTCCTCCTTCCTTAACCGAGCCCCTTACCCCACCCACATCTATTTTTAATAAAAATGAACGAAAATACCTAATAAATTCGACCCAAAAAATTCGGCCATTTCTCATTAGGTTTTTTGGTATTTGATAATTTCTGCAGATACCGAACAGGACTGCATCAGTGCTCCACTGATGTGTATTCACATGGAGCAGATGTTTGCAATCTCTATCCACTAGGCGGATACTCTGACAAGATCACAGACTTGTGTGCATATGCACACAGGGTGTTGATCGGCAATGGTGGCGGGCATGTAAGAAACACACATGTCACAATTACCAGGGATCCTTAAGGACTCCACCTGCCTAGCGCACATGCTAAAGGGCAGGAACAATCCATAGGGATCCATGGCTTTCCATTTGCATTAAAAATATGATGACGTGGAGATGCATGCACATTCCCTGCATGTAGTGGAACACCCAATCATAATGGCACAGAGGCACTAAAACATGCATATAAGACTGTGGGCCTCATTACACGGATGGCGGAGAACCATGGCGCTATTAGCGCCATGGTTCATGGCGGTAAAATACCGGCACCGCCTTGGTGGAAAGGGGAATTACCGCCCCATTCCAAGGTTGGCGGGGCGGTAATTCCCCCTTCCACCATTGCCCTTCCCCATTCCCATTTTTGGCCCATAGTGCTCAATGGGAATGGGGAAGGCGCTAATTACGGTACCGCAAAATGCGGTACCGTAATTAGCTCCCTAGGTCCCTTTGCGGGTTGGTTTTTAACGCCTGCAAAAAGCAGGCATTAAATCCCCCAACCCGCAAAGGGACCTCGTAGTAAGGCGGTAAGGATTTACCGGTACCGGTATTTTACCGGTACCGGTAAATCCTTACCGCCATCCGTGTAATGAGGCCCTGTGTCTATCTTCTGAGCTCACCAAAAGGAGTCTGTACGTGTGCAAGTCAAAAGGAACTGATTGTGGTGCCAGAACAAAGATCTGCTCCAGATCCCACCGACGCACAAGAGGTCAGTGAAGAGGAGAGAGTGAGGAAAACTCTTTTTAATAGCTGCTCCTCGCGCTTCTAACCAGTGAACTGTGTCCTCTGGCAGAAAAAAACTCATTCTCTCCATTCCCAAAAATAAACACAAGAGCATTCTTTATAATATTTTTAACTTATGGCGAGTGTCCGGTTATTCCATCTGTACCATGGGGTTTAGGTCCCTGTGTCCAGATGAGTAATTATTCTATCAATCTATGCTTCAGCTGTTTTAATTGTGGTGCCAATTCCAAACCCTTACCTGCACTGTTAACACATTCCAAAACATGTTTCACATTTAGAAGTTGGAGCGTTGGCCTGTTTTTTGGAACCAAATCCGAATTCCCATGACTGAGCCAACTTTTTCAAATACTAAGAGTCTTTTTATTTTGTGTGCTGTTTTTCTAATTGAGCAATATTGTCCTCCAATTTAATTTGTTCTGCCAAATCATTCTATTTTTACGTCAAATAAATATAAATGCTTGGCCTGATTGCGAAAAGAGCCCTGTGCAAACGCCTTCAAGTTTAGGAGATACTCGAAGCACACAACTGAGGACAAAGGAAGTAAGAACCAAACAAAAAATGCGACTTTGAGGCAAAAAAACACACAAGACAGCAGAGCAAGAAGCATCAGGTATATATCACCATGACGAAAAGACTTCTGCCCTGTAGGAGTACAAGGATGAGTGGCTAAACGGCCTACTCAGCCAGGGTCGGACTGGGACAAGAAATAGGCCCGGACACCCCGAGAGAAAGTGGCCCACCCCTCACCTCAAAAGAGTGGCCCACCCCTCGCCTCACAACCTTTGACCATACAAGAATGGATCACCATATGTATCATTAATATCTGCGTGTATAGATCCATATTGTCAAATTACTGTGAATGCAAGAAGGCGTCCGAGGCCAAATGATAATATGTTATTGTATAGAACTTACGCTTAAGTTCTTTTTTATAGAACAAATATGCATAAAATATCAGCCAACCTGTGTTGGTACTCATTTATCGACCTCAGAAGGATGAAAGGCTGA
Organism: Ambystoma mexicanum; assembly: GCF_040938575.1. Lineage (NCBI taxonomy): Eukaryota > Metazoa > Chordata > Amphibia > Caudata > Ambystomatidae > Ambystoma > Ambystoma mexicanum. The sequence goes on from NC_090928.1 coordinate 870,432,006, forward strand.
GAAGGCCTTGCTGGGATTCGAACCTGCAACCTGCAGATCACACACACATCGCAGCAGCAAGCGTTCAACCCACTGAACTATGATATCAGCTATAGTAAAATGAGCAATTATTCTGTAGCGGATACTATTAAACTGGTAACTGAGATTTAACAGCAGACCAGTTAAGTTCATCTGCAGGTCTGGTGCAAAGTTAGCCACTTGTCAAGCCTGCATGAATCTATTTTCAGGCTTCAGAGGTTGGCAAAATAGGGAAAGCAGCGCACTCACAGGACATCCTAATGTTGTTTGCATACTCTGAGCACTCACCTCATACTGTATGAGGTAACGAGTGCTCAGAGTATGCAAACAAACATCCTGAACAGCATGCCAGGGAGATGGGAAAGATAGACAAATTACAACAAAGCATTCATTGTGGCACAATGAAGTCAATGGCCACTTGATGTGCTATGGTCAAATATTTCTACACTGTACAGAAGGCACAAGGATTTTGTCAAGTGACCGAGGACACTGAGATGGAATGTCTTGTGATGATCGTAACAGAGACAACGGCAGGAAAAAAAAACATGCTATTACTGCAACTTGCGAAAAGCAAAATACATAGTCCGAAATGTATGCTTATTCTACTCTAAAACTGGTCGTTTATCACTAATATCACTAATACATATTTATCACTAATACAACAGCACAGCCACTCCAGGGGGCAGGGCCATTCCATCCTCTGTCAAAACCAACTACTCTATGCCTATCACTAACAAATTAACCATGAAAAAAGGGTTCAATGAACTTTTGATCCAAGCCACCAGGGGAATGACTCCCTTAACCTGGTTAAACAATCCAGTCTTAGGTTGATTTAACAACTGTCTCTTGCAATATGGTCTGATTTACCAAATATGTTTAGACCTGGAGAATTACTTCCTTCTCCCGGTCTATCTGGGGAGTCTCTGGAGACTGTTAATTGATAGTCCTTTGAACAAGTCTTTAGAGGTCTCTTTACATCCTCGGAAGGGTTTGTGAACAACAGAGTTAAGACTTTATCAACCCTTGTTCTTATTGCTGGAGCTTTGTCAGGACTTTTTATATCTTGACTATTGGGAGATTACTCCCTGACAGTTCTTGGTCCTTTTGGTATCTTTCACATATCTTGGGTTTCCCACTGTGACAAGGGAGTTCACTCCCGAGGAACTCTTGAGATTTATGGTTTCTCGTGTCAGCACTGTGACAAGGGAGATTACTCCAGAGCAATACTTGACTCTTGAAGCTCTGTGTATCACTACTGTGATGAGGGAGATCACTCCAGAGGAACACTTGACTCTTGGTTCTTTGGGTATCACTACTGTGACGAGGGAGATCACTCCTGAGGAATACTTGACTCTTGGGGCTCCGTGGACCCCACACGGATTTCCCACAACTCTGGTTACCTGCATCTTCACTGGGGAGTGCTACCAGTTCTTCCTGGGGTTGCTGGTCACTGTTGGTTCTGAATGCGTTGAGTGCGTCTTCCTGTTTTTCTCCTCTCTGGTCTGTGCGCTCTGCTGAGTTGTGACTGCGGTGGCCTCAGGGTGTTTTATGGACCACATGGACCTCTTCGAAGAGGCCATGCCACTGCTGGATTCTCCCTGCTTCTGCAGCAAGTTGGGTTCCATCCGGCTCATATAATTCCTTTCGGCCTCTTCTTCAGAGACCGACAATATCTCGAAGCTTCGGGCAGCGTGGGTTTGAATTTCCCAGGCCCTGCAGGATGGACGCCAGCTTCCCTCACTGCTCTTCCTGCTCCCGTACACTCTTATTCCTTCCTCAATATTTACTTTATACTGCAGGGCCCGTCCCAGCGTAGCATCAATGTTTTTTGCCAAAGCCTTTGAAGTTATTTTCATGCCTCCTCGTGGCCACCTCATCACATTTCTTGGCTAATCCCTTCTACTGTTGTTCTGTATGTTTCTTTGGTTCTTCTTCGTGTCAGTACGATCTGGTCTTGCAGATGCAATAGTAGAGTCTTCACAACAACACACAGTAGTAGTTTCAGGTTGGGAGGGAGAAAGAGTCAACAGGGCCAACGCTTCTGGGAACAATGGCTTAGGGAGGTCTTTCACAGGACGGGAGTCCTTATCCCCATGATGGGAGTCTCGACCTGTGAGGTCCTCCTGCTTTTGCCCTCCCTAGGGGGTCTATTGGGCAGAGTCCTTACCTCCCTAGCCTCATAGGGAAGGGCTCCCCTCTGGGGAAAAGTGATGAGATCCCATGAATCATCTCACTGTTCATGCAGAGAACAGTTGAGTCAGTTTGAGACAATAGTTATTGCTGGTTAGGGATGGCGAGTGACTTTATGGTCCAGAAGTTCAAATCAAGGCCAGTCGGTTTGATGCAGCGTGCTTGGTGCTCCAATACAGGGTTTGCAGAAACCGCTGTTCAAGATTGGTTCGAGTAGGTTGTTAGAGTCAAACAAGTGATGGGCTCTGCTTGGCACAATGTTGCAGTGAGACAGTTTGACAGGTGCAATGCAACAGTAGTTCGAGTTCAATGGAGTGCCAAAAGCATCACAGGCAGTTCCCTCTGGTGAACACAGTTTGCATACAGTTCGATGCAGCAGAACAGGGAGATTTGGCGGATCTGGTCTTCAAGACGATGTGAGACACACTCCAGGGACTCTCGGACCGGTTGAGTCCAGGTTCTACACTCCCAGCCCAGGGAGGTTTGGTGCAAAGTGTCAAGTCCTGGTCCTCAGCAAGAATCACCCCCAATGTGCCCTGGGAGTGGATAAGGAGCAGAGCGTGCCTCTGAGTTGGACTGCTTCTTCGTCACCTCAATGGACGAGGGCTTTGGAAAGGTCAACTCTCCCAAAAGAGGTCCAAATGAATTCTTCCTTAAGTGTTTGTCTAAACGTGAATCGAAGAAAGAGTGGGAGACTCCCTCTTTATATGCAAAAGCCGTCCAGTGAATGGACTGAAGCAAGCCTGCTTTATGGGAGCAAATCCCTTTCGTTGAGACCAGTGGTCTTTGCCTTCTGACATCACACCCAAAGTGCTTTGGCTAAAGGAGGTGGAGGTGACAGGAAGGAAAGACAGATGTAGAGAGAAACAAGATGGTGAACTCGTCCTAAAACTATGCTGAGCTCCCTCTGTCCACAGTAACTCTGCCCTCTTCGCTTGCCCATAGCACCAAACGCATCTTGGTGTGAGGCTAGTCCTTTTGGGTTGGGTGTGTCCTTTGATTCTGTTTCCCAGGCCAGCTACTGCTGGGAGGCTGTCCTGCTAGTGAGAGGTGCAACCAGACCTCACAGAGTATCAAACGAGGCCCAGCAATTCAGCCTCTTGCCCTGCAGGCTGACAGGGTGAGGTTGTCTGACCAAAAAACACACAATCCTTCCACAGCTTGCCTGGGCTTACAGGGCTGACACATGTATGATATAAATCTGATGTGGCTTCTTACAGTCATCCACCATACCATAAACTCAGATATGGCTCTATGTTTAAAGATTAAACTGCCACCCAATATAGTAATTTCTCATGACTATGTAGTTTTGGAATAGAGGTGCAGACTTTATTGGGATGTCTGCTTCAACAAACCCCCTCCAACTCCTCGCCACTTCTCTTAGTTCTTTCACCTCTTGCAGTATCGGGAACTAGGCATGTTCTGGAATACTGATACAGTAAAGAATGTTTGCGGCAAAGCAGATAAAGTTAGTCCGATCCCGGAAGAGGGAGATCAATTGAAAGCCGTGTATTAAAGTGGGTCTCAGCCCGGCGGAGGGGGAGACTGGGTGAAGCGAAAATCACCTGAGAAGGTATTGTGTTAAAGTGGGCCTGAGCCCAGCGAAAGGAGTACCCAGGGTGAAGAGAAAGTCACAGAGAATGTATACATGTGAAATCCTACGAAGAAAGGAACTTTGATGTTTGTTGTGTTGCATCCGTCCCTCAAAAATAAGAGACTTTGAATAGCAAAGAGACTTTGGTACAGAAGACCCTGACGTTGAAGACTTGAACTGTATCCTCATGCTAGAGAAGCCAAAGACTGTTGTGAGCTCGAGTGTGCTGCATTCTCACTTGCTGAAAACGTGCAGAAGGGAAGCCAACGGCTTGAATATCCTGACGTATCATTTCTTGAACACTTTTTTTCTTTTACATAAACATTGTTTCCCACACTATTTGTATTTAGAGGTAAGGATTGGCAATAGGTTTATTAGTATAGGCCCTTTTATTTTGGAAAGACACTACTAGGACTGAATTATTATTATTTGATGGTCGTAGCTTGCTCACATCTTTAGATTTAGGATTAGATAGGTGCTTTTTCAAACCCAATTGAAGTTCAATAAACACCTGTAACGCTCACCTGATTCCCGCAGAGGCGCCGGTCTTGACTGGGTGAATGCCGTATCTTCAAAGGTGATGTGTAACACACGGTTGGCTCTTTGGGCTGGACCTCTGTGCACTGTATGTCTGACTCGAAGAGTAAGATGTCTGCAGATAGAAAATATGGGATTAATGAACTGGGGTTATTGGGTGCCTCTCTCCTCTTCCCTTTCTCTTCTCCTGTAGAACCCCAAAGGTTAACGCCCTAACCTTAGGTAAGTGAACGCTGAGCTCTCCATCTGCTTCGGGGCAGGGTGCCGTAACCAGTTTCTTCACTGGATAAGGGTGCAGGCCTCTTGACCTCAGAGGACTGCTGTCCGTCGTTAACTGCACGAACGGTAAGTTCTGGGCACTTCAAATGTCTTAAAAGTCTTTTGTAATGATATCTCTTGTTTTGCAGGGTTCCGGCGATGGCGGATGGCGGGCTGATGAGAGTTGAGGATCGAACCCGCGTGAAGAATAGAAGCGCCTGGAAGCACGTAAGTAAGCGCTTGTAGCCTGCTTCACGATGCGCACTAACTGTCCCTTTTATCTTGCAGGTACAAGTTCGGAGCTTTAGAGAAGCTGAAGGGTGCTGGAATACCCACTGGATTCGGCGTGGGAAGGAGTAATGGCACGTGAGTAATAAAGTTGCCCAATGTCTTTAAACGCACCTTCTTTTGTCTTTCAGATGCGGGATGCAGCGCCGAAGGCCTCCGGAGCGTGCGAAGAGCTGGTAAGCTTTTGTCTTTCAGATGCCGGAATGCAGTGCGAAGACCTCCGGAGCATGCGAAGAGTAGGTAAGCCTTTGTCTTTCAGATGCCGGAATGCAGCGCGAGGCGTTGGTGACAGCCGATGGACCAGGTAAGAGATGCGCTGCCACTGAAGACCGTAGTGCTAACCTGTTCTTTCTTTGTCTTTACAGGTGCTGCTGAAGACTGGATTCCAGGATGGTAAGCCTTTGTTCCCTTAGGCCCAGGATCAGAAGCAGAAGACACGATGAGCGTTCTGCTGCAGAGAATGCAGGATAACGCAAAGCAAGATTCATCCATCAGGTATGGTTTAAATAGCCTCCTGTAGTGCTTAGGTGTCACCTTCCACAGCCACGCCTAGGTAAGAAAAGAGTTCCTGCTTTCCAGAAGAGTTCCAGTGTTCTGAACCTAGGGAGTGGCTCCTGCCCCACCCAACAGGAAAAGCAGTCCCAAACAGAAGAGGATCAGGGGTTCAACTGGCAGGTAAGTAAGCAGCATGGTCTGCTGCAGGTAAGTCCACCCAAGCATTATGAGCCCGGCGCTTCCAGCGCTGGGACTGGGCATTTTTATGAGCCTGGTGCCACTGGCACCAGGACAGGGTCCAAAAGGTCCCAATTGGGACTGGCTGGCACTCGGAACCGGGGTTATGGGTCTGCTTCCAAGGGAGTCGGGCAAGTCCTGATCTTTTGGAAGCAGAGATCATGACAGCACCCCCCCTCAAGGCCCCTCCCAAACCGGGCTTCTCCGGGGGTTTGGGCTTGTTAGGAAATGTTCGATGAAATCTTTTGATTTGACGAGGCGCGTGGACATATTCTGCAGGTTCCCAGGATCTTTCTTGGGGACCGTAGCCTCTCCAGTCAATCAGGTAAAATAGTTTAGATTTGGAGATCTTGGAATCCAGGATGCTTTTGACTTCAAACTCGAGTTCTCCATCAACTAGAATAGGTTTTGGAGATGTAGTTAGTCGGGTTTGAGGTTGCACGGGTTTTAATAGAGAGACGTGGAAGACCGTATGTATCTTCATGTGAGGGGGCAAGTCCAACTTGACCGCTACTGGATTTACTATGATAGTGATGGAATAGGGACCAAGGTATCTTGGGTTGAATGTGCGTGGTCCTTTTAGAGGTAGATATTTGGTGGATAACCAGACTTGATCTCCTACTTGATATTGGGGGGCTTCCTTCCGATGTTGGTCTGCTCCTTTCTTGTATTGTTCTTTAGCCCTTTGAAGGTGAGAAACGGCTTCCTTAAAGGCTTGAGTGATTGTAGAATGCAGGTGGTCTACTGCTGGTGTTCCAAGATCTTGGAGTGGATCCAACTCCGAGGTTCGAGGGTGACTACCGTATAAAAGAAAAAACGGGGTCTTCCCAGTTCCCGAGTGGACAGAGTTATTGTAGGCATATTCGGCTATCCAAAGGATATCTTTCCAAGTTTTTTCAGTTTGTTGTAGCATGCAGCGCAAATACTGTTCCAGAGTTTGATTGGTCCTCTCGGTTTGTCCGTCGGTTTGAGGGTGGTGGCTGGTCGAACGTCTCACATCAATTTGAGCCGACCGACAGCAACTTCGCCAAAAATGAGAAATGAATTGACTACCTCGATCCGAAATTAGAACTGAAGGAAAACCGTGCAGTCGGACGATGTTTTCGAGAAATTCTCGGGCCAGAGTTGCTGCTGTTGGTAAGCCTTTGAGTGGAATGAAATGCACCATCTTGGAGAATAGGTCCACGATTACTAGGATCGTATTGTATCCGGAGCATGGAGGTAGATCGGTGATGAAGTCCATAGAAAGTGTATGCCAAGGGCGAGGCGGGATGTCAATAGGGCGTAAGAGGCCGGCTGGTTTTTCCTTTTGACTCTTGTTTTGGGCGCATACTCCACAGGACATTATAAAGTCTCTGATATCTTTTTTCCAAGACGGCCACCAGAAGTAGCGCTTGATCTTTTCCGAGGTCTTTGTCATACCGGGATGTCCTTCCATTAAAGAATCGTGATAACAAGAGATTACCTTTTTCTGTAAATCTGTGCTGGGCAGGTATAACCGTTCTTGGAAATATAATAGGTTGTCCTTCACCGTAAAGTCCTTTCCCTGCAGATGCCAATTCTGTATGTCTGCTGGAGTTACCAGTAGCCTGGCTTTATCCTTAACTTCCTCTATGGATTGTGTGGCGATTACACCTAGAATTCTTTGTTCGGGAATGATAGGTACAGGTTTAGGATTGATCAAATGTTCTTCCACTCCCATCCGAGAAAGGGCATCAGCTTTACCGTTTTTTGTACCAGGTCGATAGGTAATTATGAAGTCAAACTCGGCAAAGAATAGTGCCCAACGGAGTTGCCTAGAGGATTGAGCTTTTGCGGTTTTCAAATATTGCAGGTTTCGGTGATCTGTAATCACAGTAATGGTGTGTCGGGCCCCCAGAAGATAATGCCGCCAAGCCTTAAAGGCGGACTTGATAGCTAGAAGTTCCTTATCAGTAATAGTGTAATTGATTTCAGGAGGCGAGAATTTGCGGGACCAAAATGCCACGGGATGCAACTGATTGGTTACTGGGTCCTTTTGTGATAGAACTGCCCCCATGGCAAGGCTCGAAGCATCAGTTTCAACGATGTAGGGGAGTTCTGGGCGAGGATGTTTTAAGATCGGTGCAGAGATAAATCTAGTCTTCAAATTCTGGAAAGCTTGTTCCGCCTCGGTAGACCATTCAAAACGTTTGTTTTTCTTTAACAAGGCGGTGATGGGCTGGACTATTCGAGAGAATTCGGGGATAAACCTGCGGTAAAAGTTAGCGAAGCCTAACATGCTTTGAACACCTTTTACGGAGGATGGCGATGGCCATTTGAGAATTGCATCGACCTTCTTTGAATCCATACGCACTCCGCTAGGTGATAATATGAATCCCAAGAATTCAACTTCAGTCACGTTGAAAACACATTTTTCCAATTTAGCGAAAAGTTTGTGTTGACGCAATCTCTCGAGGACCATTTTCACGTGTTTCCGATGTTCAGTTTCCGATGAAGAATAAACGAGGATGTCGTCAATGTAAACAACAACACACACATCTATGAGCTCTCTGAGGACATCGTTCATAAAATATTGAAAGGCGGCCGGGGCATTGCAAAGTCCGAAGGGCATGACCTGATATTCAAATAGCCCATACTTGGTGCGGAAGGCCGTCTTCCATTCATCGCCCTCTTTTACTCGTACCAAGTGGTAGGCTCCTCTAAAGATCCAGCTTTGTATATATGCATGCTTTTCTGACTTGGTCCAGGAGTTCAGGGACCAAAGGTAACGGATATCTATTCTTAACAGTGATCTGGTTCAGGGCGCGATAATCTATACAAGTTCTAAGGTCCCCTTCTTTTTTTGGAACGAAGAACAAAGCTGAGGAAGCAGGGGACTTGGAAGGACGAATAAACCCATTTGCTAGGTATTGATCCAGGTATTGTCGGAGGTGTAGATTCTCAGGCTCGGTGAGGGCATAAATTCTACTACAAGGAGGAGTAGATCCAGGTATCAGGTCTATCTGGCAGTCATAAGACCTATGAGGAGGTAGAGAGTTAGCCTGATCCTTCCGGAAAACATCTTGGAATTCTAGGTATTCAAGAGGTAACTGGGGAGCCTCCGAGGAAATTGCTGCCAGTGCAACACCAGGTTGAGGGTGACAAGTAGAGACACATTCTGGAAACTGAACCGTTCTTGCTCGCCAATCGATCTGAGGATTGTGCTTCTCTAACCAAGGAATTCCTAGAATAATCTGGAACTGAGGGGCCTTGATCACATCGAACACGATCTTCTCATGGTGTCCATCTTGACTTACTAGCGTCACTTCTTGGGTGGTATGCGTTACTGGTCCGGAGGCTATCTCCGTACCATCCACCGTAGTAATGACGTCCTTTACAGCCTTTGGACAAAGAGTCAGATTCATCCTCAAAACCATTTCATGATCCACATAATTGCCGATGGCACCGCTGTCGACATAAGCTTCAATCACATGTAATCGATCCGGATGTTCAGGGCTAATGAGGACCATAGGTATCACGAAATGCGAGGTCACGGAACTGGTTTTAACGCTCGGCAAGAGGACCTCTATTCTTGTCGGGCGAGGTCGTTTCCCTGCTCAGAGTTTGTGACCCTGGTAACTGCAGCTCCTACTGCCTTCTTGGCTGATTGCACCGGACAGTCTCGAAGAAAGTGCCCCGAGTTTCCGTAATAGAGGCATAATTGCAGCTGTTTTCTCCTTTCCCGCTCCTTTTGTGTTAGTGGTCCTTTCAGGCCCCCTATTTGCATGGGTTCCCCGGAGTCTACTCCTTTGGTAGGAGTTGGTGGTTTGGAAAATACTCGAGCATCAAACTTGGAACGATCGGCCTTCCTGTTCTGCAGTCTGTGGTCAATTTGAACGACTAAGTCAATATAGTCCGAACAGTCTTGCGGGGGATTCACTACTTGGGCTAACACATCTTTGAGCTCTCCACGTAGACCTCTATAAAACAGCGTAATCCTTTTGTCCTCAGGCCATCGAGTTTCCACTATCAGTCTGTTGAAAGACGCAATATAAGCCAAAAGGTCTTGATTATCCTGTCGCAATGAAAGGAGCTCATTGTCCAAGGCCTGCCCCTGTGAATGTCTTGCAAACAGTTTTTCCATACTGAGCTGAAAAGCTTGAAAATCATGGAGAACCGGATCATCTTGATTAACTAGAGGGATCGACCAGTCTGCCGCATTGCCACTAAGGTACGAAAGCACGAAAGCTACCTTAGCTTGATCAGTTGGAAAGGCTGCTGGCCGGCATAAGAAGTGCAACCGGCACTGATTAATAAATACTGCAAACCTCTTTGGGTCACCAGAAAATCGTTCGGGCGGAGCCAGAGGTACATTCCCAGGTAGGTTGATCTGCACTGGGTTCGTAGAGGATGTTGAAGGAAGATTTGCCCCTGATGCGGGTAACGGAGTTTGTCCGGCTTGTGACTGTAGCAATTGTCTAGCGAGATTGTCTGTTCGCTCCTTGGAAATAATCAGTTCCCTTCTTAGAGCATTCGTTTCCTGACGGGCTGCATGCACTTCTGCTCTTAGTTCCCCAAGTAACTGGGCTAGCTGGTCGGTCTCCGAGGTTTCCATAGCGCCTGGGTGGGAGTTTTGCGGTAGGCTTTGCGTTCTGTAACGCTCACCTGATTCCCGCAGAGGCGCCGGTCTTGACTGGGTGAATGCCGTATCTTCAAAGGTGATGTGTAACACACGGTTGGCTCTTTGGGCTGGACCTCTGTGCACTGTATGTCTGACTCGAAGAGTAAGATGTCTGCAGATAGAAAATATGGGATTAATGAACTGGGGTTATTGGGTGCCTCTCTCCTCTTCCCTTTCTCTTCTCCTGTAGGACCCCAAAGGTTAACGCCCTCACCTTAGGTAAGTGAACGCCGAGCTCTCCATCTGCTTCGGGGCAGGGTGCCGTAACCAGTTTCTTCACTGGATAAGGGTGCAGGCCTCTTGACCTCAGAGGACTGCTGTCCGTCGTTAACTGCACGAACGGTAAGTTCTGGGCACTTCAAATGTCTTAAAAGTCTTTTGTAATGATATCTCTTGTTTTGCGGGTTTCCGGCGATGGCGGATGGCGGGCTGATGAGAGTTGAGGATCGAACCCGCGTGAGGAATAGAAGCGCCTGGAAGCACGTAAGTAAGCGCTTGTAGCCTGCTTCACGATGCGCACTAACTGTCCCTTTTATCTTGCAGGTACAAGTTCGGAGCTTTAGAGAAGCTGAAGGGTGCTGGAATACCCACTGGATTCGGCGTGGGAAGGAGTAATGGCACGTGAGTAATAAAGTTGCCCAATGTCTTTAAACGCACCTTCTTTTGTCTTTCAGATGCGGGATGCAGCGCCGAAGGCCTCCGGAGCGTGCGAAGAGCTGGTAAGCTATTGTCTTTCAGATGCCGGAATGCAGTGCGAAGACCTCCGGAGCATGCGAAGAGTAGGTAAGCCTTTGTCTTTCAGATGCCGGAATGCAGCGCGAGGCGTTGGTGACAGCCGATGGACCAGGTAAGAGATGCGCTGCCACTGAAGACCGTAGTGCTAACCTGTTCTTCCTTTGTCTTTACAGGTGCTGCTGAAGACTGGATTCCAGGATGGTAAGCCTTTGTTCCCTTAGGCCCAGGATCAGAAGCAGAAGACACGATGAGCGTTCTGCTGCAGAGAATGCAGAATAACGCAAAGCAAGATTCATCCATCGGGTGTGGTTTAAATAGCCTCCTGTAGTGCTTAGGTGTCTCCTTCCACAGCCACGCCTAGGTAAGAAAAGAGTTCCTGCTTTCCAGAAGAGTTCCAGTGTTCTGAACATAGGGAGTGGCTCCTGCCCCACCCAACAGGAAAAGTAGTCCCAAACAGAAAAGGATCAGGGGTTCAACTGGCAGGTAAGTAAGCAGCATGGTCTGCTGCAGGTAAGTCCACCCAAGCATTATGAGCCCGGCGCTTCCAGCGCTGGGACTGGGCATCTTTATGAGCCTGGTGCCACTGGCGCCAGGACAGGGTCCAAAAGGTCCCAATTGGGACTGGCTGGCACTCGGAACCGGGGTTATGGGTCTGCTTCCAAGGGAGTCGGGCAAGTCCTGATCTTTTGGAAGCAGAGATCATGACAACACCCTTGAACTGTGGTAATTTGTGTCTATCTTACTGTTTGATACCATGCATTCCTTATAGCTCTCTCCTCTCTTCAAGCGTCAATACCTGGGGCTCCTCCCTTCCCCCCAGGATATTTGCTTCCACTTTTTATCTATTTCCCAAACAGCGTTGTTTGTCAAGCTTTGCAGTAATTTCAGATATCTCCAATCCTTCTGACTTAATGTTCGACTTTCATACTTGTGACTTTGAGACTTTTCTCTCCTCCGAATACATTGTCCCGGCAGCCTTCCGCCTCTCCCGTTCTCCCTGGTACCTTTTCCAATGCTGTAGAACATAGCGGGGCTCGGCATGCACTCTGGTATTTGGCTTCTTGATTGCTCTTCATGGTGCTTAGCCTTACTGGTGCAGTGTTTTGGGCTCCTCTGACTTAGGATGCCATCTACATCCAGCTGATCATGGGAGTTGGCATGGTCCAAAAAGCTGTCTCCAGGTCATTTAGCTGATGTTCTGTCTGCTGGACAGTGTGCGATAATTTCTTGAAAGAACCTTTCAGTTCTTGTAGAGTAGATGCCATCTCCTTTTGAATAGATTTAAATAATTGAGGAATTCCTGCTTTAGTGGCTTGCTGCAAATTGGAATCCATTACAGGAGCCGGGTCTGTGGCTATCGGTCCAGATGCGGACGATTTGGAAGATTGCAGCAGGTCCTTGATGGAAGCCAGGTACTTGTCCTTGGAGGGCTTAATAGTCGGGTTTCACACTACACACCAGGTAAGATGGGTAAAACAACCCATAGTCCCACCAGAGGGAACCCCGAGAGGTTAGACGAGGCTCAACCAAGGGGGCAAAACTGAAACATACCACCTCAAAGAGAGCGTAGCACAAAGGCTCAGTCACTAGAGTCAGCAGGGTTCCAATGTAGGGTGAACAGGTCACTGGGGTGGTCCCAATGAACCCAAACAGCGCGCAGACCACCACCAGATGGAGCCCGCATGCCCCTAACACCAGCTAGCACCTCAATCCATAAAGGGCCAGTGGGCAGCCAAGACCCGGGGTGGGGGCAGCACAGAAAGTGAAGTGGCCGAGATGCTTCCAGGGGGGCCAATAGCCTCTGAATTAAAGTTCATCATTATTGGGTGGTAGAAGATGGCTTCCTGATATGAAAGTTTAGGCCATTGAGTGAATTTTAGCACACATGGTCCCCCTTCACTCCACGAACCTGGAATGTGCTCCTAGATCTCCCGGGTAAAGCTGCTCCATGTCCCAGTGGGAGAATGTATCAAAATCAATGTGGTACCTCTGGTTTGCCTCACAGCCCGAAGGTCAGGACCACTGATGGTGCAGTCACCAAAGCCGGCAAGCGGCTAGCATGCAGCGCAGAAATACCAAAATAGGATGCACGTCATCCCCATCCACAGCCTGCTCCTCTCCGCGCACATGGCGAGGATGACGTCCACAAAGAGAGACCCCTAGAACCTATGGGGATCCAACAGTGCTGCAGTCAGGCTTGGTCGGGCAGGCAGCAGGGGCACGCAAGCTTGCTCGCCCAGATGCAGGTCCTCCACAGGCTGTTAAATGAAGGCGGAGTGGAGCGGGATCAGATTCTGAAGTGGCGTGGCCATCTGGGATTGGCAGGCAGGCGGCGCTACAGACAGGGGACACCTCAGCTAGGCATAGTACAATCAGTGCAGCGATCGCGCTAAAAGTTCTATAAAATTAGCTCAGGCATCTCCGGTGTAAGAATCTGGTTGGAAAATGATGAATGCCTGGTCCGGGGCAGCACAGGACTACATGTTGCATGGCAGGGCTACAGAGCACTCAAGTCTCACGACTCCATTAGCCTCCAGCCAGGCCATGTCCCATATACATCTCTTTTTGAAGAGACAGCTCCTTTTCCATGGTATGACTATGTTGGTCCCACATTGGCTGAAGCCAAACATAAGGATGACTGATTAGTCTTCATAGCAGGTCGTCCCACATATGCAGATAGGTTATTTGGTCTAGGGAATTCCTCCCTGGAATGGTAGTCATTGTCCCCTGAGGGGAAGCCACTCTCATTTAGGTCCCACTTACCCAGAACCCTAGGGAGGGTCATGCAGAGCAGGATCATCTGCCTAGCCTCAAAGGCGGTGGCTGCCCCCTGGAGAGAAGGGACGAATACCCTTGATTTGTCAAAATAGGCTAAAATTCAGTAGCATACATAACAGTGGCCATTAATGAGAATAAGAAACCAATGATTGAAGAAATATTCAAAAAATAATGCCCCAGCAGATTCCCCAACTGTTAATCTGGCACTGATCAGCGTGTGGGCTATGCCAGCTTACAGAGTTTAAAATCAACAAAATGTGCACAGTATAAGGAGAGGCAAACAAATGGAGAAGAATGTAGTCAACAAGACCTGGAAAGAATTATTAAGAGCAAAAAAACAGAGACCACCAGCGGGCATGGACGAAATGGCTAGCTAACATGTCATATCCTTCGCATGTCAACATTAATGAGCAAATGGGGGACTCCCTCAGAGATTTTTCAGTAATCTAAATGCCACTGATGCATCGTGAGGATCCCAGTGCATGAGGTACTCACTTCATATCTGAGCTTTGGTCGTTGCAACACTGTGAAAACAAGCCAAAAGGCGAGAGATATAGGCCTCTGTCCAGTGATGTTGGACACAGGGCCGCTGAGTACACAGACAATGACGCAAAGCCGAATGCCTTGAGCGGCGTCCTGTAACAAGCAGCGCGGCAGGAGAAGCTTGCAGAAGTTAGCGCCAGAAACCTGACCGCACCACAATTTGAGGGATGAACAGAGGGCCCAGCAGCAGACTCGCCTTGCTGGAAAGCAGCTTCTGAGAGTAGAAAGCCAAACCAAAGATGACAATGAAAAGGGAAGGCGGCAAGAGAAAAGAGAATGGAGATGCCACCTCTTAGTGTTGAGGACAGAAGAGTGCACAGGATTCCTGCAACCTCACCGACATAGCCTGAATGAGAGATCAACCACAACACAGAGGACCATGGACAACTGTTGGGACACATCGGCGCATTTCACAAAGGCGAAGGCGAGTAGCATATCTTGAACGCATGAACGATATGAGCTCACTTGATGAACGCTACCAAGTACAGGTATGTCGCCTGATTGAAAGTTGAATCCTACAATCCTCGAGCCCGAGTTTAGCAATGACATGGGGAAGTGCCCTGGGTGCGTTGGAATAGTGGAAGGGCATTGCTGAGCATAAGTGCAATAATACACTGAAGAGGAATCATATTGATTTCTTGGAAAATACTGCACCATGCCCACACAGAAAGAATGGGTTCGGAAGGCTAGGGAACTTTATGAGTTGAGTGTTTCACTGTGATTCTGATGGAATCACACAATCATATTAACTTGGGCTGGTTATCATTCATACAACATCATAGACAAGAATCATAAAGGAGAAGAAAAACAAGACCAATGTAGAACGGTAGCCCTCCTACAGGACCAATGTAGAATGGTACCCCTCCTACAGGATCAATGGAGAACGGTACCCATCCTACAGGACCAATGTAGAATGGTACCCCTCCTACAGGACCAATGTAGAACGGTACTGCTACTACAGGACCAAGGTAGAACGGTACTCCTCCTATAGGACCAATGTAGAACGGTACCCCCCCTACAGGACCAATGTAGAACAGTATTCTCACTAATCGAATCTCAAATTTTCCACTGTGTCACCTTTGGCCAACCGATGTGCTTTAAGCTCAAGTTTAATTGGAGGTGCCCCCCCCCAAAAACAGTATTTTACTGAGATCATTTGAGTCAGTGTACATAAAACACATGATGCTATGGTTCAGTAAACTGTTGCAATTTCCTCTGCTATCAATACTTTCCCTCAGTGTGTGACTATCCGAGGCCACCCTGCACATACAGTGTGCCTGCATTTCCATATCAATGGCGGGGCAAGTGTTGATCGGAAGAATCCATTACAAACTTATGGGCTAGGAGTAGAAGCATCAATAAGCATGTGCTAGACCTACATACCCCATCAGAGCATAGTGGAGTGAAAGAAACTAGCTGAGTCATGAGAATGCCACGATTAGACTGCATTAGCACCCTGCAGGGGGGCGCCAGCCAATTTAGGAGGCTCAGAAAGCGGGCTGACCTGCCTGGTACAAGCCCACGTTCCCAGCTGACCGGGCAGCCAGCACCTCCTTCCCTTCCCCGCCCCCCTTCACCGTAGCACCTGTGTAGTTTCCTTCATACATGCACAGCAGATGGTTACTTTATTTTATGGTTCACTCAACTCATGCAGTTTGCAAGCATTACATTGCGGGAGGTGGCCGTGACTCCTGAGCAGTGACTCTGACACCTCTTCGTGGTATTTCGATCTCAGCCTTCGCCACCTTCTTGCCAGTGCCCTGACTGGCCTGGAAGGTGTCAATATACCTTCATTTCCCTTCATCCAACTCACCAACACCAGGGGTCATTTCAATTGCTGGCCTATTGCAGTGGGGGAGGAGGTATCTTAACCATCAATGGCCTCTACAAAAATGACGGACCACCAGCCAGGAAAGGCAGAAGTTTAGTAGAGTAATACTAGACGTTTCTATCATCTTTATTTTTGGGCGTGGTTAGTTGCTGCTACTCTAACCACACAAGCACTACAACAGTAGGCACTTTCATTGCTCTACCAAATGCATTATGGGACTGTAAGTCATAAATTGCATCTTATATAGATTTTCTCTAACAAACATTAGTGCATGCGTCAATCAAACCATGTGTTTGTTTAAGATGAAATATTATACTTTGTACAAGTGACCTTATGATTACTATTGTGCAGGTTTAACTGCAGGCCATAACAGTTCATATTAAAAGAAGAGGGTTTCAAGAAGAAGAACTCAGCCCGCAGGTCTCCTCCCTTGTTAAGTCATGTGTTCAAACTTCTACACTCCCAACTCCAGGCTCATGAAGCGTGCACAAGCATATATGAGCATTCAACTGGAGCAGTATTTCACTAGTGCTCACTATCATCTTTACGGGTAGAATTGTGTAGCTACTCTGGAGAACAGTAAACAATGCAACATATTGGGTATGGCTAAGGGTTTGCATATGGGCAGTGTGGTTTGCATCCAGCACCTCACTGTCGCGAGAGGGAGAGGTGCAGTTAGTTTACCTTTATACCTATTGATGATGGGGTGCGGGTAGAAGTGTATTGGAGGCATATCACCAAGCCAAAAGGTCTTTTATCATGGAAAAGTGTACATCCCCTGTCAGTCAATAATACAAATGTTGATTACAAGTACTGTATAATAGTACAGTATTACAGGCTGCAACTAGAGGCTCCCGTGGAACAAGGGTAATCTGAAATACCCGGGTGTAGCAACATGTTGCAACAAGTGGAGCAAGTCTCATATGATTTATAAGGGGGCATACTGCAAGCTGCAACTAGGGGTCCTTGTGAAACGAGGATAATCCGATATGCTACGGTGCGGAAACAGGATGCACCCATGGGGTCCCAGTGAAACACGTCTCATCATGTGATTTACAAGGAGCGCGTACCACAGACTGTATCTTGAGGTCCCTGTAGAAAAAGGTCCATGCCTGTTCTATGTAGGCATAAAAGGACTATATTGAATTACAGATTCCTATGGACTTTGCCACTTAAAGCCATGAACGTGCCATGCTCTGCTAATACACATGGTAAATAGCCTCTGGTAAAGAATGCTTGGCCTATTCATTCCAATCGCGATATCATCTTTGATGTCATAATGCATGGCGGGCGGCAAGTTCCGGTCTAGAGCATTTCGTTTGTTTGGAGGTTTTGCACTGTAACCATAACGACCATTCAACTGATGTTTTTTCACTGAATTTTAAAGGTTTTTATAGCAGAAGGAACACATATTTCTTATTTTCATAAAGTATTTTTAGTGCATGCGTGCCAGGTTACATATACTGCCAGGTTATTCTCTAACACTGTAAATATAGTACTTGCCAGAAATGGACAAATCCCATAATGAGGCCTCGGAACAGCTTTACATTACATTTCCTGCTTGTATTTGCTCTCCAGAAAATAAGTACTGTTTACAGAAAACACACCACAACTTGCGATAATCATGCTAAGAAAAAGGAATTGACTACACATGGGGTAAATAAAGTATACAACAACTGTTACTGTACATCTTAAAATAACAGCTGACCTAAAGAAATCCTTTCCTCCTGCATATCTGGGTGGTAAGCGCTTCATCCCAAACTCCATCAGTAGACAGGCGCAGTGATGGGGTCAGAGAGGGGTGCAAAATACTCCAAGCTATGCAAAACAATAAACTACTTGTGTTCTCCTGTTTAATATGTTTGTAAAATTCTATTTTGTAATGAATTGAAAAAGTTGATTAATTTCAGCTAAATTCAATAAAAAAATAAAAATAAAAATAAATAAATAAACTACTTTCTGGGCCCACAATAACAAGAGTTCCGAGCCAACTCGTTTCTAGTGATTTCAAGATGTCTCTGACTAATTGCTCCTCAAGCTGTGGAGGACAAACATTGCTAAGTGTCGCGTTCATCATCAAAGGAATCCACCAATGACTCTATTTGTCTGCATGCACACCTCGGCATCTTCATGGCACAGCCATTATGCAGCGCGCCAGATGAACATGTGGGAGGTGCTACCGCGGGAGCACCGCTTCTCCATGCTGGGCAACAAGGCCGCTCCTATGGATGGAGCTAGGAATAGGAATTTGAAGTTCAGGGCAGCCTAAGGCAGCCCTCAACATGCTGGTGATCTAAGCTAATCACATAGAGGCAGCCGTATTACTTGTCTAACTATGGCTGATATATGCTACCACACGTGCTTGCTATGATTCTGCCAGTACGACGTCCATTAATCGCCTGTTTTTTTTCTCGCCATTTTTTGACGGAAATGTTTAGCCGAAAAATATAATCGAAAAGTATATTTGGGGGATGAGGGGGGTCAGCACATATAAGGGGTAGGGTGGGTATAGTACATTTTTTATTCGGCAAAACATCTTCAGCATAAAAAGGTCAATAAAATGGGGGCGACTGTACATAGAAACGATTCTGCCATGGATTCATGCGTCATCTATTCAACTAGCGCTCTGCAACTGTTGCTATCCAAATGTTTTGGACTTCTGCTCCCAGCTGTCCCCAACAACACTGTCAAAGGCAGGGCTTTAAGTGAGCTGGGGCTAGCCAGGGCAGAGTCCTGGCATCCTTCAAATGTCTCCTTGAGGCAGGGTGCTACCAGGGCTTCTGCAGAGCACGATGAGTTCTACCCAGATGATTTTAGTCAAGAGTACTCATGTAAGTGTAGAAGGGCTTCCAGATGCCATGAAAGAAATGCATGCAGGGAAACTGTGTACCTACTAAAGAAGGACAGCCAGCAACTAACTTCCAAAGGGTAACTTTTCAGCAGAGGTATATATGAGTGGATATTTGCCAACACTTTGCTGGCAGGGTGTTATAATGCACACTGCCCGTTCTGCTTTTATTTATGTGCACAGAATGGTTGCAGGCGTGAATCACTGTCACAGATATGTCATATATAATAAGCATTGGCAATGCCAACAGTTTGGGCTTTTGTGTAGGCATGGTAAAGGCACTTGCCAGGCATAGCCATAGTGCTATTAACTGGCCATTGATGGTAGCGGGTTCAAAATGGTGCAAATACCTGGGCATCTAATAGCAGTGCCTGCACATGCCTAATACTTATACACAAGCCAAAACTGTTGGCTTTGCCAGGGCCTGTTTTTGACAGGACTTCAGTGAAGAACACACAGAGTGCTTATAAATCAAAGGATGTTTGCATAAGGTTTTTGGTTTTGAAAATGTTGTCCACCTATGTGGAATATGCTGCTCGTGATAGCTGCAGAGGAGAAATGCTTTCAAAGGTTTGCACATCAGGCATAAGAACCCCAGCTAGTAGTGTGAATCAAATGAACAGAAAATAGGCACGAACATCAATGCTCAGAGTGCGGGGTCTCAAAACTCGCAAGCAAACTCACTTGGGGAGAGGGGGTCTGGGATGCCGGATCAGAGGGTGGCTATGACATTACTGCCCGATCCCTCCATGGCAGACAGATACTTTGGAACTTCAGACAACAGGGGACGGATCACTGTCAATGTCATGCTTCCCCAATGGAAATTGTGGCACTCATGGAGACGCCATTGAATGGGTCGTTACGTTCTTGCAACGTTCCGCAGTGCGCGGTCTAGTGCTTTTTCAAGATGGCCGCCCACTCCTTATACTGGAGACGGTGCTGGCGTTCTTCGCGTTGCACCTTCGGTTCTTTCTCCGTGCTGCCAACGCTAGTGTATTTTCATTCTGTGAGCTAACGCTCCGCGTTATTTGCTTCTGACTTTCTCTCCCGCGACCGTCCCTTCGGTTGCTGCTCTGTCTTCATTACTTTCAACTACCTTGTTCTTACCTGTTTTTCTCCTGTTCCGCTCTCCTTCGTCCGTACACCCCGTGTATCGGAACTTCCTCTTCAGCTCCAGCTTCCTCGCTTCTTACCTTCTTGCCTCCCCTGACTATTCCGTTGGTTATATCCCCCGGCTGCTACCTCGTTGTCGGCAAAGGAGTGCGTCTGATTCCTCGAGGCTTCTCGTCCGGAACCCAGGCACTACACAAAGAGGGAAGTAGGTCTCCTTCCAAATCCCGCAATCCAGCAATCCCGCAAACCAGCAAGCCGGCAATCCAGAAATCCAGCAATTCAGCACAGGGTTTTTGCCGGGAGGCTTTTTTCCCTGTTGGAGGACGGTCTCCCTGCGGAGCCTCGCTCTCTGGGGGATTCTCTCCCCAACAGCGTGGCTTCCAGTGGAGACCGACCTTATTTACACGAGAAAAAGAAAACTAAAGAGCCTAAGGAAACACGCAGGAGAAGAAGGGCTACTCTACAGGAAGACGCCCACGAAGGCAAAGGTGAGGAGGAAGGGAGGAAGGATTTGGGTAGTTTTGACAGCGTGCAACGCCAGGAAGTATCAATGGCTTCGCTTGAACAATATCAAGAGCTAGTAGGGGCTATACAAAGTTTGACTGCAGAAGTACAGACACTTAAGAACGAAAACCAGATCTTACGTCAGCAAGTTAATACTCGTGATGATCATAGGAGAGATCTGCCTCCTCTCCCTCTACCTTTTGGTAATTACGATGGAAATCCAGGATCCCTAAGGGAATTTCTAGACTCTTGCATGATCTATTTTGTCTTCCGCCCAAGAGCTTTTGACTCCGACAGAGCAAAAGTGGGATTTCTTGTTTCAAATCTAGCTGGGAATGCCTTAGCTTGGGCAACCCCTCTTATAACCCAGTCTGACCCTGCTATTAATGACTATGCAGCATTTACACAATTGTTCAAGACACGATTTGAACAACCTGAGGTTCAGTTCTCATCCTATGAACAAATAATAGATCTCAAACAGGGTAGTCTGGATGTGCAAACATACGTCTCGTCCTTCACGAGACTCGCCGTAAACTCTGATTGGCCTGATTCTGCCAAACAAACCTTGTTTCGCCGAGGTTTAAATGATGAGATCAAGGACGAAATAGCCAGAACCGGAAGACCACCTTCTTTTCAGGATCTAGTGACTCTGGCTCTCCAAATCGAATTCCGGATAGGCGAAAGGAGGCAAGAACGCAGAAGAAATCCAGCAACACGGATGCCTATATTCCATCCACCTTCCCAGGATAGACATGCAGGTTCCCCTCAGGGAGAGGAACCTATGCAAATAGGGACCACACGAGGTCCGTTAACCTCGGATGAAAGAAGGAGGAGAAGAGACCTAGGTCTCTGTATGTATTGCGGTTCTCAAAGACATCTCTTACGCAACTGTCCAGAAGTACCTCCTCGACGACAGGGAAACGCTCCCCCCCGAACCTGAACAGGGGAAGGTCCGGGGAAAGAAGATCGACTCCCTGCGTAAATCACTTACCGGCGCCTTCCAATGACGATACTCGTCTGATGGTTTTTCCCGTTCAACTCACAAGCAGACATTCAGAACCATGGGAAGTAATTGCAATGTTGGATTGCGGTGCCGCTGGAAATTTTGTTGATATACAATGGGCAGAGAAGAACGGGCTACCCCTTCGCAAAAAATTACAGCCAGTACCCGTGGAAGGTGTAGATGGCCTTCCCTTATCCTCCGGACCCATCCAGTTTGAAACAGAGCCAGTCAGCATCAAGATATTTCAACACCAGGAGATGATGGTGTTTGACCTCATTCGTGCAGCTCATTTCCCCATCATTCTGGGGATCCCTTGGTTACGCCGCCATAATCCTACCATCAACTGGACAGCCAATACCATTCATTTCAAGTCCTCTTTCTGTGCCGAGAGCTGTTTTCAAGGACTTATTTCTCCGCCTCGATTAGATTCTGCACAGTCCTTGTCAGCAGCCTCTATTCACCCGATTCCGTCTCATTACTTGGAGTTCAGGGAAGTGTTTCTAGATCATCAGCCACATCTCCTTCCTCCTCACAGAAATGGAGATTGTGCCATTGAGACTGTACCAGGAGCACAAATCCCTTTTGGGCGGATGTTTCCTCTATCTTTGCCGGAACGTCAGGCTCTCAAAGAATACTTAGACAGTAACCTTCATAATGGACTCATTCAGGAATCGAAATCCCCAGCTGGAGCTTCATTGTTTTTCATCTCCAAAAAAGGAACCTCCGAACTTAGACCGTGCATTGACTATCGTGGTCTTAACCACGTAACAATCAAAGACCGGTATCCGATGCCTCTTATTAAGGAGGTCTTACAGGCAGTACAAGGAGCCACCATTTTTACAAAGCTGGACCTGAGGGGAGCGTACCATTTACTCAGGATCCGGGCTGGTGACGAGTGGAAGACCGCTTTTCGGACACCCTTAGGTCATTTTGAGTATAAGGTAATGCCTTTTGGGTTAGTAAACGCTCCTGCCATTTTTCAGCGTTTTATTGACAAGTTATTTTCGGATCTTCTCTTCTCCACTGTAGTGGTATACTTGGATGACATATTGGTGTATTCGAACTCGCCCAAAGAACATCACCATCATGTAAGGGAGGTGCTTCAAAGACTCCTGCAGAACCAATTATTTGTGAAACCAGAGAAGTGTATTTTTGACTCCTCTTCAGTGTCCTATCTTGGCTTTATCTTGACTAAGGAAGGAATACGTATGGATCCCGGGAAGATAAAAGCCATCTTACAATGGCCTACACCCAAGAACGTCAAGGACATTCAGCGGTTCTTGGGGTTAGCCAACTTTTACAGGCAATTCATTTCGAGATTTTCCAACATGGTACTTCCTATCACAGCCCTACTGAAGAAGGGAGTGGCATTCAACTGGTCTCCCGGAGCTGATCAGGCATTCTTGTCATTGAAACAAGCCTTTACGTCTGCTCCCATATTAATACAACCGAACCAAGCACATCCTTTCATAATAGAGGCTGACGCTTCTGACGGAGCGATAGGTGCAGTACTGCTACAAAGGCATACAGACGACAAAGAACATCCAGTGGCTTATCTATCACGCACTCTTACCCCCAGTGAACGGAACTACTCAGTGATAGAACGGGAACTGTTGGCTATCAAATTAGCCTGTGAAGAGTGGCGGCACCTGTTACAAGGAGCTGTTCATCAATTTACTGTTCGTACAGACCACAGAAACCTGAAGATACTCCAACAAATGGAATGCAGAAATGCTAGGCATGCCAGATGGGCATATTTTTTCTCCCAATTCGATTTCACTATTTCTTACATCCCGGGAAAAGAAAACATTCTGGCTGATGCTTTATCCCGAAGCCAAGGTATGGAGGTTGAATCAACGAGGAGATCTGAAAGAATACTGTCGAACAAATCTTTTCGGATCATTGCCAATACCTTTCTCAATGCTACCAGAGACAGTCTCACCCACAATAAACCTTCCCAGGCATTAGGAGCGCAGTTACAAGAAAGATCTGGATTATACTTCAGAAAACAAGCTTTATATCTTCCCGACAAGGAACTGCAGACTCTTGTTTTGTCCTGGTGTCATGACACTCCATTGGCAGGGCACAAGGGCCAGAAAGCTACCCAGGATCTGGTTTCGCGATATTTCTGGTGGCCCAATTGCAATAGCGATGTCAAGACGTATGTCGCTACTTGCCCTATTTGCGCCATCAGTAAACACCAAACGTCTCGCCCGCTTGGTCTACTTCAACAAGAACCAATACCATCTCAACCGTGGACTCATATTTCGATCGATTTTGTGGTCGATCTTCCGTCCTCCCAAGGGAAGACTGCCATCATGGTTACGGTGGATTCTCTCAGCAAATTGGCTCATTTCACATCCTTAAAAGGAATACCTTCGGCTCCGGAAACAGCCAGAGTCTTTTTTAGAGACATTGTAAAACTTCATGGCCTTCCTCAGACAGTGGTGTCCGACAGGGGCTCCCAGTTTACCTCGCTTTTCTGGACCTCGTTATGTAAACAGTTGGGTATTCAGAGGGCCCTTTCATCCGGCTTTCACCCCCAGAGCAATGGACAGACTGAGCGATTGAATCAAACTATGGAACAGTACCTACGTTGTTTCTGTAGCCAGCGACAGGAAGATTGGAATCTCTATCTCCCATCTGCAGAATTTGCATACAATAATACCCGCCACACGGCCATCAGAATGAGTCCGTTTTTTTGTACATATGGATATCACCCTCGCCATATGTCGGTAGGACTACCTGAACCTTCAAGATTGCCCTCTATTGAATTTTTAGTTCAATCACTTAAGGAAACCCATCAGCTCGCCGGTAATACATTATCGGCTAGCCGCAAGGAGTACAAGAGATGGGCTGACAAGAAAAGACTTCCTAATCCACCCTGGAGAGAAGGGTCCAAGGTATGGTTGGCTACAAAGTTTCTACCCCGGTGGGTTCACTCTGGGAAATTCGCGCCAAAATATATCGGACCCTACAAGATCAAGAAAAGGATCAACCCAGTGGCTTTCCAGTTAGAACTTCCCACTCAACTACGTCGAGTTCATCCGGTGTTCCATTCCTCATTGCTGAAGGAATACCGTCCAGATCCTTACCGAAGAAGAACCACCCGACTCACATATAACAAGCCCAGTGAACCTGAGGAGTATGAGGTCTCTTATCTAGTGGATTCCCGTTACTTCAAGGGAGAGCTCCAATACTTGGTCCATTGGAAGGGTTACTCTATTGAAGAACGCACTTGGGAACCCCACCATCATATACATGCTCCCATGCTAGTTCGGAAGTTTCATCGTCTCCACCCAGGGAAACCGGGAGGCCCCCCGGTGAGAAGGAGGCATACTGTCATGCTTCCCCAATGGAAATTGTGGCACTCATGGAGACGCCATTGAATGGGTCGTTACGTTCTTGCAACGTTCCGCAGTGCGCGGTCTAGTGCTTTTTCAAGATGGCCGCCCACTCCTTATACTGGAGACGGTGCTGGCGTTCTTCGCGTTGCACCTTCGGTTCTTTCTCCGTGCTGCCAACGCTAGTGTATTTTCATTCTGTGAGCTAACGCTCCGCGTTATTTGCTTCTGACTTTCTCTCCCGCGACCGTCCCTTCGGTTGCTGCTCTGTCTTCATTACTTTCAACTACCTTGTTCTTACCTGTTTTTCTCCTGTTCCGCTCTCCTTCGTCCGTACACCCCGTGTATCGGAACTTCCTCTTCAGCTCCAGCTTCCTCGCTTCTTACCTTCTTGCCTCCCCTGACTATTCTGTTGGTTATATCCCCCGGCTGCTACCTCGTTGTCGGCAAAGGAGTGCGTCTGATTCCTCGAGGCTTCTCGTCCGGAACCCAGGCACTACACAAAGAGGGAAGTAGGTCTCCTTCCAAATCCCGCAATCCAGCAATCCCGCAAACCAGCAAGCCGGCAATCCAGAAATCCAGCAATTCAGCACAGGGTTTTTGCCGGGAGGCTTTTTTCCCTGTTGGAGGACGGTCTCCCTGCGGAGCCTCGCTCTCTGGGGGATTCTCTCCCCAACAGCGTGGCTTCCAGTGGAGACCGACCTTATTTACACGAGAAAAAGAAAACTAAAGAGCCTAAGGAAACACGCAGGAGAAGAAGGGCTACTCTACAGGAAGACGCCCACGAAGGCAAAGGTGAGGAGGAAGGGAGGAAGGATTTGGGTAGTTTTGACAGTCAATCATGAAAGACCCATGACACCAGATATTAAATGACATGACATGGAGACAAATGGTGAGAAGATGGAATTATCAAGCAAGGGCCAATCCCACATTACGAAGCTGATCCAAAAAAGGGCATATGAACCAGATCTATGATTGATCACTCTTAGAGCACACCTTGAAAAAGAGCCAAAAATGTCATGTACTTGATGGTTAGGGCGGGATTCCAGAGTGAGACTTGGGCTTTAGAGGTAGAAAGTTTAGAGGTTCTGGAACCCAGAACCTTTACTGGCCAAATTAAATAGGCAGAATAACTAGAAAGCTAGCACACACAGATTGTCAGAACCAATTGCACTATCATATTACCAAGGCAAGGTAAAGGGGAAAGCTAGACCAGAGATCCTGCTAAGAACCACCTGGGAGAACAGTCAGGCATGAGCCAAACCCATAGGATAAGATGTTGTAGAAAGGCCAGTTTGGGGGGAGGGGAGGTAGCCCACATTCTGGCAGGGAGAAAAGACCATAAGCCCAAATTGAGATCTTTGCAACACTTACAAAACCCAGAAAGGGGGAAGGGGTAAATCATACCTGATGCAACCCGGAAAGGGGTGAGAATTTCTACCTGCAGGTACCCTAGTAGGGGAGAGAAGTCTTACTTTTCAGAAAACCCCTAGGACAAGAGCGAAAGTTACAGGGCTTGCCTGTGAGAGTTGCCGAGCTGACAGTCCTCCAGGGGATTACCACAGCAGGATCATGAGTATGCACTAGGTCTCAGTCTTCCTCTTCGTCTCAGTACTTTTAGGTTCACATTGCCTAGACCGCTCTTCTTCTTGGTTCTCTAGGGTGCTCTTCAGCACTCGGTGCTTCTTCTTCGTCCCAATTTTGTCAAAGACCACACATGGGTTGTTCCCATTCTTCCTCGTCTCAGTATTGGTCGTAGAAGTGGAAGAGTCAACTTTAGAAAGGTACATGGACCTGTATGGCACGACTGGACCCTAAGGTGGGTAATAGGGTGTTGGATATGGGACAGGTATAGCGGTATACTGCGTCTCTCCTAGATGCTTGTCCCTCGTCTCATAGGCGATTTCCCTCCCCGTGTCATCCTCCTGCATTGTTCTACCCCCACGGGGACTGTTGGATTGTGGCCGCACCCCACTAGCCACATGAGAAGGGTCCTACCCCAGGGTAAAAGGGACGGCATGCAGAGATTCGTCACAGAGCCTAATTGTAAAATTAATGGCAGGTAGTAGCAATAACTTTATGCTCACCTCACTATTATATTTTACAGTGACATCAATGAACCTGCAACCTTTCCAAGGCAAATCTGAACAGGACCTCGTAGCCAGTTTTGGCTGCCAGTGCAAATATTGACGCACCTACCAGCCAGCAGCCGTAGCCTTACATTACCACAGTATGTGCGCCAAAGCTCCTTTGCGCCTCGGTCGGCTGAACGGAAGTGTGTGACCTTCACAAGAGACGCATCAATTTTCTGGCAATTAATAATAATAGCATTAATTTCCTGCTAGGATACGCTTGTGATGCAACCTGTTGATTCCAGAGGTCGTGCAAAGCTCATTCAGGTGCCTACACAAGGCCTCAGGGCACCGCCAGTTCACAGGTGTTTTACAACCGTTATCACGAATAGTACATATCGCGCATTGCCAAAAGGCCAAACTTTCCAAGCATTTTCTGAAAATAGAAACAGGGTTTCAATAAACGTGCTCGCCCTGACAACCACGGCGCTCGGGGTCCGCCTAGAACGCACTCGTGCAGCAGCTGGATTTTGGCTTCACTTCTCTTCCGGTATAAATCCACTCGCTATTAAATAATGACGCAAAGCACAGGAGCAGTATGAATGCACGAACCTCTTTCTTTTTTTTCTACCCCCAAACTGAGGAGCCCCACCTCCCGACGTCACTTCCCTTCTTTTCACCCGAAAGAAGTCCCTACCCCATATCAATAATGTTGAGAGACAAAAATGTATTAAATGGGACTTTCTCATGTTTAAACATTTTTGTGAATCAGGCAGACTACATTTAACAGGCTACACGACATTACACAGCTGACCATCACGTGTGGGCCTACAGCAAGGTTTTGAGCAGGGAAATATGGGTAAGAAAGGCAGCCTCCATTTTAAAAATGGGAATGCCCGCATGTGTGTGCTGATGTACACAATGCGAATTGCTTCTAGTTAAATTGACACAGGTGCACGTCCACAGGTTTGACTTTTACTGAGCTCGCTCTGACATGTGATGCTAATATTTTACAAATGCTAGAGAGGTTTATGAACCGTAGAAAAGGGACACAAAAGGAGAAACATGAAATATATGTTTTTAAGTGGCTGTCAATTACAGGATAAAAAAAACAAATGAAGTAGTTTACTGCTTGGATTCGGAAAACACAAAGAAGAGCAGATGAATATATAAAAAGTCGAAAGCCTCAAACATGTATTTTGAGGCGAGGCAGTCATGCTGTTCGCCGTACTCATTTCGTGACCCTCCAAAGTGTTAGACTGCAACTCCCATGATCCTTCACCAATGACTATGCTGGCTAGAGATTATGGAGTAGTGCACATCTGGTATGGGGGCGATTGCACACGTCAGCTAATGACTATGATGATGTGCGTTTCTGTAGTCAAATATTGACACTGGAGGTCTAATAGAGTTAACGTGAAGCGATAGAATTGGAGAAACCTTGCTTTATGTGCCAAACTATCAGGCTCAATTGAAGTCCAGAAGCAATTTGTTTTCTTGGTTCTGCAACATACTTAAAGCAATACACATTTCAGAGAAACTGGAGCCGGCAAATAGAAAGTATGTGCAACAGAGAAGTTGCTAGGGGGGAGATGGTGGCGGTATCGCCCCAAAAATAGTTTTGTTGACTTGAGTGGCATTTCAAAATGCAAGTGAACAGAAATGCAGCATGGCTTTGCGCTGCCAGGTACACTTTTCTGAATCAACCCACGAGCATAATACAGGCAGAGGGCACGCCGCGGAATAATAGCTGCATTTCATAGCACATCGTGGGGTAGTAGCTGTCGCAAGGCTGGCGCACAGGGACATCATTTGGGGGTTGTCAGGGGTTGCAGCTGCGTCCCCTGAGGTCTCCCGTGCTACCCCTAAAAAAGATTTTTTTAAATGTAAGCTCCTGGGCTGTGGCCAGCGCTATGTGGCTCTTTGTTTCTGGAGTGACTGGCTTTCTTATTCAGGTCCCTTAAAAAAACAGGGGGTTCCACAAGTTTAACACTTTGAGCAGTGACCCTAAACAAGAAAGACTAGAAATAGCAAATCATTTCTCTTTCCGGAATTCTATACAATAATTGCTAGACTCATTAGATATTTATTTCGGGCATACTTGAGGGGGTGAGTCACTGATTTTGTCTGATCATAAACACCTCAACTCCGCCTTTCATCCTTCTAAGGTCGATAAATGAGTACCAACACAGGTTGGGTGTTAATGTATGTATATTTGTTCTATATATGAGATGATATGGCATTTATAATGCACCTATACACAAGTGTTTCAAGGCGCGACGAAGCAAGGAAGGGGCACAGAGGGAAGACAGAGACAACAATCTTAGTAGGCCAGGTGACATTGAGATTGCGCAAGTGCAGGGGACGGGGGATGGGGAAAAGTGCGAGGGGGTAAGGGGAAGGGGAAGTGCAGTACATAGGATAACAGTAATAAATAAAAACAATAAAAAAGAACAATAAATAAGAAATGCAGCCAGCTGGTGGCAGGTGCAAGGGTAAGTGCAGACATCAGGTGTCAAGTGCTAGTAGGGGGCTGTAGGAATACAGAAACAGCCCCAGTGTCCTGGGGTTGCCAGGGGGGCAATGCAGGAGTTCAACTGGCGGGGCGGGAGCCTGGGCCCGAGAACAGAGGGTGGCCAGGTGACCAGTGCAGTTTCAGCCAGGAGTTCAGCAGGGGAGAGGAAGAGAGAAAGCAGAAGCAAAGAGGAAGGTATTGAGGTGCTCTCGGAACCAGAGATGGTTCTTCTCAATTTTCAGAGAGGCAGGGAGGCTGTTCCAGAGGAAGGCACCAGCTGAAGAAAGAGATCTACCACCAACTCGTTGCTTGGAGAAGCGACTGACCCTGAGGGAGTTGGAGGCGGATGAGCGAAGAGCTCCAGAAGGAAGATATTTAGAAAGAGAGAGTTGAAGGTATTGAGGCACTAGGCCCCAGAAGGCCTTGTGGACAATGCAGAGGGTTTTGAACTTAATCCTCGCAGCCACTGGGCGCCAGTGCAGAGATTTCAGTCCTGGAGAGATACGATGCCTGGTCTTGAGTCCAAGGACATGTCTCACAGTTTTGTTTTGGATGAGTTGCAGAGGGCGGAGAGCAGAGACAGGTAGATTTAGAAAGAGGCTATTGCAGTAGTCCAGCCTGTAGAGAACCAGAGCTCTGGAGACAGTGAGCTTCTGGGGGAAGGAGGAGTGGAAAGGAAGAATACCTCTGAGGAGGTGCAGCTGGTAGTGTGACTTCTGAGATGTCAGAAATGTGAGGAGAGTGTGGAGTCGAAGATGACCCAGAGCTTTTTAGCCTCACAGGTGGGAGCAGGAAGAGGGACAAGAGAGGCCGGCCAGAGAGTGACAGGAAAGGAGGGAGCGGGTGTGCCGATGAAGAGAATCTCAGTCTTACTGGCAGTAAGGCAGAGATCATTGGCAGCACACCACTCCTGGATAGCAGACAGATAGTCAGAGATGAGAGAAGGAGAAGAGGTGGCTGAAGGGAGCCTGAGTGTCATCCGCATAGCACTGAAAGTTGGGGCAGAAAGCAGCAATGCGGTAGGCAAGAAGTGCCATACAAAGCGCTCAAGAGTAACTGCTATATAATAACACATCATTATCATTTGGCCTTGGATGTCTGCTTACATTCACAGTAATTTGGTAATATGGGCCTATATACAATAATAGTACTGATCCATGTGGTGATCCATTCTTGTATGAAATGTATATCACATTATAGTGATATCGTAAACATATTTTTTGTAGGGTACTTAGCATTGTTCCTATGTGATGCCACTTCCTGTTTTGTCAAGGGGTGAAAGGTCATGTTCCATTGCTTCCTGTGATGTCACTTCGGGGTAGGGTCAAATAACATCACTTCCTGTGGTGTCATCAGAGGTCAAGGGCTGTGTGATGTCACTTCCGCTACCGCTGCCATTTTGGTGAAATTATGTCCCTGCAGTGTTTACATTTGTTTCACATTGCCACCTATGCCACAGAGATGGAAATATCAGTGCAGCATTTGCAGTGATAGGCCCTTTAAGTCAGACACTCAGAACAAATACATCCAATGAACTCACGTGTGTGGTTGGCTCGACCCTGCCCTCCACCCATGTGGGTTCAGTTAAACAATGCATAGCCGGAAGTTGGGAAAGTGCCTCACATTTCGAGATACAGAAGGGGATGGCAGCAGCTCCCTTGCACCCGAAACTAGTCCCACCTCCAGCATGAAAGTCCCTGCTATTAATCAGCGCCTGGTGTGCAGGGAAATTCAAGGGCAGACTGAGTGGCCAAAGCACCCCTCACGTTTTGTCCTCGTAGTCGCTGAAAATTGGGGCCAGAAAACAAGGGGGCACTCAATGTGGATGTGCCCAGAAAAATCAGAGGGGGCTGTTAACGAGTGCACTTTCTTCTAAGCAGTACCACATGAGCTATTAAGATGCATTTTGTCACTCAGTATAAATCTAACAAAGGCCTGTGATTCCATGTTCGAGTTACACCCATATTAATGAAACCAATCAGAAATGCGGTGGGTTCCAGTGGGATCCAAAGTATTGCTGCTTGTAACAAAAATACTGGTAAGTGGGGATTTTAGCAGGTTTACGAGTTAGAGCCGATGGGGAGGCGGCTTCATGAATTATGATCCGTCCCTCCCACTGTGTTACAAATCATTCATCATCATCATTAACTTTATTTCAGAAAAATAAATCTCCATCAAAGTACACATTTTTACAATATAAAACATTAAAAACACTATTTACATTAGTATCTACATTATTCTTGTTGAGTTCAAAATTGTTTTGGTTAGAATTTACATAGAATGCAAGGCATAAAATAAGCGGTATCGCATCGCTATTTGCGATATAATTATGCTGTTTTGCTGTATATTTTGACAATCATGTCGGACCAACTGCGATATGATTTCCACAGCAAAAACAGCAACAACAAAAAAAAAAAGATTGTGCCTTTAAATTTCTGCCTGCCTCTGTGCACAGTGTGCACTGCAGGCGGGGCAGGAGCACCCGGGCTGGGCTCAAAACATTGTATCAATGTTATGAGCCTAGCCCGGATGCATCGTCATCAAGATGTGAGAGGAGGATCTCCGCCCCCTCTCACACTCAGGCAGAGGGAGTCACTGAGTGCTAGGGGAGGTTTGGGTGGGGGAGCCGGGCCCTTTTGATTTGGAATATGTTTGGGTGCTGGGTTTACACCCAGCCACTTACGGCTGATGATAATATTTCTCCCGCCTGTTCGTGCGGGAGAAATATCATCAGCCACTTACACCCAGCACCCGCCGTAATAACGCAGCCTGCTGCTCGTAGAAGAGGCCTTCTACGAGCAGCAGGCTGCATTTTTATGGCAGGTGGTGGGTGTTAGAGAGCAACCACTCCCTAACACCAGTGGTGGAAATGGAAAAAAGTTGGTGGGGGATACCACAAGGGCTGGGGTGGGGGTAGAGTTTAGGGGGGGTGGGGCGGTGTCCGAGGAAGCAGGGTTTTGAGGGGGCGGAGCTGGCAGTTGACCTCCGATTAAAGGAAATTTACAAAATAATAGTTTGAAACGGCAATATCAAACATTCTGGCATAAAAGGAATGATGAAGGCCATGTGCAACAGTTGGCCACTTTTGTATTGGTGCCCGAGACAATGTTATGCCCCAGTCTGACTGTGGCAGACACTATGTAGACGCATAAAATTTGCCCACAGCATCACTCACAAACCACACTTTTGCTCTGTGCACGAACCAAGACAAATAACACAGGGTCACCGGAGCCAGCACACTTTAAAATCCAGCCTCCAAAAAAAGCAACACATCCCATATAACGTATCGGATGTGCTGCATTTTACCGAGGCCAGACCCAAACGTGTGCCGGCTCTGTGTATCTCTCTGGTGTTTCTTCCCAGCTGGTTATGTAACCAACTAATAACAAACGCCAGAGAGACAAAGGAAACGGGTGTACAAAATAACAAAAATGCTCTGTGCAGTGTGCACAGTCCGCTTGCACCGTGGGCAGATTAGACTCCAAGCCCACCAAGGTGGAGGCTCAGAGATCTAATCTGCCCTGTGCGAGCACTGTGCAAAAAGAGGACAGGCAGGGCAGTTTCTAGCCAACTTGGTGCCCAGGGCTAAACATCAGAATGCGTCCCCCACCCCCACTGACTGGCACACGTCACTCCCAAACTACCCCTCTGTCCTGCGACAATACCCCTCCTTAATATGAATAAATAATTGCTATATAAATGAAGCTGGTTTCATTACATTCAAGTACCTTACAGAAGAAATCTAATGTGAAAACACAGCTGTTTCTGCCCAAGTAAATGGTTTCTCTGTCACCCGCTCTTAGGGAAGGCCATCCAGTGGCATAGCAGATAGGGAATGCCCAAGGCTCTGCCGTAGGAACGGCACGACTGCATCTAGCTAACAGCAAGGAATGTCCTGCCATAGAGAAGAACTGCGAGGGGCTTGGCCAGTGGTGGTAGAAAATGGCCACTTGATTACATAGCTCCAGACGCATCAGCGGACATAAACCCTTTCCCCCTGTATTCTATATCCTGAATCTGAAATGCTTGTAAGGAACATGCCAAATGTTCCTTTGAGCAGCTCGGAGTGCAGCACAAAACTAAGAAATTCCTTAGCAAAGCACAGACCACGCAAAGTACTTAACATGGCAGACGCACCTAAAACAAGCCTCTTGCCCTTTGCATACCTTTAAGACACGATTCCAATGCTTGCCAAATCTCCTTTGTCTCCATGGCTGCATTCTTCTTAGTGTCCTGTCTCTTAATGCCTCTATACATTTAATGCCTTCTTGCCTTTTCAACTTCATTCTTTTTGAGCATTCATGCCTTCTCTGACCACTTACGCACCCAAAATTTGGTAATATGTTAACTTGATATAATAAAATAAAAATTGCATGCACACATTAAGTCTTTAATTGATGTTTTGTTAACAATATGAAGGACGCAGCACTGTGCTGCAACACTGACTGCATGACCCAGCCACACATCCTTGAACTGAAAAATGTTTTTAGAGCTTTATTTGTTTGGCCACATTCATGCAGCGAGCCTTTCCATTTTACAGACATTGCACTGATGTTATACTTCAGAGGTACATAGAAATCATTTCTGCATTCTTGCTAATTCTATATCTTGGGGTACAACTAATTCTGGTGACATTCCATATAAGTACACAATTGTGAATCAAATTAGGTAATTTGCTAATTTGCTAATCAAAATAAACTAATGTATGCCTTGTGAAATGCAGCTGGCTTTCCTGAACCTTAAAACAGAGGCGTCAATGTAAGTAGAACTGAGACCTGGAAAACCAAATGGTGGGGGAGTCTGCTTGCCTTGAATGTATTCCCTCTATAGTTGGCGGGGGGCAGAACTGTGTAAATCCTTAGCCTATTTAACCAAAAATATTAATTTAATTAATTCCCCATGTGGCAGAACACTATGGGATGAATTTTGTTAAAATTCGAAATGAACAAAGTTCACTTCCTATTGTGTGCTGAAAACTATAGCCTATAAATGAATTGGATAATCCTTGTTGTCCTGCTGGCCCCGACTTCTTTAAGGAAGAGGGGTGTCTTTGTTCTTAAATTAGTCCAACCTTTTTATTCAACTTCCACAACACAGGCCTTTCAGTAAGTGGGGTCTGGAGTCCACAATTCCCCAAATCATTCAAATTTTTCTGTCTGACTTCCCAATATCGAACAAAGCAGTGGGGTATGGGGGGGTCTGAAAAACAAACCACTAAATCACACTGTGTTTGTTTTAAACTAAATGTGTGGGCAAAATCATGATTGCCATGTGTATTTGTACCATCCTTGAAATCCTACTGCTAGCCTTTTAAGCATTAATTAATCTTAACCTATAGCATTGCTCTGGGCAACCCTCCTGACCACCGTTCTTAGCCTGCCCATGCATAGGGGACCTGGTCTAGCAGTTCGGGCAGGTGGCAGTACCTGACTGATATGCATATGGCTGGACCCCTTTTGCATTGGCGCAGATGGGCTAAAAAACGGTGGTGTGGAATGTTGCCCAGAGCAATGCCAGTGGTTCAGATTGATTCAAAACCTTCCACACATCACTTTTTGGTTTCACCTTGTCCCCTTATTTGAGAGAGGGTAAGCCCAGACGTGGATTCCTTGCTCGCTGCACCATGGGAAACCAAGCTGCACCTCCCTGAGGAGGCCCAACAGACCGAAACATGTCTGGGGTTGCTTGTGTTTCCATGCAGAGGGGAGCTGGGCTAGCAGTTTGGGCAGGGCTGCTCCCATTGGTGGCAGTACATGATAGATTTGCACATGGCTGGAACCCTTTTGCAATGGGGCAGGCGGGCTAAAAAACAGTGGTATGGAAGGTTGCCCAGAGCAATGACAGTGGTCAGATTGATTCAAAACCTTCCACCCATCACTTTTTGGCTGCTGTTTGTCTCCCTATGTGAGAGAGGGTATGCCCGGACGTGGGTCCCTTGCTCGGTGCGCCATGGCAAACCAAGCTGCACCTCACTGAGGAGGCCCAACAAGGCCGAAATATGTATGGGGTTGCTTGTGTTTCTGTGCAGAGGGAACCTGGCCTAGCAGTTTGGGCAGGGCTGCTCCCATTGGTGGCAGTACCCGACTGATTTACAGGTGGGCAAAAAAACGGTGGTGTGGAAGGTTGCTCAGAGAAATGCCCGTTGTTCAGATTGATTCAAAACCTTCCACCCATCACATTTGGTTTCAGTGTGCCAGTGTTTGTACATATTAGCCATGGTTTATCTGAGATAAGCCCGAGACAAGAAAATGTGTTTTATGCTACTTGACTTTTAAAAGGAGTTGCTCTTAGCTCAACAGCTCCTGCTCCCTCCCTGTTTTGAAGATCCTGCTGTTGATTGTGACCCCCAGACATATACAAAAAGAAAATTGATATCTCTGGAAGCCCTGTCCCCAAGATATCCAAACAATTTCCTGACCTGATGAGACACCTGGGATTGGAAACATTTAAAATTGTTATTTTGTTTTGATTTTTTTGCATTTGTAAAGCACACTTACAACCATGGGCACCATCCAATCCCCAACAGCTTTCAGGTAGATGTTAAGGTTGGAAGCTCCAGAAGGATTGTAAAAAGACAGAGGAGCAATGATCTGTATTTCATCGGCACAAATGTAGCAGCGTAGGGCAAAAAAATGAATGAGATGGACAAGAGGTTGGAAAGAACTGGGGAAAGAGTCGAACCCTGAGGAACGCCACATGAAACAGATTTTGGACTTGAGAGAAAAGGACAGAGAGAAAGAGCCTGGGAGCATTCACCAAGAAAAGGACCACATCAATCCAGGCCTGAGCCGGTGATGCCGGCCATGGCAAGGCGCTCAAAGTGGAAGATGATGTAGGGGAACTGAAATTGTCCTTCTCTGAGCTTACTTCTAAAGTCAGCCATCTGTAGACAAGAATGACAAAGGTGGAAAGTGATACTGCAGGCCTGACATCTGATGTTAGTGGAAGCATTAGAGCCAACAAGGATCTACAGAGGGAAGTATCCACTTTAAAGGCCAGGAAATGAAACTTGAAATGATTTCAAGGAGCCTTCACCTGCGCCTCGTGGGCTTGCCTGAGTTCGCTGATCTGGACACAAACCTGACAGAGAGTGTACACAAGGTGTTCCATGATGTTTTTGGTGAACATGTGGTTTATGCTGTGAATTTGGATTGTGCTTACATGGTCGGTAGGCTTATTAGTGGTAAACCTTGGCATATCATTATGATCCTAACAAGATCTAGACCCAGGGAGAAGACCCTGAAAGTGGAAATGGAGAAAGGGAAGAAGACGTATGAGGGGGCCACCCCCTATATATACCCAGATTATCCATAGGAAGATATAGCGAAGAGGAGAGCTTTGAAGGAGGCTAAATCCTTAGCCCAGGAAAAGAACATGCATGCATTCTTGGTTAAGTCAGCTACATTGAAGATTTTTTACCAATGACACAAGCAGCACTGGAAGCCCTCAAGAAGCTGTACAATGGTTTAAGGATGTTCCCTCTTGGATTGATTTGGCGTAGCTCTCTTTGCTATACAATCCAAGATCTCCTTGCCTTTTGTTCATGTCTGTTTGTTCAGTTGGTGTAATGCTATGTTGTTGTGTGATTTATTGTCTTACAGCTTTAATAGCAATTTCTTAATGTTGGTTTATAATTATCATAGTTACATATATTTTTTTAACTCAGTGGTTGCATTTATTAAATGCACATGGTTTCATGTGTGTAAGGTTTCTGCTCATGTAGTACTGTATTTTGGGTGGTTGTGTAGGATTTGGGTACTTCTGAGTTTCATTTTCGACTGTCTGAAATCAATTAATACTCTTTTTTTTAAGAGTTAATTATTATATTGAATAGAGTGGGTTAGCGTTTATTTTAACGGCGCCGAGTTACCTTGCACGAGTCCAGCTCTCTCTGACCTTATAGAGGGTCCCTTTCTTTAATGTGCCTGTGATAACGAAGGAGAAAGGCCTGCGGATTGGATAAGCCCATATTGTGGATGCTTTACTCAAGCCGACATGACGGCCTGCTGGGAGGGTCGGCTCCGTTGCAGTTATGCCTGTTGGTGGGTTGGCTGCTTTGGGTTTGTGTTGCGCATTTGGCAGTTGCATGCTCAAGTGTGAGTTAGGTCTGTACTTGTGGGTGAATGCTGCAGTATATCAGCCTATGCACCCCATCTGTGCTGGGCCTAGCCCACCTGTCCCAGGCAAACTATTTTTCTCAACAAGGGTCTGAATATCTTTGAAAGAATGTGGCAACTGATGATATGAGGCCTGGTTTGGGCATTGTGATTATTCATGTCTCGCATTGCGTTTTGGGGAGGTGTCCCTCGTGTAATACGGGAGATAGAGCTGTGCGAGTAACAGTGCTGCACATAAAAGGAATCATACCAGGTTTTAAATGGAGAAAACATTCACGTACCATGCGTGTGATGCCACTTTTCACATGCACATATTCACCTGTTGCTCTTCTTAGCCAGTCTTGAAGCGGGGGAAGAATTTTGCGCTGATTTATGGTGGATAAGCCTACGGAGATGGTATCATAAGGCGAGAATTTCAGGCAGTTTACAAAGGGGGCAATGAGATGTCATTATTGAGTGGGAAAGCCTCATGTTTGTTTAGGATTGAAGGGAGAAACTAATAGTCACCCTATTATGAAATTATCTAAAGATTGCAGACATAGGACAAGTCTGTGGTGAACCTTACAGGTACTATTGTTGACAAAGTTAATATTGTAGGTTGTGTTGTCACTGGTGTAGCCTTAAATTGTGTCTGCCCAATTTTTAAACAGCTTGGAAATGAAGATGATAAGATAAGGCTAAAGTCCCGAGCCAGCACAAATAGATCTTGCCATGGGTTGTATGGCTGCTGTTTACAACAAAAACAGAATTGCTAATTACATCAAAGGTTTTGGCTTGTATGGGGATTTATTGTGGGTTTTCAGGTAAACTTAATACAAAATTAAGTATAGGTTAGCTTTATTCAGAGATTTGGTTAAAGCCATCCAATTTATGGTTGAGCTTTCTTTCTTTGATCATAGAGGTGTCCTTATAAGAGAATGCCTAGTGTCCTGGTGGGTCTTCATTGAAGTGATTTCCTTGGTGGGATCAGGTTAATATTCCACATTAATAATTAGCTTGTGTCCTCTTAGGTCTTCATTAAAGTGGTTATCTCTTGCCCTCTATACATGTTTCACCACTATAGTTGAGTGGCACATCAGGAGGAATTGTGTAGTCTCTGTATGTTAGTTATCTAGTATGCTGAAAGATTGAGGTAAAATAAATGTACCAATTGTAGGGTCCACAGGTGTTCTCTGATAGTTCGAGTAGAAAATGTGGGATTCCCCTGGTAAGGTGCTCAGCGTACTAGCTAACTAACATACTAAAAACATCGCTTTGCAAGTGGCGTCAGGGTGTGTACACGGACCTGCCTCGATCCACCTAGAGAAAGGACACACCACCACTATCAGATACCTGTATCCATTACACACCTGCATCATATCAGCATAATTGATATGTAAATGATGAAAAGGACTAGGAATAACTCCCCTAATCGGTCTTAGTGTATGCCCAACTGTACATTTAGGACATACCTCAGAAACAGGCCAGGGGTGCAGAATCAGGAGACCTTGAAGAAACAGCTTTGTGTGCAAAATAAAGAGAAGTCTGTGTCGGCCTGATTTCAAGGGTGCTATTGCAAGGCACAAGGGGAGGCAGACGGATAAGCTATGTACGTAAAACATATTTCTCTTAGATTAAAGAAGAAGAAAAGATTTGCAAGAGCCAAGTACTGGACAATTAACAGTGGATAAGGTCTATAAAAGATGGAATGAGCAGGTCTCTAGAGGCCAAGAGGAGCAAGGACACCCAATAAAAGTAAATAAAATAAGAGTGCATAGGAGGTCGAAGTGGACACATTTGTGATCTCCTCACACATGATTCAGAAGTAAAAGAGCAATGGCTATTCATTAAACTTTGGATGAGGATAGTGATGTGCTTACACTCCCTCAAATGTCCCCGAACAGAGAGAACACTACAAAGTGAACTACAGACGGGAAACTTGGTTTATGGCTGGACTGATGAGAGATGATGGATTAATTAGGAAAGTGGGGAGTAATCAGACGTGACTCAAGCACCTGGGTTTCGTTTGGCTCACGTGCTGCTAACGAGTCTAAGGTTGGGTGAGAATGCCAACCAATCACAGGGTCTATCGGGCAGCATGCTATACAATGTTTCATAGACCAATCCGGTGCCATCCGCTCTGCTATAATCCATATTATATGTATTTAGAGGTAATTCAAGGTGTGCCTTACAGATAAAGGACAGCCAATGAAGTTCTTATCCCTATATATATCATAGGTACATATGTTCCCTTAACCAATCCTTCTCATCAGTAGGTTTTGCAGTTTGCCATGTAGGATGATGTCATAGATGACGCATATTGGGGTATATAACCTCTGTATAATCAAGTTTGTTTTTGAGGGTGCGAGCATCAGTCCATTGTTCGCCAGTTTGCCCTGCTTTATTAAATTGAGAATAAAGTGGTATTTAGCCAAATTCTCTGGATCTGTCCTATTATTTGTTCTGAGATCTTTATTGGTAATTCCATTTAGCACAAGAGACGATTCAAGGTGCTAGAGCACATATTGGTAGCTGTGTGGATGGTTCAGGTCTAATCAACCTAGGCCCAGACCCAGATCTTGAGACTTTTGGCTGCTTCTGCCATTAGCCAAAAGATTGTTGAGCTTCCTGGGGAGAACAGCGCTTAATAAAACACATGTAAGAAGATACAGTTAGCACATCCCTCTTTGATGAAATTCCTGTACGACAGAAGGCAAACTGGTCCATTGAGGAAGAGTTGATGCAGAAGGACTCGAGCTGAGCCACGGATGCAAGTGGCACATTGAAGGTGGCAAAAATAGGGGGAGGGATGGTGTTGTAAATATAAGGTTTAAAAGTAACAGAATCTTTTGAGATTATAAAGAAGAAAAATAAATAGCTTGATTCCTGGTTCGAAGTGGGACGGAAGGATACACACTAAAAAGACTCCAAATAGTGGTGTTAAGGATTCCTGAGTTAAGGCCAAAGAAGAGCACGTGTCAAACTCCAAGATGGAGTAAAACATGAGATGACATACATTTACAAAAGGTAGTAAAGGGAGGCGTACGCAGGGAAAAGTAATTAAAGGGCACATGTGTATGGGGTTATAATATGTCAGTATAAAATGCGTGTTGTGTTTAGATGAATATATATAAAATGATAGTAAAAAATTAAAGTCATTATCAGATTTTTTTATTAAAAGACTTACGTCGATTTGGATAAAAATCAAAGGAAACTAATACATAAAGAAAGAAGCCATTCTTAAAATATCAATGATAAAACAACAAAATACAAAACATTGATAGAAAGCGTAAAAGAAGGAACAAAAAACATTGCTGAATAGATTTTAAAGTGTGTAAAATATTTTGATTTTGGGATAATAAGTGGCGATTGATGGTGCCTGCTCAAATTGATCAGTGTGGTATATTTGATAAAATAATCAGAAGAATGAAGTCAAGTAAGTATAGACAGTCGAGATCGACTTGTCATCATGGGGGACACTGCTCTTCTACACTTATGCAGAACATTGCCAAAATACACAGCCAGAATAAGGAAGTATCATTCGGAGTTGGTTCAGGGCATGACCAATAAGACACTCATGTTGTGGCCTCAGGAGGGTTAATTGTCAAAAACAGTATTGTGACATATGATGACCTATTTGCATGCTACACATAAGGGAAAGAAGTTACAGAAAAGATCAGCTATCTTAGAGTTATTGAAAATATATCAGAGAGAAAAACAAGATCCAGCCGAGAAGGAGTGGATACTTAATCAGGATAAACAGGAAGATGTAACGCCTTTGGCTCCCATTCCCCCTTCTGAAAATAAGAGCATAGATATACAGGAGAAGGGATTTTATCCTTTAAAAGAATTGAAAGCAGTTGCAGGGTATGTTAATCTGACATTCGAGCCCCCCGCTTTTAACAGTGAGGGCAATATGGAAGAAAGCAAAAGCAGAGAACACAAATATATTAATACGCAGGGAAAATAAAAGGTGTGATGAGAGGAAGGATAGGCAAGATCGATAGATGAAGATAGAGGAAGAAGCAAGGAAACGGAAAGAAATAACGGACAAAGCTAAGGGAATAACAATAGTACAGAATGAACGTATGGGAGATCAAATATTACTTAAACTGGATGATAAGGGCATTGATGGGGTTCGATTAAGATAAGAAAGATAAGAGTGGGAATAGAAAGAAAAGGAAAAAGAGAGCATATAAAGAGCAGAAGGAAAGAGAAAGGAAGTGAAGGAAGAGCAAAGAAGGTACGAGGCGAGGAAAGAAAAGGAGAGATTAGAAGAAAAGAAACGAGAGGAGGTACAAGCATAAAGAATGAAAGTATGTAGGTTACAAAGAAGGCGAGAAGAAGATAAATTGAGAGGGATGAGAAAGGAAGAAGAAATGAACAGAAGTAGGGGATTAAAAGAGGATGACAAAGATTATCTGTGCCAGAGAAGCATAGTGCCGATTGAAGCACAAGAACGATTTGAGGAAGAGAGAGGGTCACAACAGCCCTGCAGGAAGCTGCAAGGGATACCAAGAATACCGACATGGGTTGATGAGCATGAAGTACAAAACGTAGGGAAAATAATAGGGGATTTATATAGGCAAATGGGCGATAAAACCCAAGAGAATGTTGAAGGATCTCGTTCGAGGGAAACGGGAGGTAGGTCCGATGACATCATAACAGATGAGAAGAGAATGTTGTCTTTAAACAGATTAGATCTTGATGATGCAGAGAAAGATAATAGTCATACCAGCTGGGGCATAATGATGTCAGATGAAGAAAGGGAAGAAAACAAAAGAGCGTGAAGAGAGAGCGCATGCAGATTTTCAAAAGAATCGAGTGTAGTGAAAGGGGCAAAATGTTCAGATCTAGGGGACCCCAAAGAGAGAACACCAGAATCGACATTGTACACTGAGCGACCACAACCACAATCGCACAGTACAGGGGATGTATCCCCGCCTTATGTAAGCACATTAAGGGCACTACCAGGACAGAGACAAACAGGCGAGACTAGCATCACCAGGAAAACAGGAAGTGTAGGTAGATAGGAGTATGGACCAGGATTTTCACAATTTCCATTATTAGAGAAAGGGGAGGACGACCACAATTTATTCTATGGCCACAAATGGATAAATACAATTTAAAATGTAAATTACTGAGTTTAACTTCTGGCACGGGAAAATGGATTTATGAGATAGAGAAAATGACATCACGAATTACGTTAGTCATAGGTGACATAAAAGTCCTGTTAGCAGCCATTCTAGGGG
The DNA here is from genome assembly GCF_040938575.1 of Ambystoma mexicanum. NCBI lineage: Eukaryota > Metazoa > Chordata > Amphibia > Caudata > Ambystomatidae > Ambystoma > Ambystoma mexicanum. The sequence continues at coordinate 870,474,899 of NC_090928.1, forward strand.
AGAGGGCGGATGACATTTGGAAGCGAGCAGGATATGCAGGTGTGACTGCACAAAACACTCCACATGATGGAGCACCATTTAATAATTGCAGAGTAGATGTATAGTGGGCGCTCAAACTACAATATCCCGATACATCAGATTTGGGCGCGATTATGACAAGGAAAAATGGGAGAGGATGAAGACTCTGTTGCCTTTATTCAAGATATTCAAGAGAAATGACAGCTTGAGACGAGAGAACCGTAGGATAAAACGCTAGCATTATTTAACCACATTTTGTGTCAGGGACTACCCAAGCCAGTGCAACGGCAGATGAAGAAATGGGTGGGAATGGAAGCGAAACCATGCCGAGAAATACAGTTGATGATTGTGCATCACTGCCGATTGTTACAGGAGAAGAATAAGAAGAAAACCAAGAGCAGTGAGCAGGCGGAGGCAAAGTTAGTTCAGAAGAAAATATCAAAATTAGCCATAGAGAGATCAGTATTGACGAGTAATGAGGGTTTGGTGACACAGGAGATGCGAACAGTGCAGCAAAATAATACAGTGTATCCCACAGATCAGGGTGGGTACAATTCTTGGCCAAGAGGAAAAGGTAATGGGCCTAAAGGAGGAGGACGAGGTGGATTTCAGAACCCCCAGGGAGGAGGATTTAATGGCGGACAACCGCAACAATGTTGTTATTGCGGGAGAATAGGACACATAGCCAGAACATGTAGAAGCAGAGGAGGCATGCATCAAAATTGGAAAACTCCAAGAAGGGGATGGGCTTAGTTCTGCAATATAATACAGAACCGCAGAAGTATTAAGCCCAAGATTACACGCAGACTCAGACACGTGGGCCGCAATTACAGCAGACACAGCAAGAGCTATTGCAAATGCAATCACCACAAGGGCAACCTCAACAAGTACCTATGCAAACACAACAGGTACAAACTCAGCATGTCCAGACACAACAGGGCATGATATCACAATGGAATATGAATACAGGTGTCCAGCAAGCACCTGCACCCATATTATGAAGTGTGACTGTGGTAGGAGGAAATCCTTTCACGGGTACATGGATACATTTATATCCACAATAGGACAGCCCACGGAGGGATCTGATGTGTTCAGAACTATCTGTGACACCAGACCCCCAAGAGGAACCAACGGTCAAAGTGGCGATAGGAGGCAAGACATTTTCATTTCTGGTGCAACTCCTTCCTGGGTCCGTGAGGGAAAATATCCAATGTCAGGTATTGCCATGAATGCGCAAGGATTCTCTGGGGTGATGATCTTAGTTCCTTTCACAGACTAATTACCAAACTCTATAGGAGAACATGATGTGTCAATGCCATTATTATATTATAGGCAGATGCCAGTTAACACATTCAGGCATGACTTAATGACAAAACCTAACATGACAATATATTTTACTGATGAAGGGATAGTGTGTTCTACTCCAGGAATACATTATATGAATGTGAGAGAGCTTATATTAGCCTTCACAGGTCATTAGGGATTACGAGGAGTTCCCTTGGATTCATAAGTATTTTTCTATGGAGTGACTGTTCTATTATCATGGTTACCCAGGTTGATAAGCAAACTATTAAGAATACCTGATGTTTTTTTGTTTAGCCTAGAAATCCCAGTGGATGATGAAGAAGGGCAAATTATCCCCTGGAGTTAGAAGCATCAGTGGTCAGAGAGGAAAGGGTGGTTCTTCAGGGGACAGATGAAGAGGATGGATAACAGTGATAGCCCTCAGTGAAGGATACAGGTTGACAGAATTGACAGACAAGGAGCTGTTTAGGGAGGATAGATATGGATGCAATAGAATATATATTATTTCTTTGAATGTCTTTGGAGCATGCGCGACAGCTCAGCCACATCATTTTCTTTGTTTATTAAAAGAGATTTAGGGTATTACCTCTGGGTTTTGAGCAACACTGCAGGTTTCATCACCTTATAGCACTTTAATGAAGCAAGGAATACTGGTGACATCCGATTCCCCATGCAACACAGCTGTGTACCCAGTGAAAAAATCAAGGGGCGGAGGTAATGGAGATTCATACAGGATCTTCATCCCTGTACAATATAGTTGAAGCTGAGTTTCCTGTAGTTGCAAATCCTGTGACAATATTGTGCAACATCTCATCTAAGGCCAGATACTTCACAATTATAGATTTAAAGAATGCATTATTTTCAATTCCCATCCATGAAGACGCACAAGATTTGACTTCCTTTTCATATAGAAATATTCTCCTGAAACATACTCGTTTTCCCAGGGGTTCTGTGAGTACCCTTCAATCTTTAGTAGAGTCCTCCAGATGAGCCTAGGTAATGTTCAACTCAAAAGTCCAATAATTCAGTATGTGGATGACATTTTGGTGTGTAGTGAGACATCAGCAAGATGCAGAGAAGATTCAGTTAAGCTCATGACCATACTCTTAGAGAAAGGGTGGTAGGTGGACAAAGAAAAGTTACAATACTGTCAGGAAGAGTTCTTGTATATAGGACAATTGATTTCTCACAAAGGGGGGAAAGTGACAATAGAGAGCAGAAGCAATTATGAAGACTTCAGAACCTAAAACAATGAGAGAAATGTAACCATTTTTAGGCCTAAGTAACTATTGTAGGGCCTAGGTTTTCAATTAGAGTACATATATATAGAGCTATGCCTGTGGTCATGATTAATTAAAAACCTTCCAGCCATCACCTTTTTGTTTTGCTAAAGTCTCCCCGAGTGGGACGGGTATGCCCAGACGTGAGTCCCGAGTCTGCCTGTTCTAGAGACCCAAGCTACTCCTCACTGATGATGCCAAAAAAGGCTGAACATGTCTGGGGATGCTTGTGGTCTCGTGCAAAAGGGATGTGACCTGGCAGTTCGGGCTGGACTGCCACTTTTGGGGTAGGGCCAATCCTGATTTGCGTATGGTTTTTTCCCCTTCTGTAATGGCTTGGCAGGCTGAGAAACGATAGTCTGGAGGTTTCCCAGAGCTATGCCTGTGGTTACGATTAATTCAAAATCTTCCAGTCATCACCTTTTTGTTTTGCTAAAGTCACCCCGAGTGGGACGGGTATGCCCAGACGTGGGTCTCGAGTCTGCCCGTTCTAGAGACCCAAGCTACTTCTCACTGATGATGCCCAAAAAGGCTGAAACATGTCTGGGGATGCTTGTGGTCTCGTGCAGAAGGGATGTGACCTAGCAGTCTGGGCTGGACTGCCACTTTTGTGGTAGTACCAATCCTGATTTGCGTATGGTTTTTCCCCTTCTGTAATGGCTTGGCAGGCTGAAAAGCGATGGTCTGGAGGTTTCCCAGAGCTATGCCTGTGGTTATGATGAATTCAAAACCTTCCAGCCATCACCTTTTTGTTTTGCTAAAGTACATATATTCAACAACTTTTAAAAGGAGTTAAAAAAGCAGAGGTGAGCAAGAGTAAAATAACATGGACAGATGAGATGGCTGAAGGATTTCAAGAATTAGAAAAAGGCAATCAGTACAGCTCCAGTGATAGGAATTCTAGATTATCATGAAGAAGTGTATTTATTTTCTCATTCAAATGGAGAAGTTATGACAGCAGTCCTTACACAGAAAATTATATTGGGACATGGACATAAACCATTGGATTACTATAGAGGGATTTTAGATGCAGTTATAAAGGGCATTATCCCTGTGAGCAAACTTTAGCTGCTGCTTCATTCATGATTGAAAAAGCTTCAAGTATAACAATGGGGTGTTCAATAACACTTTTTTTAATTTTTATTTGTAACTTAGTTTCGAAAAGAAAATCAAACTTTTTGTCACAATTTACATAGTTATCACAAGTTATCACAATTTGTTACATTTTTCACAAACGACTTGTTACTTACTTAACTCTTAAATTACTTTCCTACATGCATCAAGCAGCTATAGGCCAGAAATTAATGGTTCATTTGAGTCTAACATAATTTTGTCCATAAAATGTATGACTCCACATGTCAATTGTTGATGTACACCTGAAATCAAGTAACTCCACCAGTCCTCCATATTGCCATTTTTGGGTGCATATTGACCTATAGCTACTGAGCATGGAATGGAAATTGCTGAGCAGCTAATCACCAGATGTTTCACTGACTCTACTTAATTTTTACAGAAGCGACATAGGTTATCTATTGTGTCACTGTCTTGCTTCAGCATCAATATCTCCTTTGTTCTATAGAGATCGCAATCTAATGAACTGGTCTCGGTGGTATCAGGATGGAAAACGACAAAGATATTTTGGAAAGACAACGATCTCATGCAAAGAAAAGCCGAAGTCACATCCTGTCTTCATTTGCGCACGTTTCTCTTCATTTGCAATCTAATTCCATCGAACAATCCTTTTTTTGCGATTTGTGGCATATGCAGCACTTGGTCAAGGGGTATTCCCGCTTCATCTAGTATCTTTAATAGTTTTTTTTCCCATGTACTTAAGAGGTCATTCGAGCTTTGCATTGATTTCATTCTTAAAATCTCATAGGGGTTTCACTGTGGGCTCAAGTCGCATCTTCCGCAGAATCATTATTGATTTCCATAAGACTGACCCGTATAATGAGTCAATACTTAGCTCATGGCGTATGGCAATCATTGATACATTTTGGGGCAGCTTCAATACCTTCCGCCAAAACTTTGCTTCTAGTTGGTTCAAAAATTGTGCTTTGATGTTCCATCCTGCTTCACTGCCGAATGTTATTGCCGGGTCCACTTTTTGCTGATAAAATATTATCACTGGACACATAGTGAATTTTCCAAATTTGGCATGAAGCTTGGTTCCTTGTAGGGCGAACATCTCCATTCTCGACAGTAGGTCCTGTTTCCACCTCCATTCTCGAATTGAGCAGTTGAAAATAACACCTAAGTAACGGATTCTGTCAATTTGTTGCAGAGGCAATAACAATACCAATAACAATAACACTATTTGTAGAGCATGCATTATTTGCGATTTTAGAGAAACCCAAAAGTACATTAACTACGCAAAGAGCATCAGGATACAAGGTAATTATTTCCTATCATGCAATTAAAATTGTTAGATGCAAGACAGTAAACCCAGCAACATTCATAGCAGAAGCAGTGGAGGATGATTATGTACCTGATTGCACAACATATACTGAATACTATGATGATATTCCCCAAGCTAGAGAAAATACTCTTGGGAGGGAGGAAGTTCTCTTTATTGATAGTTCTTCAAAGATTAACCAAATGACTGACGAAAGGCATACTGGATCAGCGGTAGTGAAGCTGAACCGAAAGGGTGAGTTTGAGGTAGTGACAAGTGCGAGATTGGCTTTGCATTACTCAGCACAGGCTGCAGAATTAGTGGTGCTTATCAGTGCACTTCAGAGATTTGAAGATGAGGAAGTGACGGTGTACTCTGACTCTGCCTACGTGACATCAACTGTACACACAGGTTTGTCACGCTGTTAAAGGAGGGGCTACACTCCACTCCAGTGTACACAGCACTCCAGTGCCACATGCAGCCCTATTGGATAGACATATCGACACATTAGTACTACCATTAATGCTAGCAGTTGTAAATGTTCTAAAAGGGCAAATGTAATTTCCCACAGAAACAAAGTTGCAGATTTAGAAGCCAAAAAGGCTGCCTATTTCCCAAACATTTCTAATTATGAAATAGAAATTAATCAGATGGCAGGATGATGCATGTTGGTAAAAGAGGGCTTTAACATGATGTCTATTGTCTAGTTAATTGAGATACAAGGTCGAGCCCCACAGGAAGAGAAGGATTTATGGAGGAAACAGGGGTGTTCTTTATCCCCACAGAGGCAATTTGGAGGTAGGATAGCACTGGAATGCCAGCTATGCCTCTCGCATTATTGAGGGTAGCACGGGAGCAGCTTCACTACCCCGCACATACGATTCGAGAGAGTCTTGCTGCTACAAATGCAGAAGATTGGTTTTCGCTAAATATGTTGGAGCATGTGGTACAGTTTTTTGTAAATTGAATTGTGAAATGTACCGCAGGGCACACTTTGTCAACAGTGAGAGGAAAAATTCCTATACCAAATGGCTCATTTAAGCAACTACATATAGATTGTGTGGATCTGGACCTTAGTGTCCTGCAAGCGGTAGATATATAACTACTGACTAGCCATTTCCTGAGACCACTATACACGCGTAGCTGCCTCCTGTGACATCTCCCTCTGAGTACAACTACCGCGAAACACGTGAATGTAATCAAGAACAGTGGGCCTGTAAGAATAAAACATACACTCCAGACACTCACCTCTCCTATCACTATGCTCATGCTCTACACTACACCAACAGACAAAGCTCAGCTACATCCCAGAATCAATTTCGGCCTAGCTGCTCACATACCAACAATATTGCACGAACACCTCAACATCCCGCTAGAGCGCAGCAATACCCCAGGAAAAAATCAGCCTCGCTGCACACATAAGCGTCCTACACAGGCCTAATCCTGCCAGAATGCAGTCTCGGAGACCATCCACCATACTGCACACATTCAACTGATCTCTCAATACCGCCGCACCTAATGTTAGGATGCAGCTACCATCAAGCAATCACATAAGTTGCTCACATATTGAGTGCACCCAAGCACCCTATAACACTCCACTCTCTCGACTGACCTGGACTTCGGTCCCAGAGGGCGTTCAACCCACAAGCGCTTTGCGGTCATACCAATGATATATAGAGTGCTATATAAATGCCAAATAACATAACATAAGATATGCTGCAGACATGCAACAGATACTGATTGAAAGGCAGCCCATATTTACATGGGCACCTCTTAATTATATTGGGGTACCCCTAATCACACTCACACCAGGTTAAAGTTCATCCCTCTAGGGAATTAAGGCCAAGAGACTGGTCTTGCAAGGATAACACATTTAATCTGTACAAAGATGAGGATGGGGGTCAAAGGACACTGCTCCACGTCTGGTATTCTGTCCTTCTTCCATGGCCGGCTTCTCCAGACTGATGCCAAGCAGGCGCCTTATATACTGTTCAACTAAGTTACTAGATACTGACATAGATCATCCAAAACTGTACTCCTTCCCATACAAGGGATGCTGCAATCTTCCTTCTTGCATGGCCGGGTTCCCATTTAGGACAAAACTACTTAGCATACTGCTGCTTAGGCAGGAATACATTGTAGCTCATGTTGATCATCATTTGCTATATTATGAACATTTATATATAAACACACCTTCCACCATACTCTCAACACTTCACTGAATATTCTTTTATTTTATCTGGTCCAGTAATTCCACTTAAAACCCTGTTTTCCCATATTGTTACATTGTGTATATGAGCCTCAGCCTGCCTGGGTGTTTTGATGGACAGGGAACAGCTGCTCAGCCAGGCCAGTTTGTGTGCTCTGTCAGAGCTAGCGAACACTATGCAGTACCTGTAGTCTATTTTTAGCACAGGCTGCATTCTTTTTGGCACAGAGCTCTTTACCGTGCTCTGAGAAAATCTAACTTACAATTTAACATTTTTATAAATGTATTCAGCTAAATAGTTATTTGCACCTTATATTTAAATACTAACTATTTTCATTTAGTGGACACCCATGTCTGTATGTGAATATATTTGCATTAAAAAGGTGTTCTCAGTGCTATGGTGCTTTGAGAAGTCTTGCCTAATTGTAAAGCGCTTGGGGTGCAGGAAGGCGCTAGCCAAGGCGCTAGCTCCTCCCCAACAAGATATATGCTGGTCCTGGTATATCCTTTTTCTAGATGAATCGAGGCAGGTCTATGCATGCACCCTGATGCCACATGCGCCTTCAAGTTTGTTGTGTGTGAGGTGATCCCAAGATGGGCTGTGTGCGAAGTCTTGCGGTCTGACAATGGACCGTATTTTGTAAACTAATTGTATGAAAAAATAGTTCTTCTCTTAGGCATTAAGCATACGTTTTCCTCAGCTTACCATACACTAATGAATGGTGTCTGTAAGAGATAAAATGGACTGTTAAAAGAAAGAATTGAAAAAATAAAAATGACTTTAAAAAAGGGATGGGATTGCCTACCCCTTGCCTTATATACTCTAACAAATCAGACTGGCTCAGATCACCATCCAACTCCTTATGAGTTGGTGACTGGAGGCCGCATGAGAACCCCCCCCTTGCTCAATAACCGGAGGGAAGTGTCAACGAGAAGTGACAGAGACAGCTAAACCACCGATTCATAGGATTTATTGAAGCAACCCAGTCTATATCCAGGGGACCAGGTGCTGGTATGAAGGTTTGTAAGTACTTGGAGTACGCCCCGTTTTGAAGGACTTTACGAGGTGGAAGAAGTTACCCCCACAGCTGCTAAATTAAAAGGAAGGCAAACTTGGATGCATTTGCACGACATCAAACCATATAAAGATGCAACAAGCAACGGTGAAGCAAGAGAAAACGTTCCGCGTATGCAGATTCGTTCAAGGGCCAAGAGTGAAGAAAAGGATAATGAAGAGCACAGAAGCACTTTAAATTAAGGACCAATATCTTTTAACACTTGATAAGGAATAAACATACTTGCAGTTATCCTGGAACTGTTTAGCTAGGCTAAAGAGACAATGGGCCTCTTTACGGGTCCACTGGTAACTGTGCCAGTAAAACCGGCAGGTAGCCGCTGGACCCGTAAACAGTTACCGGCAGCTAAAGTCAAAATAAGATGAGGAGGTTTCAGAAAATAAGAGACTCATTGTCATCAAGAAAATCAATGCGTTTTCATGGAATAATAATTGTGATATTCTGTATTATGATTTGTGTTTTCTCATGATTAATATGGCATTTAGACATGTTATAAAACACTAGACAGACACGGTGGGGGACAATGATACATTTCCCATTGTCCACACTAAAAGTAAGGACAGCATTTTGTATAATATTATTAGACACCTATTTCAATTTAAAAGGAATTTTGGTGAAGATCATGAAGATATACATACATATCTCGATAATTCAGGTTTATTTTAAAAATAATTTGTGTTATCAGCAAATGAAAGAGGTGTGAGAGAGAACATCAGATGTAAGCTACTAAGTCTGTTCCTTAATAACATATGCCATGAATGCAGCAAGGACATTTATTGCCAAAGAAATGGCTGCACATGATACAAAATGCCTCGTTCATCTAGCAGCGTGTACAACCAGATGGCAATTCAAAGGAAAATGGGCAACTTTACAATGGCGATCAAGAGGAACATTTCCATATGACGATACTGATGTGAAAACAAGGAGGATGGAAAGTGGGATATGGTGGACAAGCAATTAACGTATGTATCCATCCAAAATTGGAGAATTAATAAAAACCGTTGCGATGAAGAGGATGGTCTGCTCAGATATGACTGAAAGATCAGGAGAACAAGAATGCTGGGAGAGACCTCAGCTATTGGTGTATGGGTGTGTTGCCACCAGTACTGGATGGGAAGAAGGACTGCCCAATTACTGAAGAAAGAGCCAGTAAGCATAGTGCAAATAATGATTGACAGATGCCTAGAATCATTGGCCAAATACTCTCAGTTTAACAACAAAGCAGGACCAGTATCTATAATACCACTAAGGAATGCAACAACATGCTTCAAGAAAACAAAGGATATGGACAGACAATCGAGGTCCCAGGAATGAATGAAGGAACTGCAGTATTGATGGACCGATATTGGGCCTGTGAATCCAGAGCTTACAATGCAGTTGCCTAAAGATTCGTGAGGAGTATGCCCCATTGTAGTAATACATATTCCAGCATTAGTGATCCCTCAAAGTGACCACAATATTGATGGATTTCTAAAAATGAATGAACACCAGACAAGGAAGAGGTCGCTCATTCTTTGACGGCTAAAAAGGGAGAACTATTTCTCATCAAAATCAATAAAGGCCTATGAAGATATTCCAGATGAGCATAAACTGTTCAGCAATGATAATGACATCTATGTTCATGGCAGGACTCCAGTCTGCAGTGAACACCAAGTGGCTGCAGATCACCAGATGGGAGCTGTTACAGATGATCCATGCAACAATAAAATGATTCAATGCAATCAGAGAAGAATTGAGAGCCATCGGGCTGATGACTCTCCAGAATAGGTATGTCCTGGGCTCAATTACAGCAATGGGAGGAGACGTGTGCGCCAAGGTCGGGCCTTCTTGCTGTACATTCACACCGTCTCATGATGGAGAAAATGGAACCCTGATAGAAGCAATAACTATGTTAATGACCCTGCATACGAAGATGGAAGATGAAGTTAATGAGACAGCAGCAGATGACTGGTTTTCATTTCTATTATTATTGATTCCAACCTGGCTGGTGAATGCTTTCAAAATACTTTAGCCTCATAAGGATCATCTTGGGACAGTGCCAGAAGACAGCCAAGAAAGCTATTGACATGAAGATAATGATTGATATCGATGCTGGAGCGGGTGAAGAAAATGCCAAAGAGAATATATAGAAGAGTCCCCTGGCACCACCAGGAACTAGGTTCCACTACCCTATGGATCATAAAAAGTATGTAGGATGTTGGATATTCTGTCCACCATCAGGAGAATGCTGTTACATGATCTGGAATGTGGATGAACATATAAAGAACGCAAGTCACCTGAGGAGGGTGACAAACATATGGATCCCGAATAAAAGGCAGTATGAAGAGAAGATGACGAGACTGACGAGGCGTATATGGTGGATGGTCGACCACAGGGTGGAATGTAGAGGAGCAGGGGGATGTGTTTTCCCTAGCTCCCATCCACTCACTGCTGTCATATTAGAACAGCAGGAGAAGAGCTATATGTGGGACCCCATGTTTTGTCCCTGTACCGCATTGAGTGTATGAGAGATGATATGCACTCAGGCAACCTTCCAGCATCTAGACGGCTATGGGCCTTAGTTGCGCTTTATACATTTCTTAATAAATAAACCATGCCAAATGTACCATTGTACTGAAAGTGTGGAAGGATGTCAGCACTGTAAGAAACCAAAGAGTGTCTCACCCGCTAGTCCTCAGGGACCTGTCATCCAGGTGGCCAGGACACAGCCATCGCTTTTGGATCTAGTTCCTGGGGGTGGACCAGTGCGGGAGGATCAGCTGGGTGAGGTGTCTTCTGGGAGTGGGGGTGAGGCAGTCGATAGCGAGACGTGGTATTCCCACTGTTTTTGTTCATCCACCCCATCCTATTTTGTAGGCTTTTCACACAACCACTGGGCCAAGGAAGAGGGTGACTGAGAGTAACCAGACTAACTCTCTCACACCGTATTCGACACGCCCCGTTAATCGGGTCAGGCAAAGTCAGACACTTTACACTAAGTGCATACACCTGATACCAGTTAGCTATCCTCACACGAATAAAAGGTAACACCTAAAGACACACTCTGAGCAAGGCAGAACACGAGTACGAAGAGAACTTCTGGGATGAAGGCACGGCTACTGGAGCACAGCAACAGACCAAAGGATGAGAGCAGTGGGATGAAAACCCAAAGGTTCCCTATTGGAGGTCGTTGCCTCTGACAGATCGCGAAAGACATGTGGACAAGGCCAGATCCCACAAGTGAAAATTGCATTGTGTTTCAAGGATGCCAGCGACCCTCCCAGTTCAACGTCAGAGTTGGGGAGGCAAGGCCAACCATGTGGTACTATCCTTGAATTGTGAATTGGAAATAGCAAAACAAGAAAGAAACGCACACAGCCAGTGAGTTGGAAAGCGACCAGAGACCGGTGTGTGTTAAAGTAAATGAAGTAGCAAAATTATATCACAAGTGAAGGCTGCACGCGTGTGGATGAGACATGAAGAAAGGGAGACCTGTGATGAACTTTGAAGTAAAAGGCAGCTGCGAGATCAGCTATACCAAGTAACTGAGTGGTCTGGCGAAAGGAAGTGGCCCATTCATAAATCTCTGTGAAAGGCACATTGTTGGAACCTATAAAATGAACAAAGAGTAAAAGTGAATTACTCAAGAGTAAATGCGAACTTTGAATCGAAGTGGTCCTGCGGTGGGTCTGTAAAGAGAGTCACGCACATTCGAAAGTCTTTGACATCCGAAAGGGGTCCGAGCCCGATTGAGGAGACCCAAAGTACAATAAGATTGGGTAAGGGAGCCCCCTAGCAGGTTTGTGTTGAACTGTGACCGAGAGGTCTGAGCCCGACAGAGGGGGACATAAGTGAACTGTGTGCTATAAGGTCTGAGCCCGGCAGAGGGGCACCTTTGTGAACTTTGTGTTGAAGTACACTTTTCAAAGTCAAGAAAGAGACTTTAACGTGGAAGGCCAGGCAGACCTCAATCCACGGTTTGGAAATGCTTAGAGTTTTAGAAACCAAGCCACAGTGTGTCATCCTGCCTACAGGGACAGCCCTACTGTGTGAGGTTTAACGTGAGGAGGAGAGCTGGTTCAACTACATTTATTCTTTTGAACACTGATTTTTCCTTTGCATACATATACACTTTTTGTACAAGAGATAGGGCAGGCATTAAGTTTTGTTAGCATAGGCCATTTTGATTTGATGGACTCCACTAGGACTGTTTTGTTTATCGTTTGATGGTCGAGACTACTCCCATCTTAGTTATAGGGCAAAGTAGGAGTTTCTCTAGCCCCAACATTTTCAATTAAGGTTTTACAAATCGTATCCATTGTGTCAGTGTCATACTTGTGATACCATGATACCATGCCTTCCATACAGCACACACTGTTGGACATCATGGAGCGCTGAGTTAAATCTGTTGAGCAACAGAGTGAGATCATGTAGAGGATGTATGAGGACATACTGAAACGATATGGAAATACTTAAAGAGTAATGACGTAACTGAAGTGACAAGAGAAACATGTACGAAATGATTATGTAATCATATATACAAAGAAGAGGAAGTAACTTGCTGACCAATACGTGTAAATACACAGTAGTGCAAGGTAGATAATAAATATAGTAACATGCTGTAGAGGAAAATATAACATGGAACGGAGGCCATGTAAGGAAGATGGATGACGGCTTGTGTTAAGACTCAATCCAACTACCTCAGAGACAAACCAGGGATGCAGAGTCAGAAGACGTTGGAGAAATAGCTTTGTGTGAAAAATAAAGAGGAATCAGTGTTGGCCTGGGATCAAGGGTGCTATTTTAAAGAATAATTGCAAGGCACAAGGTAAGGCAGATGGATAAACTATGTACGTAAAACATATTTCTCTTACATAAAAGAAGGAAATAACATTTGCAAGAGCCAATTATTGGACAATTAACAGTGGGTAAGGTCTATACAAGATGGAGTGAGCAAGTCTCTAGAGGTCAAGAGGAGCGAGGACACCCACTATAAGTAAATCAAATAGCAGTAAATAAGAGGTCAAAATTGACAAATTTGCAGTCTTCTCATGCCTGATTCAGAAGTCGAAAAAAAAGGCTATTCAATAAGCTTCGGATGAAGATAGTGATGTGCTTACACTCCTTCAAATGTCAGAGAACAGAGAGAAGACTAGAAGGCCAACTACAGATGGTAAACCTTTGCTTATGGTCGGACTGATGAGAGATGATGGATTAATTGGGAAAGTGAAGAGTAATCTGAGGTGACTCAAGCACCTGATTTTCATTTTGCTTACGTGCAGCTAATGAGCCAAAATTCCAAGGTTGGGTGAGAATGCCAACCAATTAGAGGGTATATGGTGTAACATGCTATACAATGTTGCTTAGACCAATCCGCTGCCATTCTCTCTGCTATAATCAGTAGAACAAGTTACTTACCAACTGGTAACGTTCTTTCGATTGGATGTTCCTCCATCGTATTCCACATGTTTGAGAGCTGTGTACTTCAGAAACTTTCTCGGCAGAGGGCGTCCTGCGTCGATGGTGTCGGGTCGATGTCCCTTGCAGGCCTCTGTCGAGGGTGACGTCGCCAGATGTTATAAATAGGACGCACAGTGCCTGCAGCCTCAGTTTAAGTTTTTTCCTCCATAACGTGTGGCACCTATCCAATGCCTGCTGGACTGCACATAGCCTTGCCGAAACGTAAGCTGCAATCGCATAGGAAATTCTCCAGAGGGGCAGGCTGGGAGGGCGATGTGGACACAATCCATTCGAAGAACAAGTTACTTACCAACTGGTAAAGTTCTTTCGACTGGATGTTCGTCCAACGTATTCCACATCTTTGACAGACTCCCAAAGCAGTACCAGAAAATGGAGGAGGGACAGAATTTAGAGTACCCAATCAGATGGTGGAATAAAGAACCGCCTTACCATAGGCCATATCTTGACCATGGAGCATATCCAGGGAGTAATGTTTAACAAAGGTGTGGAAACAAGCCCATGTGGCTGCATCACAAATATTCCTAATAGTAACTTCCCGTTGTAGGGCTGTGGAAGTAGCCACGCCCCTAGTAGAATGAGTTTGAAAACCTTCAGGAGGGCCCTTACCCGCCAATCGGTAATATTCAGTAATGGTGAGGATAATCCACCTGGACCAGGGCTGTTTTGACACAGCCTGGCCCAATCGGTCACCAGCATACCCCACAAAGAGTTGATCGTTCACTCTGACCCTGGACATCCTAGAAATATAGAAGATCAGAGCTCTCCTAGGGTCCAATCTATGGAGCCGCTCCTCTGCCTTACCAGGATGAGAAGGAGGATAGAAAGAAGGAAGAACCACTTTCTGGCTCAAATGAAATTCAGATACTACCTTAGGTAGAAAGGAAGGACGTACCCTAAGGACAACCCTGTCCTTGTGGAACAAGTAAAGGGCGGCTTAGATGAAAGTGCCTGCAATTCACTCACTCTGCGAGCGGAAGTAACCGCAACCAAGAACACTGTCTTGAAAGTCAATAATCTCAAAGGAAAATAGTGCAAAGGTTCAAACGGAGCACCTGTTAAAAATTTCAAAACCAAATTCAAATCCCAAACCGGCATCTGGAAAGGGGACGGCGGGAAGACATTAGTCAGTCCTTTAAGAAATTGAGAAATCAAAGGACTCTTAAAGTAAGAACATTCTTCAGACGAGCGCTTAAATATAGACAGCGCCGCCAGGTAACCTTTAATGGTACCCACTTGAAGACCCCTGTGGGCCAAAGAAAGTAAAACCATAGGAATGGAACACTGAAAAGGATCAACATTTTGTCCTCTGCACCCGTCGCAAAACTTAAGCCAATGGCAACGGTACAGGGATTTTGTTGCTGGTCTTCTGGCCGAAAGCAACACCTTCATCACATCATCCGGGAGGTCCAAATCCTAATACATCAATCTTTCAGATACCAAGCATGAAGGTTGAGAGTCCTGAACTATGGATGGAGAACCTGACGCCCTCTTGCGAGAGCAGATCCTCTCGGTAGGGAAGACGGAGTGGAGGGCAGATGGACATTTCTAGAAGGTCCGGGTACTACGCTCTCCTGGCCCAATCCGGAGCAATGAGGATCATGTGGGATCTGAACCTCCGCAACCTCCGTAACACTTGAGGAATGACGGGGACTGGAGGAAACGCGTACAGCAGTGGGAATGACCATTCCAATATGAATGCGTCTCCTAAGGCTCCTCGCAGAGGAAATTCCCTTCTCTCACACTTCCGGTTAGCACTGGTGGTGAAGAGATCCACTTGTGGGGTTCCCCAAAGGGCGAAGATCTCCAGAAGGACTTCCTGAGCAAACTCCCACTCATGAGAGATCGTGCTCTGCCTGCGCAGTGCGTCCGCTGCCGCATTTTCATCTCCGGCCAGATGAACCGCTGAGAGCAAAATGCCTTGCTGGATTGGCCAGAACCAGAGCTGCATTGCCTCTCTGCACAACGGGAGTGACCCTACCCCCCCTTTTTGTTGAGGTAATGCATGGCCACTTTGTTGTCCGTCATGATCAGGACACTCTTCACCTGGACTGACGGCAGGAAAGCCTTCAGGGATATCGTGATGGCCCACAACTCTAACAGGTTGATGTGGAGTTTGGATTCCACAGAGACCAACGACCGCTGGCGGTCAAGTCATTGGCATTTGCGCCCCATCCTGTGAGGAAAGCATCCGTCACTACAGTCACCTCCGGCCATGGTTGCCAAAATGGCTCCCCCTTCATCAGGTTCCCTTCGTTGGCTCACCACAGAAGATCCTGGGAGACCGAGATTGGAATCTGAATGGGATCCGACATCTTGCCTGAGAACTGCGACCACTGCATCTTGAGGACCCATTGCAGGGATCTCATCCTCAGCCTGGCCTCTGGCACCAGAAAAATGCAGGATGCCATGAGTCCAAGCAACCTTAAGAATTCAAAAGCCGGGAGACTCTGGGCATGTTGAAACTTGTCCACCATCTGCACAATGTGATGAGCCCTTATCTTGGGAGGCGAGCACTTCCCCAAGGACGTATCTAACACAGCCCTGATGTACTGGAGCTATTGGGAAGGTGTCAGATGTGACTTCTTGAAATTGAGGGAAAAGCCCAGCCTGTGCAGGGAGCGGCAGGTGAGACCGAGGTGATTCAATGCTTGCTTGGGAGAGCGCCCCCGGATAAGCCAGTCGTCAGGTAGGGGTAGACATGGATCCCCCCTGAGGTACGCTGCCACCACCACCATTAGCTTGGTGAAGACCCTCGGGCGGAGGTCAATCCGAATGGCAGAACCCGAAACTAAAAGTGCAAGTCGCCAGCCGCAAATCTCAGGTACCTCCTGTGCTTGGGATGAATCAGCACATGAAAGTAAGCATCCTGTAGGTCCAGAGACACCAACCAATCCTGAAGTTGAAGGGCCTGGAGGACTTGAGAAAGAGTAACCATCTTGAAGTTGTCCATCCTGAGAAGTTTGTTCAACCAACGCAAGTCCAGGATGGGTCTTAATCCCCTGTCTTCCTTTAGGATCAAAAAATATAGGGAATACCATCCCTTGTTCCTCTCTGCTACAGGCACCAGTTCCATAGCACCTTTCTCTAGCAGGGTCAAGATTTCCTGCACAAGGAGCAGATCCAGAAGCTTCAAAGAGAGATTCCCTGGTGGATTGTCGGGAGGCCGCTTTAGAAAGGGAAGGCAGTAGCCATGGGCTATTGTAACCAGAACCCACGCATCCAAAGTAATGGCTCGCCATTCTTCGAGAAGATGGGTCAGTCTGCCCGAACCGGCGAACCATGGGACATGGCCTCATGACTGTTTTGGAGCGGCTGCAGCAGCGCCTGAAGGCAAAGCGGCAGCTGCCTGAGCGGCTTTAGCACCTCTATTTCCCCGACCACCACAGGTACTTTTTCGTTGACCCCTTTGACTGGCAGCCCCTCTCGTCCTACCAACGGAGCAGTAGTAACAAAAAGAGCCTCCCGTCCACTGCTGTCCCCTAGGACGAAAAGGCAGAGGTTGACGCATAGCTGAGCTTAAAGATTTAGCCGCAGCTTTCGAGGTCTGCAACCTCTCAAGGCTCTCATCAGGCTTGCTGCCAAACAAATGCGCGCCATCAGAGGGCATGTTCAAGAAACAGGCTTGCACATCCGGAGCAAAACCCGACTTCCGCAACCACGCAAATCTGTGTATAACGGTGCTCGCAGCCATGGACCGGCCAACACTGTCGGCCATGTCCAAACCCGACTGAAGGGATTCACACATGCCATCTTGCACGAGAGCAAGGAATCCATCCCTCTCTTCCCCTTCAGGAATATGGTCAGCCGCAAGAGAAACACAGTTCCAGAGAGTGTGTGAAAATCTTGCCAAGGTACAAGTGGAGTTGGCTGATTTTAGCGCCATACTCCCTGCAGAAAACCCCTTGCGTGCCCAACTGTCAATGCATTTGACGTCCCTATCCGGAGGGATGGTAGGGTACGCTGGCTGCCTCGAGGTGGCCGTAGCCGCCAGAACCACCAAACTCTCGGGAGTGGGGTGAGCAGATAGGTAGCTGGGGTCGCTACCGGAAGGGTGGGATTTTTCGGTCAACGATTTGTTAACAGCCAGAAGAGATTCCGGTGACTGCCAAGCAGCCGCCACACTTTTCTGTAATGTCAGATGAAAAGGTAACACCGGGTCAGAGGACGGATCTTGATCTAAAATATCCGTTAGATCATCTTGTACAAAAGCTTCAGGAGGACTGGACCAGCTCAGATTCTTTGAAATAAGAATGCCTAAATATTTAATGGATGGTGTACACAATTTCAAACCATATATGGGAAAGTCAGAGGATGCACAAGAATTGGTTAAAGGTAATATTTCCGATTTATCCAAATCTTATTTACAACCTGCCACTTGGAGAATTCATCAATATTATTCATCAACGTTAGGTTGGGCGATGAAGGTTCTGATAAGAGTATCATCAGCATATGTTGAAAACTTGATTGGAATGCCTATTATAGTCATTCCTTTAATGTTATCATTAAAGTTAATATTTTGCAAAATGGGTTCCAAAGCTAAAATAGAAAGTTGGGGTGAAAGAGGACAACCTTGTCTAATTCCACATATGATAGGAAATGATCAAAATAATGTATTGCTAATAAAGCGTTGAGTAGAGGATGAGGCATAAAGATGTTTGATACATTTAGCAAAAGTAGGGCTAAAACTATGCCACTTTAGGGATTCAAACATTAATGGCCAAGAAACACGATCAAAAGCTTTTTCAGTATCAAGTGTAAGAAGAGGAGGTTCAGATGATATCTGTGCATAAGAGAGGACAAAAGCAGTCTAGTATTTGAGGAAGCAAA
Organism: Ambystoma mexicanum; assembly: GCF_040938575.1. NCBI lineage: Eukaryota > Metazoa > Chordata > Amphibia > Caudata > Ambystomatidae > Ambystoma > Ambystoma mexicanum. The sequence continues at coordinate 870,493,469 of NC_090928.1, forward strand.
TCTCCCTCTAATAAAGCCTGATTGGTCAACATTAACAAGTTGAGCATTACATCCTCAAATCTATTGGCTATTATTTTGGAATACATTTTTGATTCACAATTAATAAGAGAAATGGGGCAATATTTTGTTTATAGACAAATGGTTTTTGTCTGGTTTAGGAAATACAATTGATACAGATTCTCCAAAGGTGCCCATACTGTGGCCTTTAGAGAGAAAATAATCAAACAATTCTCGAAGTTTAGAAGAAAGCAATTCTGAAAAGGAATAAAAGAAAAGTAAATAGAATAGCCATCACGTCCAGGGGCTTTACCAATCTTAAATTCAAGAATAGCCTTTTGAATTTCTTGTAAGGTAATGGGAGAATCTAACAAGGAGAAGTCAACTGAATTATCTATAATTCTCTTATTTTTGTACAGAAAATGAATAATAATGTCATTATTAATTGTACGATCAGAAGTGTAAAGTTCTGAATAAAATGTAAAAAATTAGTTATTAATTTGATTAATACTCGTAACTCTTAAGCAATGATGATTAATGATGGATGTAATAAGAGTTTTTTTCTTTTTTCTTTTTGAGATATGCATCTAAAAGTTTACCGGCATTATTAGATCCACCATAATATTTGGCCTTTGTTCTTAAGAGAGAGGAACAAGCTTTGTTGATATTCAATTTATTAAATTCAATATGTTCAGCTAGAAGGCATTTAAAAGCATTTTCAAAGTAATGGCTAAAGTAAGAAGATTCAAGTAACTTAACTAAATGAAGTAGATCTTTCAAAATTGTATCATTTTGTTTCTTTTTGATTGCAACATATTTTATCATAAAACCTCTCAAGTTTGCCTTAAATGCATCACAATTTTTCATATACTGAAGTGTCTTGTGGTTTGTCATTCTAAAAGAATTCAGTACAAAATACCTTCACCTATTAGATAAAAAAGGAATCTTTCAATAGTAACAATTTGAATATCCATCAAGAGAAGAAGGTAAATTGAAGATCCTAATCAAGATCTGCAAAAAGTGGCACATGATCATATATTACAATAAGACCAATATCTAAGTGGAGAATGTTGGATGTTAACAAAGCACTCACAAAAATATGATCTATTCTAGATAGACTTATGTGGGGAAGAATAAAATTTTAAATATTTAAGGTCAGGATGACAAAAACGCCAAGTATCAGTAATATTAAAATCATCTTTAAAGTTAATACATTGTTCATGTGATTTAGAATGAATGAATTTGGGATCAAATTTACAATCAAGAATAAAATCACAAATTTGGTTACAATTGCCACAAACAATAAGACATTCACAATCTTTTATAATGATTCTTAATTTTAAATTAGTCAAAAATGGTGGATCGGGGCATTTGGTCCATAAACATTAACATTGGTAATGGGTAATTTATTAATAGTAGCTTCGATAATTGACCAGTGGACTAAAGGGTCATGTTCTTCATTAGTTAGTTGAAAGGAGGATTTTTGTTAAGAAATATCCTAACCCCACCTTTAACTGCAGGTGCAAAAGAAGACATGGCTAACCCATAATCTTCTCAGTTTATTATTTCCTTCAGTTTATTATTTCCTTTAATCGAGTCTAGGTGAGAATCTTGAATGCAAGCTATGTCCACTATGACTTTCCCTAAATGATTAATTACTCTTTGTCTCTTCACAGGGTGATTTAACACCTATACATTCTCTAATCCACCTAGACATGTAATAAATAAACCAGCAGCATAAACTATATACAAAAAGCCTGTGTGGTAACCATGTACGCTTTAAACATTCCTTATCTGAAATGATAGAATTGAGAATAACCAAATCTTCACAAACAGTAGTAGTAATATTCCAGAATCAAGAAAAAACATAGGGAAAGGGAACACAAAAGACTAAAAAAAAAAAAGAAAATCAGTAATAGAAGTAAATATAAATGAATGAAGATGACATAAATGAACTACCAAAATTGTATAGGATTAGGAAAGGGACAAAATTATTCTTTGAAGCCGCCATTATCGAGAACAAGACAGGGCACAATAACTTAATGCCCCCTCCCAACAGAGTGTATTAAATTCAAATAAAAAGAGGACCTAGTAATCAGTATCAATGACATTTGTGGTGTCATCTTTGATGTCCTGGGTGTTAGGCAGTGCACGGTGGTGGCCCGAGTTATGGTTGCTTGGCTTACCATAACTGGCGAATTTCAGGGGTTTTTCGGTTTTACTTGCAACCATAACGTCCCTTTAACCAAGTTTTTTCATTGAATTTCATAGGTTTTTATGAGTCCAACTTAACCATAACGTCCCTTTAACAAAGTTTTTCAGTGAAATTCATTGGTTTGTATTAATGCAACTTCACCATAATGTCCCCTTAACAAAGTATTTTCACTGAATTTTTTATTGAGGTTTTTATTAGTGCAACTTAGTGGGAACGCGGGGTCCTAAAAAAATGATTTTTCTTCCTACACCAGGACGCCTCTGGCGTCCTGGTGTAGGAAGGAAAATCCTTTTCCATGACCCAGACAATCTGGCCACTGCACATGGCCACAGGCTACACCTCAGTCACCAAAGGTATATCACTATTTTTTGTACCTACATTATGGGCCTCATTACGACCCCGGCGCCAAAACATGGTGCTATTAGCACCATGGTCCATGCCGGGGTCCGCCATGGTGAATGGCGGAATTACCGCCCCATTCCAAGGTTGGCGGAGCGGTAATTCCCCATTCACCATGGGTCCTTCCCCATTCCCATTTTTGCCCCATAGGGCTCAATGGGAATGGGGAAGGCGCTAAGTACGGTGCCGCAAATTGCGGCACCGTACTTAGCACCAAGGTCCCTTTGCGGCACCCTACTTTAATGACTGGTAAAACCAGCCGTTAAGGTCGGGTCCCGCAAAGGGACCTCGTAATCAGGCGTTAAGGGTTTAACGGCGCCGACACCTTTTACGGCGCCATTAAACCCTTAACGCCAGGGTCGTAATGAGGCCCTATGACACTTGTCAAAAAAATAAAACACGGGCACATTTGCAAAACCATGCTTTCAGGTCCTTCTCAATGCTCCTTACACAAGTTTGCTGGAAATCCACCCATGTTTTATTTTTTCAAAAGTGTCAAATGATGCACATCCAATCGTCATATAACCTAGCCCCCACCTGACAAAATCCATTCAGACTTTACGAAAACATTCATATCTAGATCTATCTTGGTGTAGATTTGTAAAATGGCACCACATTTATAAGCATTTACATTATTTTGGGACCCCCCTCTAATTTTGCCCCCTCTTGACAGAATCCCACCAAACTTTGCAAACTCATTCAGGAACATGTCAGGAATATAAATGCAAAATTACATGAAGTTCCATTAAGTGGCGCCAAAGTTATAAGCCATCCAAGAGCTGCTTTTCACCAAACCAGTAATGCAGAGGTGTCCACGAACTTTCACAGGACTGTTCGCGAACATCGGAACTGTTCACGGACTTTCGCTGCGAAAAACACCTGTTTTTTTGATTCTTGCAGCCATATTCCATCCCATCCTCATCAACCCTCACCTCCACAGAGATTATTTGATAAGTTTGACAAGTGCAATGTTGTGTTTTTTAATATGTTTTTACCGCGATGTCCGCGGACACCGGTTGTTGTCCGCAAATCCAAGATGGCAGGCGTTTCCAAAAATCTGACGCACCTCACGCTTCACGGGAACCATTCAGCTAACAGGTTGTGTGTCTGCGGACATGACTAAAGTCTATTAGCCAATCGGTGTCCTGTCCGCGGAGCGAACAGAGAAGTGTGTCCGCAGAGCGGACATAGATATCACTATTGTTTTTGCCTTACGTTTTGGTCGTTTAAAAAAACTGCTGGATGGATTTACACCAAATTAACAAAAGCACGCTTTCGGGACCAAGCCACCGCTCCTGCCACAAATTTGGTGAAAATCCGTCCAGCGGTTTGGGCTGTAGGCGTGAGCAAAGTTTGTTTCCATTATGTCTATGGGAAAAAAAGACATTTTGGGACCCCCCCTATAACTTTGCCCCCCAGGACCAAACCTCACCAAACTTTGCAAAAAAATTCTGAGTGGGCCATATACTTTTTTTGCAAAGTTTGGTGAGGATTCATCCAGGGGGAGCGAAGTTATAAGCCGCCCAAAAAGTGCTCTTACTATGGGTTTAGCAAATTAACCATAACTACATGGCCGCTACCACAGGCCATGTAATAATTCACGAAGTAACCAGCTAAATGTCAGTGAACAGCAGCAAACGTTTATAAACAGCTGAACTCCACTCGAAACAAGTTATCAAATTTCTAATTGCGTGGAAACATTTTATAGTAAATCTAACCAACTACGTTTAATTTTCAGGTCTTGTTCTCTTGTTTCAATGTAAAAAAAAAATGAGGGTTAACCACAATTAAACAGCCTGCATGAGGAGATGACTAATTTTGGCTTTGAGAGTTCGGCAAGAATAGCTCAGTATAGGGCTCCTATCATTGAAAATTCTGAAAGAATAAAAGTCGTGTTCGCTAGATGGTCGGGGGCTCTACTACCTAAAATGTTTTAGGTGTGTGGTTTTATCATGGGAGAGATGAGATACATCCTCATATTGTTCAAGGCCTCTTCCTCTTTGCTTTAGGTCTTGCAGGGAAGGGTTAAATCACTTTGCAGCATGGGATTTGCGGTTATTCTTGGTGGTGCTCAGCAGGGGAGTTGCTAGGTCTGGAAAAGACCCGGGGCTAAGCTGATGTTGGAACTGTTGGGACTGGGGGCTAGCTAGTCTTTTGGCTGTAGCTCCTGAGATTCTATCCGGGGCTACAACCAAAAGATCAGGGGCTATAGCCCCCTTAGCCCCCCCCTAGCAACGCCCCTGGTGCTCAGACGGGGGGGGGGGGTAGGGCACCGATCTAAGATGCCAACCAGGGGTACAGAGATTAAATGAAAACATGAATGTCGCTTCCTTTTATCAGCATAAACTCTCAACTGCTCCCCAGCACACACATCATTAAGCTCACATTCCTACCCTCAACACTAATTCTGAAACCCCAGCCAGTTCTTTATCAGATGTTAAGCCCTACATTGTTAAATGAAATAACTCTGAGACTGAATGTATTGCCCTACCTTTACACCCTGCACTCCACACCCAATCACACGGTGCACATTCCTTGCATGAACTCAGAGCCTCAATGTATTACCCTACCTTTACACCCTGCACTCCACACTCGATCACACGGTGCACAGTTCTTGCCAGTACTTGAAGCCTCAATGTATTGTCCTACCTTTACACCCTGCACTCCACACCCGATCACACTGTGCACTTACACCCTGCACTACACAGCCGACCCCTCTGTGCACAGTCCTTGCCAGAACTCCGAGCCTCAATGTATTGCCCTACCTTTACACCCTGCACTCCACACCCAATCACGCTGTGTACACCCTGCACTCCACACCCGATCACACTGTGTACACCCTGCATTCCACACCCGATCACACTCTGTACACCCTGCACTCCACACCCGATCACACTGTGTACACCCTGCACTCCACACCCGATCACACTGTGCACTTACACCCTGCACTACACAGCCGACCACTCTGTGCACAGTCCTTGCCAGAACTCCGAGCCTCAATGTATTGCCCTACCTTTACACCCTGCACTCCACACCTGATGACACTGTGTACACCCTGCACTCCACACCCAATCACACTCTGTACACCCTGCACTCCACACCCGATCACACTGTGTACACCCTGCATTCCACACCCGATCACACTGTGTACAGTGCATGCCAGAACTCGGAGCCCCGATCACGCTGTGTACAGTCCTTGCCCTCCCAGATGTTTATTCTTAAGTAACATGGAACATGTTACAATCAGATCCCATCCATACAATATAAAAAAGGTAAACACTGACAGAAATACTTTTAAAAGCAATGAACTGTGAGTTCAAGTTATCCGCACTGCACGCTCATAATCCATGTAATCACAACAACATAAAACCATTATGCGATCAAACTGGCCGATGACAGATGCTGAAAGAATGGCATGAGGCAGGAACGCTCGAGTCAGATCAAGTTGGAGTGGAAGGCTCAGCGCTCAACAATGTCAACAACTTCTCCAAGCTGTAATTCATCCACAGGCATGATAATACTATAGCACAGGCGAGGTTCAGGCGAGTTCAGAAGTGTACTCTGACATTTGAACAAAACGACACTTTGTTCCGGTGCATGTTTATGTACACCAAGTGTTAAAAAGTGTTACAAAACCCCAAAGACTAATATATGGCCCATGACTACTGGCAGTGAAGCTATAATGGTTCGCTGACGTCTTTATAAACAAAAAAAAAACGTCATTGACTGTGTCGGTCTGATAGCACAGCGAGTTAAGCACTCGGCCCTGCTGCTGTCTGTGTGCATCCTGCTGTGGTAGGTTCGAATCCTGGCAAGGGCAACACTGTCTTTCATCCTTCCAAGAATCACTTGTGTACAGGCCGTTATAAATGACTTATCATATCATGTATCATATCAAGGTTGATAAATTAAGTACCACTCTGGGATAATAATGCCTTCTGTTATTTCAGTGCTCTGAGACCTATGGGTGTGTAGCGCTATATAAGAAATGCATGATTAGTATTACTGGTATGCAGAATTCTCCAAAACTAAAATAAATACAATTCTGAATTGTAGCAACTGTTGAGTGATCTTTAATCAGCTGTTGAGTCATCATTTGCTAGGCAACCACCAGAAAAAGGCTTTGGCTAAAAGGTTCAGAAAAAACACGAAAACCTGGCTTTTCTCTAACCACAACTAAATATAAACTTCTGCTAAATTCCCTCATTGTACTATTTTTGTATTACTGTTCTTGTATTGTACCACATCTGTAAACTGCCTGTATTGTAGACAATTTCATACCTGTAAGTTGCAAGAAGGTAACCTTCTGCAAATCCCCTCACTGTACTATTCTTGTACTGTACCACACCTGTAAACTGCCTGCATTGTAAATAATGTCCTACCTGTAAGTTACCATGTACTGTATATAAAAACTGCGTATTGTTGTTGCGCCCAGATACTCTGGTTGAAGAGCGCCTTATAAATAAATAAATGAACAAACAAACAAAACACCCAAAATACATTATAGCAGAGATGCTCGTATAGCCCTGCTGCCATTGCGGCCCTTCATATAATGCGCTTTGGCCACTACTGACCTCCCCTTTGCTCTGGGGAGCAGGCCCAGCAGTGATGAAGCTGATAGGGGGCCTGCTTGAGGAGTTTAGCACTTCTCTGCTGAACCTGTCCAAGTGATATGTATTTTACCATCAACTTCGACATCAAGGGCAAGACAAAAGGTTGGTCTGCCACAGTCAGGTGGGGGCAACTAAAAAGAATTCAAATATACAAATATGAATACCCCATGCCAGAGGAGGAATCATAATGGAAAACTGTATCGCTTGGATTCGGAATGGAATATTGTTCGTGTGGTCACCTGGGCAGCCCATTTTATTGTAAAGGCCCCCCCATTACGCGTGAAAGGGTTGCCATCCCACGCGAGCACAGCCGGAAATGCAGTAGAAGGCTAAAGTCCATGTGACAACAGATTCCATGAATTCCTACACATGTCCCAATGTCTCTCTTTCACTCACTCTCTCTTTCCTCAGAAGTTCAACCTTAATCTCATCTAAACAGAAAGTGGCGTCTTTGTGGTGCTACCACAGAGTTTGCAAACCTCTCAACTCACACGCTATTGGCAGGTGACATCCGCCTGGGAGTCAAGTCACTCACCAGTCAAGCCCTTTGCATGTCCATGGACTTCACTGGGCTTTCACCCGCCAAAAACAAATGTCTCTGTTTTAACCCACCCGAATGACGGAGAAGTTTGAGTGGTATGGGTTTGCAGCTCCTACTTCAAATTTAAATATTGGCCTGTTTCATGCTACATAGTTCATTGAATCAAGAATGATGAAAAACGGTGTGCAGTCAAAAAATCGAAAACATTTCGTCGAAAGTCATAATATCAAAAACAAAAAGGTAGAAAAAAAAAAGTCGAATGCCCGTTTTTTAAATTATATATTTATTTTGGGGTCCAGGAATAAAAGAAAATGGGTAAAACAAAAAAATAAATAAAAAAGTGGGTTTGGGGGGACCTCCCATTTCGAATAAAAAGCAATTTAAAAAATAAATTCAAAATTTTTGTTTTCCACTTTTTTTTTCTCGATATTATGACTTTCGAAAAAATGACATTCGATTATATCACTATAAACCCTTGCTTAATACCAATGAGTGGTTTCTAAGCGCGGGATAGGGATTGAAACCTGTGTTGTGCTGCATTGTCTTGCATCCAGAGCTATCCTTCCTCCCCACTGTGACTTGCAGTATGAACATTGAACTCAGCAGCCAGAACTTAATGCAGTGAGCTATCTGCCCTGAGGTTGAACATGTGTACAACTAGTGAGAGGTCATCTGTGCATGAGGATGAGGATGGTAGGAGGGAGATGCTGGGAACCACACATGCATTTTGTAGGCAGAGTAGAAGGCCAGACCAGAGTTAGGGCCAATGCTTATTGAAGCAAAGAGGTGAATTAAATTGACGTGTCTGAATATGCTGCAGTGCAAAAAGTGAAAGGGGACAGGGTAGGTGTCAGGGGTGGAAAGTATCTGCCAGCATTCTTCAGCTGCCACAGCCACAGTTGCATGCAGGGGAGAAGACCAGATAGTATGTGGGTCTCTGACCCGGCCATGCCGGTCAGTCAGTGGACCCATATCTCTTCCTCTGCAAACAGTAAGGGTGTCTGTCTCACAAGGGAATTAGGGGCATCGGGAAGAAATGTAATTGTGCATACAAAGCCTTTGCACTTCTGTCAGATGCCAGATGATAGAATTCTGGAGGAGGAGATGGTGGGTGGAGGAAGTTGAGCTCCCACCATATGAGGCACAAAGTAGGGAGAAATGACATAAACCCAGCAACAAAGAGAGCAAACCACAGATGAAGAACCAGAGGCGATTCCTGATAATGACCTGCCTCTAGTTTCCTTGAAAGGGGACAACAATGAAGAACATCAACAGATGAGTCTCTATCCTGAAAGAAGAAGACTCATGCACATCTAGTTTGGTGATACCACAAGTAACGAGGGAGACGAGTCTAAATACAAGGGTTCAGGCACTGACAAGCCCATGCAATTATCAAGAGCAAGCACTGTGCACAGGAAGCAAGCTGCAGACAATTCATGTGCATCAGTGCAGATTTCTTTCCAAAACTGGCTGCCAAAACAGATGCACCTTTGCAGACGGGTTCATCAACAGCACAGACTGCACAGTCAACAACATGCACAGCATCCACTGAAAAGTAGACCTGGAAGCCCCAAAGAAGGTGTAACGTGTAGGGCTCATGTCAGCAGTCCCAAAACATAGGGAGAGTGGAGTTATTTTACATCAGAAAAGAAACGTGCACATCATACCACATGCATATATGAAAAATAAGTGTGTTGGGAACACCAATTTGGGCACCTCTTCTCTGTGGCCCCACAAAAGCTGGTATAATTGCATGCTGAGCAAATGAAAGAGGCAGCAGAGCTGACTCACATTCCTCAACTACTGCAGGCAGTATGCACATTTGCACCACAATCCTGCACTATTACAACAGAGCATCGTGCTGATTCACAAGCCCTGTCAGACTACCATTTTTGCCTGCATTTGGCATTGCACACAGACAGCTTATTTCCCCCTTCCAGTCCATTATTGCTGAGGCTTTTGACAGTGTTATAAAATCAGTGAAAAGACATTACTAGCTCTGGCTATTCAATGGCAACCTTTGTGTAATGTTGGTAATAGATTTACTGCTCGAAACCTTTGCAAAGAAACATGGCTTCAGATGGCTCCTTTTAGTTGCTGCTCCCAGCTGGGACACTGTGTCAGCACTACTTCCTTGGAACCTTAGTACCACACCTCTATGGCCATCTAATGAAAGCTGTGGGAATGGAACTGGACCACTGTGAGGGTACGAGAGGCTCTCTAACAGTGCACATGTGTCCCAGTGCTCACCTCCCCTAATACCTCTCACCAGCAAAACCCAGGACAGCAGCCCCGGCTTTCTGGTCACCAGCAGGCCACCTTGTGTATGGGAGTATTTGACAGAAAATCTCACAGGGGAGTTGATCTGAGAGAAGAGACAGGGGTCTGTGGCACATTGGCTCACTCCCTATGATTTATAAGTGGGCTTGGTGGCAGCTGACAATGGGTCAATGTTCTAGCTTCCATTAGGATAGGGGAAACCATTCATGTGCCCCGCCTTACCCATTGCAGTGAACCGCTTTATAAGCCAAAAGTTATCCCTCGATTAGCCACTCCTGTAGCACCCAAAATATGTTGCAAAAGACCGAGTCACATCACCACCTCCCTTACAACCAGGTGAAAATTGCAAATGGCGACTCAATGGATTTCAATCCTCCAAATGCTATAGGGTGTAACTGGAGAGTGAGTATTTAACTCCTAGACAGTGGCAAATGGTCAATGTTTGCTCTGTACTGCAGCCTTATGAAGCGGCTACCCAGTGGGTTAGGCTGTATGCTACAGTCACTCGGTGAGGTGCTGCAGATGGCTTCTCAGCTGAAATTAGAACTAGCTAATGTAATACATGAAGATGAAATGTCTGGTTATTGGATTGTTGGGAGGAAGATGAATGTGGAGTGCTTTCTATCACCTTTTCTTGACTGACGGTTTAAAGTCGAGGTGGCAATGTTAAACGAAGTGTGCGCATGAGGGTGAGGAAAACGCAGAGTGCTGCAAATCGCAAGAGGACATGTAAGCCATGTGCAAGGATGCAGTAAGGAAGCCTTTATACACCTGGATACAACAAGAAAAGAGAGCCATTGTGGGACCCCACTAATAGCATTTATTTCATCAGAAAGTGCACACTCACTCTACACAGCTTCTGACACAGGTTCATTACCATGTTCTCAGCACATGCCAACTGGGGGTGATGAGGATCCACTGCGATTCTGGATTGGCAAATGATCAGTGTGGTCATTTGCACTTGCTGAGTTAGCTGTGGAAACCTCTGCCGCCACCCGGCTAGTGCGCAGCGTGATAGGGTCTTTAGCATTGCTTTGACCATTGCCTCAGACTGCAGCATATGCCTCAGTGACATCACATGAGAGAGCTCACAGTCATTGAAATGAATGAGCATCTTATTGTGGAAGACTAAGACAGGAGGAAACACCGCACCCGCCTCTTGAAAAACCACACAACAGATTCTCCAGATGTGAAGAATGATGTGACAGCTGGAGAGTTTGATTCTGATAGTAGTGGTCGAGTGCTTTGCAAAAGACAATTTTTAGCTTTTCTTTCCTCAATTTGGCTCTACTGGCCACACACTTCACCACTAAAACTCTGGACATCCTGAGCACACTTGCTAACCTCCCGCCCAGCTCGTACCTCACTCCCTTGCATCCAATGGCTTCTTCACACACTCCTTCCTCATCTCTTTCCTCCTTCTCCCTGTCACACCTAAATAAGTCACCAGAGTTGTCTGCTCCATGAAGGTATCTTCCAAAAAGGTTTCCCCTTGCTCCTCCAGAACCATCAAGGACAACATTGGCTCTCTTGCCCCTGCACTCACTGATCTCTGCAACCGCTCTATTGCCATTGGATCTTTCCCCTCTTCCCTCAATCACTCCCGTGTGCGCCCCCTCCTGAATAAAACCTTCAGCAGACCCTACCTGTCCAGCCAACTACCACCCTATTTCTATCACTCCCTTCCTTGGGAAACTGCTGGAGAAGCTGGCCTTTCCACAACTTACCTCACACACTGAACTTGTTGGTGTCTCCACGACCATCAATCTGGATTCCGAGCATCCAGAGTCACAGAAACTGCTTTTCTGAACACAGTAAAGAACTGTTCACATCTTTGGACTCAACTCTCCAGCTGTTCTCATCCTACTCGATCTCTCCTCTGCCTTCGACATAGTCAACCATTCTATCCTCATAAAAGGCTCCATTATACCCTTGGCATCTCGGAGCGGGCACTGGACTGGCTGATCTCCTTCCTAACTAATTGATCGTCCCAAGTCATTTTGGGCCCCTTCTCCTCACCTACTTCCTTATCAACCTGTGCTGTCCCAAGGGCTCAAACCTCTCCCCCTGGCTCTTCAACACCTACCTCGCTCAGCTGGCAATCCTCATTTCCTCCTTCTCCACCAACTTCTAGTGCTACGCAGATGACACAGAACTCTTTTTCAACCTTCCTGCTGACCCTCTTCCAGTTTCCATCATTTCCCGACTGCCTATCTGCTATCCAGTCCTGGTGCACGTCCAACAATCTCTGCCTCAATGCCAGCAAGACCAAGATCATTCCCATTGGGACCCGTTCTTCCTCTTTTTTCCCCCTCTGGCCATCCTCTATGGGCTCTCCCCTTGCTCCTTCACCTGAAGCCAGAAACCTTGGAGTCATCTTCGACTCCTCTCTCTATTTCCTCCCTCACACTCAGGACATTGCCAAGAATTCCCACTTTCAACTCTTTCTTCTCAAAGGAATACTCCCTTTTCTCACTTCGCCCCAGAACCTCAATGCTACCCGAGCCCTGGTTCTCTCTAGTGCAATGGCCTTCTCCTGAATCTACCTTCTTCAACTCTACGACCCCGCCAGCTAATCCAGAATACGGCAGCAAGAACTATTCTTGGCATTGAGCCCAGGGACTGCATCTCTCCTTCCCCAAAAACTCTTAAATGACTCCTGGTTGCTGCACAGATTAAATTCCAATCCTTCTGCATCATCCACAAGGCTGTCTGGGGCCTGGGACCACGCTATCTGCAACGTTCTCTTACTAAATACTCTCCCTCTAAACCTCTAAGGTCCTCTGGCACCAACTCTCTGTGTGCAAAGCGTTTCAGTAAACATAGGGCCGCAAGCCGATCACTTTCTTCAGCTGGCTCCCTCTTATGGAACAGCTGCCCCCTTCCTCTACGTCTTGAGCAGGACTTCCTCAAATTCTAGAAGCTTCTCAAGACTTACCTCTTTCCCTCCTCCTTTCCTTCTTACCTCCTCTGATAATCTCACAGTCACTGTGATTGGTGACCAGGACCCTTATGTATCCTTCGGGATCCTGGCATCCCACACCCAATCGCCCCAGCCTCTGCCTACCTCGCAGCACTTGCCTTGGCACCCACCGGCTTCCTTCCTGTAGGCTTGCACTATCTACCTAATGCGGCTCCATGTTGCTTAGCACTTGCTTTACTATGTACTTCATGAGCTGCTCATCCAAGAGCACGGACATTCCAGCTCCTACCCCCACTCCCACCTCCCCTCTTCCCAATGAACTTGCACGTTCTGAACACTAACAAGGCATAGTAGGTTTGTTCCTCATCCTCCACTGTATTTATTGCTTCAATCCCATGTGCCCTCTCTATTGCCCTGTGGGCGCTTTGAAACAGAATTGACTTACTGTATAGGCGCTTAACAAATGCAAATAAAATTAATTAATAAATCACATTCCCCAAATAATTATCCTGTACACAGAAAATGATCCCCGGGGGCAAGTCGGGGCATGCAGGGACAGGCCCATTCAAAAGGAATAAAGCTGGCATCAGAGTGGGGGAGTCTCGAGAATGAGGATGTATTGAGGAGAGGGGGCACTGGAAAAGGTAAGAGGAGCTACAAGGAGGAGAGGATATGATTTGGAGATGAGAGGAGGTGATTTGGAGAGGAGGATAGCAGGATACCTGGAGAGTGGGAAGAGGTGCGAAACAGTGGAATGTGGAGACAAAGATGGAGAGGCAGGTAAATATCAGGAGGAGGTGGAGAGGTTTTAGAAGGAGGAGAAGGAACATCAAGTGGAAAGGAAGAGGTGGCAGGAAGAGAATGAGAAGAAACATCAGAAGGTGTTGAGGTGCAAGAAGGAAGAGGAGAAGGAGAGATATCTGGAGGAGGTCGAAAGGTGTGAGAAGGAGGTGGATGAGAATAGATGTCAGAAGACAGAGAGGTGTCAGGAGGAGGTGATGGTAAAAGGAAGAGGAGAGGAGATATCAGAAGTAGGTGAGAAAAGGGCAATAGGAGGTGAAATATTAAGGGGAGAAGGAAGAGGTTGTAGTGGGTCAGTTTTAGGCTTTAGCTTACCTGGGTATTTTTCAGCAGTCCTTCTGTGATGGAAATAAGGCCTCTCCTCTCCCGATGCCAGGGTTGTCTGCCTTAGACAGACAAAGCTGGCAAAGAGAAGGAAAAACCCAACTAAACTCCTGTGGGAGTAACAAACCTTGGTGCTGTTTGATGTGCTGAAGAAGCTAGATTGATGTCCTGGATGAAGCTCGAGACGGCAGAGTTGGAATGCCCACTGAAGTCTGAATAGTAGAGCAAAGCCAAGAGTACTGGAGGCAAAAGGGATTGGAGTGAAGCAAATGTAGGCTGTGCAAAAACCCACGAATTACAGGAGGCACTGCCAGCAGGAAAAAAGGGTGTAACAAGAGAGATGAAAGTCACAGTAGAATAGGAGAATAGGAGCGTTCCCGCACCAGGGATAAGTTGCAACGCAAGGCGCTGTGTACAGGTGACTGTTTTGTGAGTCGCCGGGTGGAAGCTCCTCCTCCAAAGGTTTAGTACCCGATTGGAGGTCATGTTGTGGTTGGCAGAGGTGGTCTGGTTTGTTGGTTGCCATCCACCATGGGGCGCCATGTTGTGGTTGGCTAACACAGACTAACTTAGTGGTTGGCAATTTCTGGAGCGTGCCATATCTTGGTTGATGAGTTGCTGTACTCGGTTGGCGGGTTGTACGCCACCTGTCATGTAAGGACCAGAGACGGAGCCTGGTTCTAACAGTTATATAGGAGAGATGCTAAACCAGTAAAATTGTTATAAAACCATTGGTGGGCTTGAAAGGGAATGGCTTGAATGGGGTTGAAGCCCTAGAATGGCTGAGAGAGTAGGTACTATAAGTGAGCAACATGCCTGCTGGACAGGGTGTATGGGAGGAAACATGAGAATGTTCTGAAGTGACAAAGAGGTCACAGGAACTTAGAGAGATGGGCTTCATGCAATTTCAACTTCACCCTGCTGAGTGATAATTGACTCCAGGTGAGTAAATGATGGTGTGCTATGTGCATGTGCAGAATGAAGGGAGCAATTGACTCTATCCTTGGCTACTTGCTTTTAACGTGACATTTTACCTCTAATGGCCTGTGCAGGATTACAAGAGAAAGGGGAACACAGCAGGGTCCCTAATGAACGGGATTGTCACTCAGGTGTGAATACACTAACAAGAATAATGAGTAGGCAGAGAAAGCCTTACTAAACCTCCATCCAACACAGCTTAACCCGCAAGAAACCAGGCGTGGCCTTGAGTTCTAGGTTTGAGGGCCCCCATCCTCCTTTAGGAGAATGCATGGATCCGGACTTCAATGACTTGCAACTACTGCAGGATCATCACCGTTATGAAAGTGGTGCAGAACAGAAGGACCTTTGGACAATTGTAGAAAAGTGCAGAGAACGCTTAAGCAACCTAATGAATCACTGCGTGACTGAAAAGCCGCAGGTTTTTCTGGGAGGGACCCTGGATTTGTAAGGCTATTGGAACCCAAATAGAGGAAAAAACCCTTTTGAATCCCACAAATCTGTGGGATTCAAAAGGGTTTGGTGACAGGAACCATTTAATGCTCCTCTGCCTGAATTTCTTCAGTCTATGGCAGCAGCACCATTCCCTGTTCTCCCCTCTGCCCATCACCCCTATAGACCTCGGTAGCTACCTTTCCCAGAGGGTCCTGGAGTACCAGCTCCTCCTCGACCACTCTAAGTGCAAACGACCTCGAGTGACTCTGCAGCTACCACAACCTCCTCTGGATTGGTAGCCACATTTTGCTCATATTCCTTTGGCCCGTCCTGATCCACAATCTCTCTCTCTCTCTCTCTCTCTCTCTCTCTCTCTCTCTCTCTCTCTCTCTCTCTCTCTCTCTCCTCAACCTCTGTTACCAGCTCAAAGTCCATTTGATCCTCCACTGGCTCTCTCCACATGCCTCCTTCCTGGCTGCCCACGCCAACTCTGACACAGATGTTGAGGAGTAGTCAAAATCCTCCTCTGCCACTCCCCACCACCAGCACTACCTCCGAATAAAACATATATTTTGGTCATTTGCACATTGACACTTTAGGCAACAAAGGACAAAAGGCAAAAAAGGAATTTACGCTGGAGTCGCACAAAAATAAAGTGTTCTCGGAACACGCAAAGAGTAGGGAAGGTGACTGAAAAGGAAGATTTCTTGTGTTCACACACAAAGGTTTCTCTATAATTGGAGGAAAGAAAAGGAGTTCGAGCACACTTTTCACGATGTATACATCTTACGGGGTGACACAGAGGGGAAAGGAGAAGGGAAAGTGCAAGAATAACCTTTCTTGTTGTTTTACTTTTGTTTATAATGGGTGAAGATTCAAATTGAAAATTACAGAGGCAGCCTAAAAAACACAGAAAATATGGGATAAAACAAGGATCAAAAAAAGAAAAATAACAGAAACAGATAAATGAGGTTCAAAGAGAGATAACGGCACAAATGACCAACACTCTCCTCCAAAACTCTCCCAAACTCACCAAAAACACAGCCAAACCCCTCCAAAACCACTGATTTGTGAGCTTGTCCTGCCGATTCTTAACTTGACAGCCAAACAAAACTCACAAAATAAGCAGAATGCAAGCTGGTCATTAAGGCCCTTAAACCTGTTTTAGAATGGTTCTGGACCTCTGATTGGTTCTTTGGACTCCCCTATAAAGTCTTGGGCTTTGCAATTGGACAAGAGGCCTGGAACATCCCCTTTAGACCTGAAGCAAGGACCCTACCCTTTAGACAACCTGCAAGAATCCCACAGGCTGGGTCAAACCTATCAGGAAAAGCTTGACCTTCCGTGAAGCACATTTGAAGAAGGTAGACATCAATATACTTACTCTTGCTTTCAGCACTAGCGTGGAGTCCCTTCATTACAGAACTGATGTCTGGCTCTATGGTTCACATAGGTATCGTTCCCAGTAGTTTTTGTGTACAAAAGATGATCTTGAATTGGGGGTGAAAGATAAAAACAAAATAGGATTGCAGTTGAAATCCACCAGGTGCTTCTAGTCTAAAAGGAAACACTGATGGTTGGAAACACTGAAGCTAAGGCTTGTTAGTGACAAGTAGCACACCATTGTTTTTTCAGCTCATTGTGCCATTACAGAAGAGGCTCAAACGCATAGGAATCGGTCTAGACGGCTAGACGGCACCCCCAAAGGAGGAAGTCCATTGCAAACATCTGCAACCTGTGCAGGGAATACAATGTGTTCTAACATGCTTTAAGCTTGTTACCTCTGACCCCGAAGGGTCAGCGTGAGTCCCATGCAAAGTGAGCTTGGGACCAAAGTATGGACGCATACCTTCCAAAGAAGGAGATTTAGTGAGAAAACCCAAAAATTGAGGGGGCGAGCGGGCGGGCGTGGGTACAAATCTAGTTTACCTGATGCTGCTAATGCACGCCCTTCCTGTTAACTATTTTCCCTCTTCCATCTTGTGATCAAGTTTCTCTTTCTAAGCCCACCACTCCTGCCGGGAGGCAGAGCCACAAACAATCACCAAATAGATGCTGGAACTAGGGGCTTGATGGTCACCCCGGATAATGGCCAAGTATTAAAGCTTTGTGGTGGCGGTCGGGGCATGCCTGCTCTTCTACGCGTATGCATCCTGGTGCAGAAAAAGGGATGAACTCATGTTCCTGCAATCTGAATAGCATGGCATAGCACGTCAAGCATGTCATTTTTTACAATAAATATTTACTTTCATGGAATCTAGAGAAAAAGTCATCCTTGCGGTGCTATTTCCCAATTTCTGCTGCCAGATTTCTACTGCATGCCTCGCGTGCCCTCACTTGTTTCCAAGTGAGGGGACTGAGGAAAGGCGTGCTTCTCAAGAGAATTGCCAGCTTTCTGGAAACTAAGAGAAAGGGATTATCTTGCAGGGAAAATGGTCCACACTGGGAAACAGATGTTGCAGGGCCGTAGTCTTCTTTTTCCACATATTCGGGCTGCATGTTCTGTCGGCGGCCAGTAAAGGGAGGGCGACGTTTTAATGACTTTGGGGAACCCACAAACACATATGAAATACTGTCTCTTCACTTATCCCCCTGCTCTGGATTCAGCTCCCTCCCTTATAACTCACCTTTCTACCAAAAACATGGCTCTACCAATAACCTGCCAAACGTCTGTTAGTTCAAATAAGTTGATTGCGGATGTCAATAAAAACACTATTGCATTGCCTAACTTGCTACTAATGGCCACTCCCCTTTATAGCTAAACATGTCATCTAGAAACTCTCCCTAAGCATCATCTGGTCAAGTGGCAACATTTTCCAGGGGGATTAGTTGGTAATAAAAATGATGTGTACTGTTCCTTCGGGAAACAGGCATTTTCTGGAGTGAGCCGCTTAAATAAAACACCACCGCGAAATGCTCTCTATGTATTTGGTATCAATACTCTTCATGCTGTTGAGAGCATACAAATGGCAATTCTTACAAGGCAACTTAAAGGCGATTGGAATCCCGCTTCAAAGTTTCACAGTCGCCAGAAATAAGAACAGTGAGTTTCGGCTAACTCAATGACACGTAAGGGATCCACATGTGTCTTTTGTGCAAAGCACTATTAATGATATTTTAGTAAGCTGGCACAGGCTCCATAAAACTCAGGGGTCTTCAAACGTTGGCTCTCTATTTGTTTGGACTACAACTCCCTTCAGCCAGTCAGCATTGTCAATAGCGATGGATCATGGGAGTTATAGTCCAAACCATCTGGAAAGACACATGTTTCAGACCCCTGATATAAATAATGTTTTTCTGCCACTCAGATAAGCATCCTCATGGTCTGGAACATGTCCTATTATAATCCATTGTGGTCACAATTTAGGACGCAAAGATAGAAAGCCTAATAACTGTAAAATCAGGGTCTGGATTTATTTCTTGTAGAAAAGAAAAAGCCGGGTTATCATCAGCACTCGCGTAAAACTGAAAATATCAGTTTGGGTGGAAAATAAAAAGCAGAAAGAAAATAGAGGGTAGGGGTAAAGTAGAAGCAATTGAGTGTGTGAGTATAGAGGGACACCTCCATACGAGTCAACTTAAAGTGGGTGGTGAAGAAGTTTGGTAAAATAATGAAAAATAAAATAGACATGAAAGATTATGCCAGCATGCCTAAAAAGTCAGATTCAAGACACTCCCTGTCGTCTGCACTAATGGAAATTATGTTCCTTGGAACATTCAAAACGCGAACTGTCACTGTAAATTCTCTGTACATTACCTGCTTGTAATTCTCTGTGTATGTCTCTGATACGTAACTAAGCTATGTCTGTAACAAGCGGCACGATGCCCTTGGGCTGTTGCGCGCTTTACACATCCGAATAAATAATTAAATTGCCCCATTGTTCAATCTGCAGGCTATACTAGAAGGTTTAGCTAACACATCCGATAAAGCCCACAGGCTGAACAATGGGGAAATGCTGGTTATATGTAGCTAACACATCCGATAAAGCCCACAGGCTGAACAATGGGGAAATGCTGGTTATATGTAGCTAACACATCCGATATGGCCCACAGGCTGAACAATGGGGAAATGCTGGTTATATGTAGCTAACACATCCGATAAAGCCCACAGGCTGAACAATGGGGAAATGCTGGTTATATGTGGCTAACACATCCGATAAAGCCCACAGGCTGAACAATGGGGAAATGCTGGTTATATGTGGCTAACACATCCGATATGGCCCACAGGCTGAACAATGGGGAAATGCTGGTTATATGTGGCTAACACATCTGATATGGCCCACAGGATGAACAATGGGGAAATGCTGGTTATATGTGGCTAACACATCCGATAAAGCCCACAGGCTGAACAATGGGGAAATGCTGGTTATATGTGGCTAACACATCCGATAAAGCCCACAGGCTGAACAATGGGGAAATGCTGGTTATATGTGGCTAACACATCCGATAAAGCCCACAGGCTGAACAATGGGGAAATGCTGGTTATATGTAGCTAACACATCCGATAAAGCCCACAGGCTGAACAATGGGGAAATGCTGGTTATATGTAGCTAACACATCTGATATGGCCCACAGGCTGAACAATGGGGAAATGCTGGTTATATGTAGCTAACACATCCGATAAAGCCCACAGGCTGAACAATGGGGAAATGCTGGTTATATGTGGCTAACACATCCGATAAAGCCCACAGGCTGAACAATGGGGAAATGCTGGTTGTATGTGATTTGACCGACCCAAATTTCAGAGTGGTACATTTCATCGAGACCATAATACTGCGTTCTTTTTTCTTTATTTGGGGGGTAACCCCCCAAATTCCCCTGTTTTTCACCTTTACAACGCCACCCCAACCCCATCCTGACTCATTTTAACCCCTTACCCCATATATATTTAATTCATATTTTCTGTGTTTTTTGGTGTTATGTACTTCAGTGAAATGTACCACTGTGTTTGGTTTTCGGTAAAATGACTCAGTACCGAAATGCTGTGTCACCCGCACAGTCTACCACTCTCAGCGTGGTGCTTCCTGTCATCCCGGTAGCGCTGCTACAAGCCCTGCCACCAGAAATGCTCTTCACTTCACTTGGGCCGCCCCTGACAGATGCATCCTGGGACATCAATCATACATGTTCCGTCCTCTAGCCTCTCCTTACCTGCAACCTACGTCGTTCCTGTCAGATGCGGCCCAGGACCTGTATCTGCTACCTGTCACTGCTCCGATTCTCAGCTGACACCTGACAGATGCGACCCGGCATGTAAATTAGAGGCCAGCCTCTTTCTTGCAGCGACCCAGCATGTAAATTAGAGACCAGCCTTTTTCTTGCAGCGACCCGGCATGTAAATTAGAGACCAGCCTCTTTCTTGCCATGTCCTTAGGTTGCTATGGACTCTCTTGATCCAATTCCCTGACTGACCGCCAGTAGAATCCTCAGCCCCAGTACTGTGCTCCCTTATTTTCTTTGTAATCTCTAAAAATGAAACATAATAGCGTTATACAACCACCCTCTGACCATACCGTGAGTTATGGGCCCATAAACCTTGTAAAAAGCCCTTGCTGCTCTTGTACCTTTGCATTGGTTGTTAGTGCCCAAATGTCCTGGTACGGTGTCTATGTAGCTTAATTAGCTGAATGTCTAGACACATTTATAGCTTATTGTAAGTTTGATGTTGGCAAACAAAACAATCAACACCAAAAGGAGCAATGCAAAAGGAAATTACCCTGGAAACACAAGGAAGCCTGGGGACATAACATGGCATCTCCAAGAAGGTAATGCGACAGACCCGCGGGGCGTCTATGGCAGTGACCTTTCTACGAGGGCTGTGCTTATCCATCCACACAATAGTCAAATGAAGTGGGGCTTTCGGAATGACCAAAGCTAAAATCTACATTGAAACTCACTTGCGCCCATTTTTGACGTTTGTGTCTATTGTGACTATCATGGAAACTAGGCTGGATTCATTCATGTAATACAAAGATCTGGAGGAGGTTAGTTGGGATATTTGCAGAGTGCAGCATATTCCACGAGCGGTTTCTTGGCACAAGAAGGTTAATCCAAAAAGATGCCAAGGAATGTGTGTGTACAGACTTACTAGAAGAGCTTTCAAGCTAAGACTGGTATAAATCCGCAAATTGTCTAAGGAAATAAAAGAACCACATTTTTGTTTTTTAAAGATGACATGACTCTTGACAGTCATGTCATGTTACCACATATTCTGTGCAAAGCATGAGAATTAAAAAAGCTATAAAGAAACACTGGCCAATGCTACAGTTGGACCCACAACTACAACACCTGTTTCCCAAGCTTCCAACATTTGCATACAGAAATAGCAAATCTCTACGGAAGAGTCTAGGGAAAGCTGAGATTCCACCTTCAGGGATATCGACTCAATTTAAAGGCACGATTCCGTGCCACAACTGTCAACACTGCAGCAATATCATTAAAGGAAATTCCATCTCACATCCCCACTCAGGAAAACCCATACTGCTAAAACATTCTTGTACCTGCGATGCCCAGAATGTCATATACGCATTGAAATTCCCATGTGGGCTCTACTACGTTGGAATGACAACTAGGGAGGTGAAAACGAGATGGACCGAACATAAGTCCAATATCCGTACTAGGAACCAGAAGTCACCCGTCTCAGCCCATTTTGTAGAAAAACGCCATACTGTAGCACAGTTGAAATTTGTTATTTTAGAGCAGGTAACAGCTGGAAGCAGAGGGGGAGATGTACAACGAATGTTGGCACAGAGGGAGATCCTATGGATCGAGCTTTTGGACTAACTAAGCCCTCGAGGCATGAACATTGAATTCGACTTAATGCGTTTCCTGTGAATCTGCAATGTTTACTCTACATGTTGTAAAAACTTTTTCCACGCTGCGGCTAACATTGATTTTAACTTCATCTCTCTGAATCTTTACTCCTTAGATCTGCTGACTAGACTGCGAAATTATCTTTTTTTTTTATACCCGCATGTAATTCTATGTAAATGCAATTACATTTTGTAATCTGGATACTCATGACTATGAGCTTTGCCATCATATATGGCGAATGTGGGCTAGGCCACATGGATGCAGCACCAGTGTTAAATTTATGCTCTCTGTCTGTGCGGAGCTCAGAAGGAATTTGGAATCTGATATGAGACATGTTGACAAGTTATTGGTGTCAGTCTTGAAGTACTTCCAAGCAATGTAATCTTTGATCTAAATAATCAGGTTGTCAAAACTGCTACGTGCTAGATTTTATTAATGCACCATTTAATTATGTGTCACGAAAGCCTCATTGGTAGCATATATTTGTATGTTGATGAAGTTACACAACATATGGTAGACACTACTATCTGCAACATTGTACTCAGGAGATCGATGTGCGAGTACACATGCCACGGGTTAACTGCAGCATGAACAACTCCTCCTTGGATCGCATACACATACATACTTGACACCGCTGACAAATGGCCTTGGTGCAGCCCTCGGGAAACCCTACCTAGAAGGAACTTAATGACTGGTGCGCCATGGGGGCACCCCGCAGCTTTTTCATACCGTGGTTGTGCCCCCATGCGCACTAGTCTTCCTTCTTGTTCACAATAAACATATACTTGTCCAGGTTTACCTGAATCCTTCATAAGGATCGTTTTATTCTGTGTAGAGGTTAGCGCCAACGCGCAAACCAAACTAATTACATAATTGCACGAAATCCCTATCTCCATGACAACGGATGTTTGGGCCAGGGATCCCACACCAAGATGGCCACCGTCCGACCTCCCCGTGCGCATGCACGGGGTTTCCGAGACAAACTTGAACGCTCCCCGCGGCCGCGCTGCTTTCAGTACAGTAGTCGCCGTGGTTGGAGAAGCTCTGTGACACGATGAGTGAAGGCATTGACCTGAATGAGATTACGATATGGGCAGGCTGCACCTCGATGCATGCCGTACGCTGGGGAGGCATGAAGGGAAGTATATTGAGATGCTGTCTCCTCTATCCCACTCTAAGGATCGGACACACATTGGACTACTGTCTACCGCCTGAGTCCATATTGGTACCTTTGACCAGAACTTAAATTCACAGAAAATATTACTTATTCAATTGTAGGGTTCTCGCCGTACTGTGCCTGGCCGCCTCCCAGTCTCCTATGATTGCCATCTGAAGACCGGGTGAGTGCAGTGGTGCTGCTTTAATTACATTTCTTCTGACTAAGGTTAAATCTGACTCTTCTTAGGTTCCTTACCTTGGCTCCCTATTTTTGATTGTTTTCATGATAAGTCAAATTCTGGATCTCTCCATCCCTCAATGATAGGTCAGTAACTTTAGCCTCCCTTTATCTTACGTTTAGCCTCACTTTGTCTTTATTCTTGTTAGTTAACTAAATGAATGTCCCTTTGAATTGCCCACAGGACCAGAATTAGGAATCTACTACTTCTTGTAGCACACCATATATAGGAACAGAGAAGCCCCCACCCTGAAGATGGATCTTTGATCCGAAACACATTGGCTGATTGTTTAAATCTAAAAAGGGTTTTCCTGGAGGGAGTCAACCACTCCAAGAGACAATTGCGTCTAACACACTTTTCACTAACACTCAAAAAAAATATTTTTATTGCTATGCTCACTATTTCTTTGAAGTATCAACCTTTTGTTTGAAGTGTCAATGTTTCTTGATCTTGTCATGAAAGACAATAATGTTGAAATTGATCACTTGTATTTGTGTAAAACTAGAGAATTAAAAGATTCTCTGAGAATTAAGTTTGAGACTGTGTCTATTGAATGAAGAATATCATTTATTTATTTAATGAAAGGTTTGCGACAAAGTATAAATGCTAACTATTTGTATCTAATCAGAGTATCTATGAATGCACAAATATATATCTAAGCCTCCACAGGTTAAAGTCTACCAAAGTATTAATGAATGTTGATTGGGACTTTCTGTTCCATCAGGAGTGCATTTGGGCCTAATGGGTAGAAATACACAGTGCTGTTTTTTGACAATTTCCATGTCCCAAGTAGCCTTGTGATGTTTGCCCGTTTGCACTTGAAATAACAATTAGAATCTCATTACACTTAAGTAGAGAGATATATCTGAAAGTTCAATATACATTGTTTTATAAATCGCAAGTAGCTGTGCACCCCTGCACCCCAAATCCTTTGATGACTCTTGACAGCACCACGATTTGCATGTAGATTATTCCAAGGTTGAAGCCCCAGATAAGGTATGCAGCACTCTCTTGATTGACTCCTATTAACTCTGGGTACAGTAAAAGAATTTAACATTGCCTGGAAAAAAGGCAAATATATGCATACAAAATCTTGATTAGAATTGTAGCTAAGCAGACATGTTCAAATTATGAACATGTGTATTGATTTGAGAGGGACTGGGCCTCACATTTAGTGTGATGCCTCTGCTTGACTGAGAAAGACAATTCTTTTTTAATCAAGTTTAATACATTCTGTATTTACTCTCACGTTTGAAATTGCTGCCCTAGCACAACTATTTAGAGAAACACTTCTACTGCTGAAATTATATTAAAGAATGTGGATTTTGCTTTCAGAGTGAGCACTGTTGAGTTGTAATGCGAGCTTGTATTCATCATATGCAGCTGTCCAACCTATCTCTGGGAGACTCAGAATTGACTTCGAGTGTCTGGAAGAACTACGCTTGACAGAACTGTAATTGTGTTAAATGAAGAAGTCCAAAGCCCCCTTGATGAGATCATAGAATATTCTGCTCACTGCTATGAAACCAATAGAATGAAAAAGGTATAAAGAGAGGTCAATTGAGGTGCTGCAGGATCACAGTCTAGGATTGCATGGGACCTGTATGTTCTTCTTCTCCATGTTCACCTGCATTACTGCCATTCAAGATTTGATGAACTAACCTCCCCTGAGACTGAGCTTGTTTGATTTCCGTAACAATTGATACATTGGTCAATGGGTGCCCAAAGAGAGTCACGTGTGGGCCTAATCTGCAAATTCCCCCAGAGCCCACTGGAGCAATAAAGATGCTTTTGACTAAACGGGGATCTCCCGGAAGGTATTGTCCGTAGGTCAGAGAGCCTATGGTCAACTGAAGGATGAGCCATTTGTTATTCCAAGGTTAGTTCAGTGAATATTCTGTATTTGTTGTATTGTGTATGACTCTGTTAACTGGTATCCTGGGTCTGTCGGTAAGAGTGCTCTTAAAAGCCCATCTGGCCTGGGGAGAGTAGACTGTCGCATCAAGCACTTGCAGCAATAGACTACGTTTGTTGGGATTTCATAGTGTAGGGAATCAGTATTCATCTTTGAATGACACTTGGTTGAAAAAAGAGAAAAAAAATCTGGCCCATATACAATTCAGAACCTTTCAACAGCTTTGCACCTACCCCATTAGTCCAACCGGAAAATAGGTTGTCAAATGGAGACAACGGCAGAGATTACTGTATGCAGGCCAAAAAGTGACCACCTGAAAGAGTTTGTTGCTTGTCAGTGCACCCTTTTCAAATCTGATTCCGTTGAGCTGTTATTGCCTTGATGTGTGAACAAATGCGGCTTTGGTAAAGACTATTTCTTTCTTGAGTTGGCTCAGTTCCGGTGTTCTCTGGTGGATGTGGCAATGGCAGGGACACTCATTAGAGTCTCCCTAGTTTCAGTTGCGTCCGCAAAGGAGACACTAGTGATGGCGACAACTAGTTTAATCGTCTTTCAAGGTGTGTGTATGTTCACCAATTATTTACCCAAGACTAGCAAGTTTCTGGATCAGGAAAATTCTTCATAGTTTAGAAGTTATATGCAGATAAGGTACTCAACCTGCAGTGAAAAGGCTTAGCATGTATATCCACAATTACTTCTTTCACAGCTAACAAGCCTCCAGCTAATCTGAAACCGGTACAATCCGACCAAATTGAAAGCCAAATATAACTTCTATCATACAAAAAATATTCCTGCTTTTTTATCATATCTCAGCAACTTTACTCACTTCCAAGAGAATATAATGTGGGCAACTATCCTTGAGAAAGGGCCAGATAGGTCTTGAAACACACGTTGGGTGTCCACATTGTTTGCAGTTAACTCAAAAGCAGGAGGTGCATATTGTTAGCTTGATAGCTTAAGTGAAACACAGACATTACTGTTTGTGTGTTTATGGGATGTAATAATTTAAACAGACTATGCATTTTTATGCACCATGAAAACTAAATGATTTTATATATATGAAAGAAAGGTATGTTGTTAGAAATACATTTGACTGTTTAATACATGGCTTTGTAGTCCATTCAGGATAGAAATAAAAAAGGTAAATCCACGAAATTGATGAGGTTGTTCCAAATATGACACACCTGTACAGGAAGGATCGAAGAACAGAGTCCGATTCAGAGAGACTTTCTTCAGCTCCAGTGAAGGAAGTACTCATGAAGATGCAGGGCCTAGTAATAGAGAACTTGGGCAACCATGCTTTCTAAGGCGAGGCGATTTTTCGTGGAATGAGCGCCAACAACAGACAAAGCTGGGGTATAAGGGGGAACACCGAACTACATTTTTTAGAGAGAGAGAGAGTTGTAAGGGTACGGAAGTAAGGCTCAGACCCAATGGTGGAATATTTTTGGTTAGAATCTTGTATTGATCAAGAAAGAGTTGGACAAATGCCTCTCTATCCCTAAAACTAAGAGGGGTGTCCCTTCCTCAAAGAAAACAAGTGAAATTGTCAGGATGTCCAAAACTAAAATGTCCATCGCTGTCGTTTCTCAAAAAACGACTTCTTTCCCCAACATGAATAACTTAAATCGACTGTGCAAGGATGATCTCTTCCCAAAGTAAAGTGTTCATTGTAGTTCCAAACAACAGAAAAGTTCACATTCTCTCGGGTAATCAAAGCTGATGAAATAAACAATGTTCACAAATGTAGCACTCCAAGGCTAGGGCCGTGCTCCTTTCTGCTAGACTCCTTCTTGTTCTACTTTCCTTCCTTTTGGGCTTTTGAGCCCCGTATTTCCTTAGGTAAATGTCACTCAATTCACAAGGATATGTGCTCCTTATCCCACCAACTTGGCACACTTCCCCACTAAGTGTAGGATTCCCTCTAATTAGTTATTTTCACTTCCAGTGTTCTTGACCCACTTCGCCTCAGACTCTCATTAATTAGTCCTCTTCAGTTCCGGGATTTTTGACCCTCTTATTCTAAAAACTCTCATGTGGGTGTGGGTCCTAGACTTGCAATATTCTGAATGGCTTGGTTTACTCTCCGGCCAAGCACCTGTCTTCTCATGGACTGTCTCTCTTCCTCTAACCATGTCCGAGAACCTCTTATTCTTTGTTACTTTAGGCATTGTCTCATATGGGTGCGGGTCCCAGACTTTCAATGTAGCGT
The DNA here is from genome assembly GCF_040938575.1 of Ambystoma mexicanum. Lineage (NCBI taxonomy): Eukaryota > Metazoa > Chordata > Amphibia > Caudata > Ambystomatidae > Ambystoma > Ambystoma mexicanum. The sequence continues at coordinate 870,521,312 of NC_090928.1, forward strand.
TGTACCAGCTTGGGTTACTCCCCTACCAAGCATACAACTCTTCCTTGTTTGTTTCTTTTACAGTCAGGCTCCCAGATCATCTTATTCTCGGCTTCTCATATGGGTGCAGGTTCCAGATTCGCAATTAATTATCGTGGCTGCTTGGTTAACTCTACTGCCAAATATACGATTCCTCTTTATATTTTTTTATCATAGGGGTCCCAGACCCTCTTATACTTTGACTTCCATATCGGTGCGCGTCCTAGACTCGCAATCTCATCTTAGGTTCCCAGATCCCCTCATTCCATCTTCTGCTTTCACCCTCTTGCTTCCCTGGAAAACCTCTCGTGTCACCCATGTACCTGTTTGTCTCTTCCGTGCAGGTACCAGTGTTTCCCAAGCAGCTGCGTCCCTTCTTGAGGCTCCGCTAGCGTTCGGGTAACCGGGGTGGTCTGCAGTGCTCTGCAGACGCCCAATTCTTCCCGGCTGTGCGTTGTCTCCCTCAGGCACTTTGCAGGGGGTGCCCAGAGGTTTGACTAGGCAGCAGCCCAAGTAGTCCTTCCATCCTGGGCCACGTCCTGGTTCTCCTTCTCCTCTGTTCATGGCTTCCCTTTCTGCTCCCCTGGTGCACAGCCCCTGCAGTTCCTCCTCTGAGATGCGTTCAACTACAGTGCTGGATTGTTGTATTACTTTGGATAGACAAGTCACTCTGCTTCTCTAGAGTGATCCTCAGACTCCTCGTCATCATCATCTGCACAGTACTTGTTTTAGAACCATATGTAACATACTTTGTGTTCTCTGATGTTTTAGTCTTGTCAAGAATATTAGGTCGCCTAACTTCACAAGACAACACATTGCCTCTATCTAAAGAGGGGGAAGGAAGATTTGGCATTGGAGAAGTGGTAGGGTGTGTTGAAGCAGGGGTATACCATGATCTCTGAGAATGGTCGTACCCAAACCCATTAGGGGCTTCCTTCCCCATGTGATCCTTCCTCGGTGCAAAACCCCCAAGGGGACTATTGTACTGCGGATGCACCACCCTGGTCCCATGGGAACAGTGTTCCCCTGGGGGAGAAGGTACGATATCTTCAGATTCATCAAAGAGTTAATCAGAGCCAGGACTGGGAGTCCAAACCAAGGATGACACGGAGCATGAGAGCCTTGTGGTAAATCTGTCTAAGCACATTCTAACACAAGATGAATTGAGTGCTAGACAAAGGCTTGGGTTTTGTCACAACTAATATGCATGATGCGTTCGTGTTTAGACAAGAATTTAATGGACTTATGTGCAAAATCCATCTCAGGAAGGCCTATCAAAATATTAGTAAGAAAGAAAGAGCGACTTTGTTAAACTTGTCCTGGAAGGAGAACATAGTAATCAGGAAAGTGGATAAGGGAGAGGCCGTTGTGGTACTGGATAGGGGCATGTACATTCAGGGATGTAAATGTCAACTCAATGATGAGATGTGTTCCTTGAAATTGGAAACCAAGCCCACAGAGACATTCAAATGCTCCTGGTTAATAAAGTGGAAAAAGCCAAACAGAGAGAGTGGATTTAAGAAAAAGAAGCAGAATTTCTGGTCGTAGATAAACCCATGAACCGAAATTCTATATACTTCCAAAAATCCACAAGTCGTTGGAACATCCGCATGCACGTCCATTTGTTTCTGGCCTGGACTCATTTCTGAAGCCATTGTTCTTAATGTACGGATGCCTATTTAAAACCCCATGTCAGACAAATGGAATCTTTTGTACAGGATACCACACAAATGATCAAGATATTAGAGTTTAATCCTAATCAAGAGCTTCTGTATGGGTTAGACATAGTCTCACAGTACACTTATATCCCGCAGGCAGCCACACTCTCCATGGTGGAGGAACGCCTAGACTCTTCACAGATACATGGTGTGACTCCAAATTCTTTGATATTATGGTGCGCAGAAATGGCACCTACTGACAAATACTTTATGTTCCATAACACTTTTTACAAACAAATCCACAAGACCACAATGGCGCTACACTAGCCCCAAGTGTGGCAAATCTTTATGTGGAATCCCTCGAGATAAGAAAGGTGTACACAGAAAAGAATCCCTTCAAGAACTAGTTTTGCCTGTGTAGATGAACAAGGTTATCCAAAAAAAGCTGACATTTCAAGCTTTCAAAAGGGCTAAAAAGAACAATAGGCAAGCCCTGCTTGAGTATAATGAAACCAAAAAGGGTAAGAACGCGGATTTGCTTGTGTTTGTGAGCACCAGGGGTGGACTGGCCTATAGGGAACTCTAAAGATTTCCCAGTAGGCCTCTGCATCCTGGGACGCTTTTGCGTGGTAACCTATTTTATTTCCACATTTTCTCATAGGAAAAGGGTTGGCTTCCTGAAAATCTTTAATATGGGGCCACTTTGAAAATAATTTCCAGGGCCTCTGTCGGTTCCCAGTCCACCTCTAGTGAGCACCTTTACCAATCTATCTAATAATATAAGTAACATCATCAAAGAAATTGGTGCATTTTGAAAGGGGGGAATTGCCCACTGTAGAGACCCATGTTTGATTTTAAAATAATAATAATAATAATAATTTGGCATTTATATAGCGCTACGAACCCTCAGGTATCTGAGCGCTGCTTATTATTTATTACCCACGGTGTGTGGTGCTCATTTATCGACCTCGGAAGGATGAAAGGCTGAGTTTGGCCCCGCCGGGATTCGAACCTGCATTAGCAGGCTCTGCACAGATGTCAAAGCGAGCGCTCTACTCGCTGTGCCACTTGACCGGCTAAAAGAAGTAGGCTAAAAGAAGTAAGAACGTTAAAGATCAGATTACGCACAATGATATTAGCTTGAAGTCAAAAAGACAGCATGCTATAACAGAGTCTGCCGGGGTCACAGTTCCACTACTTATTTTGGTATGCTTCTAACACTAGGCTAAACACGAATAACCAAAAATAAGAGCTGTATAAAAAACAAGGTTGTGACAGCTCCTCTGGTTGCACATTTCATTGAGCATGTTCATCGGGCAGAGGAGCCATGGTGGGCTGTCCTTTCCCAAGTAAATATGGGGCATAATGTCAATGCAAAATAAAACAAACTATTCGGAAGAGAGCAGGAGCTTATTTTTCTCACTCATAGCATTGAGAGAAGGTTAAATTAACAAATTGAATGGCACCGATTATGAGAATGTTATGCAGCAGGTCATTAGTAGCAGGAGTTGACCTTTCTTCTCCTAGAATACTGTATTGGTACTGTTTAGAGTTAGTGTGGTCTCCTAATACTGAGATGAGTTTGCACCTTTAAAAGGCAGCTCCTGCTTGGTGGTTATTTATTTTATTTTTTGTTCGCTTGTTAGGCGCCTATACAGAAATTAAACACTGTTTCAAAGTGCCCACAGAGCAATGGGGAGGGGACAGGGGACGATAGACAATATTTAATACAAACATATAAACATAGACAAACAATGGGGAGGGGAAGACAAACCTACTATGCCTTGTGAGTGTTCAGAACGTGCAAGTGCAGAAGAGAGAGGGCATAGGATAGGTGCTGTGGTGCTTGTGGGAGAGCAGCAGGTGAAGTGCTATGAAAAAGGTAAGTGCAAACCTCCAAGGTGGAGGGTGGGCCGAGGCAAGTGCAGAGGATAGACAGCAGCTGAGATGATATGATGTGGGAGTTCCAGGGCCCCGAGGATGCATATGGGCCCTGCACACCAATCAAGCTACTTTGCAATTAGCAGGGGAGAGAGGGAGGGAAGGAGAAGGTAAAGGGGATGGTCTTGAGGATCTTCCGGAATTTAGGAAGGTCATGCTCAAAACGAAGAGTGAGGGAGAGGCTGTACCAAAGAAGGCAGCCAGCTGAGGAAAGAGATCAACCATCTGCACTCTGTTTAGCGAAACGCTTTACACACAGAAGGGTGATATTTAATCAGGAAGAGTTGCAGATAATGTGGTCCGCAGCACCAGGCAGCTTTGTGGATGATACAGAGGGTTTTGAATTGAATCTGTGCTGAAACCGGGTGCCGTGAAGACAGGAGAGATGCAGTCCCTTGGCTTGAGGCCAAGGATAAGTCTCGCTGCCCTATTCTGGATTAGCTGGAGGGGTCGTAGAGTGGACGAAGGAAGATTCAGGAGGAGGCTATTGCAATAATCAAGCCTGAAGAGAACCAGAGCACGGGTAACATTGGCCTCTGGGGGAAGGTGAATAAAGGTAGAATTCCTCTGAGGAGGAAGAGCTGAAAGTGGGACTTCTTGGCAATGTCCTGAGTGTGAGGGAGGAAGGATAGAGAGGAGTCCAAGATTACTCTGAGGTTTCTGGCTTCGGAAGACTGGGCAGGGGGAGAGCCCATGGTAGAAGGCCAGAGTGCAGGGAAGAAGTTGGGTGCAGGGGTCCCAATAGGAAGGATTTCTGTTTTGCTGGCATTGAGGCAGAGATCATTGCACGTGCACCAGGCCTGAATGGCAGAGAGTCCGTCAGGGATGATGGAGGGTGCAAAGGCGTCTGCAGAAAGTTTGACTAAAAGAGTTGTGTGTTGTTAGAAAAGCACTAGACGTTGGAGAGAAGGAGGAGATTAGGCTTGCTAGCACAGTAAGGTAGATGTTCAAAAGCCAGGGCAAGAGAATAGAGCCATGAGGGATGCCACAGGTGGAGAAGGAAGTAGGCGAGGAGAAGGTGCCCCTAATAACATTGGACAAGCTGTCAGTTAGGATCGTTCTGGGTCAGCCAGTCCAATGCCTGCTCTGAGATACCAAGGGTATAATGGAGCATTTTTTTAGGAGGCTGGAGTGGTTGACTGTGTCAAATGCAGAAGAGAGATCAAGAAGGATGAGGAAAGCAGGAAAGTTGGAATCAGGAAATGAGAGCAGTTCTTCACGGGTGTTCAGACAAGCAGTTTCCAGTTCTCCACGGGTGTTCAAAAGAGCAGTTTCCATGCCTCTGGATGCTCGGAATCCAGATTAATGGTTGCGGAGATCGCCAACAAGTTCAGTGTGAGAGTTAAATTGAGGCAGGGCCAACTTCTCCAGCAGTTTCCCCAGGAAGGGGGTGATGGAAATGGGGCAATATTTGGCTGGGCAGGAAGGGTCGGCTGGTGGTTTTTTAAGGAAGGGTCGCACAAGGGAGTGCTTGAGGGAGGATGAAAAGGAACTGGTAGCAAATTAGTGATTATAGAGATCAGCGGGAGCAGGGACGTGAGAGCAAATGTTGTCCTTGATGGTTCTGGATGAGCAAGGGGCAACCTGTTTAGACGTTCATGGAGTTTTCAGCTCTGGTTACTTCTTCCACTGAGACAGAGGCGAAGGAGGAAAAGGAAGAAGGTGAGTAGCCAAGGGAGGCAAGTGGGGGTGGGATGGGTTGGAAGAGTGCATGAAAAGGATGTACAGGATGTCCTGAGTTTTGGTGGTGAAGTGATTCGCAAGTGCGTTACAGAGTGCCTGAGAAGGAGTAGGGGAGGAGGATACTGCGGACGGGTTGGCAAGTTCCCTGAAGATTTTGAATAGTTCATCTGTGTTGTTGGATGCGACAGATACCCGTGCCTGAATGTGGGCCCTTTTTTTGGCACAGATAGATTCTTCAATGCCTTCAGAGCAGGCGGCAGGCCAGTTTGTCAGAGGGTTAACCTGAGGTTTGCCACTACTGTTCTGCAGCCCGGCACTTACGTTTCAGGTCTGCAAGTTCGGAGTCGTACCAAGTGTTACGCTTGTAGGCGGGTTTCAGACGGATCCTCATGACTGGGGCAATAAAGTCAAGGGTGTTGGTGATGGATAGATGGAGGTTGCTGAGAACAGAGTCAGTGGTAGCATCTGAGTTGGGTGGGTAAGGGAGGGATGAAGGTGGAAGAGAAGGCAGCAGCTGACACTTGTTTCATTGGACGGATGTTTGTGAAAGAGGCTGGCAGGGCCTTTGGAGGAGATGTCACAAGGCCATAGGAACCCAGGTGGGAGGAGAGAAGAGAGTGGTCAGACCAGGAGTGAGGGGTGACCAGCGGAGATGTGAGAGGGAGGTCAGAGTGAATGAGGGCATCCAGAGTCGGTTAGGCAGAGTGGGTTGGACCAGAGGGGAGAATGGAAAGGGATAGAGAGGTGCAGAGGTCAATGAAGAGAGTCGATGCTGTGCTTGGAGAGTCAAATTGGATGTTAAAGTCATCCAGGAGTAGCGGGTTGGAGGTGGTTGCGAGTAAGGAGGAACAGAAATCAGCCCACTCAGAGAGAAACAGGGAGGTAGCGCCTTGGGGCGAGTAAATGGTAGAAAAGGTCAGGGTGGAGGAGGTAGAGATAACCAATTTGTATACTAGGCTCTCAAAGGACAAAGTGGATAAGATGGAAGAAGGAACCCAATCAGGGAAGATTAAGGCAACCCCACTGCCATCACATTGAGGTTGAGGCTTTGAGGTAATCATGAAGCAGTCAGGTAAGAGAAATTCAAAAGCAGGGAGTGAGCTGGCATTGAACCAAGTCTCAGTGAGTGCGAGAATGTCAAGGTCATTGTCTTCAAGGAGGCAGCAAATGTGTAGACATGTAAATGTAGGTCAACGAAGAACCATTTATATTTAGAGGCATGTTTTTAGAAAAGCAACCTCTCATGCAATCAGCATGTCAACTCCGCACCCTGCGGCTACTTACATGGCGGTTGTACCAGCAATGGCATCTGCAGCAGAGGGGGGCCGGCAGACGGGGTGGCAGTGGCGCAAGGCAACACTGGCTTAGGCCAGTCCATGATATGGCCTCCGGCAGTTCCTCGGTGTGCTCTGCCATGTTAGGAACACGATGCATGCGCAGGACGCAAGTGTCCGGCTCTGGCGCATGCACGGTTCCCAAAGTGTCAGTTGCTGCCATGGCAACACCGTCTGATGCTGTTGATGCAGCACAGGGACCGCTGGGGTATTTATACCCCATGCCTGCACAGATGGATGTTTTTTAATTATTGGACATTTGTAAGGCATCTATACACAAGTGTTTCCAGTATGCGGCACCACCAATCGTCCATGTTTCTGTTTATAGGTGCGAATTTGCTGAGATGCAAGGTTCTCAAGACACTAAGGTTTGTACATTCAGCTATTAAGTGTCTTATTGTTTTTGTTTCAGTCAGACAATATCTACATTTGTTGTCCTTTACTCTTGATCGTGTCTCATCAACAGCATTTCCTTAGTTTTGATGGCATTCAATCGTAGACGCAGAAAACTATCACGATGATGACGTGAGGGGAATTGGGACAGATAGCTCGGCATTTTATTCAGTTTGTTCTTCGTTGACCCAAGTTTGGGAGCTGTTGGAAGTCCTTCAAGCTTTGCCAAGTTTTGTATCCATGCCCATTCTTTCAATTTTCTTTTTGCTATTTGGGGTTGCTCTCTCAACATATCATTATTAATGTCAGCGGCTAGGAGAATCGCATTTAGTCTTTGTACCCATTGCAGAAGCATTCTAGCTTCTGGTATTTTGTTCTTGACTGCAAGTATTTCATACGCCGGTTCTGGATTTAGCATTGTCATCTTTCTAAAGAGAGACAACAACTTCCACATCACATTTACGTATAGTTCGTCTACTGCCAGTTCGTGCCTAATGACAATAATTGATATGTATTTTGGTAGTTTTAGTACTCGCTTCCAAAATAGCCCTTCTTGTTTTGCCCAGATTCTATGATCCAAATTCCATCCTGCTTCAGTGCCAAAGGTAATCGCATGTATCACTTTTTCCAAATAGAATGTTCGTATTGGTGTTAGAGAAACTTTTCCATACAAATTATGGATTTGTGCACCTTGTAGGGCTAAAGTGTTGGTTCGTCGCACAAGATCTTGTTCCCAACTCCATTCCCGTATCAATTTACTAATCATGATGCCCAAATGTCTGATTTCTGCAATCTCTTCAATGATCGTAATTTCAATCGACAAACGGAAATTTTAGTTTTTTGCTCCTTTTTATGATCAAATTTTCATAATTTTTGTTTTGGTGACATTTATTTTTAGCTGATTGTGATTCATGTATTCTTCGAGCTTTGTCAGCAGACATTGTAACCCTATTTGTGTAGTGTCTGTCTACACTAGATCATCGGCATAAGTGATGCAGTTTATATGGTGGCCATTTATCTTAGGAGGAAAGCATTTTACATCACTCAAGGCCTCGGGCACATCAGCAATAAACAATTTGAAGAGACATGCGGCGATCGAGCAGCCCTGTTTCACTCCTTTATGCATATTCATTTCTTCGGATAACTGGCCCTTTTCATTTATTCTTATCCGAATCAATGTTTTTGCATGTAGGGCTTTTATTGGTTGCAGAAGATTTTCTGGACAATCCCAGTTTTTTAATTTTTGCCACAACTTTTCCCGGTTTATTGTGTCGAATGCTTGGTGCATGTCAATGAATGCTAGGAAAAGATTCAACCTTTTTTCCAAAGCGTCCAATTTTAGCATATTTACCAATGTCAGATTGATTTCAGTTCCGACACCTCTAGTAAACCCAGTTTGGCAACAATCAGTAATTCCCTTCGTAGTTGCCCAAGTTGTTAATTTTTGTTGTAGGAAATTTGAGAATATCTTTCCGATTGTATCAAGTAGGGCAATCGGGCGATAGTTGGCCGGATCTGCCCGATTGTCCTTTTTGAAAATTGGGACTATTATGGCCGTTGTCCATGTGGATGGTATTTGTTTTAGCTCTGCAATATTTATGAATAATTTCTCAATGAATGTTGACCATTCCTGTTTGTATTTTTTTTTTCAACATCACATTAGTGATGCCATCTGGCCCAGCCACGCGCAAGTTTTTCAATTTTGTGATTATCATGCTGATATTTTCTGCTGTTTCGATACAGTCCCATCCAACCACCACTTCCTCATGTGCTGGGGGTGCTGTTTCAGTGTTCTGAGAGAACACATTATTATAATGCTTCTTCCACTCACTTTCAGCCACTCCACTCGCCATCCTTTCTGCTTGATTGTTAGTGCAGTTATTCAGGATTTGTCAGATCTCTCTGCAATTGTTAGATTTTATTAATCTCAACATTGTCTCACCCCGCTCTTGGTCACGCAAGAAAACAAAGGTTTTGACCCAATTATGATATTTTTGCTTCCGTTTTTTGATTATGGCAAAAGCATCAGTCCCTCATTGCAATTTTATCTTACGTATTTCTTTATAGGCCTTTCTTTTTTCCTCCCTTACGTTCCGACTCCATTCATGAGTGTGTACTTTATTTGTTTGTTTTTGCCATAGCGATCTCTCTTTTTGGAGAGGAAGCATTTGAACGTAATTTACTGTCATCTCGTCTGTCTTTTCTAATTTTTGGAAATTGCTGGTCATCATAGTTATTTGATTGTTGGTTATCCTCAGCCTGTTTTTCCCATTATTTACTTCCAGATTTTGGGACATTCTTACAGTATCTGTTTTACTGGGTAGGATCATCTCCATTGCCAATGCATCATGATCACTATTTTTTGTCGGGTTTGTTCTCATACTTACAATTTTGTGCCAGAAATGTTTTGATATCCAGATGTAATCCAATGTTTTATCATATCCCATATTGTGCCAGGTGGGTTTGCGCGGTGTATCACCCGTTACCTGACCGTTCAACATGTCGCAGTTGCGTGCCTACATTTCAATATCCCAATTAGTACGCCTTACATGGTACAAGGGGCTTTTCATTTTGCTCTCATTTATGCGGTCTCCATTCATGTTGAACCAGGTAGGTTCATGTCACCACATATGATTGAAACAGGTGCACAATGGGATTGTTGATGTTTATCTATGATCGCTGTTACCAACGATACAAATTTTTCTGTGGTTATCTGAACCGGATTCCAATACACATTGATTAATAATAGATGTTGCAATTGCAAAGTTGTTTCATGGCAGTATTGCAGCAAGGTGCTTTGCACAAAAATGTTCGGATTTTCTGATTCAAGCACTTCCCAGTTAAGTCTAAGTTTTATCATTGTTATTAGACCGAAAATGGCCGACCTTGGGCATTTTTCCCTGCATGATTTAACAGAGTCAGATAGCCGTCTTTCACCGGCGGAGTCCTCATCCATGTTTCCTGGAGACATATTACAAGATTATTACTCAGCTCCACAGGAAACTCATCATACAAATGTCGAAATCCTTGTGTGTTTCAAGATATTAAGGTCAATGATGTTTCTTCCGGGATTTGGACTAGCTAATGGTTGTTCTCGCCCTGCTTCCTTTTGCCTATGTCATCAGATTTTTCCTTAACACGTCACTGCGCTGCTCCTGGGTGGTCCCTTTCAGTTGATTGTGGCTGTTTCTGTGGTGACAGGATTGTGTTTCATTTGACACTTCTGCGACCTCAAAGCCCAGCAGTAACAATTCCACTTTTGCAGACAATATGACCTTGCGTACAGCCTGTGAAATTATGTGCAGATATACACGGTCGGCATAGTCTTCCGAAATATATTCGACGATAGAAATGTCGTGGGAGGACACAGTTCTTAAAGCCGGTACCGAGTGTAAGAGTCGAATTACGTTGCCTCTGTTTAGATTACCGTCGTTTTCATCCTCAAATATGTTTGCAAACATTATTTTCACATTTAACTGCTTATAGGCCACCCGACTTTGTTGTTTGAATTTACTTTCCTCCTTCTGTCTCTGCGCTGGCGTTAATTTGGGATTCAGTTTCATTAACTTATTCTTTGTCGTATGTTGGTCAGCTACTTGCCTGCTTTCTTCAGTGCATTTTTGGATATCCGCCGGTTTATTCTTTGGTTCATTAGTTCCCATTTTCTTTTGTTTAACCTTGATAAGGCTCTCATCCTCACAGATTGTGCCATTTTTTGTTTTCAAGATCCAAGGATTTAAAGTATGCATCTCCGCCACATTCCCGTGCCTCTCAAGATCGTCAATGCTAACTGCGCATTCCTCGAGGCCATTGATACTGTTTTCGACCTCGTTATCATTGGAATAAGTTGAGAGGTTGCATAAATCTTCGGACGACGTCACTGACTGGATTGAACAAGCCTCCGAGTCTAGTCTTTGTCACTTTTTGGGATTAGGTATGACTCGTGTGGACTCAGGTGCCTCAGCTATATTCCTTTCTTCTGCATTTTTTGGTTTGGCAAATACTCCCTTTTTTTCGCGAATGAATAGACTTGCTTTTACCGGTGTAGCTAAGTTTCGTATGAACTTTCTTGAGTTGCTAGTCAATTTTTTCGGAGCACAATGTTTCTTTTTCTCGTTTTTTTTTTTTGTTGGATTGGCCAAAACCTACCTCCTGTGTTTTCAAATTTACCTTTTCGGTATTTAGAGTTTTTGCAGGTCCAGTGAATATTCCAAAGGACATTTTTGTTGTTGAGGAATGTGCTGTATCCAGAGATTTTTGAGCAAGCGGATTTTCAGGTTCCTCTTTGTTTATCTCTTTATCGCTTGTGATTTTTGAGGATTTATCAATTAGCACCGATGCCAGCCCAGCCTCAGGCACGATTGTGCTCTCATTCTGAGTTGCCGTTATGTTATTTAGGCCACTCACTGAAGGTGCGACTAGTTCATCAGGGCATGTGGTCTTGGGCTCTCATGCGACTTCGGCGCATGGAGCTGCGATTGACTGCATGTTCATCTTTTGAACCACTATGGGTAAACTTGCATGTGTTGTCACGTTTGAGGTACTGGCGCTCATCTCCAAACCTATTGGCGGGGAGAGTCTCATGGTTGTGGTCAATTGTTGTAAACACTCTGTCACTGCATCCATCAGCGAATTTTTTCCCAGCATATCATTTGAGGCTTTTTCGTTCAATCTGTTTTGCCATGCTGCAGGAGTGGCAGCTTCTTTGTCCAATCTTCCTTTTAACATTGCATTTGCACTGTCCATTTTTGATAATTTTTCATTTAATTGGCTTAACATTGCCCAATTATTTTGTATGGCTTCATGTACGTTTTTGTAGAGCTTGGTAAAAGGAATTAGGGCCAACAATGTTGCTGCAAGTACGTTGTTGTGAATCTGTATTAATGCTGCTGCTGACAGGTTGGATTTTATGGCAGCAGATGCATCTTTTAGAGCGTGCATCGAGTCATTTTCGTTGCTCTTGTTGAATGGTTTGTGATCTTTGGACATTCCAGGTTCCACAATTCCTTGCAAGGCCTGCTCTGGACCATTCAACTCTGCCCAAGACTTTGGTGTGGAGCAGTGCGACAGGGGCCTGGTCAGTAAACTTTTTTTTGTTATTAGGAAGTCTTGTTTTCTCAAGTGAGGATTGGTTTGTACTTTGAGCCCTGTAAAAGGGGTCGCAGCTCATCCATTTCTTTTGGTTCATTAGATTGCGCCGAGTGCAGTTGTTTCCCTTGTTTTGCAGTATTTGATTGTAAGTTTTGTTGCAAGCTGCCTCCTCCTGCTAACTGGGAGTGATCAAAATCCCCACCCACTGTTGTTTTGCATGGTCTAGCAAAACTTTCTGACAGGCGCTCCTTCATTGTCTCAAAGTCTGCTCTGATACCCTCTGTGAGCCGGGCTTCCCGCCCAGCAAGGTCGAGCTCGTGGAGATGTTTATTTTTTTTCTCTCCTTTCTGTGGTGACGCCAGTATTATCGGCAGCTCTTGCAAGGCATTGCCCATTATGCTCTGTGCAGAGGGCAGACATTCGGCCGGTAATGATTTCGTGCTATCATCTAGGAGCACGATATTAGATTTTTTTCCTGTATCGGTGGTGTGTCACATCACCATTTTCGTCTGTGTCCATGAAGTAGCTGGATCTGTGGGGACATTTTTTTCAGGTTCTTCTAAATTTATGCTAGTCCCCTTTGCCTTCTGCGTAAACATACATTTTAACAATCTTGTGTCCATATGGTTTGTCGGCACTTCCATCTCCAGTAACTCAGTATTGGTTACATCAAATGGAGATTGGAAGGCCGTAGTATTCACTTTGATCACGTTTAAAGTTGCATCTTTATTTTTTGCTACTTTGTTCCAACTGTCTCCATCGCCCCTCCTGTTGAGTTCACCGACCGCGATAGCTTCCTCGGCTGCCACGCTGGTCGAGACCTCTGCCTCGACCGGCAGTGCGCTTTCAGCTAGGCTGGAGGGAACAACGCAGTTACAGTCGTCGGCTTTGAGGGTAGGAGCCAAGGTAAGATCTTTTACCTCATTTATTGTCGTCGAATACTGTCCGACACACTTTAGATGCTCCGTTACGAGTTGCACAAGGGAAATCGGACTTGTTCTCCTAAGTGTGATTAGGGGTATGGTGGGTGAAATGGGAGGGGGCTCGGAGCTTTCAGAGCTTTGGAGTGTTTGATGGACGTCCTCACGTCCTTCCGACCCACCTCTTAACCAATCGTAGCCTCCCAGTGCCCCTGTCTGTGGCGGCCCCACTTCATGTTGTTGCTGTATATTTGAATTCGAAAAACAGTCACGCAAATGCTGAGATTGCTTTAACATGGAGCAAGTCTGCGGGCCATATTCGGCCATATGTACAAGTATCTGGGGCTTACCTCTGCGTTCTGCTGCGGACTGCAGCAGACTGAGCTCTGCGCCCGAACTCTGTGTGCCCTCCGCGCTTCCCAGGAGTTTTTAAGGGCAGTGCAGCTTGATTTTCTTAAAGGTGCACAAGCCAAAAGCCAAAAGCCAAAAGCCACAAAAGTAATTTCGGTTTCTGGTAGCAGTAGCTGCAGCTCCTCACTCCACCAAGACTGCGGCAGACTGAACTCTGCGCCCGAACTCTGTGCGCGCTCCGCGCTTCCAAGGAGTTTTTAAGGGCAGTAGAGCTTGCTTTTCTTAAATGTGCACAAGCCAAAAGCCAAAAGCCACAAAAGTAATTTCGGTTTCTGGTAGCAGTAGCTGCAGCTCCTCACTCCACCAAGACTGCAGCAGACTGAACTCTGCGCCCGAACTCCGCGCGCACTCCGCGCTTCCCAGGAGTTTTTAAGGCCAGTAGAGCTTGATTTTCTTAAAGGTGCACAAGCAAAAAGCCTAAAGCCACAAAGGTAATTTCGGTTTCTGGTAGCAGTAGCTGCTGCTCCTCACTCCACCAAGACTGCAGCAGACTGAACTCTGTGCCCGAACTCCGCTTTCGTTGCTCTTTTTATATTCCTTCAGGGAGTTCCTCCCTCAGATTGTCATCTCTTTGGGGATACATTCAATATGGTTGTCTCAATGGGTATCTTTCCAATATACGCTGCACTATTGGCACAACTGCTGGTGTGAAATACGGCACAATCTCAGGCTTCCAACATATAGGAAGTAGAGGGGCAGAGTTTCCTGCAGGGGCATGCAGCTGCTCCATTACATTGGAGTCGAAGATGACCCCCAAGTTTTTTTGCCTCACAAGAGGGTGATGGGAGGCGACCCAAGGAGGGTGGCCAGAGTGGGAGGGAAGCAGCGAGCAGGCGTCCCAATGAGAAGGATCTCGATCTTACTAGCATTAAGGCAGAGATTATTTACAGAGCACCATGCCTGAATTGCAGTTATGGAGTCAGTAATGAGAGAGGAAGAAGAGGAGGTAGAGGAGGGAAGCTAAAAGGAGAGCTGTGTGTCATCAGCATAACACTGGAAGTGAGGAGAGAAGGTGGGCATAAAGTGGGCCAGGGGGGCAAGGGAGCTATTGAAAAGCCACAGTAATAGGATAGAGCCCTGAGGGACGCCACAGGTATAGAGCGAGGTATCAGAGGGCAAAGGGCCCAGTTGCACTTGGGAAGGTCCGTTAGAAAGAAAGGAGGTCAGCCAGGCCAGTGCCCAGTCCGTGATGCCTAGGGTATCACAGAGACGATTTACGAGTATTCCATGATTGACCATGTCAAAGGCAGAGGAAAGATCGAGAAGGATCAAAATGGAGGGAGAGTTGGGATCAAGATTTAAGAGCAGGTCTTCACAGGTATTCAGGAGAGCAGTTTCCATGCCTCTGGATGCTCTGAAGCCAGACTGGTGATCGTGGAGACAGCCATCAGATTCTGTGTGGTGGTTCAGTTGGGGGATGACCGACTTCTCCAGGAGTTTGCCCATTTAAGGGGTGATGGAGATAGGGAGATAGTTAGCCAGGCAGGAAGGATCTACAGATGGATTTTCTATTACAGGGGCATAATGGAGTGCTTGAGGGGCTGTGGGACAGAGCCAGTGGCAAGTGAATGGCTACAGAAGTCAGCCAAGGCAGGGGAGAGAGAGGCGATGTTGTCCTTTAAAGTTCTGGAAGAGCAGGAGAACACTTGTTTGGAGACTTTCATAGGGCGGACGACTCTAGAGACCTCATCCGGTGCAATGGGAGAGAAGGAGAAGGCTATGGGGGAGGGTGAGAGGGTGGCCAAGTGAGGCAAGAGCCGAGGAGGGGTCAGGGTGAGTATAGGAGAGTGAGGACAGGATGTCCTGACTTTTGGTGAAGTGGGATGTCAGAGCAGTGCAGAGGGCCATCTTAATGCATTCTGTATGTATCGTGCCTTGGCTGATTCTTGCCTGATTCTTGCCTGCTTGCTCGTTCTTTTGTCAGTTCCCTGTTCCTGGCTCATCTCTACCTCTCAGCCTCCTCTGTGCTATGCCTTGGACTCTGCCCTCAGTCTGCTTGTTGCTCTGCCTTTGCTGCCTCCCATCATTCCACCTTGACCTCTACTTTTGCTCCTGAACACAGTAAATTCAGGTTAGTTGAGGTGTCAAATAAGTGAGATTTCATATTTGTAGTATTATCATAATAGTGCTAACATTGTCCCTTTCTTTCTTGCCTGGCGTACCATGTTGGTTTCTTGCTCTTTCATACAAACCACAGGATCACCTGTTTGATAAATAAAGGGTGCTTCATAGGGAAGATCACCCTCTTTGAGGAGGCCCTGGTAGGGTTACAAGATAAGAGCATATTCTGATTTGAGCTCCATTCTGTGGGATACATTGAACCACTCAGCAGAATTCCCATCCATAACCTAGCTGCACTTCAGCAGAACCAGCAGAATGGCTGCGCTGGCTCCTTTGAGCACCACAGCCTCGCATCAAAACTGTGTTTAGCAGCTACAAAAGGATGGCTGCACTGTTTTGCCCAACACCATTGGGCAAGTTGTAACAGGGACCACACTGAGAAAGTCTGTCAATGTGTGTGTTCTTGTGTGCACCAAGAACACACACATTGGAGTGGCGGTGAGTGGCAGTCTTGCAGCAGACAGTGGTTTTTCCAGCTCTATTCTTGAGAGGTGTGTCTCCCGCTTCACCTAT